>NC_132911.1:12975806-14198931 GCF_047675955.1 Chlorocebus sabaeus
TTCCAAATAAATATCAGTGCTGTGTTTGATGAAAACACGAGCCATCCTCAGCTCAGCTATCTCTAAGCAAGATGAATCAAAATATTTTGCATACTTATTTTTGGAAAGGCTTACCATATATTACAAAAGGAAAAAAAAAAACCCTACTTATTTCTTCCACTTTAACAATACATCCAGTTACAAAACTTTAACTTGGTTATGTCACTCAGCTAGTTAGGGGCAAGACTCCCTCATTCCAGCACAAGCAAAGGTTTTCTAGTCTCCAGGCAGAAGCCTAAGTCTAGCTTATAATATTTTTCTCCAAAATCTTTTGTATATGCTTTGAATTTATTAAGGCTAGATTAGAGCCAAAAGAGGTTTGTTTTAAAAGCCAGAAGAGGCCAGGCTCAGTGGCTCATGCCTGTAATTCCAACACTTTGGGAGCCTGAGGCAGAGGTATAGCTTGAGCCCAGGAGGTTGAGGCTGCAGTGAGCTGTGACCATACCACTGCACTCCAGCCTGGGTGACAGAGTGAGATCCTGTCCAAAAACAACAAAACCCCACAAATGCTAGAAGAGGCTTCCTTTCCCTACTTTCTTTTACCTGTCAATTCCTGGGAGAAAACAGGCCCTGAATTACATAGCTTCATAAGGTGGGATAAGAATAAGAACATGAATGGCAAAACACAGCAAATGTTGTTGTTAAACCCGATAAGAATTCTGAGAGGAAAGATCTATTAACATATTCCATGTACAGACAAAGTAACTGACTCTGAATGCTTAACTCACTTGTCAAAGTCCCCACATGGGAAAGTGTGTCAGGTTTCAAAGCACAGTGTCTCTCTCTCTCTCTCGCTCGCTCTCGCTCTCGCTCTCTCTCCCCCCGCCCCCCGTCTCTGTCTGTCTCAGATATGGGGGTGGATTCTTACTCTGCCACAAGGTTGGTGTGCAGTGGTGCAATCATTCATTGCTCACTGTGATCTTGAACTCTTGGGCTCAAGTAACCTCCCACTTCGGCCTCCCAAAGTGCTGGGACTACAGGTATGAACCACCAGGCTAAAGTACAAACTCTCTTAACCACTGCCTTTTGGTATGTTTGTGTAATACTTCTCATTATAATTTCTCACCCTTAGACCCTCATCCCCCCATCTCTAACCTACTGTACTTGGCCATTTGCAAAATTCTTCATATTAACCCCAAGTGTTCCAATGATACAACTTAAAAGGCATAAAAGTGATACATACTTTAAATTTTAATTATTTTTGAATTATATTCAAGTTGTTTTTGATAGCATAGCCCAATTAAAAAATTTGGAACTAGCCTGTGGAATAATTGTTAGATAAAATGGGAGTATTATTAGTTGAAATGCTATGTGTCATTAGTAATGCTTACATTAAAATACTAATTGATATATGCTGGAGGCAATAAAACCACCATGAAGTAAAACAAACACTCAAAAAAATCAATCCGTAGAGGGAAACACTGGGTAAATATATCAAAATATAACCGTGAACAATGTTATATGTTGAGATGAATAATCTTTGTGTTTTTTTGTGTTTTCTAATTTTGAGTATTTCCTGAATTTTTCATTGTGAGAAGACAATACTCCAAAAATGGAAAGACAAAATATATTTGACATATAGTATATTCTAAATTAATTAATATATTTTGAAGCCCCAGTCAACAAACATATCTGTGGTTTCAGGCACAATAACTTATTTGGACCCCAGTTTCCTCATCTTAGAATGAGTGGGAGGGACTCAGTATGAACTACAACTCATATGTAGCATGTTGTAATTTTCATTTACATTAACTTTTGAAATCTTCTCCATAATCATGAAAAGTAGACAATATTCGCTCACTTTTTCTGGATGAGGAAGTTGAGTTTCTGAGTCCTTAGGAAACAGACTGGTGCTGAGGACCAAGAATCAAAGTCATTTATTTCCAAAAAAGATGCTTAAAATCCCCTCCATCATAATTATTTTACGTGCTATGATATGGTTTGACTTTGTGTCCCCATCCAAATCTCATCTGAAATTGTAATCCCCATGTGTGGAGGGAGGGACTTGGTTGGAGGTGATTGGATAATGGGGTTCTCACTGTAGTGAGCAAGTTCTCACAAGATCTGATGGTTTTATAAGTGGCAGTTTTTCTTGCTCTCTCTCTATCCCGCTGCCTTGTGAAGAAAGTACTTGCTTCTCCTTCGCATTCCACCATGACTGTAAGTTTCCTGAGGCCTCCCCAGCCGTGTGGAACTGGTAGTCAATTAAACCTCTTTTGTTTATAAATTACCCAGTCTTGGGTATTTCTTTATAGCAGTGTGAAAATGGACTAATATATGCTATGTCCAAATAATTCTGATTATCTAACTCACCCTTTCTTTATGTCATATTCTTGAATATTATCTCTAATTTCCCTCCAATCTTTTTAGGTGTCATTCATTTGACACTTATGGTGTCAAATTTATACCAGTAATTTCCAGAATATTTTACCTATTCCTCCAAAGCCTTCCTTGAACAAGCCAGTTGACTGTACCTCCTCCCCATTTTTGATACACATGCAGTAAGAATGTTAAAGCTTTACATGTTTGTACTACCTTTTACTTCATTAATAATAAGAACCATATTTTCTATTATTATTATATTTTTCTTTTTTCTCCTTAAGTACACACACACCCCTCACTAACTGTAATTCAATAGAAGGCTCAGAACATTGTAATTTGGGTTTTTCAAGTTACATCAATTTGAGGGATAAAAACTGGAACATACTGTTCTGGAAGTCCCACAGAGTGGTGTGTGTGTCCTGCAGACTCTCAGCTCCCATATGGCAGGGACCATTTTCCTTCTTCTCTGCTTTATAAGAGGCAGAGATAGCTCTTTGCTCTACAGACCCTAAGTGGAAGTTAAGGTATTGATCTCCATGAAAAGCACCACTGCTCCTGCTGACCAGGCACTGGGTGGTGTTTGCCTGTCATTCGCATGGCCAGAGTCAGCTGCTGTCTATTCTGAAGCCACTACCTTCTGAGTTGCTGAATCCACAGGACTGACACCAGCAATATTTTGTTGTTAGGCTTCTAGAAGAGTTTGCTTTATATTTTTTAAAAGTTTTACTCTTGCACCACTTCATGAGTCTTTGAGGAAAGGAATGGAAAAAAAATATGAGAGATGTTTTGCTGACCATCACATCTGCCCTTTGCAACACTGGCCCACACTCCTCCGACCTAGCACAGCTGACTCTCACTCACCTTCTGCTAAGGTATAGGAGACTCCTTATCTCTCGCTAATCACTAATTCAAATTTTCAGCACACATTTGTTGAGAGTTCTTTATACACCAGACACTGACCGATGTTTTGATCACAGATCAAAAATGAGGCAAAGTTCCTTCCCCTTTGCAGTTGATGTCTTTATTGTATTTAATTAAATGCAGACATTAAGAAAACACATATATACTAATTAAGATGACAGTTGCTATAAAGAAAAATAAGTCAGGACAAGGGTCTAAATAGTCATGCGTGCATCTCTGTGGATGGGAGTGTGTGTGCTATTTTTGATAGGTTGTCAGGAAGGAAGGCCTCTATGAGAAAGCAACATTTGAATGAAAGTGTGGGGAGAGGAGTGTTACAACCAGAAATAAGCAATTATAGATCTTGTGAGACAAGCTTATCTAGATCTTCCTGCAACTTACGATTAACACACGTTAGGCACAAATAGAATCTTCTACTTTACCTTGTTTACTATAATAGTGAATAAAGAAATTGAATAGGTATCTCCAGAAAATGTTGACAAGGGCAAAATTTAACACTTAAAAGGTAAACTACATTTCTAAACAATTATTCTCTTCATAAAGTGAGCCTCAGGGACATAACTGTTGGAAACACGTATCTGTCTCCTGAAACTGCCAAACTGGATGGCAGCAAGATTTAAGTGAGGGCATGGGGGTCATTGCTCATTAAAAAAAAATGAAAACACCTCCCCTCAAAATTTTATTCACAACGATTCAAAAATCAGAGATTATTATGTAAAACATTATGCTATATTTTGAAGTATATTAATATTTATAAAATGTCTATTGATATGTATAACTCTGATTATCTGCTTAATAGATTTTGATCAATCAGTATCCTATATAGTTCCTTTTCAGCCTAATGGAACAAGCCACGCTTTTATTTGTTGGTGGAGGTACAGAATTACGTCACTGTTAGCAGTAACTTTTTAAGCTCTTAACACATTCAGGATGCTATGTCTGTACTGGATGTTGCACAGAGGTGGCAGGTATGATCCTGGCTCTCATATAGTTTACAATGTAGCTTTGGGGAAAGGAGATTCATCTTAGCACCAAGGAAAACAACAAAGAGTCTATGGCCATACCATTCTGAACCTGCCAGATCTTGGAAGCTAAGCAGGATTGGGTCTGGTTAGTACTTAGATGGGAGAACAACAAAGAATTGGTGAACAGCAGCTCCCCCTTGTACACTGATGATATCAAGCTGAGGATAAGCTATAAATCATAACAAATGAAGAGTGAGAGGCACACTTCATATGGAACACAAAGCGAAGGAAGGTCTGATCTGATTCCACGGAGAGATGAATAACAGTAGGAGATTCCACTATGAAAGGTGACAAGGTAAAGTTGGAGGAAGGGAGTGGGGAAATCTAAGGATCACAAGGTTATAATCATGGAGCTGAATTACAGAGTTCAAAGCATTGGTTTAATGTAGCTCAGAGTGGTAGGTGAAAGATGTGTGTATTTTTAGAAGTGGTTACTATGCAGGAGGAATGAAAGTCTTAAGAAAAAAGCTTCTTCATATTCAGTATTTAATTGGAACTTCTCACTATGCCAGTAAGAAGGCAATTGCTCTCATCTCCTATTTTAGAAATGATTAGAGTGAGGCTCTGAGAAGTTAAATAATCTTTACCCTGGCAGGGTGTTCACGAGTTACAGGGCAGTATTTGAACTGGGTTACTTTATTCCTGGTCACAGGCTCTTTCCCCAAGCAGTCTCTTGATTTCAAATTAATAGGCCAGCCTTGTAGAGTGATCTAGAACCATTAGCCAATGGTGTTGTTTTGAAAAGAGATACTGCATATCCACATGACATGTTGAAATAACACATGTATTGAGAGAATCTTCAATCTCCTTCCTTTTAATCCTTTGTAACTATGAAGTACCAGACCATCTGCACTTTAAAAATTGTCTCAGAGCATCCAATAATCTGTTCCAAAGTTACTATATTTTTGGAAAACACATCACTATTGCCTATTGTTAGAGATCAGGGAATTTTATGTTAAAATCCGCAAATCATTAACATATTTCTTGTTAAGTAGCCAATGTACTGTTTAGAATCTATAAAAACTGGGAGTGATGAAATTAATAAGGTTGTATATTTCTGAATCTTTGTCTTTAAGCACATTAAATATGTAGTAGAAAACCATAACAGTACATTTAAAAAAAAGAAAAACACTAGTCTGCTATTATATTAGTAGAAATTCATGCTAGAAAACTGCATATCAGGAAAATAAAATCAAAGAGATAAAAGCTCTATCTTTCTATTAAACAGATTAAGAATCATATTTTGTAGTTGTGTTCAGGTTCTACCATTCAGGCCGTCCACAGTAAACTGTGATCACATGGGACATTGAATGTTTGCTAGGCTTAATCATTCTAACCCATATTGTATGAATCTCACTGAGTGTTCTTTAATCATTTCTTTCTAATATTTTTATTATTATTTAACCTTAAGTTCTAGAGTACATGCACACAACATGCAGGTTTGTCACATGTGTATACATGTGCCATGTTGGTGTGCTGCACCCATTAACTCGTCATTTACATTAGGTATACCTTCTAATGCTATCTCTCCCCCCTTCCCCTTCCCCCTCCCCCCGCCCCCCGGCAGGCCCTGGTGTGTGACGTTCCCCACCCTATGTCCATGTGTTGTCATTGTTCAATTCCCACCTATGAGTGAGAACATGCAATATTTGGATTTCTGTCCTTGTGATAGTTTGCTCAGAATGATGGTTTCCAGCTTCATCTATGTTGCTATAAAGAACATGAACTCATCCTTTTTTATGGCTGCATAGTATTCCATGGTGTATATGTGCCACATTTTCTTAATCCAGTCTATCATTGATGGACATTTGGGTTGGTTCCAAGTCTTTGCTATTGTGAATAGTGCCACAATAAACATACGTGTGCATGTGTCTTTATAGCAGCATGGTTCATAATCCTTTGGGCATATGCCCAGTAATGAGATGGCTGGGTCATATGGTATTTCTAGTTCTAGATCCTTGAGGAATCGCCATACTGTTTTCCACAATGGTTGAACTGGTTTACAGTCCTACCAACAGTGTAAAAGCATTCCTATTTCTCCACATCCTCTCCAGCACCTGTTGTTTCCTGACTTTTTAATGATTGCCATTCTAACTGGAGTGAGATGGTATCTCAGTGTGGTTTTGATTTGCATTTCTTTGATGGCCAGTGATGATGAGCATTTTTTCATGTGTCTGTTGGCTGCATAAATGTCTTCTTTTGAGAAGTGTCTCTTCATATCCTTCACCCACTTTTTGATGGAGTTGATTTTTTTCTTGCAAATTTGTTTGAGTTCTTTGTAGGTTCTGGATATTAGCCCTTTGTCAGATAGGTAGATTGTAAAAATTCTCTCCCATTCTGTAGGTTGGCTGTTCACTCGGATGATAGTTTATTTTGCTGTGCAGAAGCTCTTTAGTTTAATTAGATCCCATTTGTCAATTCTGGCTTTTGCTGCCATTGCTTTTGATGTTTTAGTCATGAAGTCGTTGCCCATGCCTATAGCCTGAGTGGTATTGCCTAGGTTTTCTTCTAGGGTTTTTATGGTTTTAGGTCTAACACTTAAGTCTTTAATCCATCTTGAATTGAATTTTGTATAAGGCGTAAGGAAGGGATCCAGTTTCAGGTTTCTACATATGGCTAGCCAGTTTTCCCAGCACCATTTATTAAATAGGGAATCCTTTCCCCATTTCTTGTTTTTGCCAGGTTTGTCAAAGATCAGATGGTTGTAGATGTGTGGTATTATTTCCGAGTGCTCTATTCTGTTCCATTGGTCTATCTCTCTGTTTTGGTACCAGTACCATGCTGTTTTGGTTACTGTAGCCTTGTAGTATAGTTTGAAGTCAAGTAGTGTGATGCCTCCAGCTTCGTTGTTTTGGCTTACCATTGTCTTGACAATGAGGACTCTTTTTTGGTTCCATATGAACTTTAAAGTAGCTTTTTTCCGATTCTGAGAAGAAAGTTATTGGTAGCTTGATGGGGATGGCATTGAATCTATAAATTACCTTGGGCAGTGTGGCCATTTTCACAATATTGATTCTTTCTATCCATGATCATGGAATGTTCTTCCATTTCTTTTTGTCCTCTTTTATTTTGCTGAGCAGTGGTTTGTAGTTATCCTTGAAGAGGTCCTTCATATCCCTTGTAAATTGGATTCCTAGGTATTTTATTCTCTTTGAAGCAATTGTGAATGGAAGTTCACTCATGATTTGGCTCTCTGTCTGTTATTGGTGTATAGGAATGCTTGCGATTTTTGCACATTGATTTTGTATCCTGAGACTTTGCTGAAGTTGCTTATCAGCTTAAGGAGATTTTGGACTGAGATGATGGGGTTTTCTATATATACAATCATGTCATCTGCAAACAGGGACAATTTGACTTCCTCTTTTCCTAATTGAATACCCTTTATTTCTTTCTCCTGCCTGATTGCCCTGGCCATAACTTCAACACTATGTTGAATAGGAGTGTTGAGAGAGGGCATCCTTGTCTTGTGCCAGTTTTCAAGGGGAATGCTTCCAGTTTTGCCCATTCAGTATGATATTGGCTGTGGGTTTGTCATAAATAGCTCTTATTATTTTGAGATACGTCCCATCACTACCTAGTTTATTGAGAGTTTTTAGCGTGAAAGGCTGTTGAATTTTTTCAAAGGCCTTTTCTGCGTCTGTTGAGATAATCATGTGGTTTTTGTCTTTGGTTCTGATGGATTACATTTATTGATTTGCATATGTTGAACCAGCCTTGCATCCCAGGGATGAAGCCTACTTGATCCTGGTGGATAAGCTTTTTGATGTGCTGCTGGATTTGGTTTGCCAGTATTTTATTGAAAATTTTTGCATCGATGTTCATCAGGGATCTTGGTCTAAAATTCTCTTTTTTTGTTGTGTCTCTGCCAGGCTTTGGTATCAGGATGATACTGGCCTCATAAAATGAGTTAGGGAGGATTCCCTCTTTTTCTATTGATTGGAATAGTTTCAGAAGGAATGGTACCAGCTCCTCTTTGTGTGTCTGGTAGAATTCAGCTGTGAATCCATCTGGCACTGGACTTTTTTTTAATTGGTAGGCTATTAATTATTGCCTCAATTTCAGAATCTATTATTGGTCTATTCAGGGATTCAACTTCTTCCTGGTTTAGTCTTGGGAGGTTGTATGTGTCCAGGAATTTATCCATTTCTTCTAGATTTTTCTAGTTTATTTGCGTAGAGGTGTTTATAGTATTCTCTGATGGTAGTTTTTATTTCTGTGGGATCAGTGGTGATATCCCCTTTATCATTTTTAATTGCATGTTTGATTCTTCTCTCTTTTCTTCTTTATTAGTCTTGCTAGCGGTCTATCAGTTTTGTTGATCTTTTCAAAAAAACAGCTTTTGACTTCATTGATTTTTTGGAGGGTTTTTGGTGTCTCTATCTCCTTCAGTTCTGCTCTGATCTTAGTTATTTCTTGCATTCTGCTAGCTTTCGAATGTGTTTGCTCTTGTTTCTCTAGTTCTTTTAATTGTGATGTTAGGGTGTAAATTTTAGATCTCTCCTGCTTTCTCTTGTGGGCATTCAGTGCTGTAAATTTCCCTCTACACACTGCTTTAAATGTGTCCCAGAGATTCTGGTATGTTGTGTCTTTGTTCTCATTGGTTTCAAAGAACATCTTCATTTCTGCCTTCATTTCGTTATGTACCCAGTAGTCATTCAGGAGCAAGTTGTTTGGTTTCCATGTAGTTGAGTGATTTTGACTGAGTTTCTTAATCCTGAGTTCTAGTTTCATTGCCCTGTGATCTGAGAGACAGTTTGTGATAATTTCTGTTCTTTTACATTTGCTGAGGAGTGCTTTACTTCCAACTATGTGGTCAATTTTGGAATAAGTGTGATGTGGTGCTGAGAAGAATGTATATTCTGTTGATTTGGAGTGGAGAGTTCTATCGGTGTCTATTAGGTCTGCTTGGTGCAGAGCTGAGTTCAATTCCTGGATATCCTTGTTAACTTTCTGTCTCATTGATCTGTCTAATGTTGACAGTGGGGTGTTAAAGTCTCCCATTATTATTGTGTGGGAGTCTAAGTCTCTTTGTAGGTCTCTAAGGACTTGCTTTGTGAATCTGGGTGCTCCTGTATTGGGTGCGTACATATTTAGGATAGTTTAGCTCTTCTTCTTGAATTGATCCCTTTACCATTCTGTGATGACCTTCTTTGTCTCTTTTGATCTTGTTGGTTTAAAGTCTGTTTTATCAGAGAATAGGATTGCAACCCCTGCTTTTTTTTTTTTGTTTTCCATTTGCCTGGTAGATCTTCCTCCATCCCTTTATTTTGAGCCTATGTGTGTGTCTGCATGTGAGATGGGTCTCCTGAATACAGCACACTCATGGGTCTTGACTCTATCCAATTTGCCAGTCTGTGTCTTTTAATGGGACCATTTAGCCCATCTACATTTAAGGTTAATATTGTTATGTGTGAACTTGATCCAGTCATTATGATGTTAGCTGGTTATTTTGCTCATTAGTTGATGCAGTTTCTTCCTAGCCTCAATGGTCTTTACAATTTGGCATGTTTTTGCAGTGGCTGGTACCGGTTGTTCCTTTCCATGTTTAATGCTTCCTTCAGGAGCTCTTGTAAGCAGGCCTGGTGGTGATAAAATCTCTCAGCATTTGTTTTTCTGCAAAGTATTTTATTTCTCCACCACTTATGAAGTTTAGTTTGGCTGGATATGAAATTCTGGGTTGAAAATTCTCTTCTTTAAGAATGTTGAATATTGGCCTCCACTCTCTTCTGACTTGTAGAGTTTTTGCCAAGAGATCTGCTGTTAGTCTGATAGGCTTCCCTTTGTGGGTAACCTGACCTTTCTCTCTGGCTGCCCTTAACATTTTTTCCTTCACTTCAACTTTGGTGAATCTGACAATTATTTGTCTTGGAATTGCTCTTCTCAAGGTTTATCTTTGTGACATTCTCTGTATTTCCTGAATTTGAATGTTGGCCTGTCTCGCTAGGTTGGGGAAGTTCTCCTGGATGATATCATAAAGTGTGTTTTCCAACTTGGTTTCATTCTCCCCATCACTTTCAGGTATACCAATCGGACATAGATTTGGTCTTTTCACATAGTCCCATATTTTTTGGAGGCTTTGTTCATTTCTTTTTACTCTTTTTTCTCTAAACTGCTCTTCTCGCTTCATTTCATTCATTCAATCTTCAATCACTGATAACCTTTCTTCTATTTGATCAAATCGGCTACTGAAGCTTGTGCATGCATCACGCAGTTCTTGTGTCATTGTTTTCAGCTCCGTCAGGTCATTTAAGGACTTCTCTACACTGTTTATTCTAGTTAGCCATTCGTCTACTCCTTTTTCAAGGTTTTTAGCTTCTTTGCGACGGGTTAGAACATTGTCCTTTAGCTCGGAGAAGTTTGTTATTACCGATCATCTGAAGCCTTCTTCTCTTGACTCATCAAAATCATTCTCCATCCAGCTTTGTTCCCTTGCTGGTGGGGAGCTCTATTCCTTTGGAGGAGAAGAGGTGCTCTGATTTTCAGAATTTTCAGCTTTTCTGCTCTGGTTTCTCCCCATCTTTGTGGTTTTATCTACCTTTGGCCTTTGATGATGGTGACCTAGAGATGGGGTTTTGGTGTGGATGTCCTTTCTGTTTGTTAGTTTTCCTTCTAACAGTCAGGACCCCTCAGCTGCAGGTCTGTTGGAGTTTGCTGGAGGTCCACTCCAGACCCTGTTTGCCTGGGTATCACCAGTGGAAGCTGCAGAACAGCAAATGCTGCTTCCTAATCCTTCCTCTGGAAGCTTCATCTCAGAGGGGTGCCTAACTGGAAGGTGCCTCCCAGTTAGGCTACTCCGGGGTCAGGGACCCACTTGAGGAGGCAGTCTGTCCATTCTCAGATCTCAAACTCCATGCTGGGAGAACCACTCCTCTCTTCAAAGCTGTCAGACAGGGATGTTTAAGTCTACAGAAGTTTCTGCTGCCTTTTGTTCAGCTATGCCCTGTCCATAGAGTTGAAGTCTACAGAGGCAGGCAGGCCTCCTTGAGCTGCAGTGGACTCCACCCAGTTCGAGCTTCCTGGCCGCTGTGTTTACCTACTCAAGCCTCAGCAATGGCGGACACCCCTTCCCCAGCCTTGCTGCCGCCTTGCAGTTGGATCTCAGACTGCTGTGTTAGCAGTGAGCGAGGTTCCCTGGGTGTGGGACCCTCCAAGCCAGGGGCGGGATATAATCTCCTGGTTTGCCCTAAGGCCATTGGAAAAGCACAGTATTAGGGTGGGAGTGTCCCAGTTTTCCAGGTGCCATCTGTCACAGCTTCCCTTTGCTAGGAAAGGGAATTCCCCCACCCCTTGTGCCTCCCGGGTAAGGTGATGTGCCGTCCTACTCCGTGGGCTGCACCCACTTGTCTGGCAAGCCCCAGTGAGATGAACCCAGTACCTCAGTTGGAGATGCAGAAATCACCCAGTCTTCTGCATCATTCAGGCTGGAATCTGCAGACTGGAGCTGTTCCTATTCGGCCACCTTGGTGCCACTCCCTCTTTCATCATTTCTGTAGCATGATAAAACACTGAAAATGTCTGAAATGCAGCTGAGAATCCCACAGAATTTATCCAAAAAAGTACAAGTTGTTTTATGCTATGAATCAATCTCAAGTCTTAAGTCAAGGTTGCAGTGTAAAAGCTGACATGGGCTATGAGACCAAGACACAGGTAAAGGATCAGTGCAGAGTGACAGCAACTGTTGATGACAGTAATAATAACTAGAATGATAATGGTAATAGTAACAACAGCTAACTCTTGAGAGGTTAATATGTTCCACGCTTTGGGATAAGCAAATTACATCAATTACTTTATGTAAACCTCACAAAGTCTCCATGAAGTAATAGTAAAAATAATTACTATTGAATATTTACTTTGTATTAAAACTTGACAGCATTATGTCATTTAATTCTTACAAACTATCTGAGGTTCTGTGGAGAAATATGCCTTCATAAATACTGGAAAGTGGAAGTAGAGATAATATTAGGACCACCTGAGCTTTCATGCTGTTTTTTTCCTCTAGGTGAGGAAGGGGGCCCTCTGATATTGAGTGTGGCTCAAAAACTTGGAGAATCCAATGTTTATAAACTTTCGCGTAAATGGTAACACATTTATTTTGGGTAGTCACTCCCAAAAATAGTGGTGCAAGCACTGAGTATAAAAAAGATAACAGCATCTTGAATATTCCAGATCTGGTGAGACTGTATTCTTTACAGATGGTGTCAACAACAGCTGTGCGCTCCTCCTAGGGACTTTGAAGATATGCGGATATATGCCGAGATAAACTGTGTCTACTCTTGTTCTGTGTGGCTTGGCTCTTAGGCTTCAGAATTTTTGTTGTGAGTCTTTCTCCAGTTAAATGAGGAGTTTACTCTTTCTAGGTACTTGTGGCGTATCAGTGGGTGTGGCTTTATTTCAGCCTGTAATCCTCCTGAAACACTGTAGTGGGGTGAGATGAATATTCCTGTTTAACCGATGGAGAAACAGATGGACTTAGTGTCGCTATGTATCTTGCCCAAAGTTACTCAGGTAATAAGTGGTAGAGGCAGATTTCAAGCTCAGACTGCTGACTCCAACTCTTCACTTACAATAACCTCACTGTATGTGAGCAAAATATTGCTTGAAGAAGTGGTCCTCTCTACTGTCCCACAGTTCTGCAGATAGCAATGTCATCAATATCTTTTTACTTTTGCCTATAAAAGTTCATCTAATACAATTGTTTCTGTCTTTGCATTTTTCTCTCACTCTTAAAATATCTGGTAGATTAAATACATGTCATCATTTTTCTATGTAGTCACTTAAATTCTTTTGATCTCCATAGGTAAGACTGAATCCTTAAATCTTTGTAAAATATTATTATTTTGAATAATTTCACATCTTACTATCACAGTTGATCATAATCCACTTTTATCTTGATTATTGGCAATATTTAATTCTGCCTTTTTTCAATAGATCTGCGAATTGTATTTATTTATTTGTTTATTTATTTACTTTTGAGACAAAGTCTCGCGCTGTTGCCCAGGCTGGAGTGTAGTGGCGTGATCTCGGCTCACTGCAAGCTCTGCCTCCCGAGTTTACGCCATTCTCCTGCTTCAGCCTCCTGAGTAGCTGGGACTACAGGTGCCCACCACCACGCCCAGCGAATTTTTTGTATTTTTATTAGAGATGGGGTTTCATCGTGTTAGCCAGGATGGTCTCGATCTCCTGACCTCGTTATCCACCTACCTTGACCTCCCTAAGTGTTGGGATTACAGGCGTGAGCCACCGCGCCCGGCCGCCAATTGTATTTTGGTGAAAGCTCAGAGAAGACCAGCAAGCTGAAAGCTCCTCTAAGAAGAGGAGGCACAGTGACATTTTTCCAATCTATCCCTTGAGGCCAGGAGCTTCTGTCCCTCGCCAGCAACTGATGCCAGGGGTTGCCCAGGGAAAGTGTTTCTGGTTAAGATTATAACCTTCGCAGGTCGGCATGTTGGTAACTTTTATTCTGTTTTTGCTCCTGAAGATGAGGCATTAAGAAGTGTGTGTGTGTGTGTGTGTGTGTGTGTGTGTGTACATTTTATAGTTTGAACACTGAGAAAATTTCTAGAGTAAATGATTTCTAAATATTGAGAAAGATGGATGGAGGACAGAAAAAAACACTCCGGGAAGTGCTGATTAAATTATTTTACTTTTCTTGACCAATTCTGGAATAAGCTACAAAACCTTTTCAATGAAGCAGTGAAGAGAAGGGAGATGTTATAAAATTGAGAAACAGGCATATTTTAGAAACTCTGGAGACAGTTCACAGAGAAGTGTGCAGCACAAAATAGAAGTAAATAGAGCTTTACAAACCTATTCGCAAAAGACTTTGAATTTCAAGTAATCACATAGATTCTGAGAATGTGTGGATACTCTATCAGTCCTGATGAAAGGAAATTATAATGAGATGGCAAGTATAGGATATTGAAAAACATGGGTATCAGAAATAAGCCAATAAATAGGTGGTCTACAAGCCAGCAATGGCTGGTGAAGATCTGGTCTAAATTCACTATGGTCATTTCCATGGTCTCAGTTAAGCATTTCAGTACAACTTTAGTAAAGTACTGTTATGTTTAAAAATGGGTTTAAATTTAAATTAACCATTCATATTTTCTGTCCCACAGTAAAATTTTAATCCTTCTTAATGGATTAGTTTTGTGGTCTTTATGAAATTCCAGATTTAATGAACCTCTTTAGATATTAGGAGAGGTTATTAACATCCGATATTAAACAGAAAATCCCCACTCAGAATTCCAGTCCTTGAGCTGAATAAACCAGACAAGTGCCATCTCTTACAAAGTGTGTCTGCACAAACTCTAGGCTTTGGTTATATCACATTTCCTATGCAAGTATCATTCAAAAAGCATGCATTCAGATCAGTCCATTTCCTATTATCACCAAAATGCTTATTGGATCTGAAGTATGACACCAATTATTTCTGAGATTAGTGATGAGTCTGTGAAGACAAGAGAAAAACCCCAACCAGTTAGTCACTGAAACCTTCGATGTGGCGATCACTCATCTGGGGATTTGTTCAAGTAACAATATACATGCATGGTTTTGAACATCAGGATGGACAAGGGCCACAGAAGGACACCAGGACAGGAGCTCAGATTGTCTTCCCAAGACTCTAGCAAAATTTTTGCTACTAGTTTTTATATAATAAATGCAGGTTCTTGACTGTTAAGCCATATCACAATTCTCTTTGAGAGACATGTAGCTGATATTCCACACTACTTTGCTATCATAGGAACTGTTTAACCAGCTAATTCTATTTCTTCATTAGATCTATTGAGTTATAATTTACATATGAAAAAATTAACCAATTTTAAGTGTACAATTTGTTTTTGACATCTGTCCAGATCATTGTGCATGGAAGTAGTTCAGACGTTTTATTGCTGAGTAGTAGTCCATTGTGTGTCTACCACAACCTGTTTATCCACTCACAGGTTGATGGGCATTTTAATTGTTTCTAATTTTTGGTTACTACAAATAAAGCTGGTATGAACATTCACATAGAAGTCTTTGTGTGAAGATATGTTTTCTTTCTCTTAAGTAAATACCTAGAAATGGAATTCCCAGGTTATATGATAAGTGCATATTTAATTACGTAAGACATTGCCAAACTGTTCCAATGTGGCTCAACTATTTTTCATACCCAGCAACAATCTCTGAGAGATCCACTTGCTCTACATACTGAAAATACTTTTAATTGTAGTCACCCTAGTAAATGTGTAGTGGTATCTAAACGTGGTTTTAATTGTCATTTTTCTAATGATGTTGGGAATCTTTTTTATGGATTTATTTATTTATTTATTGAGACGGAGTCTCGCTCTGTCGCCCAGGCTGGAGTGCGGTGGTGCGATCTCGGCTCACTACAAGCTCCGCCTCCCAGGTTCACGCCATTCTCCTGCCTCAGCCTCCCGAGTAACTGGGACTGCAGGTGCCCGCCACCACACCCGGCTAACTTTTTGTATTTTTAGTAGAGACGGTGTTTCCCCGTGTTAGCTAAGTTGGTCTCGATCTTCTGACCTCGTGATCCACCTGCCTCGGCCTCCCAAAGTGCTGGGATTACAGGCATGAACCACTGCGCCCAGCAGATTTATTTGAAATTTATGTATATTCTTTGGTAAAGTGTCAATCAAATATTTTACTCAATTTTCTACTTGGGTTTTATGTTTTCCCAGTGAGTTATTACAACTCACTGGATATAAGTCCTTGATCAGTATGTATTTTGCAAATATTTTCTCCCAGCTTGTGGTTTTTCTTTCATTTTCTTAAGAATATCTTTTGAGGGGCAACTGTTTCTAATTACGTTGCAGTCCAATTTAACATTTTTTGTCCTTTTTGGATTGGATTTTTTTTGGGCTGTCTAATAAATGTTTACTTAGTTCAAGACCACATTATTTTTTGTTTGTTTCCTTTCAGAAGTTGTACAGCTTTAGCTCTTATATTTTGGCCTATATTCTATTTAGAGATTGTCTATGGTACGAAAAGCCACGATTTTTTTATATGTATGTATGTACAAATTTTTCAGTAACAACTGTTGTAAGGACAATTCTTTCTTCGTGGGATTGCCTTTGCATTTTGCTGACATTAAATTGACCGTATGTGTAGGTCTATTTCTGGGCACTCTATTCTGTTCCATTGGTCTATAGATCTGTCTTTTCAAACATACCCACCATGTCTTGACCATTGTAACTGTATATTGTCTGAATTTTTTTTTTTTCAAAAATTGTTTTGGCTAATCTAAGTCCTTTGAATTTCCATATAAATTTCAGAAACAGTTCATCAGTTTCTTCGAAAGAAAGTCTTGGATTTTGATCGAGATTGATCAAATGTCACCTCAACACTATTGATAGTCTGATCAATATACATGGATAGCTCCACATTTATTTAGATCTTTTTAAACATTTAGCAGTGTTTTATAGTTTTCGGTTTGTAGACCTTACCTAATTTTTGTTAAATTTATCCATAAACGTTTTATATTTTTGATGCTTTTCTTAATTTCAAGTGTTTTTGTTAGTATGTAGAAATACTAATTGAGTTTTGTATATTTATATTGTAATTTGAGTCATGGTTAAATCAGTTATTAGTTCTAATAACTTTTTTGTTGATTCCCTATGAGATTTTTAGCTAGATAATTACATAGCCTATTACTGAAGATAGTTTAATTTCAGTATTTTGGCAAATGTTTTTCTGCATCTCCTGAAATTATGATATGATTTGTCTTCTTTGTATTGTGATTATAAATCACATTGATTTATTTTCTAATTATAACCTAGCTTTGCATACAAACTGTATTTGACAATGATGTTATAAATCAATTATGAAAAGATCAATTTGCTTGTTCCAGTGATTAGTGAACCTTGCATATGGTTGGTATTTAGCAAATATTTATTTTAAAATAAATATTCAATTGAAAATATTCAATTTGGTCAAATTTACAAAAATAATGCAAAGTGGGATATATTTTTTAAATTGTTAGCCATAAAAATAATACAACTTTGTAGTCTTTCCTGAAGTAGTGCCTTGTGATAGAATTGTGATATTTGTATTGTCAATTTCCTTAAGTTCAGAAGTAGATAGTTTAGACCTAATAGCCAGTGCAGTCATCAGGTAAAGAATTTTAAAATGTGTCTTTTTGATATAATGACTTCTTTTCCTTTGGGTACATATCCAGTAGTAGGATTGTTGGATCAAACTGTAAATCTATTTTTAGTTCTTTGGACACCTGCACATGTATGTTTATTTCAACACAATTCACAATTAAAGAGATATGGAACCAGTCTAAGTGCCCATCAACCACTGAGTGGATAAAGAAAGTGTGATATATATATATGTGTGTGTGATATATATCAATCACATTATATATATATATAAAGAAAATGGTATATACATATGTGTGTATGTATATTTATGTATACACACATACATACCAGAGAATACTACTCAGCCATAAAAAAGAATAAAATAATGTCTTTTGCAGCAACTTGGATGAAGCTGGAGGCCATTATTCTATGTGAAAGTAATTAAGGAATGGAAAATCGAATACTGTATGTTCTCATCTGTAAGTGGGAGCTAAGCTATGGGTATTCAGAGGCATATAGAGTGGTATAATGGACTTTGGGGACTCAGAAGAGGGGAGGGTGAGTGGGAAGTGAGGGATGAAACACTGCATTTTGGGTATAATGTACACTACTCTGGTGACTGGTGCAGAAAAATCTCAGACTTCACCATTACACAATTCATCCATGTAACCGACAACCAGTTGTATCCCAAAAGCTATTGAAACAAAAAAATACAAAAATTCCAAAAAATAAAAATAAACAGACGATTTCATTGAAAATAATCTTAAAATGATAAAAGTAATGGTTTTACTATTCATTATTTTTATATTAGCATTGCATCCCATGTATAACATATATAGTAACCAATGCACATAAAATAATTTTTCTCTCTTTCTCTCTCCTCTGTCATTCTCTCTTACACACACATACACACACACAAACACACACACACACGAATAGGAAGTAACTTACTAGATTGGTGACTTAACTGACAAACTCAACAATTTGCAACCCAGAGACCAAAAGGTCTTGGAGCAGCCAAAATAAACTTTTTTTATCAGTGATTGTTCTCATAGCTTATTACCTGTGGTCTTATTACTCTAATTTAAATAATATATACATAGTATAATTGTTTGGATCAATTTGGCTGTGAGGTTAATCTGTACATAGAAGATTAAACGCAGTGCTTTGGCCTGAGAAAATGAACTTTAGTGAGAGGCACAGAGATGGGAGGATCTGAGAGCCTGCAGCAGGAGGGGAGCGATCACAAAGAGCAGACAAAAGAACTGAAAAGTGTAGCAGCTGGGTCTGCTCCATTGCGTACTATTGTGCATGATTCATGCTCTTGAGAGTGATCATAGAATTTTAGCACAGTCTAATAGCCTGTGTTTGAGATGATGAAATGTAGTCATTAAGAATAAGTTAGGTCCGATCGGTATATTGTGTTTAGCAAGGCATGAAAGTGTACAATCCGTTTTACACAACTGTCCATTAAAAAAGCTAAAAATATTTTGTAAATTTTGGGAGTAAGCCTCATTTCTTTTGGGAAATTCACTTCCAAAATGCGCTTCAGTGTCTCTTTGTTCTATAATGCTGCTTAAATAAAGAATTTGATCTATGCTTGAGCAGTTACCACTTAAAAGCCACAGTGGGTACACTGCCAACTTCAGGGGGCTGCTATTCACATAGACTCCAAGTTTAGTAGCACCCACCCTAGAACTGTGCAGTACTGCAGCCCTGTCCACAGGGGCTGGGATTTTCACAGTATCCTCAGTGCCAGAACAGTACATGGCAAATAGTAGGCATTTAATAAAATTTTAAAATTAACTATGAATAAATGCATATGTAAATAAATTTAAACTGCAACATTTATGAACAAAATATTTGTGTTCACAAAAGAACTAATGTTGCATTTAAAACTTTCATTTTTAATTTGAACAAAACATGGCTGTCCTGCTCAAATTAGAGCATAATATTTTATGGAAAGGTAATAGGGAAGGTCTATAATGTAAAGATCTTATACCATACATATGCTACTAAATATACTTTAAATATAATATAAAGTAAAGAAGAGAAGCTGGAAAGCTCCAACCTCATAAATGTCATGCAGGAAAACTTAGGTTTTTTCCCCTCAGTCATCTTTGCCGGCCAGTATTCACCTTTTCTTTCCTGGCCAAATTGGGCCCCAGAGTAGCTTTTTCCATACCCAAATTGGATCATAATGCATTGTATGACAAGGTTTACTCTTCTTATTCTCTGCTCAAGCAATTGTAAATTCAATTTGTGGTGTTGCTGAACTCTATTTGTTTAATATGCTTTGTCAGTTCTAGTTTAATACTATATAAAGAGAACATTTATCCAGATGATAATACTAATAATGACAAAGTATTGAATTTGGAATCTGAACATTAGAATTCTACACCTGTGAACCATTTATGCTATGGTAAATGACATAGTTGACAAAAAAACAAGACTTTCTATTCTCCTGCTATCTTTTGTTTGTGATGTTTAAACCAATCTTAGAAGTATTATATCATTATGGATAGCAATTAAACAGTTTGGAATCCAATGTTTTCATATTTTATGATGATGTATAAAATGCTAAGAACCCTATCAAACACATTAAAAATAAACTATTTTTGCAGCTTTAAACATATTAATATTTTAAAGCCCACTGGGATACCAGCCAAGCAGAATAATTCACAAGTTATTAGATGTGTGCATTGGCTTCCAGGATATGTTAAAGAGAATGGGGAAGTGGATTAAGAAAACAATCTTTTATGCTGTCTTGGAATTCTTATCTATTATAAAGTCAAAAATAGTTTTGAAAATCTTGTAAGGGATATGCTATTTATAGGGCTCATGGTCATTTTGTTGGATGTAATGGTTTTCTCATATTGGTCATTAATCTTTGTTTCAGCAATAATCACAGACCACTATAAATTCTAAATACCCATGGAATTTTACGGTCTGAAATTATTCTTCAATTTAATGTCCAAGCATTAAAAATAGACCAAGATTTCAGGAATTTGTTTTCTTTTAATCAGTTGCAATGTTAAATGTTTATGAATCACAATCTTGAAAAACTATTTTAATATGATGAAATATTTTCGAACCTTTTAAGAAGCCATAACAGGATTGGATTACATCCTTTATACTGAACTTAACAGAGGAACATTTTTTTTTTTAAAAAAAGCATATTTATCTATGAATTTTACAAGATTGTATTTTAGGTACAACTTGAAGTCACCTTCCAGATGTCTTATTTATAGAATATGACTGGTTTATCCATGAATCACCAACAAGTCATTCTGCTTCAGCATTGAAGTTTTATGTAAATGAAGGAAAAACTGGGGTCCTCTGCTTTCCTGGGCCTTTTATTCCAGAATCTACCCAGTCCATATTGAGTGATGATGAAAGCCAGCATTAGAAGACAGGCTGTGCTTGCAACAAGCTCAATGTCTTAGTAATTGGCTGTAATCATTCTGGAATATTATATCCCAGATTTAGACTTCTTTCCATTTTCTGTATTTTATTCATCAATCATGGTTTCTGTCATAACTTGGCAAGAGTCTCTAGAATGCTGTATATTGTTAAAACAATCCTACATTTCCTGAAGTAGACATTTTATATATCCTAGAGTGAAGAAATCTTTGGAGAAGTTCTTTCTTCTTGAATTAAGTTGTATGTATAAAAAACATAGACTTAGTTTAATTACAATCATATGTTAAATGTCTATGATATAAAATTTCTGAAAATATTTTGATAAATCAACTATTTTTATTGCATGTGACTGCTTGAATTAAATGTGGAAATTTTCACACTACATGACGGAAAGCTTATGATATAATGGAAGAATTACTTTGTATGAAGAACAGTTTAATTTATTGGGAAACAATAGTATTTTCAATTTAGAACTTAAACAATTGAACAAATTTTTATGACCTTCTGAATATTTTTAGTAGTTATTACTGGCCAATTATTGATATTTTCATAGCTTTTTGCATAAAACTCAAAGCTTTTTTCATAAAACTCAAAGCCTTTAGCGTTATATAAAAAGACCTTCATACAGACTTGTGTAAGAGGGGCTCTCTCGTAATGTACTGAAAACACAGAGGGCCACTCATATCATGAATCACATTTAATACATTTATTAAATAAGAAAATAACTGCCTCTGTTACTCACCCAACACAGTCTGTAACCAGAAATATCACTGTCTCGAGGAATGCTCTTCAGGCCCCAGGATAATACTTCTCTACATCTTTTGTTCCCTGTCCTCAAACTAAAGGTGAATATATCCTATTGCTCTCAATGTTGTAAAGGTGTATGGGTTTTGTCTCTGTCGGCAGCAGAGACAAACACAGTTTATGCATTAAGAAGGCAAATTTGTCAAGGTTAGAAAATACAACATCATTTTATCTAGGTATTTGTTAGCTTGACTAATAACAAAATGTTTAGCCTCTATCTGTACTCATCTATCGATCCATAACTTCATATACCTGCCTCCTCTCTTTCTAATCTCTTCTCCCAACTCCTTTCTCTACAGAGACTTTGTTGAATCATTTTGAAATACTTTCTGTTTTCTGAAACACACTTATCTTGCACCCATTTCACGCGTTTCCTTTCTTGGAATCTCTCTTTCTTCCTTGTCTTCTGGATGAAATTGCTTCATCTTCAAGATTCTTTTCAAGTTTAACACCTTTAAAAATTTTTCTCAACCACCTATAGTTCTACATGATGAATTTAAAAATAGCACTTAAAATATTGTAATTATCTCTGTATCCCTCAGAATCTCTTTTCAAAACCTGAGTTATTTGAATGCAAGAGTTATGTTGTTAAAGGAATATATGGTGCCTAATGCCAAAAACATGGTAAGAATTTAGTGTGATTGTTCTAGCACATAGTAAAAGTCCAATGTCTTGTTGTTGCTATTGTTAGTTCTTCATGTTAAACTTAACAATCCCACACCTACCTGACCCTACACCTCACTAGGTTAGCCAAATGTTACATATTTCCCTGGCATTATGTACTTGGATATTGTCGATTTGTAACACTCACAAACTTGACTAATATTTACCTTTTGGTTTATATCTTGTTCATTGCTGTGTACTACACACCCAGTATTAAATTGAATAAATGAATTAGTTTCAAGAGGTGAAATAGAGGTGGGACTTGGAGAGCTATGCCATGGATCTGGAATACTGAAGTAGGTACGGAGATGATAAATAACAATAATAATTTTTAATTAAATGAATAAAGCTACAAGGAATTTGCTATGGTTTGAATGTTTGAAAATCGCCCTCTGAAAATTAGGTGGAAATTTAATTGCCATTACAGTGTGAAGAGGTGGTACCTCGAATAGACTTGAGGACACTCTCCTCACCCTGATCAGCTCTCATATGGATTTGGCGATTCTACAGCTTTAATTGACATCATAACTTAAGAGCACACCTCCTTTTGATAACATGGAGATATATCTCTATGATCACCTGTTAGTAAACATCAAGATAGCCAGTAAACAAACAAAATCGAGTTTATTTGGGTGGGTGTTATCGTTGATTAATTTCTTAGCTGAGCCATGGGGAAGATCACTTACATTTCTGACAACAGAATTTCTCTTTTTAGAAAATACTGTTCTGGGCTCCAGAAAAATGTTGGCATGAGTTCAGTGGGAGATCAATTATAATGACTGAATTTCAGTGAAAGGATTCTTCTCTCTTTTTTATGTTGTCCCCTCAATTTATAAAATATAAGACGTTTATCTTATTTTTAAACATTTTTCCTTCCATTACATTTAGCTGTAACTGACCAACTATATTAAAAGTCAGGAAATGAGTCTCCACCTAAAGATGACTTATTTTCTTACTCTGGGGCTGGCAAAAATTAGTAGTGAAAACACAGGAAGGAAATAACATCTTAAGTAGAAATTACTTTAAGTCAGGTTTCTCAAGTCAGTTAGGAGGCAGTATTCACTGCTGAATAATCAGTCTTAGTGAGGTGATAAGTCCATGAGTAATAGAAGAAATCACTAAATGGCAAGTAAAACAATTGTATGAAAAGAAACTTAATACTTAAAAAAAAAAGTATTTTCTTTAGGAGCTCATTATCCCAAGGAAAACTACAAACTGTATTAGAAAGCACTTCCATTTGAGTTGAAAATTATTTCAAAACACTCTATAAAGCACTAGATGAGGTAAGCAAATTTAACTGCTTCAAACCTCCAATTACATTTTCACCATCTGTGCTTCCACATTTTCATGAAATACCCCAGTGAGATGACACAGAACATTGCTGTGTAACTAACACACATAACATAACTCATATATGTGATACAACGAATCCAAAAAATCCTGATACGTTAAACAGCAGAGGAATTAAATTTTTAAACCCTGTTAAAGGATACGGTAGAAAAAACATCTGGAAAAGAACAGGTTGATTGAAATAGGCCTGCCTGGCTTCAGAATTGCAAGGTCATACTAAACTAATCTCCAGAAGAACTCTGAGGGTATTACTGCCAAAAAAGACAAAAGTGGCTCAGGCATGTCATGCATTTGGATTTTCAAAGATCACTTGAAAATTCTAGAACTTAAAGAGTTGGTCTAGCAACCTGTTATCCTTTATTTCTATCCTTTCCATTGTTTTCAAAAGTGGCTGTCTGGCTTGTTTATAAAATACATGTGAATAGGCAGAAAGAGTTAAATGCATTTAGGAAATATTTGTTGTACTTGTATGTGCAAGGCAGGTACTGAAGTTGAAGAAACCAGTGTAGTATCTTCATCCTTGAGATTCCCAGACTCTAGTCTGAGAAACAGGTAACTATCCTGACAATACACTAGAGAGACATTGATATGGTTTGGCTCTGTGTCCCCACCCAAATCTCATCTTGAACTGTAATCCTCATGTGTCAAGGGAGGAACCTGAGGGGAGGTGATTGGATTATAGGGGACGGTTCCCCCATGCTGTGCTTGTGATAGGGAGTCTTACAAGATCTGATGGTTTTAAAAATGGCAAATTTTTTCTCTGTTCACACCGTGCTTCTCTCCCCTGCTGCCATGCGAAGAAGGTCCTTGCTTCCCCTTTGTCTTCTGTCACAATTGTAAGTTTCCTGAGGCCTCCCCAACCAAGAGGAACTGTGAGTCAATTATACTTCTCTTCTTTATGAATTACCCAGTCTTAGTATCTTTGTAGCAATGTGAGAAGACTAATACAGAATTTTGCATGGTCTGCTTGAGCTACTTACAGGCAATTTGAATTTTATAAGTAAAAAGGAAGGTGAGTCCCACTCATACCCCATGGTAAACATATATGTGTATATATATGCATATGATTTTCTGCAGAAACATTTTGTATAAATAGAAAAGAAATAAAATAATAGAATCTTAAAACAAAATGTCATTATGTATATTATTTTAGCTCTTTCCAGAGCAGCCTGAGTTATCTTAATTAAACCTTAAACTCTATTGAATGGATGAATCATTTAAGAAGAACAGTGAAGGCAGTTACTACTGGAATCAAGCTACATGTTCCATATTAAATCATGGAGCTGTATAGCTAGAGTCTCAGACAACTCTGGCTCAGATTCTTGCAGTATGTTCCTTAGAACAGTAGCCCTTAGTGGTGCTATTAGCTATGATACAAAAATAACAATTGTGTATGATCAAATAGTCTAGAAATCAATGGGTTAAATGAAGTTAAATATGTTTTTCTCCTGCAAGAATTCTCAGTGAATTTACTCTACCAATGTGCATTTTACTCTTCACAAAAAGCACATTTTACAGCATTCCAGAGATTTGTTTAAATATACACACACATACCTTTTTTTTTTTTTTCAAAGAATGCTTTGTGAGGAATATTCATTTGAAAACTCTTTGGAAAATATTACCTTAGACCAAATCCCTTACTTTGCAAAAATATAATTAATACTTGATGAGTTAAATGATTTACACAGAAAAGTCAGTTGTAGTCAGCCAAAACAAAGAATATAGCTTTTAGATGTTCAATCTAGCACGCATTGTTCTAAATCACAGTTTTCAGTATGTGCACACATATCTCTAAGAGCACATAAAAATTTTCCAGGTATATATGGGTTCAGATAGTTTTAAGGGCTCTAGTTCTAGATTTTGAATTTCCATATCTCTGTTTCCTAAAATTAATTTGCCTAAGAACAAGTCTATGGGTTGATCATGGGAAAAGGATTACTCTCTCTTTCCCTCCAACCCCTTTCACAATAGCATTTTCCCCACTTAACAAATAATCTCTCATTCATCTGCAATGTTACTAAGGTGCACTTCTCTCAACTGTAAAACTTCTGGAGTGCTACATAAGGCATATTAAGGTCCTTTGAGAACAATTCAAAGAGAGGTTCAGTATGAAATGATTGAAGGTCAGACATCTTATTTTATCTAGATGAAAAACTTTTGGCAAGGAAAACGTGTATCTATCAAACATATGTATCTATATCTAGGTATATATAGGTATCTATATCTGGGTATATATCTATAGGTATACATAGGTATCTATATTTAAGTACATATCTAGACAGGTATATATGTGTATGACAGGTATATATATGTAACTCTAGACAGGTACATATATACGTATATATGTATATACACACACACATATATATACATGTATATATGTACCTGTCTAGATATATACCTATATACAAGGTAGGACTTGGAAGTGAAATAATTGTAAACGAAGAATATTAACATGTTTATTGGATCTGACTGATTGGTTGATAATGAAGATTAGATTTGCCAGTAAAATATTTATGGACAAAGTTTTAATAAAATTGAATTAGCTAAATTTCAGATTCAGTATTTTGATGAAAATATATCAAAACTTATATACAATAAAAATAAACTAGAAATTATATCATTCATAACTATTTAATCTTATGATAGAAATATCAGCTGTAAACTTAAAAATATATGAGTGAATACATATTTTCCCAAAGTTCTGTTGGGCAGTTATATAAACAATTAATTAAAGACCACTGTTCTATACCACGTACCAGAAATGTGTTCATAGAGTGTTAATTTCTGAGAATAATTAACAGTGGAATAAGAGAAAAGCAACAACAACAAAATTACTACAGAAAATGTTTTTTAAATAAGGTTTTGTCATATTTTACAAAAGCAAGACAATGAGATTGAACTTTGCATTTTTTATTTTTTGAAAAACTAACATTTATTGTCATGTTCTCCTATTAAAAGAAAGTATGAAGTCTACGTGAAAGAAAATGATCACAGAGAAAACACATAAACTAAATCTTTTCTAGAGAGCATTAATATGTATTTCACAATGAATCTTTTTATTTGGTACATTAGAAGAAATTATTTAATTTTATGGAAAAGCAGTATGTTTTGAAGAAATTTAGCTTTCATTGGTTACTCACAGAATTAGGAATAGGAATATTATACTAAAATCTTGCTACTTCACCTTATAAAATAATAGTTTCATTAATGCAATAGTTACCAACACACAGAGACTGCAAACACACCTAAACCTTGACAGCATTAGTCACTAGTATGCTATTGATTGCTAATTATCAGTAAAGTAACATTTATAAGTCATTATATTGACAAAGTAAATATCTATCAGCTGTCATGTACATATATATCACCTTTTTTCTTACTGTTTCAGATGAACTTTCCGTGCTCCTATATAAAGCCAATTTCTCCATGCATGTACTATATCCCTTTCTCTCTCATGAGTTGTAGAGTATCACTTCTGTATTTTTCATCCTATTTCATCTTCATTTCATTGAGTTTCTTATCAGCATACACACATAGTGTTTTTTCTTATATTAAACACAGTCCTCTGTTGATTACACTTGCTTCTCCAGCTATTTTTCCACTTCCTTCCTGGTTTTTAATTTTTTAATTAAAAACAAAATTGCAGAGACAGAGTCTCACTATGTTGCCCAAGCTGGTCTCAAACTCGTGGGCTCCGACAATCCTCTCCCCTCAGCCTCCCAAAGTGCTGGGATTACAGGCATGAGCCACTGCTCCCAGCCTCTCCATTTTTCTGTCCCCCTTCATGGCAAAATTTTTAAAAGAATTCTCTACACTTATTGTCTCCATTTTCTCTCTTCTTATTCTCTTTAGAACAAATACCCATCAGTCTTTGATCCCTACACCTTCAAAACTATTCTTGTCAAGGTCACCCAAGTCCTCCACATTAATAATCTAATAGTTAATTCTTAGCCCTTATCTTACTTGAGGACATTTGATATGTTTGAATACTTCTTCTCTTCAAAATATTTTTCTTGTGTCTCCCTTGCTATTCTTTGTGCCCTTGGCTGGATCTTTCTAACATCCCTGCCCCCTTGACGTTAGTATGCAGGGCTTCTTGTTCTAATAATCCGTAAACACTTCTGTTGTCATTTCCTCCCATGGCTATATGCTCATCACTTTTTGTTTGTTTGTTTTGCTTTGTTTTGTTTTTGAGACAGAGTCTCACTCTGTGGCCCAGACTGGAGTGCAATGGCACAATCTCCGCTCACTGCAACCTCCACCTCCTGGGTTCAAGTGATTTTCCTGCCTCAGCCTCTCGAGTAGCTGGGATTACAGGCACCCGCCACCACGCCTGGCTAATTTTTGTACTTTTAGTAGAGGAGGGGTTTTACCATGTTGGCCAGGCTGGTCTCGAACTGCTGACCTCAGGTGATCTGCCTGCTTCGGCCTCCCAAAGTGCTGGGATTACAGATGTCAGCCACTGCACCCGGCTATATGCTCATCACTTTCAAACTCCTATAGTGCCATCCAGGTTCTTCCCCTTGGTCTCCAGACTTGCATACTGAAATACCTGTTTTACATCTCCACTTTGGTGTTCCAAAGCCATCTCAGAGGTAAAATTTCCAAAAGCTACACTTCCAGGTTTTCCCTCCAACTGTTTTTCTTGAATTCTTTTCTATTTCCATTAATGGTGACTCAATCCTTTCAGTTTCTCATACTTGACTTTTCTCTTTCTCACACCTTATTCCCAATCCCTCTAAGAAATCTTTCAACCTCAAACTTCAAAATGTCCTTGAATTATGGTCCTTTCTTACCACCTCTACTGCTACCAGTCTTCTTCAAGAACCTGATCTCTTGCTTGGACTTTTGCTTCTACCTTTATGCTCTGGTTCTCATTCCATCTCCCCACTCACAATCTGAGGTCTATCACAGCAGCCAGAGATATCTGTTAAGATGTCTGCTCAAATATTCTAATAGTTATTGATTTTATTCAAAGAAAACTCCAAAGATCTTACAACTGCCTGCAAGGCCCTATGTGATTGGGTTTTCACTCATTCTCTGCTATTAACCTCCAGTTCCATTAATCTGCTCTCGCCCACAAAGCATCTTTGCTTTTCTTTGAACATGTCAAGCACGCCTCTTTCTGTTCTCTCTGTCTTGTAACACTTACTCTTCTCATTGGCTCTTCTCTTAGTCTGTAACACTTCTGCTCAATAACCTCACGATTCATTCCCTTACTTCCTTCACTCCTTTGTTTAAATATAAAATCTTCAGACACGCCTTCTTTGACCACCGAATTTAAAATGGCAATGCTCCTCAGAACTCCATTGAACTCTCTGTTGCTTATTTTTCTACATATCACATACTATCTTCTAGTGTAAATTACTTACTAACTGTGCTTGTTATCTGCCCACACAGCAGAATATAAGCTCAATGAGGACAGGTTTTCTTGTATTTTTTATAAGGTATTTCTAACGCAAAACAAAAATGGTGGAAAAGACAATATAGCCATAGCAACTTCAGGATAATGGACACATTTATGGAGCAACAGACTAAAATTAGATAGAGATGAATAGGTGGCTTTTGTTTTATGTTTATAGCTTTTTAATTTTTAATTTTTATTTTTTGAGATAGAGTCTCACTCTGTTGCCCAGGCTGGAATGCAGTGACATGATCTCGGCTCACTACAACCTTCTCTTCCTGGGTTCAAGCGATTCTCCTGCCTCTGCCTCCCAAGTAGCTAGGACTACATGTGCCTGCCACCATGCCAAGCTTTTTTTTTTTTTTTTCCCCCATATTTTCAGTAGAGACAAGGTTTCACCATGTTGGTCAGGCTAGTCTCAAATTCCTGGTCTCAAGTGATCCTCTCGCCTTGGCCTCCCAAAGTGCTAGGATTACAGGCATGAGCCACCGGGCCTGGCCTTGTAGCATTTTTCTTTAAATAAGAAAGGACTCAATGATAGTAAGTTTATTTCTGTTACATATTAATGGTGCATACATAGGTTTTCATCATGTTTTCCCCTGAACTTTCTAAATGTTTAAAGGTTTTATAATATTAAAAACAGTTTACTAAGAAAGAAAGAGATGGCATTCCAGGTAATTGGAGTTCTAGATGGCTGGTATTATAGACTGAAGAGACAGATGGAAGAGAAAAGAAGGACAGAAGAGAAAGAAAATGGCCAGGAGTAAGTTATCAGTGTGATACTGCTGTCAAGTGTGCTAGAGCAGTGCTTCTCACACCTCAACATTCATAGCAGCCAAGGAGGATGGATTGCCAGAATGTATAAAGAGCTCGAACAACTCTACACAAGGGATTTGCTTTAAAATGCAAATTCTGATTTCATAGATCTGGGACAGAGCTATGACTTTGCCCTCCTAAAACACTCCGGGGAGATGCCAGTGTCCCTGGTCCTGAAGCACGGGTCACAAAACCCTAGAGTGTGGCATCTGTAACTTGGCTACATGTTGGAATCACCTGGAAATCCTAGAAAATATTGATGTCTGTGTCTGACTTCCAAAAATTCTGATTTAATACATATTGGGATTCATCTGGCCACTGGGGTTTTGAAAAGTGATTCTAATGTGTAGCAAAATTTGAATACCCCTGCAGGGAGTCCAGGCCAGGTACCTTCCTGGTACACTGCCTCTTCTGAGGACTCCTTCATGATGCCTGCTTCCTGCAGTCTCCTTTTGAAGAGACTTTGGGCAGAGGTCACAAGAATGGACCAAGTGATGCTGCTTCTCAGGACAGACTACGTACCAGGTAGTGAGATCTAAGTGAGATCTAATACAGATGTAGGCTAGGCGCCTGACAGGACTGCTCTTTTCTGAATGAGACCTAGCTGGTCAATTGCTTTAAGGACCTGCATCACAGTGATACACAATGCGAAAGTGGGAATTATGCCTATTTCTAAAGTGGATGCTCTCAGGGATGCTGCTAAGTAGCCGGATCTGCTGCTAGACTATCAAATCCATTATTTAATTCATTTATTATTTTCACAATTTACTGACAGTCTGATACGTGCAAGACACATAGCTTAGTGGAGAAGACAGACTTTTTCCGGCCCTGGTGGGGCTGAAAGTCTATCAGTTATGACAGACAGTAAGCAATTTATTATACAATTGTGAATTTATTTATAATGTAGTAATTGTCATATGTGTATTCAGGAGTCTGAGAGAAAGTACTTTCTGAAGAAACAACAGATAAGCTTAGACCAGAAGGGTGAGAAGTCAGTGAGGATAACTGAGTATGAGACGGGAAAAGCTGCTGGGGAACTCTGAATGTTATTCTATTTTTAGGGAGTTTCAGTGACTTAAACGATTTCCTCTCTCCTTCTTCCTCAAGCGCTTTTATATAAAACCTTTAGTAACTGTGTTATCCTGAATATTTCACTGTTTTTAAAAACTATTTTTAGACTGAGAAAGCCAACCCGCACTAGTTAATTGTTTCTAACAAGACCAAATGGTGAGATGCAGCAACACACACGCAACAGGTAAGGGCCACCGTCTCAGCTGTGCTTCACTGTGGTACAGTCTGGATAATTATTTGGAAAACAGTTTGAGTGGAAGAAAGGAAGTAAAGAATGTGAGAAGAGTCTGGAGGTTGTGAGGCCAGCCCAAAGGCAGGTGATATGGTCTGGCTTTTTGTCCCCACCCAAATCTCATCTTGAATTGTAATCCCCACGTGTCAAGGGAGGTTCCAGGTAGACATGGGGTGGTTTTCCCCTTGCTTTTCTTATGATAGTGAGTGAGTTCTCAGGAGAGCTGATGTTTTTAAAGTGTGGCACTTCTTCGTTCTCGCACTCACTCCCTCCTGTCACCTTGTGAAGAAGGTGCCGGCTTCCCCTTCACCTTCCGCCATGATGGAAAGTTTCCTGAGGCCTCCCCAGCCAGGTGGAACTGTGAGTCAATTAAGTCTCTTTCCTTTAAAATTACCCAGCCTTGGGTATTTCTTTATAGCAGTGTAAAAACAGGATAAAATAACAGGTGTGGTAGATCCAGGTGTCTAAGTCAAATGCAGTTTAAGAGACGAATCTCTGAATTTTATTAGGGAAGCAAGAATTGCAACTCAGAGTATACACACAAACCAGTGTCCAAAGAACAAGGAGAAGGTTGGAGGTTTTCTAAAATGGAAAAATGTTACATATTGTTTTTCCAGAAAGTTCATTGGCACTAGTAAAATTCTGGGGAGCTGGCAAGCTCTGATTGATGTGTGACAGTGGTGGGTAAAACTGGCCTTAGACTCACAGCAGGTTGTTTCAGTAGCTATGAGAGAAAAACTCCTTTCAGGTTCCAATACACAGTTTCAGCAGCTGGGCTTGTGGAAGATTTAATTCTTGGAGCAGGTGCTATATGGACTGAGTGTTTTCTTCCTGGTTCTTCTGTTCTGATTTAGCTGAATATTACAAGAATGATTCAATTTGTACAATCAACTTTCATACAATGAAAAATGGTGGCTACTTATACAAAGGGCTTGGAGAAGGGATTGAAGAGAAGCTGCTAGTTTTGTGATGTGTAGTTATGGTATTTTGTGACTGATGGGATGTGGTCAAAGACAGAGAGGAAGGAACCATGGAGGACTCCCTGAAGGACTTGACACACCTCAGGTTTGAGAAGGTGGTTCATAATTTCTTCATTTAAAAATTTGTAAGCTTTGAGGAACTCTTAAATATTTCTTATTTGCATTTAGGTTAATTTAAGCCTATATTTCATAGATTGTTATGACAATCAGTATGTATTGTTCTTTAGGTCACTTTCTCAAAGCATGCATTGAGACACAAAATCTAACCATAGTCCAGAAAAGGAGGCCCTAATCACATAATACCTTATGAGAATAATATGTTTAAATATAACAAATGAGTCACGCTGAATATTTCTCAGTACATTGAGGATTACACAGTGTAATTAATTTTGGTCCATCTGATACCATTGTTTTCATCCTAAATTAAGTTTCTTCTCAACCTCTGTTCTTAAAATGTTAATTGAATCACTATATTTGACATAGATGAGTGACTTCAGGAGGGCCAATGACTTTTACTTCAAGCCTTTTATCTCTCAATGGCCTCAAAGTCACAAATGATTGGCTTTAGGGGATGCTGTCATTAAAAAGGCAGACAAAACAAAACATTCTTGGAAACATAGCAGAAGCTGGTTTTATGACTTAGAGCTACACATATTAGTAAAGGGTCTAACAACTTTGGTGCATGAAATTTAGCTACAGAAAGGACAAGCAACTGCCTCTGCTAGCCAGAACAAAAGCTAACATTGTGAGATTTCAGTGGCATAATATACGGGCTTCAAATAAGAGTTCTGGTCAGTGTGACATAAAGGAAGTGCTTCATTAGCTATCATAGTGCATATGTCTCAGCCTTGTACCACATGGCAGCATGCAGCAAAAGCATGGGCGCAAAGAATGAGCCATTCACTCAGGATTCATAATCTTGCTCTGTTTCAGCCTCCTGGGCTGACAGCTTTCAAGTTAAGCACGGAAGGTTCTAAAGAAACAGTCTTGCATTCTTCAGTGATATGGTTTGTTTTTGGAAAATGCCTATCTAAAATAACGAGATAAAATGAGTTTAGCCTCTGAGCTCCATTTATTACATTAGCTGTCTTTCCAGGGCGGGGTGATATTTTTATGCTTACTTTGAACGCTTTAATAAAATAGTTTTACTGAAAGATTCATCTCAAAATAATTTGCAATTTCCATGTCATTCAACACTATGTAATTATGTTAATATTCATTTTACAGTGAAAGCTTACATTCTAAGTAGAAAAATTACAGTAAAATGCTTCGCAAAGATACTGAGTAATGGAAAAATAATTCTATGTAGTAGTTTTCAGGAAAATCATTGTGAATTCCAATTCTGTCATCTGTAATCACAGACCCTTCTACCCAAGGAAAACACAAAAGTATGTAACTCAAATTCAAATAGATGGCACATTTCTGTGTTCATTTTATACATCATCTGTGCTATGAAAGGAAACACATTCTATTTAGAATCTCATTTATTTTCATTTCCTAGATTCCAAGGTCAGTGTTCAATAGTATTGCCCAAAGGCTGAGGGACTTAACTTTATAAAATTGCATAAAGATGCCCAGAACCATTCTGAAGTTGAACTACAATAAAGAGAATGTAAACAAGGCAGCTATCTATTGGGCTAGTGTCAGAAAACCTAGACATTATGTTGTTATCATAGAATTTCCAAGACAAAGTAGCAAAAGAGATCATACAATTCAAATTCATATTTCCCATTATTGGTTAAGTTGCATTGCTGTCCTTAAATATATCAGCCATATTTATTTCTAATATAGCTGAGTCATGTAGGACCTGCATTTGTTTGAATTTTACTGGATACTCAGATGGAATAGTAGGAAATCATTGCCTAATGCCTAAAAACATTAAAAATCCTGAAATATACCAATCTGAAAAGAACTGAAAAAGTAACTTTCACTTATTTTCAAGTAAAAATAATACTTTCTTAAGATAATTTCTTACTTAAACATGAGATGTGAGCAATTACTCTGTAGGCTGGCCAGACAAGTTTATGATGGGGTCAGAGAATATAGCTTGTCCTCACAAGGTCCCCACAGACATGCACCTAAAATAAAGATACTTCTTAATTAACAGGTAGGTTCCTATATTTAACAATTTGTTTTTCTCAGTTAGAAAATTGCCAAGTTTTCATACGAAAAGTTGACCCCAAAAGCAGATTGTGTAATTAGCCTTTAATCTGGTTTTCGTATAAACGACACATCATGGGTTAAATTGTACTCCTCCTCCCCCACCATTCTCAGGTTGAAGTCCTAACCTCCAGTATCGGAGAATGTGACCTTATTTAGAGATAGAGTCTTTAAAGAGAAAATCAGGTTGAAATGAGGCCATTTGAATGGGCATTAATCTAACGTGGCTAGTGTCCTCGTGGAAAAAAAAAAAAAAAGGGGGGGCACAGAGAGAAGCATGGAGGGAGAACATCATGAGAACATGAAGACAGCCATCTACCAGTCAAGGAGAGAGGCCTGGAACACATCCTCCCCTCACAATCCTCAGAAGGAACAAACCCTACTGATGCCTGATGCCTTGATTTCAGTGATAATATTCTTTCCAAAAATAAATCTCAGTGAGATTATGTTTTTTTTTTTAATTCAAAAAAATCGTTGGTTAAAATGGGGATGTTTGCAATGTCTAGGCTCAAACTTTTTGTGCTAGTTCATGTTACGACAGTTCATTTTACAAATGGACAAAATCAATTTGTCTACAATGATTTAGAAAAAATTCAGATAAATATTGTATATTTAAAGTGTTCTCCTTTTTTTTTTTTTTTTTTTTTTTTTTTTTGAGACAGAATATTGCTCTGTCACCCAGGCTAGAGTACACTGGTGCAATCATAGCTCACTGCAGCCTTGTACTTCTGAGCTCCAGCAATCTTCCTGCCTCAGCCTCCTCAGTAGGACTAGAGGTGCACACCTGGCTAAGCAACTACAGCCACACCTGGCTAAGTTTTTCATTTTGTGGAAACAAGGTTAGGGAGAGGTCTCGCTGTGTTGCCCAGGTTGGTCTTGAACTCCTGTTCTTAAAGGATCTTCCTGCTTCATCCTCCTAAAGTAGAAATTATTTAAAAATGAAAAGTCACTACATGTGAAAGATTTAATTTTACTTTAATTTTTTTAAATGCAAAACTGGGTAAAGTGAATAATATTCTGGCAATATTGAAGGAAAATAGATGGCAAATTTATTTAAAATCTTTAATTGGAGAGCTCGTTCTTTAGTAGTTATTTCTTCATCTGTCTATTCATCTACCTACTTACCTATCTACCAGAGCTTTGCAATAATAGCATTTTACAGGACAACTATCTATCATGCAGACAATACTAACTGCTTGAATTTTTAAGTTCACTACATTTCAGAAATATGATAAATTTTATATATGTTTCATAAATCCAAGACAAATATAAATATCCAATTTTAAAAATGGGTAAGGTTATTAACTGTACTTCTAGTTTAAAATGTGTTGGAGGTATTAGTCAAAGAAATTAGATGTTGAAGACAAAGCCATTACAGACATAAAAATTAAAAAGGAAGAGGCTATCTTAACTTATAGATAAGATGATTATATATTTGGAAAACCACAAGAAAAAAATCAGTGGAAAAACTACTAGAGACAGGAGTTACAGGCAGGTTGAGGGTGTGCCAACAAAGGAGATAGAATAGGGGATTCTGCACCTTGATTTTGGTGGTAGTTACAGAACCTATATATGTGTTAAAATTCACAGAGTGGTACACTAAAAGAAAGAATTGGGTCAATTTAAATAAAAAATAACTTTAATAAAATAAAATAAAAGCTAGTGTAAACAATCCAAGGGCAAGTAGGAAAAAGATTGTTAAATTTGATATATGAGAGAAAAATCAAACTTTTACATGGCAAAACACAGCATAGACAAATAGACAAACTGAGAAGAGCCATTTGGAACCAAGTCACAAATGAATAGTATTTCCAAAATATGAAATCATTCTTGAGAATTGAAAAGAAAAAAACAAAATTTCTATAAAAATAGGTAAAAGAATATATGGTACACATAAAAAGAAATATAAATGGCCTTTACACACGCTTAAATGGTGTTCATTCTTACTGCTAATGAGAGGAATTCAATTTAAAATTACGCTGAGATATCATTTCTTATCCTTTAGACTGGCAAGAATCCTTACATTTGAGAACATACCCTGCTGGCCAGGCTTTTGGGAACAGATGCTTCCATACATTGCTGGCAGAAATGTAATATGTGTACCGCCTATGGAAGGGGATTCAGAAGTAAGTAGAAAACTACATATGTTTTCATCTTTTGATATAGTAATCTCACTCCTAAAATTCATCTTGATAATCTACCTCCACAGATACAAAGCAAATTTTGATTTCTTATAATAGCAAAATACCCATCAAAACGTGTGGATAAACTACACTACATTCCTACAATGAAATACTGTGCAATCATAGAAATAAATTAGAATGATGTTTATATGCTGTTGTAAAGTGGTATCTAGAATATATTTTTAGGAACAAAAAACAGAAAAATAGCTCTAAGGCAATGTGTAGAGTATGTCAATTTGTTTTTATAAGAAGAAGGGACCACATATGTGTGAGAGACGTATTTATATTTTCAAAAAATTATTTTGAAAGATAAATCAAAAACTCTAAAATTGTGATTATCTATAGGTAACATAATAGCAAGAACAGAGAATAAAACCACACTTCTCTTCCTGTTCCTTTTCACTTTTTCATTTATAAAAAGTATTTGTACTTTGGAACTGTTAGGAAGTAAAACCCTTGAGGACTACATTAGCCAAATGCAGTCAGTGGACCTTGTTTGGATCTTGATTCTGACACTTCAACTTGCAAAAAGCCATTTCTGAGGCAGTCAGATAAATTTGAGCACAAAATAATTATGAGATGATATTAAGGATTTATCATTATGTGCTAGATGTGGTCATAATGTGGCTGTTTTTAAAAAGGCCTAACTTGTAAGAGACACAAAATGAAGTATTTATGGACAAAATAATATTATATCCTAGAAAAAATGATATACAGAAACTCTAAATTAATTTTTAAAAAATCATGAGTGATGTAAGATTCTTTTCTCCACAGAAACAACTCCTCACAGCGAGATGCCTGGCATCTTTAACTTAGTGTCTTAGGAGAAGAGCTAAACATTTCATCTTGCTTGATTCACAGAACCTTGCACAGTGGCACATGCAAAAATTGGTGTAAAGGGTAGAATATTTTTGAAGGATCTGTCAATTTAATCTATATAGGAGAAACAGATCTCAAAAGCATTAAAATGTGCATAAATTTTGACCCATGAATTTTGATTTCTGGAATTTATCCCAAACATAGCTACAAATGTATATAAAGATTTAGCTAAATGAATAATTTTTCATAGCAAAAAAACTAGAAATACCTTGTATCTGAAAGTAGTTGTTAAATGAATCAAATAATGCAAAACCACCTTTAAAATTATGTTGAAAATAATTTTTACAATGAATGCAGAGGTTCATTTTATTAATAACTGGAAAAAACTGTTCATAAAACCAAAATTCAATATAATCTAGGTTTTAATTAAGAAATTCAAGAAAGAACATTACAATACTTATCAATGTTTATAGTAATTATCTTTGGGAAGTCAGAGTATAGGCAACTTCTGCTTAAAATCAATATTTGTGGTTTATCATTTTCTTTTTTTACAAAATCTGCAGTAAACCTATATTATTACTTTTGCAAAAAAAAAAATAGCTATTAAAGTAGAAGGCAGCTAGTCACAAGGCAATTGACCAATTTCAGAAAAAATTAATAAAAACAAAGATGCAGAAAACAGAATACAAAGATCGAGATATTTGTGAGGTAAAAACTTTTTAAACGAAGATAAAGAACAACCGGTGAACCACACAAAACATATTGAACAACTATAAATAAAATTATTTTTCATCATGAGTGATATAAGATTCTTTTCTTCACAAAAATGGCTCTTACAGTGAGATTCTTGTCACATTCAACTTAACCCCTAAGAGAACAGCTAAACATTTCATCTTGCTGGATCCACGGAACCAAGCACAACGTTACTTGAGAAGTTCATGTAAAGGGTAGAATATTTTTGAAGGCTCTGTCAACGTAGTCTCTCTTATTAAAACTAGATTCCCACTTTGTACCCTGCACACCACTCGGAAGAGGTCCCTGCCAAATGCCAACTCATCAAGGAAACGGTTATGATATCTGGGAGGAGAATTGCTTGCCAGAGTGACAGATGCTGAAAGCTTGCTTTTCTCCCTCCATAGGAAAGGAAACCAAGAGAGAAGGGGAATCACGAATTTGTTTTGACTTCTTCTTTCTGGGGTTGGCCTTATAGCTGCAAATGATTCTTGATCATTAAGGAAAAAGCTAGAAGAAAAGCCTTGGCCCTGCTCTCTGATAGGAACTACGAAGAAGAGAAAGTAGCTGCAGAACAGTAATAGGAGGGGCATAGCAAGGTTAGGCCAAGAGAGCCTGATTGGACTCTTTCTCTTCTATTCTTCCTATCTCTCAATCCCCACCATAAGCAGCCACAGCTTGGTGCATAAAGGATTTTGACATTCCCAGCAGCCCCTGAGAGATGGCAAGAAGCTTGGGATTTCCAAGGGAAAACTATTACTCTTCATACTTGTTTAAAATCAAACTTTGACCTGTGTTTTCATGAATCTTATTTGACAAATATAGTACTGTTGAGATATTTTATTCCTTAGATAACACACTTACTAGAATGTAAAACTGTCCACTGGGTCACGCTGAATACTACAAAGAAAGTAATTATGCAATTTCCCACCCACCTTTATCTCTTCTATGATAAAGTTATTTTTAAAAATCAAGAGAAATTTAAGACACTTTTATAAAAAAGACAGATTACTCCAGACATTTGGCATGTTAGAAGACACAGATTTTATTTAAAGTATAGCCTCCTTGTTCAATGTTATGGATAAGATATAGATAAAACATGAATAATGTGTAAATATGAATGTAAATATTCAGAGAATGAGGCAGAGATTTGAAATAAAAATAAATAATGAAAATATTGAGCCCTACTGGAAATTACTTGGAATTATTCACAAATTACATGCTACCTCTTTTGTAAAGACTACCATTATATGATAAAATACAATTTGGGTTGAATAAATGAAGTTGGAGTCTCCTTATCTTCAATAGGAAGTTGGCTCACATACTTGAGAGATGCTTTTTGAATATTTGACTTTCACTCTTTGCCAAAATGAACATTTGGGGAATATATCTGGCTAGACCTGAATAATACCCCCCTCCCAATCCCCAGCAAACACAGGAAGAAAGAGAGAGAGACAAAACTGAGAAAGAAAGGTGTCTAGGCTCTTAAAATTATCCTAGACATTGACTAAGACCTAGACTCAAGAACTATTATGGCCTAGGGAAAGTCCATCTGTAGAGTTAACATTTTATAATTTCTCACGATAATTAATAAAACTCTACTGTGTTTTTTAAATAAACCCATTAATAAAAAATATATCCTGAGGAATAGCCCAAGTTTGGGAATTCAGTTAGAAAAAAGGTTAGATGTCCCTGAGCTGACAGTACTTATCTCCCCAAATCCTCTGGACCTGTGTAAGGTAAGATTTATTTGTTCCGTAGCCATTCACTCAACAGAGATTTCTTGAACACCTGCTATGTGTCTGCTGATTGCTGAACACATACTAGTCGGCAACACCGAGATGATTTCTGCCTTCAGCCTTCATAATCAGATACTCATACAATCACATAGTTGGACACTATTTAAAAAAAAAAAAAAAAAAAAAAGGGCTGGAAAGAGTTTAGGACAGGGGAGGGTATTAAGCCCTTCCTGAGGAGATAAGACTCCGAGGAGGAGGATAAATTAACCATATTAAGAGTGAGGACGGGCGTGGATATGCCAGCCAGGGGGGACCTGTATGGACAAAAGGCCAGATAAACTGATTTGGAAAATTCAGGTGCTCCCCCCGCCCCCCAAACTTCAAGGTCGTCAGAATGCCAGAGCACGGAATACTACTTCTTACAGAATGGTTTCGGTATTTTGACTTTTCTCCAAAGACATGGTCTACAAGGAAGTCTCTTGGCTATAAACCCTGCAGACAAGTTTTTGCTTATGCATGTTGTCCAGCGTGTTTTGCTTGATTTTTAAATCTAGATGCATTTAGGCGGGCGTACAAGTTCGGATTTCTCACAGGCCACCTAACTCTATTCGTCTCACACACGTGTGCCACCTGTCTGACCCCTGGGAAACAGAGTTTGCAAGCTTTTCCCCTTGACTACTCGACTTTAGCACCAAAGGGAAGCGGGAGTGCAGAAGAAAGGGCGAAATCGCCAACGCAGCGTCAGCAGCGCGGGCGAATTGGGCGCTGCGGAGCGCGGAGAAAAAGGCGGGACGCCGCAGGGTGGCCAGTCACTGCGCATGAGCGGCCCGCGTTGTCATGGCAGCTGGGAAGGCGGCGTCTACCGGAAGACGAGCTACGCAGAGCTGAGGGCACTGAGAGCCCTTTCTGGAGGGGCCCGCTCCTGACGGGTTCCTGAGCCAGTCTTAACCTGGGCAAAGGAAATGAGGAGCCGAGCCTGATGCATTGTGATGGCCATCTGCCCAGAATTGGCCCAAACGGACAAAAGTGCTCTGGCAAACCCTTCTGATGAGACTGAGACTTTGAAGAGCTTTACTGATGAGGTACAGACTTCCAGTTCATTCAGCTCCTCAGGAGGACGGCAGTCATCGCCCCTGACCTCTGGGAGCAAACTGGAGAGGGAAAAGCAGACTCCAAGCTTGGAACAAGAGGACAAACAATCTGAGCTTCTGGACTTCAAAAATTATGAAAAGAAGTTGAGTAAAAAATGGATCAACTACCTCAAGCGCAAAGACTCTGACTTTGAACAGCACCAACCAGACACCAAACTTCAAACAGAAATCACTCAGGTATCCAATGAAGAATTGAATGCCCTGCAGTCTTATTGCACCATGAAGATAAATTTGATTCATCATAGAGGGGATTCTAAGAAGAAGACGAGCGGCAGACATAAAAAGCTGCACGTTGGATTGGATGCAGAGGCTGCAGAGAGAGGTGCCTTAAGTGGTACTGTACCCGATGAACTTTTGAACAGAATCTACTTTAAAAACATGAGGACAACGCCAAAACAGGAGGCAGCAGCTAAGCAACACATATCTTCTCAGTGTCCCGATTGTAACAGGAAAAGAGCAGAGCTGGCCCTGTCTGCCTTTCTGAAACAAAAGAAGACTTTACTGGAGTCATTTCTACTTCAAGAGAAAATAGATGAACATCTTCATACCAAAGACTTTCTCACCCGTATTGGAGAAGCACATCAAGACTTTCCCAGGCTTTCAGATGACCCCAGAATAATCTGGAAAAGACTGACTGGGAAAAGTCATATCAGATACTCTGGTTTTGAAAGATCAGATACAGAGCAGAAGATGCAGTGAAATGGAAATAGTGCTTGTCATTTACCCTTTTCTCTGCCACTTCTCAAGCCACTTACTCTAACCAAACCAGAGCTGGTGATTGATAATGATAATGTGTAATGTGGATAGATGTCTTTGTTGTGTATTTGAGTAACTACCATAGTTTCTATAGGCACGTGGGAAATTAACTTAAGACTTTACTAGGCTTCCTTCACAGATTTGAGGATTAAGAACTTTCACTTTTTTTTTCTGGTTATAGAAGGCACTGTTGTAGTTGGAATAGTTACAAAAACTTTTACAAAAATCCAAGAGAGCTATGTTGGTAGTTTGGGCTAGGGGGTTGATAGTACAGAAGCAAAGTAGTATGGGGATGTAAGAGAAACTTAAGAAGTAATAACTGTCTTTGGCGATCAAATGGCTATGGGAAATTAATAAATAGATGTTTGAAATGTTATTAAGTTTCTGACTTGTGCGCCTGGATGAATGATCATTAATTTCATTAAGATAGGAACACCAGAAGAGGACTGTGTTTGATGGGAGTGATGAAGAGTATGATTATTTGGACATATAGGGTGCAGTGAGGACATGCACATTGACAGTTTGAGGAAACATTTGATTATTTATTTTTGCACTTCAGAGGAAAGGTATAGCCTAGAGGTGCAAAATAAATTGGCAAGGGCTGGGGGAAGGGTGGGGATCAATGGAAAATAGCTGGAAATTGAAGCAACGGATTCTCAAACTCTTTTGGAAGTGACTAGAGTAAGAAGAGAAGCAGGGTTGATACCAACTCTTGAGAAATGTCAATTAATGGCCAAGTAGAGGAAAATAAACCTGCAGTTAAGGTTGTGAAAAAATTATCAAGGGGATCAAGGAAATCAGGAATGTATAGTGTCGTAGATGCAAGGAATGAATATTTAAAGAAGGATAATTATCTAACCGTATCAATCAACAGAGAGGCCATGTAAAGATGATTTAGTCATGTATTGGGCACTGTTGACCTTAGCAAAAGCCATTTCACTTATAGAAATGGGATAGACAAAGTAGACTGAGGAAAAATGTAAGTAAATAATGAATGGATATAGAGTACCCCTTGCAAAATTTAGCTGTAGGGGAAAAACGAAATAAAGCTGGGGGCAAGTGTTGAGTTTTGAGCGAAGAATGCTTGAACAAATTATCTAAGCAGCCATTTTGGTCATGAAGATTTTATGAAACTTCTGTTGTTCATCCAAATATATGTAATGAGGAAACAATATTATTTCCCAAGGAATACCATGGCATTTTGAAAACACATTTATGGGGAAAAATGTTAGATGGCATTCTGAGAAGTCATTTATTATCTATTTCCTCTATAAAAATGTAAAACCATCTTGAATTAATTTTCGTATAAGGAGTAAGGAAAGGATCCAGTTTCAGCTTCCTACTTATGGCTAGCCAATTTTCCCAGCACCATTTATTAAATAGGGAATCCTTTCCCCATTTCTTGTTTCTCTCAGGTTTGTCAAAGATCAGATGGCTGTAGATGTGTGGTATTATTTCTGAGGACTCTGTTCTGTTCCATTGGTCTATATCTCTGTTTTGGTACCAGTACCATGCTGTTTTGGTTACTGTAGCCTTGTAGTACAGTTTGAAGTCAGGTAGCGTGATGCCTCCAGCTTTGTTCTTTTGACTTAGGATTGTCTTGGAGATGCGGGCTCTTTTTTGGTTCCATATGAACTTTAAAGCAGTTTTTTCCAATTCTGTGAAGAAGCTCATTGGTAGCTTGATGGGGATGGCATTGAATCTATAAATTACCTTGGGCAGTATGGCCATTTTCATGATATTGATTCTTCCTATCCATGAGCATGGTATGTTCTTCCATTTGTTTGTGTCCTCTTTGATTTCACTGAGCAGTGGTTTGTAGTTCTCCTTGAAGAGGTCCTTTACATCCCTTGTAAGTTGGATTCCTAGGTATTTTATTCTCTTTGAAGCAATTGTGAATGGAAGTTCATTCCTGATTTGGCTCTCTGTTTGACTGTTACTGGTGTATAAGAATGCTTGTGATTTTTGCACATTAATTTTGTATCCTGAGACTTTGCTGAAGTTGCTTATCAGCTTAAGGAGATTTTGGGCTGAGACAATGGGGTTTTCTAAATATACAATCATGTCATCTGCAAACAGGGACAATTTGACTTCTTCTTTTCCTAACTGAATCCCCTTGATTTCTTTCTCTTGCCTGATTGCCCTAGCCAGAACTTCCAACACTATGTTGAATAGGAGTGGTGAGAGAGGGCATCCCTGTCTTGTGCCAGTTTTCAAAGGGAATTTTTCCAGTTTTTGCCCATTCAGTATGATATTGGCTGTGGGTTTGTCATAAATAGCTCTTATTATTTTGAGGTACGTTCCATCAATACCGAATTTATTGAGCGTTTTTAGCATGAAGGGCTGTTGAATTTTGTCAAAAGCCTTTTCTGCATCTATTGAGATAATGATGTGGTTCTTGTCTTTGGTTCTGTTTATATGCTGGATTATGTTTATTGATTTGCGAATGTTGAACCAGCCTTGCATCCCAGGGATGAAGCCCACTTGATCATGGTGGATAAGCTTTTTGATGTGTTGCTGAATCCGGTTTGCCAGTATTTTATTGAGGATTTTTGCATCGATGTTCATCAGGGATTAATTCAAGATGGATTAGAGACTTAAATGTTAGACCTAATACCATAAAAATCCTAGAGGAAAACCTAGGTAGTACCATTCAGGACATAGGCATGGGCAAAGACTTCATGTCTAAAACACCAAAAGCAACGGCAGCAAAAGCCAAAATTGACAAATGGGATCTCATTAAACTAAAGAGCTTCTGCACAGCAAAAGAAACTACCATCAGAGTGAACAGGCAACCTACAGAATGGGAGAACATTTTTGCAATCTACTCATCTGACAAAGGGCTAATATCCAGAACCTACAAAGAACTCAAACAAATTTACAAGAAAAAAACAAACAACCCCATCAAAAAGTGGGCAAAGGGTATGAACAGACATTTCTCAAAAGAAGACATTCATACAGCCAACAGACACATGAAAAAATGCTCATCATCACTGGCCATCAGAGAAATGCAAATCAGTAGGGACATGGATGCAGCTGGAAACCATCATTCTTAGCAAACTATCACAAGAACAGAAAACCAAACACTGCATGTTCTCACTCATAGGCGGGAACTGAACAATGAGATCACTTGGACTCAGGAAGGGGAACATCACACACCGGGGCCTATCATGGGGAGGGGGGAGGGGGGAGGGATTGCATTGGGAGTTATACCTGATGTAAATGACGAGTTGATGGGTGCAGCACACCAACATGGCACAAGTATACATATGTAGCAAACCTGCACGTTGTGCACATGTACCCTACAACTTAAAGTTTAATAATAATAAATAAATTTAAAAAAAATGTAAAACCGTAGAATTAGTGGCATTACCTGGAGGTCGCTTTTCTACATGTCTAACACCTGAATTATCTCGGTGAAAAACCAAATTGTTTTTGCAAAAATCAGCATAGAAGAGTTTTTGTATTCTACTTCAGTATTACTCTTGAAGACCTTCATTTATGTATAAAGATACTATTTTTTCCTATAAAATTTAACATATTTCCTCTTAGTCATTCCAAATGGAAAATAACCATTACCGTTTTCATAATAACCTTTTATTTGAAATCCATATTATGTCATGCTTTGTCTTTGACATCTCAGTATATTCATGTTTTACAGAATCAAAATTCTGAATAATTTTCCCTTTAGAATTCCCCCATTAAAGGTCATGCTCCACCCTTTTAGTCAACCAAGCTAGAAATCTGAGTCATCTTTTGTTCTTCCTTTTTTTTCAACTCAACCCCAAGCTAACTATTTTTCAGCAAGACTTTCAGCATACAGTTCCTAAATGTCAGCATACAGTTCTCAGAATTATTATTTTTTAAATTTGTTATTTATTTATTATTGAGACAAGGTCTGGCTCTATCACCCAGGCTGCAATGCAGTGGTGCAATTGCTGCTCACTGCAGCCTCGCTCTCTAGGATTCAGGTGATCCTCTCACCTCAGTCTCCCTGGCAGCTGGGACTACAGGTGCATGCCACCACCCCTGGCTACATTTTTTTAAATTTGTATTTTCAGTAGAGAAGTTTTGCTATGTTGCCCAGACTGATCTGGAACTCCTGAGCTCAAGCAGTCCACCTGCCTCAGCCTTGCCAAGTGCTGGGATTGCAGGCGTGAGCCACCGTGCCCAGCAGCCCAGAATTATTTTTCTAACACACAAATCTGTTCAAGTAATTCTCTTGATTTAAAACAAAACAAAACTTTAAGTCGTTTATCTCTGCTATGGAAATATTTCAAAGCAATTAAGGTTACACAGTGGTTCTTTAACATATGGCCCAACTTTACCTTTCTATTCTCATATAATCCCTCCCCCGTATATTCAGTCCTCTCTACAGTACTTCCCTGAGTTGTTTTGTGTCACTATGATTTCTATGTGCACATTTGTTTCACCTAAAGTCTCTTAACTTCCCTTTTCTCCTGGCATACTCTCCCTCTTCTTCATAGTCTTCCTTCAGCTCTCAAATTGTATTGTCCTGTTTTTATGATCAAAAGTTGAAAGAATATAAGAAAGTATAGTTTGCAGAGTCTCCCCTCTACCCTGAAACTATCCAACCTCATTCTAGACTAACCTACCAGACTCCTGTCCTGCCAGGGTTAACTCTCTACTTGCTGGACCATCGTGCAGACAGGTATCTTGGGATGAGAGCATAGGAGGAGAGAATTCATGGTATCAGGGAGTGGACATTTACCCACCAGAAGTATTTCTGTACTTTAACCAATACAACCTTATTATTGGATAGGGGCTGAATATTGATATACCTATAAATAATGACTTACTCTAATTTCTTATGTATTCTTCCAGTGCTGTTTTATGTAAATACAAACACCAAAGATTGTTTATTATGTGCTCTCTTTAGCACCTTGCTTTTTTTTCCTTTTGTTTTTCTTGGGGTGAAATCTGCATAACAGAAATTTGCCACTTGAACCATTATTAATAGTACCATTCAGTAGCATGACATCCATAATGTTGTGCAACCATCACCACTGTTTTCAGAATTTTTTATCACCTCAAACAGAAACTCTGGACCCGTTCAGCAATAACTCCCCATTCTCCTCTCCCTCCGGTACGTGGTCATCTCAAATGTACTTTCTATTGTTATAAATGTGCTTATTTGAGATACTTCATATCAGTGAAATCATGCAGTCCTTGTCTTTTCGTGTCTGGCTTGGTGTTAAGGTTCATCCAAATTGTAGCATATATCAGAACCTCATTTTTATAGCTGAGTGATATTCCATTGTATGTATATGTAATGTGTATGTGTAACATGTATGTGTATTCATTCATCAGCTGAGGGACACTTGCATTGCTTCCACTTTTTGGCTGTTGTGCAGCTAATTAATGCATTTTTCATTTTAAACAATTAATATAAAAAGATTTTTCTGGGCAATACACAGTTTCAAGTAGAAAGTTATCTATTATTAATTTTAGACGTATTTGATGACTTTCTAAAATTTTGAAATAGGATAAAAATTCTTAATGCTCAAACCTAACATATATATTTTGCCCCTGAATGTATTCAAAGGGGTTGGATATCTTTTCTCCAAATACTTTAAAGCTGCACCCAAGAGATTCTAATACAGGTGAAATGGAAAGTTCATCAGATGAAGTGCTAAGAAACCACGTATTTTCGTAATTGTTTCCACAACACTAAAAATGTGTCTAGCCACTAGTACATAATTATACAAATGTATAATTTATATGATTATGATATACAAATCATATCAATATTTATTTAATATTTTGTCATCTAGATTTATTACCAAATAGACTAAAATTCTGTGCGTAGAAACAAATCTGTTCATTAAACAGCATTATAGTAACGGAACTCTTGAAACAGAAGTAAGTGATGATGCCGGAATGAGAGAAAAGTAAGCTCAATTCTGAACATGTGAGTCCTTCAAATTCCAGTCTCAGAACTGTTTAGGCATGTTTGAGACACCCAGCTTAGAATACCTCCAATTTTAAGCGTGTTAGTTTGTTTCATGATGAAGCCTAGTACAGTAATTTAGCTCATTCTGCAGCAACATAGTAAACAGGTTGAAAAGAAGTAGGGATTGTGACTGGGTGTGAGCTCTCCCTCAACTTTGCCTGAAAGTGACAGATAAAAAAATAAATACACAAATAGTTAATTTGACAAACACAAAACGAAAACATAGTTGAACTTCTATTATCAGTTGATAATTACCCTTTGGAATGGAGAATTCGGAAATTTTCCAACTTGCAGTCAACTCAAATTACAAACTTCCATCAAAGTGTCTTCCATCAAAATGTCTAATGCAATCATAAGGCCTAGTTTTGATGAGCCCACTGTGCGTTAAGGTATTAATTGACGTTTAGGAGAAAATTTATTGTAGTCCTCCCACTCAAAATTTGCCCTGGATGTCAGGACTAACAGTGCCACATATGCACCGAGAGAGTATGAAGGTTTATTTACTCATGTAATGAGGGTTAGGAGGGAGGTAGGAGGGGCAAGCTCTCAAGCAGATCTGAAAATGGCTTGAAAGTGAGGAAAGAGACTAGCATGACTTTCATTATAATTAGGGTGTGGGGCTTAGGGGAGGATTCTCACGTCTGGACTGGGGCTTGGGTATTTTGAATGTCCTGCCACACCAAATAAGGGAGCATATGGGCTTTCTTATCAGCTAGCACAGATATGGGGCAGAAGAGTGGGGCTTGAAAGCTTTCAGCTGTTAAACATGAAAACGATGGAGTCCTAATTTTTATTACACTTTATCCCTGATGCTTGACTGATGGCTGAAATACATCATGTTTCATTTGATTAAATTTTAGCTTCAGTGTACCATAACAGTGCTCTCTCAGGCCTGTCACCTGAAACTGGTAAGGGCAGCGAAAGTTCACTGAACACCTTGTTTGAGAGCCCAGCATTGTGTATTTTGAGAAGTAAAATGAGTGCCTTGGTCATTATGAACAATATCTGGAATTCTGAAGGGTATAAAGGAAGACTTTGTACTGTGGTTTTAGTATGCACTAAGACATGTGTAACCCTAACATATTTTGAGTATCTGTGTGGCAAGAGATTCCCATAGTTATTTTCCTCAAAGGAGCAAATCTTGGATAACTAGTTGTTGTTGCTACCACTGGCAGAACCAGAGGGCTGGACCATTGGCAATAGCCTGTAAAAGTGCATAGATGGAGCCAATTGTAGCCCAAATTGACTGCCTGAAGTTCAGCTAAATATACTGGCCCTTGGATCCCACTTTTTATCAAGGATGGCTGGATTAAGGGATGAAAAGCAGCAGCTCCTCAGTAAGACACATCATGTATAGTTTTCATATTCTACGTAAAGTGTAGAAACCCCCATTGCTGTTCATTCATTAAATCCCAAGGGATTCCCAGGTAGTTAAGGGGTTTAAAGGTTTGAGAAGAGGTTGCTAAAGCCTCTACAGTGAAGGAATTTTCTGGGGAGGGGAGAGGGATCATCAATGGGAGTGCCAATTGTATTGCAATTTGACCAGATTCTAGAGTTCTTTGTTTTAGAGGACACAATTCCAGAGGAAACAATTTGCAACAGCATAAATAGGCATCAGTAAAATTCTTAATGAGAATGTAAACATTGAAATATATGAAAAATGTAAACATAGAAATATGTTGCCTCCAGATCCTGAAAAGTTCTAAAAGTTGAACTTCTTTTAACATTGTGGGTTCTGAGAGAGTCGATTGCTATTTCTTACAGATACAGAAGTCCTCAGCTTACCCAATAATTTTCATGAATTTAACTGGTGTGCAGGGCCTTGTGCTATGTGCAGAGAAATGCCTCTCTTCTTTTCGGGAGCATTCGCATGTCTTCAGTGAGTGTGTCAAATGAATCTCCCCAGAGGAGGGTATGATCAGTACAGTGCTGTGTCTGTGCCGCTGGAGAAAGTTGGATGTGGCTAAAGCCTAGGCTGCAAAGACTGTGTGCAACGATAGAGCTGAGCAAGTGCCCTCTGAGTAGCTTGGAAAAGATATATTGTGTCCTTTTGAAGGTGAGGGCCACGTGTGGCTGTTGAAAAAGGCACTGAACAGAGGAACACATTAGTGATATCTCTGACTGCAAAGTGCTTACCACTTGCTGATTGGATGGAATCTACTGACTCTATATTGGCCTTAGGGGCCTTCACGGGTGGAACCATGGCGTTAAGGTTGTGGTAATCCACCATAAGGCACCATTAATTCTTTCTAGGTTTAAGAACAAACTGGGCTGTTCCTGGAGAAAGAGTGGGGATAAACACCTCCCAACATTGGACTTTATAATAGGTTTCACTCCTTGAAGACTGTGCTTTAATTTATATCAGTTTGTATTAACTATTTTCGCTGGACAGTAGGGAGGGAGGTCTGTAGAGCCCCAACTTACCAATCCTATTATACATGACAAGGACTGCATCTAATTATAGCTTATTATGCATGGGATCAGTGTCCATGTCCACAGAACATGTTTTAGAGTAATGGGTTCTATGATTACGAAGAATTTAGGCAATGTATTTCTTGCAGTGGTTAAGGCGAGGCATTTCTCTTTCATGTTCAATAATTCTCTTCAGATTTTAGGTATATCTTAGTTAAATTTAACGGGATCCTTGACTATAACCGTAATTTGAATTCAGTATTAATTTGTGCCATAAAATTTTGCCAATTGTTCCATCTCAGTAGATGCTAACTTAATTTAGAACCTACACCGTATAGGGGAAAAACAAATAGTTTATGTTTTTGTTATATAAATTATTTGAATAAATTTTTCATTTCTGATTGAGTCAAATTATGACCACTGTTTTGGGCTTTTGTTTCCTCCTTTGTGTCTAGGATTTATATATGTGTGTATGTGGTTATAGGATATAATTTGTTGGGAGAGAGTTATATTTACCCTGCTCATATCTTTAAGTTTCTTCCTGTAGAGAGTCTCAAATTATTATTTTTAAGGTTAGGGGCTTCACCCATGAAAATTGTTGCTTTATTGGATTCAAGGATGCCAATTGATTGAAATTAATTCCTTGGATGTGCCACAGGAGGTAGGGATATAGGAATGGAAGCATGAATGTTTGTTCCTATAACACTGAGGATCAGGTTCTATAGAAACAGGAAGAAAAAAAAAGTGTAATTCCTACTCTCACACACTCAACATTTTATTTTTTAAAAATTAGTTTGCATTTCTTTGTGCATCCAGTGAACCAACTCCCTGGGAGCTGTCTCTGTCTCTCAAATTCACTGGTAACTTTGACCTTCAGTAACTCAGCACAGCTGCTGCTCCGTACTGAGGATGACCACAGGGCCACCCAGGAATCAATGGCTTCTCCTTTCTCTAATCAAAAGCTATCCTTTCTCATCCCAAGCCACATGTTTCAGTGAGTCAGAGCCATTCCCGCAAATCTCACTTCACTGACACCAATTCTGAAGGAAAAAATAAACTGCGTTTTCCTACTCTCTTACACAGTCACTCAACACTTATGACACCATATGTGTGGGGTTTTCCCCACTACACCAAGCAATTCTGCAGTGGATACAAACTGGGTGTCCTAGAATTCATTCAATTCTGACATATCTACCTGGAGTTAAGGTCAGATCCCACAGGTTAACAGCTCAGTCCTACAAGGCTGCCCCCCGACTGCAGATGCCCATAGCAGGTAATATTAATAGGTTGTCACCTACACTTCTGACTGACCTGCTATAAATCCAGGGTTCTCAGGACCCTCTCCTCAGGTTCAATTATTTGGTAGAGCAGCTCACAGAGCTTAGGGAAACACATTTGCTGGCTTATGATAAAGGATATTACAAAGGATGCAGATGAAGAGATGCATAGGGCAAGGTGTGGGGGAAGAAGTGTGCAGCTCCCATGTCCTCTCCAGGTGCTCCATGCTCCAGGCACCCCCATGTGTTCAACAACCCAGAAGCCCCCCGAACCCCTCTCCTTTAAGTTTTCTGTGGAGACTTCATCACGTAGGCATGATGAAGTAAATCACTGGCCATTGGTGACTGACTCAACCTTCGGCCCTACTCCCCTCCCTAGAGGTTGAGGCGGTGGAGCTGAAAGTTCCAACCTTTTATTACGGGTTGGTTCCTCTGGCAACCAGCTCCCATTCAGAGGCTATCCAGAAGCCCACCAGGAGTCCCCTCACAGAGGAGCTCTGTGCCAGTCTCTCCTATCATTAAATTACAACGGTCTTAGGAGCTTTGTGCCAGAACCAGGAGTCAAAGAACAAATATTAGAACAAAAGAGTCTCCTAGCACCACCACGTAAAAGGTGTAAGGAGCTCTATTTGAGGAACTGGGAGCATATATATATACACATATATACCTGGACTTAAAGTCAGATCCAACAGGTCTGACGTTATATATATATATTTTTTAATATAATATATATCTATATATTTTATATAATATATTTAATATAATATTTAAATTATATATTTATAATATATTTAATATATAAAATATATACACATATACATAGGTATGTATATATATTTATGTATCTTATTATATCACAATATTAGAGATTATTTTGGGGCAGTAGTGGCATAGGTAGCAGCAGCAGCAAAAACATTTTGTAGTGTCCTAGCGAGCCCACTGCTTTTAGAAGTGTGGCACTCTGCATAGCTCATTGCGAGTGCTCCATATGACATGTTGTATCCGTGATTCCCTAAGCACTCCCTAGAATGGTGGCCAGTGCCAGGTTGAGACAAACAACAATGGTGACAGGGCAGCAGTTATTCCTCTGAGCCTAGTATCAGCCATGGAAAATGTTGGGCTCCAGACACATGAGTTAATCTCAGACACATGGTCTAGGCTGAGACACATGATTCAAGATCTTTTAAGGAGGGCCCCAATCCCATATTCCCATATGCCAATTATCAGCTTCTAGTTTAGGTTGGTTACTTTTATTTTATTTTATTTTATTTTTTTGAGATGGAGTCTCGCTCTGTGGCCCAGGCTGGAGTGCAGCCGCGCGATCTCGGCTCACTGCAAGCTCCGCCTCCCGGGTTCACACTGTTCTCCTGCCTCAGCCTCCCGAGTAGCTGAGACTGCAGGTGCCCGCCACAGCACCCGACTAATTTTTGTATTTTTAGTAGAGACGGGGTTTCACCCTGTTAGCCAGGACGATCTCGAATTCCTGACCTCATGATCCGCCCGCCTCTGGCTCCCAAAGTGCTGAGATTACAAGCAGCCACCGCACCCGCGCCCGGCAGGTTGGTTACATTTTTTTATTATTATTATTATACTTTAAGTTCTAGGGTACATGTGCATAACGTGCACGTTTGTTACATATGTATACTTGTGCCATGTTGGCGTGCTGCACCCATCAACTCGTCAGCACCCATCAACTCGTCATTTACATCAGGTATAACTCCCAATGCAATCCCTCCTCCCTCCCCCATCCCCATGATAGGCCCCGGTGTGTGATGTTCCCCTTCCCGAGTCCAAGTGATCTCATTGTTCAGTTCCCACCTATGAGTGAGAACATGCAGTGTTTGGTTTTCTGTTCTTGCGATAGTTTGCTGAGAATGATGGTTTCCAGCTGCATCCATGTCCCTACAAAGGACACAAACTCATCCTTTTTTATGGCTGCATAGTATTCCATGGTGTATATGTGCCACATTTTCTTAATCCAATCTGTCACTGATGGACATTTGGGTTGATTCCAAGTCTTTGCTATTGTGAATAGTGCCACAATAAACATATGTGTGCATGTGTCTTTATAGCAGCCTGATTTATAATCCTTTGGGTATATACCCAGTAATGGGATGGCTGGGTCATATGGTACATCTAGTTCTAGATCCTTGAGGAATCGCCATACTGTTTTCCATGATGGTTGAATTAGTTTACAATCCCACCAACAGTGTAAAAGTGTTCCTATTTCTCCACATCCTCTCCAGCACCTGTTGTTTCCTGACTTTTGAATGATCGCCATTCTAACTGGTGTGAGATAGTATCTCATTGTGGTTTTGATTTGCATTTCTCTGATGGCCAGTGATGATGAGCATTTTTTCATGTGTCTGTTGGCTGTATGAATGTCTTCTTTTGAGAACTGTCTGTTCATATCCTTTGCCCACTTTTTGATGGGGTTGTTTGTTTTTTTCTTGTAAATTTGTTTGAGTTCTTTGTAGGTTCTGGATATTAGCCCTTTGTCAGATGAGTAGATTGCAAAAATGTTCTCCCATTCTGTAGGTTGCCTGTTCACTCTGATGGTAGTTTCTTTTGCTGTGCAGAAGTTCTTTAGTTTAATTAGATCCCATTTGTCAGTTTTGGCTTTTGTTGCCGTTGCTTTTGGTGTTTTAGACATGAAGTCCTTGCCTATGCCTATGTCCTGAATGGTATTACCTAGGTTTTCTTCTAGGGTTTTTATGGTATTAGGTCTAACATTTAAGTCTCTAATCCATCTTGAATTAATTTTCGTATAAGGAGTAAGGAAAGGATCCAGGGTTCTGGGAAAATTGGCTAGCCATAAGTAGAAAGCTGAAACTGGATTCTTTCCTTACTCCTTATACATTTTTAACTGAAGCTTACACACACAAAGCAGCACAGTTGAAAGCACAAGCTTGCCAGAAGGGGGCGCAGGCAGAGCAAGAGCCCTCAGTCATGGTGGTCATTGCCTGGACTTCTGCTCACTGTGCCTATCCCTGACATCATCTTGCAGAGGTGAGATGGACTCTCATGCAAAATATAGTTGAGATGACAAAACTGATGATTCATGCTCAAGGAAGAGCAAAAAGGATAAACGTCTCTTCTCTAAATAGATCTTGCCTAATGGGTTTCCAACTTTTAAGACCCTGTTTTAATTTACATTAGGCAGTATTAACTATTTTCACTGGAGAGTAGAGATGGAAGCCCCCACACACCAGTATGAAAAGGTTTACTACGCATACAATCAGGCTTTCTAAGAAAAAGCAGGACAGGCTCTAAAAATAGCAAGATAATTCATTGTTTTCTATTGTGATGAGGGGGTGAGGATGGGTGAGGGCTCCCTAGCATGCTCTGAGTTTTGCATGATTTGAGCTTCCCACCAGTGCTGAGACAAGGGGCACCCCGGCTTTCTTATCAGCTTTCCCCCATGTAGGGCAGGAGAAGAGAAAGTGGTGGAACTTTAAAGCTGTCAGTAGTCAGACATCAAAAATGGAGTCTGACTCTGTTACAAAGTATTTACTAATCTCTCAACTCTTTGCAATGAATTAAGACATCTGCATGCCTGGGAGATCTCATTCAGTCAGGGTCCAATTTTATCCTTCACTTTCAGTTCTAGCTCATAATTGCTCTCAGCTAACCACACATTTTCTCCTTAAATTTCCATTTGTTCAATATCAGTGCACTTAGAATAAGCATACGTATATAAATGACATCATTCAGAGGAAACAAACTGAATCATTTGCTTCTAAATAGGCACCTTAAAGTTAGTCTGTCCCAAACAAAACTCTTGCTGTTTCCCCAATCCCCTCTCTGTTCCAGCCTTCCCCATTTCAGTAAATAGAACTGATATGTATCCATTCATTTAGTCAAGGCAACAATCTTGGTACTAAATTTCACTACTTTCCTTTCTCTGATGTACCATGTCCAATCCAACAGCTAACCCTATATTTTCTTCGTCCAAGATTTATCTAATGCAATCCATTTAAAGGTCTTTATATCCACTGTCACCCACCTTAGTTCAGGCTTAAACTACTGTGTTACATGTCTAACTGGTTTTCCCGCTTCTGTTCATCACCTTGCAATCCAGTCTACATAATGAAGGCAGGGTAATCTTTCAAAGATATGAATCAGATTATTGGACAAAATCTATTCTATCGCTTCCCATAGAATAACATCCAAACTCTTTATCAGGCCTTGCAAGGTATTCTGTGATTTGTCCTCTGCCTTCTTCTCTCTCCCTCACTTCATCCTCACTCTCATGTTTTCAGTTTTGTTTTCTTATCTAAAAAAAGACTTATTGTAGTTCATGGAATCTGAAGTCCACACATCAAAGCCAGCTAGAAAAAAATTTAATGCACTTAAAAAATTTTAGAAAAACTGTGTGTGTGAGTGAGTGTGTGTGTGGGTGTGTGAAGAGGGTAGGATGGATACACAAAGTTCTAGTCTCATGGGATCTCTGAAGGAGAAGGGATTGGAGAAAAAACAAAGTCTACATTCCCTAGAGAATAATAAATTCATCTCTTAAATGCATTTTTTTCTATAGCCTCTGGAGGTCATCAAAAAGAGCTTCTAAGCTCTTTTTCCAAGGGTCAGGATATGGTAATGTACACCCCTGCAGAGATTTTCTCTTTTAAGCAAGTGGCAGTGAGAAAAAACAAAACAAAATGAAACATTTTGCAAAAACTCTCTTCAAGAAAACACCACTAATATGGTATAGGTACCTGTCATGGTTAATACTGAGTGTCAACTTGATTGGATTGAAGGATGCAAAGTATTAATCCTGGGTGTGTCTGTGAGGGTGTGGCCAAAGGAGATGAACTTTTGAGCCAGTGGGCTGGGAAGGCAGACCCAACCGTAATCTAGATGGGCACTATTTAATCAGCTGCCAGTGAATATAAAGCAGGCAGAAAAACATGAAAAGGTTAGACTGGCCTAGCCTCCCAGCCTACATATTTCTCCCAAGCTGGATGCTTCCTACCCTTGACCATCAGACTCCAAGTTCATCAGTTTTAGAACTTGAACTGGCTCTCCTTGCTCTTTAGCCTACAGGCGGCCTATTGTGGGATCTTGTGATTGTGTGAGTTAATACTTAATGAACTTCCCTTTATATCTATATAAATATATATACATATACATATATATTTTTTCCCATTAATTCTATCCCTCTAGAGAACCCTAACTAATACGGTACAGGAACTCACAGATTTTGTGGATTTGGTTCTATAATACTTCAGTAATGCTAACATCTCAATAAAGTAAGTCATACAATTTTTTTGTTTCCCAGTGTATATAAGAGTTATGTTTATATTATACTGTGGTCTATAGACGTGGTGTAAAGCATTATGTCTAAAAATGTACATACCTTAATTAAAAATACTTTATTGCTGAAAAATGCGAAGGATCATCTACATCTTCAGTGAGCTGTAATCTTTTTGCCTGTGGAGGGTCCTGCCTTGATGCTCAAGGCTACTGACTGATCAGGGTGGTGGTGGCTGAAAGTTGAGGTGGCTGTGACAATGTCTTAAAATAAGACAACAGTGAAATTTGCTGCATCAATAATTGAAACTTCCTTTTATGGAAGATTTCCCTGTAGCATGTGATGCTGTTTGATAGCATTTTTACCCAAAGGGGAACTTCTTTCATAATTGGAGTCAGTTCTCTCAAACTGTGCAGCTGTTTATCAACTAAGTTTATGGAATGTTCCAAATCCATTGGTGTCATCACAACAATTTTCACAGCATCTTCATCAGGTGTAGATTTCATCTCAAGATAATGCTCAGAGGTCATCTTGTCTTGAATAAATTCTCCTCTATCTGCCAAGATCTCTGATTACATGCTGAACACTTGTTACTATACTCGCCACACTGTATTACACATATTTGTTAAATATTTTTGTGATCTAAGAAGATGCTAAGTTCATTGAAGGCAGTGCCATGTCTTAGTACTTAAATTCCTAGTATTTAGAGTTCCAGGAATTCCTCAAGAATATCTTTACTGGGTGAATAAATGAATTATTTTATACAGTGTACTGCATAGTTTGGGTACACCAAAATCAGAAGCTAAAATGAGATTGGAGGTACAAGAGATTTATTAAGAGGGGAGTTCCCTCTTAAAAGTGGAATTACAAGTTCCACTTTTAATTGGAATCAACTTCTTCCAATATGTAAAGAAATGCAATATCTGTGAGGTACAATAAAGTGAAGCACTATAAAACAAGGTAGGCTTTTATTTAATATTTTTATATCAGAGGATTGACGACAAAGACAAACCTGTTAATTCTTTAGCAAAGTATTGATTAAAAAAGAAACAAAAACTGTTGCATCTTTCTGTTAGAGAGTCAGTGGCTCTGAGTTCAAGGCCTTTGGAGATGAAGACTGTGCTCAGTGAGGCTGCATGGTAAAAATTGCCTTGAGTGTCTTTGGCTTTTTTAGCACAGGCCCTCAGTAACCACTCACCTGAGGAGCTTACTCTGGCAAGATTGGTTGGCTTATTGGATAAACATGCACTAGATGACATCCTGGTCAGCTATCATGGTCACTCACAGAGTCCAGGAGAGCTTCCTTTCATCTAGGAGCTGGCTGAATGACTGCTGTTCTGGTTGTACTTCTGTCTGTATGTTCTACTGAGCATTGGTAGAAAGCGTCTGAGTGCCTGATACCAGCAGGGATAAGCAGGTGTCTTGCCTCAGTAGGTTCTTTGCTATGTTGGTACTGTTCTACTGCATCAGCTGTATGTTCTGTCCAGGGTCACTCTGGGTCCGCTGGGTTCACGCCTGTGACTGGATCTAGACAGTGTGAACTGCTGATCTTATCCAACCTGCAGCTTCCCAAGTGTGTTCTCTGGCCCTCCAGAGACGGCGCTGTGAAGATCTGCCTGAGCCAGATGGTGGTCATGGAGATGGTAGTCTTGCTACTCTTGCTGCTGCCTGTGGGCCTGGACAGGCATGGGCTACTGAACCAGGATGAAATAGTACTGGATGGACTACGCAGGAGGCCCAGATTGGTGCAGCTGCTCCTCATCTACGGCAGTCTTGATCATTTCTTGGAAAGTATCAATGAAAAAGTTATACTGACCACATTTTGTAATTGTCATGATGGTATCATTCGACTGTGGAATTTGGCACTTGTTTTCCTCTGAGAAATTCTGGGATATATACCGGGCACAATAAAAACACATTGCAAAACAGCATGGAACAAAGATTTACCCTTCAAGTTGGTAGAAGTCATGCTTTATGGGTGCAAGATACCTGATGCGAGAACTGCAATTATTGCAGGTGTGTATACCACAGCTTAGCTGGAGTGCAGAGGTAGGCACATTCGGATGTGATGTAGGAATATTCCAAAGGGCAACTTTGGCTCAAAAACTTTTCTTTGGTTCAACGGAAACTTTCTTGGAACTGTGCACACACCAAGGCTCTTCCTACCCAACCCTCCCTTTTCTTTCTTCTGCAATAGGCCTCAAAACCACATTGCAATCTGAAGCCTTTCCCCACCGTCTGTTATTTTCTCCCCTCTTAATAAATCTCTTGCACCTCCAATCTCATTTTAGCTTCTGCATTTTGGTGTACCCAAACTATGCAGTACACTGTATAAAATAATTCATTTATTCACTCAGTAAAGATATTCTTGAGGAATTCCTGGAACTCTAAATACTAGGAATTTAAGTACTAAGACATGGCACTGCCTTCAATGAACTTAGCATCTTCTTAGATCACAAAAATATTTAACAAATATGTGTAATACAGTGTGGCGAATACAGTAACAAAAATATTCAGCATATAATCAGAAATCTTGGCAGGTAGAGGAGAATTTATTCAAGACAAGATGACCTCTGAGCAAAGTCTTCATGAATGTGTTTCTGGAGTATAAAGAATGAAGAAATATGCCTGGCATGGTGGCTTACACCTGTAATCCCAGTACTTTGAGAGGCGAGGCCAAAAGATTGCTTGAGGGTAGAAGATTGAGACTAGCCTAGGAAACTCAGCAAGACTCTCATCTCTATAAAAAGATTTAAAAATGTAAAAAAAAAAAAAAAGAAGAAGAAGGAATGAAGAAATCAAAAACAGATACATGGCTATAGAGCAAGCCATAGGATAACAACCTTGTGAGCTTAAATTGTCCTTTGTAATTTGTTAGGGTGCATCAGTTTGCTAGGGCTGCTGTAACAAAGTGCCACCATCTGGATGTCAAAACAACACACATGTTTTATCTCTGAATTCTGAAGGCTGGAAGTCCAAAATCAAGGTATCAGCAGGATTTGTTCCTTCTGAGGGCTGTGAGAGAGAATCTGTTCCATGCCTCTCACCTAGTTTCTGGTGGTTTTCTGGCAATTTTTGTTGCTCCTTGGCTTGTAGGAACATAGCTCTAATTTCTTCTTTCACGTTCATATTTTGTTCTACCTATATTCATGTCCCTATCCAAATTTTCCCTCTTTATAAGGACACTGGTCATATTAAAGAACTTGATTACCCCTGTAAACATCCTGCCTCAAAATACAGTCACATTCTGAAGTACTTTGGGGTTAGGACTTCAGTGTATTAATTTTGGAGGGATATAATTCAAACTGTAAGAGAGAGAGAGGATAAAGCAGAGAAATATAATGCTTAGCCTTTCATTTTTAGTGAAATCATTGTAGAGTCTTAGTTGAAAACATATTCAAGGAGATGATTCTCAACCATGGTTGCACATTATAATTATCTTGGAAGCTTTGAAAATATACCGATGGCCAGGTCCTGCTCATAGATATCCTCTGCTAATTGTCCTAGGATAGAGATTTTGGCAGTATTGTTTTATAAAAGCTCAAGTGGTTATAATATGCAGCTGCATTTATGATGACTGTTGTAAGGTGCTAAGGCTTGAGGCAGGAAGGGCAATTTGGATATTGTTTCATTATCTAAGAAAAGAGAGAATGAGGCTATGAAACTTGGCCATCAGCAGTAGGAAAGAAGAAGAGGAGATAGATGATTTCTAGAAACAGAAAGTAAATCAGTAGGACCTGATGACTGATTGAATGGTGGAGGGGCGTAGGGAAGAGTCAAAGATGGTTCATATGTTCTCATTTGGTACATGGTGGTGTCATCAACAGATGTTAAAGATAAAAGAAATGTGTTCTCTTGCGGGAGAGCATAGTAATTTCTTTTGGGGGAGAGCTTAGTAACTGAATGAATTTAGTTTTTTTTTTAATTAGACATTTTAAAAATTAGAGAATAATGCATATGCACACATGCATCTGCATGTAAAATAATACATGTAAGAAATAATACAGAGAGACTCCCTGGAACCTTACCTAGTTTCTTGAAAGACAACGTCTTTCAAACATAGATAATACAATATCACAACCAAAATGTTGACATCAATCCAGTCAAGTTACAGAACAGTTCCATTACCACAAGGATATATGGAATTTGAAGTGCCTGTAGATAGTACTCAAGCAAGACTTGTTATGGTGGCATTCTCTAAGACATGTTCTTCACCTAGTTTTGATCACTCTAAGGTACCAGAAATCTTCAGCAACTAAGTAAGACCCACCTGTATCAGGGGGCTCAATATAATAATACATGGATATCGAGGATTTTTTTTTAAACTTAGGGTTTTATGCAATACATGTCTAGTAGGGAGTTGGAAATATACATAGGTAGCTATTTCACCTGCAAAACAGGCTCTACTTGGGAAAATAATTTACACACACACACACACACACACACACACTCTCTCATGCATATGCATAACCACAGATGGCGGCACATATACACCACAAGCTTGTACATGCATAGATGAAAATTTTATTAGAAGAGATAAAATTTTGTGAGTGGCCATTAGACGAACCCCTCACATTTGAAGAGAGTGATGATTCTGTTTTTTAAAGGGTGTGCTTTTAGTGTAACCATAGCCAAGTAAAAAAGAGAGAGAGAGAAAGAGATTGAAAACAGCTGGAACATATGTCTATTTTCACCTCCTCCATCTGGAACTTTGTTTTTGGATATCACAGACATTTTCCAAACAAACCTCTGTTGGACAAAATGATAAATGTAGAGGAGACATGCATTACATGTATGATTCTCTTTTTGTTTGAAGAGCTTTATAGAATCTAAACCGCTGGTGTGTTTTCCAAACATAAAAATAAACCTTTGAACAGCACAAATGTGACACTATATACATATATATATATATAGGTTAACTATATAACTATATTGGCTCTTTAATCCATAAGTTCTGTTTACCTGGGTAGTAAAAATGAAGTCTTTTATTATATGTTGATATTTGAATAGAGCAATCAGAGAACTAAAATAATGTGCTAGTCAGACTTCAAGTTTCTATCAGCACTCTACTCTCAGAGTCACAATTTTCTCCAAATTTCTCCTGTATCATGTCATACCCCAAATACTATAACTTTCTCACCCTTCCCCTCATGGCTGTATGATTTTACAGCAATACATCCTATATGAAAGTTATAGGTTAAACATTTAAAACTTCTTGGATAACATCACTCCCATTGTATACAGATCAAATTCCAAAATCCTTGACCTTTATTATATAGGCCCTACTTCAGCTTACACCAGAGGTTAAGAGCCCAGGTTTTAAAAGTCAGACAGTCTTCAGTTCCAATCCTAGTTCTTCCAAATGTAAGTACAGTCTACAAGGATTCATGATTCTAGCTCAACCGATTACTTTTGAGGGCCTGAAATTACATAATGGCAGAGAAAACAGATGAACAATGGAAAAAGAACGGGGTTAAAAAAAACAGACAAACCTTGGTGCCCAGTTGATTAGAAGACAGAAAATGGTAGGAAGCATGATACCTACCTTAGCCTACTGGGTGGATTACCGAAGAGGGAGAATCCAGGAAAGGGAGAGATTTGTCAGAATGAGGAGGAAGTCATTATTTTGAATTTGGTGTATGACATTTAGGTGAATATATTCATTTCCCAGTAGTTGGGAGCCAAAGAATGACAGCAGAGGCACCAATAAAAACTTAGGAGGCAGCAGAATATTATCATTGCCATGCTCATCCAACACTGAATATAAATTCATTCCACTGCAAGAATTACAACCTGGGGGTAGAGCATATTTAAAACTCCCAATTTTACTGGATAATACAGCAATAAAATTAAAGTATATTCCATAAAAGTGACAGAAAATAGTCTTAAATGAAAGTTCAAATAAAAATCTTGGTATAATTTACCTCGAACTTTTGGCTCAATATAAGACAATTCAGAAATTATGGCTACTTGACTATCTCAGCAGTTGTTTTCTCAAACACTAAAGATATAGACTTGGGATGCATGGTTAAGTGATATTTATTAGACTAGGAGAAGCATGGGGGCTGGGAGAGGTCATGGTTACTCTTTTGCTGTATGTTTATGGGAGTTCTTTTGTTTTGTAACAAAGCACATAGTTTTGGGATAAGTGAGGAGGGAGAGGGTCACCTGTTTAACAAGCTAGATTACCCCAAGGCAGTCAAATGGGTGACAGATGGAGTCAGATTGCCCTCACATTCCTATAAGAGAAGGTATTTTTCACAGTTCTGGACCATATCCATTCAACATAAAACAGAATCTGATAATAATTATGGGTTGCTAGTGCACAGTGAGAAGTCAAATACCAAAGTCAGTTCTTGCCAAGTTTTTCTTTGTATTTTAACCACACGATCCATATTCTTCATTAGGCTATACTTCATCTGCCCAAACAGCAGGCTGTCATCAGTTTATACAGCTTAACCATTCTTAGCCCAGAGATGCTTACATATGCTTCTTTAATGTTATAATAGAATTGAGATCTTTGTATTTTAGATAATTATTGAAACTGCTATTAGAAAAACAAAAAACAAAATAAAAGCTTTCTGAGAATGTTTGCAAAAACTAAAGGAACATTCACTGTTACAATAGCAAGGCACAATGACTCTCCATTTCTTCTGAGAAAATTCTAGTAGACCTTTCTGATAGCTTTGATATAGGCGCTTTGTGGATAGATCATATGAGCCCTCTAAAAGTGACATTCAGGGGAATGTTGGCTTGTGTTTATTTCATTTTGCAGTGCAGAATCCACTGAAAATTCAGCTATGACATCATAGAGAATCATCTTTAATTTTCAATTGTCTTATTTAATGACCTTGAGGATTTTTTTTCATGTTGATTAGCTATTTACACATTTCTTATTTGGTGAATTGTCATGTTCATCCTTTCTCCCCAGTTCTATATGGAATACTCTATTTTTTCTCACAGATTTAGGAAGCTTTCTTATACCAGTGGGAACAGTTATCTTTTTTCAAACAGAGATTGTATAATTTTTTTTAATTTAAAGAGTATTAAAATATAAATGGTAAAAGGAGATATTTTAATATTTTAATAATCAAGACAAAAGAAGTATATACTCATCTAAATTCTAAAAATAGATGTCTAAACATACTGTTTTGGAAAAAAATGCAAAGAAACTGCACCAAGTATGTTCACAGCTGCTATCTGTGTGTTATAGGATTATTTTTTCTTCTTTGTATATCTATGTTATTTTCAAAATTTCAACAGTGAACATGCATTCTTTTAAAATGTTATGGAAAACTTATCAAAGTTTAGGTGAAACTCAACATGCATATATATATACACATATTATGATATATTAAATATATTATAAATATATAATATAAAATATTATAATACATTAAATATATGTCCACACACATGCTTTCATTTTGTTTTATTTTCCCCTGAAGTTTATTGTCCTATGCATATATTTTTCCATATATGTTTGGATTGGCACCAATCCTATATTTACAGTATTAAGGACATTTTTCTTTTGTGGTCTCTCGACATCTTTGAATATCTTTCCAACATTCTAGTGATTTCCCTCATTATGAGTCCTGCCTTTCTAAGATAGAAGCCATAAAACCCACATCCCCAGTTTCTTTTGCAGCTATTGTGCAGATATATCACATAGGTTCTACCAAGTGGAATCTTTGGAAGGAACATTGTATTTAGAAGTGAGCAGAGTGAGAAGGTGGCCATATATGCAGAAATCAATATTCTAATAATTATGATCATGAAAACAGCTAGTTCTTTGAACACTTCCATGGTGGATATCCAGTTCTGAGCATCTTGGGTGCTGAGAGGAAGACACCAGTGTTTTCAATAGAAAATCCCTCGTAATATGCTTGGCCAATGGATTTTGTTGTTTAGTTCCAGAATTTTGCTTTACTAGCCTTTCAAAATACCCTAGGAGCTTCAAAATATTCTTTAGTAACAAAATAATCAGAGTGGGCTCTGTATTTGCGTTGTCCAATAATTTGCAGTTTATATTTGTTTTCTCTATTTCATTGTAGCAGGGATTTTAAATAGCTTCATGCCTATTAGGTCATTATTTAAAAGTTCTATAATTTATTTACTCCATGCAATTCATAGAATATTTAGTTTGTTTTCTATCAATATAAATAAAAATGCTGCATTTACTACTTAAGTGCAAATACAAATCTGTTTACCTTTCTTTTTCTAAAAAGGATACTCTGAGAAAAAGGATGACAAAATCAAAATATTTTATATTTTTGATGCTTTTACAAATTTGGCCAATATTTTCTTCATTATAATCCCCAGGCAGCAATAAAATGGAGGTACTTTAAATTAACAATGAACATAATGGATGAAGGAAATTTATATGAGATGAGATTAGAGAAAAAGAAACAGGTCACAGAGTGTGGGGTTTCTAAGTCATGGTGAGGAGGTAAATTTTTCCTCAAACTGTGATGAGAAATTTAGGGAGATATTAAAAATAGAATGGAAACAATCTTAAGTACTTTGAAAAATGGTTATTACACTCATTTTTTATTGCAAGGAAGGTGATATGGTTTGGCTTTGTGTCCTCACCCAAATCTCATCTTGAATTGTAATCCCATAATGCCTACATATCATGGGAGGGACCCAGTGGGAGGTAATTAAATCATAGGGGCAGTTTCCCTCATGCTGTTCTTGTGATAGTGAGTGACTTATCACGAGATCTGATGGTTTTACAAGTGTCTGGCATTTCCTCTGCTGGCACTCCTTCTCTCTCCTGCTGCCTTGCAAAGAAGGACATGTTTGCTTCCCCTTCCAACATGACTGTAAGTTTCCTGGATTGTAAGTTTCCTGAGGCCTCCCCAGACATGCAGAACTGTGAGTCAGTTAAACCTCTTTTCTTCATAAATTACCCAGTCTTGGGTATTTCTAATACCCAATGGGACTAATACAGTGGGATAACCTTTAGGAGGTTTTTTTTTTTTAATCTAGGCAAACAATGATATTGGCTTGGACTTATTGGTAACAGTAAAGGTAGAAATATTGGACATATTTGGGATATATTTTAGAGGTTGCACTGATAGAATTCATAAATTTGTTGGATATGAAATTTGAGAGGAAGTGGAGCCACAGTGATAAATAGATTTTGACTTCAACAACTTGGAGCAAATTGTATTGAAATACACTGAGATGGAGGAAATTAAACAAAAATTAGATGTAGGAAATGGAGAGAGAAACCGATGGTTTTGTTTGACCTTGTCAAGTTCAGTGTACCTTGGATATTCTTATGGAGGTTTAAAATCATCACTTGGTTACAAGTATCTGGAGTTTGGAGGTTGCAATCAGATATGGATTCACTGACATATGATTAAAGGCTTGGAACTGGGTAAAGTTGTAGGGAAACCTGTAGATAGAGAAAGAGTTCAAACATATGGCCCCAGAACAGTCCAGCGTTTAGAATTTAAACAGAGCAAGGCGCCTAAGCAAATAAGAGAAGAGCAGCTTTATTGAATAAAGGGTAAAAGGTCTTATGTTTATCAACTTTTAGAATGTCTTCTAGAAATTTTTGATTCAAGTATTCTGCCTCCTTCCCTTATATTTTCTAGTGAGATATTTGATTTTTTTATTGAACTATAAGATCTTACCATATATCAGTGACATAGCCTCTGTGTTATATTTTAATTTGTATTTTATTTCATTTATAGTTTCATATTTGTCCTTTATTTGTTTCATTTATATTTTTATATTTCTCCCATTTTTTGTAGCAAACATATTGATCTTTTAATATTTTATATGGCTTATTAACTTACTTTTTGCTTTAAGTATTCTTGTCCATCCAAAACCTAACATTGACCAATATATTTCTATTTTAGAAATTCCTTACTTAAAAAACTTTAGCTCTTTAATTAATCCAAAATGTGTTTTGGTAACTGAGCAGCCATTTGTTGAAACTATAGAGTAAGTCTTGGATAGCTAATCTGGTGCCTGCCAAGGTTTCCCCACTAAGAGGATTTCCAGTGTTTGGCATTCTGAGTCCTGCTCTTAAGGGAGGCCGTTGGGAGCAGTGTTCAGCAGAGGACACTACTGGCCAAGCCAACGGTTTCTTTCTGTGCAGTTTATAGAGCCCTAGGATTTTGTTTTGTTTTGTTTTGTGGCTAAGCAATTATTTATCTCTGTTAACCACATTATTCCCAATTATTCTATTTGATTCTATTACTTATAATTAATCCCAGAAATCTTATTGACTCATGCTCTTCAAACAGGCTCACACCCTATGTCCCTCTTTCCTTTTTTCTTCCAAATATTTCCAAACCTGAGTTCGATTTCTCTGGTTTCTGTTTAAGGAATTTAGCTTTAGCATGTGAATATGATATTATAGTCTGTAGTAGCGAGGCTGTTCAAATTCCTTCTGAAGTTATACTGCAATACTCCTCACCTCACCCCACCCAATCTATGTTCCAGTTGAGAATTTTAATAAGAGCCATCACCCATTTTATTAGCAGCAGGCCACAAGGAGGTGTTTTGGAGAAGGTATCTAGCATCCCTAAATCCAAATGCCTGGATCCTTTGGTTTCTTTATCAGCATACCAGTTTTAGGAGTGTCAGAGAAATTAACTGCTTCAGTTCCACTGGGAATATGTGGTAGCCATTGGTTCTGTCCAGCAAATATTTCCAGTTCTTCTCGGCACAAAGTAGGATTGCAATTCTTTGCTCTTCTCAAACTGAGTATAACCATTCAGTTTGCACTGATCAGTGAAATGTTGAGTGGAAGTTATATGTGTTACTTCTAGATGAAAACTTAAGATTCAATTCATGCTTCACTAACTCTGACTCAGCAACCTGCCAGTTCTAGATAACCTGGATGCCAAAGACAGGCTAATGTGAAAGAGTGAAGAGATGTGTTCCTTGAATGACAAAGAAACCTTTGTTGTATTGAGTCATTTACCTTAAAAGATTGTTCATTATTAGACTGCAATGGAGCCCCACCCAATTCATACAGAATTGGTGCCTGAAAGTGGGTTACTATGGAAACAACCTGATTTGAAAACTTATTTTGAAAACAAAAGACATGTGGTTATTAGTTATACTCAGAAGTGAAACAATGAAAAGTAACTCGGAAATTAGGAGTTCAATTTCGCACATCCTTAGGTGGTGTGGGCAAAGACTTCATCTATGTGGCTGTTCTCGTGCTGGCTGCATTGTTGAACACCAAGGTAAAATTAGAATACTGTGACAAAGCACAGGCCAAGAAAAAGGAAAGAAAATACTAATGCAAAGATCCTCTCAAGACCAGCCTGGGCAACATGGTGACACCCTGTCTCTACAAAAAAATAAAAAGTTAGCTGGACATGGTGGTACACGCCTGTGGTCATAACTACTCAGGGGGCCTGAGGTGGGAGGATCACCTGAGTCCAGGAAGTTGAGGCTGCAGTGAGTCATGATCGTGTAACTGTACTCCAGCCTGGGTGATGGAGTGAGACCCGGTCTCAAAAGAAGGAAAAAAGATCCTCTTTGTATATGGTAATGATAAAACCTGAATAAGAATAAGCAAATATAAGACTGTCTGATTCCAACAAACAGAAAGCCTCACGACCTTCTGAAGTATAGGCCTTTTTATTGATTTTGCCTGAGACAATGAAAGACTTTTCAATGCAGCCTACTTAGTTCTGTATCGGTTCAGAAGAGGTTTCTGTAATTGTTGTTTCTATGGCCATTGTTTTGATTGATTTTTCAGAGGCAACGTAATTCTTAGCTTCTATTACTACTATCTATCCTGATTTTATCTGATTCTCCCACATTACTTTCGTCTCTTTGCCTTCCTCTGCATTCTGAGACAATACCACAAGTCTGGGCTTTGTATCAGTTCTTCGATTTTCTGCATAAGTCTTCTTCACGTCTGTAACCCTCATTTTAATTTTGCATTTTACATTTCTTTTCCTCCTAAACTTCCTGACTTTACTGTCTTTTCAAGACAATATCCTGAAAACCTTTTTTTCTTTTTTAAAGGGAAAGCAAATTTATTAGAGAAGTAAAGAAACAAAAGAATGGCTACTTCATAGACAGAGCAACTGAACACCTTTAAAAACCATACTTACAATATAGAGATTGTTGCAGAGGTTTTTTTCAAGCAAGTTAGAAGAAATTATCTAATTTCAGGGTGCTTTTATTTTATTTTTAATTTTATGCAAGGCATGTGTAAGTTAACAATTTATTTCACCATCCCTTTCAGGTTTTGGAGATTGTGGAAGTTCATGTTCAATGTGACTATTGATTGACTCTCAATCTTTGATTCCTATTTTCTTGTGAATTTCTATATATTTCTGTACAGACTTCTTCACTTGTGAGAAAAAAAAAAGTGGAATAACCTGGATCACAGACCACAGTTTTCTCTTCAGATCGCCAGAGAATCTAAATGTAATGACCAATGATCGCTTGTGAAATTATAATAATTATTGTTTACTACAGTCACAAGCATTAAGATTACTAAAAATAACAGCACCAACAGCCCTCATCCCTATTCCCAAATGAAAGGCACATTTAATTTTTTTGCCAACAAAAATCACAAGGATATTATTTTTGAAAGACAGTAGTGTTTCAGATGTCAGGTGACAATTCTTCCAACTGTGCTATTATAAATGTATTCATTTTCATGAAAATATGTGAACCATCTTACCAACATCAGTGGGTACAGCATATTTGCATGATGGAAATAATAGTTATGCAAATGGAAATTATATCTTTCAGTATTTAAAAGTGATTTTATGTTCAGAATTTTGGATAAAAAGAAATTTGACAATGTGCTCGACCTGTGGTGTTTTGAATATTCTTGCCATTAATGAGATAAATACCAGGTGAATGTTAAAATGTATCTTTAATCTTGAGGTCTTTATGGTTAAGGGCAAAAGTAAGAAACAGATGCTAAATATGTTGAACAGCTTTGACTTTTATTGAGTTAAAGAAATCTGGGTGAAAGATACGCTGGTAACTACTAGAGATACATATTTAAACATAAACATTCTCTCAAATAGAGAAAGATTACTAATTGTGAAAGTATGTATTTTTAATCCAATGCCAAAAATTGCCTGGGGTTTATTGCATTGCATTATCTTAAAGAACATCTTTAAATAGAACAGTACATTATTTTTTCTTGTAGAGTCACAAATGTTATCAAGCTAAATAAAATGTTTTCAATAACTCTGGTAGGCAGCCTATGATAATTGCACATTACCACATTGGAATTTTCATTTCTAAATATATCACACAAAAGCAATCTATACAAAATAACTTACTAGGAAATCTTTTACACATGCAATCCCCACAAACATATATACATATATCTTCTACACGTTTATATGATGAGTTAAATAATTCTGTGAATTAAATAAGTTTTAAACTAAGTAAGCTTCAGTTGGATTTGTTCTTTTGAGATAAAAATGATAAGAGTGATGTAGAGAGATTTAAAATGCTAAATATAGTAATCTCAATGGTATCGCATCATATAGTCAATTGTTGGGTGCCTGTCTCAGCACAAAATTTTGACCTTTATAGAAAGATGTTAGGAACCTTTAAAAATGACTTTCCATTTTGGTATTATATTGTCTTCTGGAAGGAATTAATAGGATGGTGAGGTTGGAGACAGTTTAAGGAGGGAAAAGTAGCTTTCCTTGGAAGAGGCCCTCAGTCCTGTGATTCTAAACATCTTGAAGAAAGAGCCTTCAGCCTCAAGTGTTTTATTTTAGGTTCTTCCATAGAGGGTCCATGGAACTTTTCCAGTCCTGTTCGTGAATTTTGAAAATCAGTTTCCTTAGAGGCCTTTCTTAAAGGTAACTGATGATTTCATGGAAAAGATTGTTCTTTAACTCTTTAAGAAATTAGCAGAGTATTAGTAGTAGTAGTTTTTTAAAGCGTGCTTGTGCTTTGAATGAGAGCATGTGAGCTTAGAAAAGAGGCAGAAAGGAGAATGGACATGCTTATTGAGATAAATTTGGGAGTCTTTCAAATGAAAGTTCTGTGCTTTATAAATTTTCCTAGGAACCTCCAGGCTCCATCTAAAACCCTGGCATTATGGGCTTAAAAATAATCACACATAACACATCACACAAACCTGGGTTGAGCTAAGAAGTTGAAGCTCAAGAAATTCTTGGCAAAAACACTTGTCATGGTCAATGTCTTAATAATGTAAATTTTGATAAAGGTAATTATTTTAGAACCATACAATTGTTCTATATTATTAAATGCCTGTGGAGTGTGGATCAGAATGCTTTCAGAACTCTGGAAGTTCTTGTGATGTAGATACACTCTTTTGTTTTTTCAATGTTCATTTGTTTGAAGAAGAGATTGGCACCTGGTGTCATCTTGTTCTTCATTTAACAGAATGCAGCAAGGACAAGAAAATTCATATTTTTCATCTCAGTATGTCCTTTTGTCCATTTGGACTTTTACTGGCCGTGTGTTTAATGCTATTACATTTGCACTTTTGGAGCCAAAGTTCTTATCAAATTTATTGATATAATTCTAACATTCACAATCAGAATGCTCACACTTAATTTGTAGAATAAATGAAAGACAGATAGATTTGTCAGCTTATATGTCACATTTTATTGTAACTGACATTGGACAATTTTGAAGCTAGAAGAATGACAGAAGAAGATGTGATTAGGCCTTCATAAGACATGATCCGTATTGCTTCTCCCATTTCTTATGACAGTTTACCATCTAATCTTTGTTCAGACTGCGACTTTGGCCACTTGAGTTAGTTCTAATAGCATGTTAAAACTCATATAAAAAAATAGCGTGAAACACCATCTCGTTTCTTGAGCTATGTTTGCCAGCATAATAGTAACTTTGGGTATTTTACCCTTTTGAGTTAAATTAAAGCTAGCAAGTCTTATTTTGTATAATTACAATAAGATAAAGATCACAGTGTGCTTTACATTGTAGTGTGTGTGTGTATATCATGGAGGATAAATGTTTAAATGGAATTATGGGATACACAAACATGGGAGGCACTGACCAGTCCATAATAACAGATGACATTGTGATATAGAAAATGTGTGTATATTTAATGAAGATGTTTTAATTTAAAGTCAATATCTTACTTTCTTGCAAATCTCTACTCTCAGTACATTTCATAACTGCACAGAAGAACTGACAAACTTATAGACATACGCAGATCTATTTTAAATTTGAATTGCTACATGGAAGATTTGCAATTGTATTATATATAGAATAAGGGATCCGTGCAACAACTAAATTTAGTCACCTCTGTATGGAATGCAGACATGAATAAACTATTGGGATTGAAGACGTTTACACAGAAAATAAAATCGGTATCAAGAGTCTGATTACTAATTTTGCTCCGCCACGTGTAGTGGTCTGCCCTGTTTCTAAGTAAACGCCACTAGACTTCAGTTTTCTCATCCAGCAAAGAAGTTTATTTTCTAGAGATTTTGAGTTCACAGTTCAAATCTTTACTAACTATTAAAATTATTAAAATGTAAAATAAGGAAAGATTTTTGAAAGTATAAAAATAAAATGAGATATAAATACAATTTCATCATCTCTTTCTTAAATTGTCTCATTTTTATAAATATGTAAGAGTAGCATTTAGTGCTTGCTGCTAGTCAGAGGCTTCTCTAGGGTTGCCCTGTGCCCAGCAGGCTGGGACGGGGAGGGAATAGAACAAGGGTGTCTCTACCTGTCTCTGCCGGGACCACTTAGACAAAAGCTGAGGCTTTGTCAGTTTCATTGTTTACATAGCCAACAAATATTTGCTTTGAGGAAAGAGTTTCTTGGTTAAATAAGATATAGGAGTGACTGAGAAATGATTCCTTATGTCCCTTTTAGAATAATCTACTATTTTAGTAATCTATTAATCTTATGATCTTCAAAATATAGTAAAATTACCTCAAAAGAGTTATCATCCTTTGAAACTTTTGTTTCAATCCATAAGCTGATTAACACATTTACATTTGCATGTACTATTTTTTCTTACATAACTCAATATAATACTATTATTGTATTATTACTTTTGTAACTTGGCTTTAATAATTAGTATTTAATTAATCAATTTATGCATTGGCCTTAGAATGTGACAAAGCAACTCCAAGTCAACTGCCTAGCACATATTGTTACATCAACTCTGCCTCATTCCATGAATGAACTAAAATTCTGAAAAATAATTTTAAAACTTTTTTTGGGCTGTTGAGGCATGTTAAAATTTCGAAACTAATATTTACATTATTCTAAATAAAAATTAAATTTTAGATATAATATACCATTTAAAATAACCTAAAGTTATACTCTGAGAAAAATAATGGCATTAATTGTTTCTGTAACTTAAACATTTAAGTAAGGTACCAAAGAAGAAGGCAAAAGGAAGTTCAGAAGTAAATTAACACAGATAAAATCTGAAAATTATGAATTATAAAACAGACAAGCATTCTGATTGGAAAAAAGTCTGCTTATATGGAAAGACACAGAATAAAAATATACCCCTGACATGTGAATAAGACAAAGGGAAGTAAAAAACATGATTTTAGAATTTATAAAGCAAATATATTCATAATTATAGAAGATATTAAAGAATTATAAAGATCATTATGCCAGCCTCATGTCAATAATGTACATTCGGATAAAATGCATGTGCCATAGAACAATAACAAATTATTAAAAGTTATTTTAATAAATGAAGAAAACCTGTACAAATCAATATCTATGGGAAATTTTTAATGAATGATTTATCATTAAAATGGATGTTAGGATGAAGTGGTTCTTTCTAATATTTTTGTGTTAGTTAAAATATTCCAGATGAATAAAAAGGCAGAGTGCCCTAATTTCTTTTATAAGTTTATTCCAAATCCTAATGAAGAAGGCATGAACAAAGAACAAACCAAGAACCTAAATATCTAGAAATAAACTATGGAAGTTGGAGAAGTCATTTATCAAGAAAATTATAAAACAATGAGGGACATTAACAAAGGTCTAAATAAATGGCCACGTACACCTTGCATATGGATTGGAAGACTCAATATTGTAATGATGTCAACTCTATCCAAATGCATATATAAACCTCTCATTGGTGTGGAATGGACAAGTTGATTCTCAATAGGGAAATGTAAAGGTCCTTTAGTAGCCAAGGCACTTCTTAAGAAAGAAAAAACATTATACGAATTTTTATATGATAACTAAAATGTGTAGTTGAGAAGGGAAAAAATATCTCAAACTTACTATATATGTATCAGTTTGTATGATGTATGGACCTATTGAACAGTATAATTCAGGTTTAGCATCTTCACCATTTTCATCATTATCAAATGAACCTTGCCTGAAATCGGAAACACTACTTACTTTCATTAGTTGGAGAAGTTGAGATGAATGGAGGTATCTCAAGAACAAGAACCCTAAACTGTGTCATTAGAAAGCAAGAGGAAACATGGTTCCCTTCTTTTAGGAGTTGTACCAAAAATTCTGAGTATAAGGGGCCCAAAATTATGTAATTCTCAATTATTTCCTTGTGAGTCTTGATGTAAGCTAATGCACTATGGAGAGACATACCTGTTTCTCAGATAGCCTTTTACTTAACTTATAAATTATCCCAAGGCATGGACTTTATAGAATTCAATGATCAAAACTTTAAGTAAGATGAAACCAATTAATGAATTTCTGGGGGAAATTCGGACCTGAAGTAATTAAAATATCTCAGTAAAGCTGTTATTTTAGTTATTTCCATTAAAAGAAATGTATGATTATTCATGCTATTTGGACCCCAGAAAATTAGCTACAACCGAAGATTGTCCAAGGAAACTTTAAAATAATATGACGTCAGAGACATTTTGCATTTTCTGTCAGTTACTAGCACGATTCTCCAGCAGTCATCTTCACCCAAATCACAGTGTAGTACGGATGCAGTTGAAATAAAGAAAAAGTGGCAATGTAAAAACAGATCATTGTACTCCTGTACAGGACTATTTTCTTTCTTATAAAAAGATTTTATTTTATTTTGGTGCCTTTCAAAATCTTAGTATTTGAAGAATTAATTTTTATTTAAAGTAAATCTTATTTTTTTAGCATAAAGCAATGACATTTTCATGAACCTTATCTACAGTGAAATTCCTTCTCATTAGTTTTATTTTCATAAATATACAAATGTAGATTTATAAGCATAACTGATCAGGGCATTTATTTGTATATATTTGTAATGTAGGGTCATTTACTACTTCAAATGGCATATACTCATTTTATATGTACTATTCATTTTACCAAATCATATTTTCCCAATTTAATTTATATTTTATTTGTTTATTCAGTACTTCTTAACACATGCATACTCACTTGAGTCTCATAAACTTTTTTAAAATGGGCATCTACTTTGATCCAATCTCTTAAAGTCATATAAAGCCCTCCCAAAGACACACCTTCGTTCCCATTAATATTATTTTAGGTGTGGCAGTGTCAAAGCAGTTCTAACACAATCCTCAGTCTGCAGTGTCAAGCAGTTCTAATACAATAATGCTCAGTCAGCTCACCAATAAATTAGCTTTTCTCTAGGTCTTGTCTGTGATATTTTAGTTTCCATAATCAGATTTCTGACTAGCTCTTGAGCTCAAATTCCAGTCTTCCAGTAAACAGATGCTATCTTATACTTCAGTGCATAGGGCCCTGTCTGAGAAAATTGTGATTTAAAGTAGTCTACCCATTTGGTCCCATAAATAATAGAACTTCTAAAGAAATGCCAGTATTGTAGCATGCAAGCCATATTTCCCGGATTGTTAGAGATGGGACAAAATGGACTTTTCAGACTATGTGCCTTATTTTTGATTTCTGGAAACATCATTGCTATCATCACATTACTATTCATTGGAAAGCACTTGTTAGAGTAATTAGACTTACAATATGAAGCTGGGATATAAGATGGTAACTTGGCTAACTTGTCAAAGAGTCCAGTAAAGAGCCAAGACAATAAACAACAAACAAACAAACAAACAAACAAAAAGGAAATGGAAGAAAGAAAGGGGTGGGAGAAAACTGGAGTGTGCATTTTCTAAAAAATCTGAGACACTTAATTTTTACTAATTATAATTTCAAATTCTAGAAAATGCAGTCATATATAACAACAACAACAAAACACCCTGCGTGGGTGATTTTGCTAGCTATGTAACCCAGATGAAATATTTATATTTCATTTTGAGTCATTTTTCCATAAGTTTTAATGTGTCCAGTATTTTTCAGAATTAATTCTACGCTTTCACATTTCCAAATAAAATATATGACATTGAGCTCCAATGGCTACCGACATACAAAAAGGAAAACAACTACATATTAAGTGCCTCCTCATGGATAAACACAAGGCCAGTTATAAAGTACGCAGCCAAAAATAAAACATGAATCTGAGCAATTCTCTAGCCTCAAATAGCAGTTTACAAAAACAGAGAAATCAGAGGAATATGTTAAACAATACCATGGTATTGCAATCAGCAAAATCCAGAAAGAAAAAGTGTATAAGACAAAAATTTAGGTTATTTTCAACGATGCATGAAGGAAAAGGGATAGAAGAAGAACTTTTGGACTAAAAGAATCTTAACATGGCACAAGTATACATATGTAACAAACCTGCACGTTGTGCACATGTACCCTAGAACTTAAAGTATAATAAAAAAAAAATCAATCAACTGCCATGTGTAGGTCTTATTTGGATGCTGATTTAAATAAATACCAAAAAAGACACATAGGAAACTATAAGATGGTTATACTCTTACTATTTTTATGACATTAAGGATATTTATTTTTTCAACTTTGATCATTGCATCCCAGTAATTTAAAGAAGAGAGCTTATCTTTTAGAGATGTATACAATATCAATTTTTAAATACTAAAATGTTTACAAATACAATGACATGATGTCTAGGGTTTACATCAAAATACATGGAAATTAGGACAAGTTGAAGAGGCTGTGTATGAAACAAGAATGACTCTATGTGTTAATCATCAAAACTTAGTCCTGAGTACCTAGAAGTTCACTCTACTGCTCTGTACATTTTTTATATGTTCAGAATTCTTTATGTATCTTAAAAAGTTATGGCAAGACAATTTTTTCCCCAAGTTGCTAAAACAAAACAAAATAAAATAACATAAATTTTTTCAAAATTATATTTCCCAGAATTTTAGCTTTTTGTATTTTCCAATTCTGTGAAGATTTTAAGGAAAAGACTTTTTATTCCCTGTTACTTAAAAAGAATTTATTGAGATAAAAGTCTCTTCAGATAATACATTTCTATTTGTCGTCAGACAATTTTCAACATGCAGTGATAAAATAATTGAATTTTAAGGGACAGGTCTTTCTGCTGGGTTGAAAACTTATTTTAGATGTCAGATAATAAAATTCTTTAGGGATTTTAGGTGGAAATACCTTAGATAACCCAACTGTTGATATGACAAAAATAATCAAGATATAAATAAATTGTTCACAAACATGCTATTTTGTTTAATAAAATTTAGAATATTATCTTTTTCTGAAAATAAAAAAAAACACTTAAGTCACACAGAATAATAATGCTGGGTTTTACTGTCATCCATTTCTATGCAGTGTTTCTAACATCACAGTATTAGACATCATTAACTATGATTAATAGCAGTTCATTCTGAGTATATTCTAACATAATATTCATTATGTTAACATCATCATTCATTACGAGTCTTGGTAATATTAAAATGGTAATTCTTACACACAATTCACTGATGTAGACAGAGTTTGATTAATGGGAATCACTAATTTTTTACTTTAGTATTTTATTTAGAATTTCCTAGCTGATATCGAAACAGAAGTCCCTGAATCAACAGAAATGTAATAATATTAAAATTAGGATATTATGAGATTAATGTCATGCCAATATTACCTTCCTTGCAAATTCTGATAACCTATTCAATATAACAAAAAAGGTGCATGTTAAATTTTAATTACTTATACTAAAATGTCTTCACTCTCTACATCATGTTGGCAATTTAAATCTCCCCAGCATAAATGTTCAAGACCTTTGCCCTGTTAGGAACCAACTAACTGAGTAAATGCAAGTGATTTTAAATTAAAGATGACTGTGCAATTACTTTAGGGAAGAAAAAATTAGCTTATCCATTAGTGTTATAGGTTGCTATAAGAAAAGCCATGCTGTCTGTTCATTCAATTAACTCCCAAACTTGAAGGCAACTGATCGTTTCATTTGTAACCTTGTTGATTAAGCGGCTCTGAATTTTTAAAAAGCTATGCCTTTTGAGAATATAACCTCGGTCATAGGTTTCTCTTGGATTGCTTGAGTCTGTTTGGTACATTAGCTAATTGTCAGAAAAGGTAAATGATGTACTTAATAGGTTTTGATCAAATTCTATGAAAAAGTTTATAAGAAAAACATAAAAATATTTTTTTCTAGTCAATGTAGCTGTAAACATACATAAAATTATTCCAAAGTGCAATGATAATCTTATGATATGCTTAAATTATTCAATAAAATAATAGAGGTAGAAACAAAAGTAAAATTGCAAACCCCAAAACATTATCATCTGCTTTAAATTCAACAAATATTTTCACTTTGAACAATGTAGCAGAAATCATCTTTCCAAAAAATTATGTGACAGAGCATTACAATGATCAATTATTGTTGATATGTCATATTTCCATGAGAAAGCATTACATATTTTTGGATGAATATAGTTTCAATCAATGTCAGACAGTGACACTGAGCATCTCAACTTCTTTTATGTGTATTTAGTCACAGACATTTTTCTTTCCTTCTATAACTTCATTTCATGAATAAAATATTGTGACGATATTTTTAGAAAGACTTTAACTTGCAAACTACTAACATAATAATACACATAGTAGATTGTTATATATGATACAAAGTATAAAGGAGAAGGAAAAGAGTTTTACCTGGTTAATCACATGTGTTGTTCTAAAGCAGAGTAGAGCAGATGAACTCACTGCCAATGTCTTGTCTGATAATCATGGGTGAGCTCAGCAGCAATGTCAAGGGGTGGGACTTGTTCTCAGTAATGAATTCCCAAGGGACTATTTCCAATCAGAGAATGGGATTCCAGACAATGAAACCATTCTCCATTTGTTGACTCTAGTTTTGTGTTTACAATCAGCTGTGGGTGTATTCATGCCTCAGGGAAGGAATTGCCATGTATTTCACTGAGGTTTATGGTATGAAGAATATTTTGAAAGAAGGATTACATGAAAACAAGATTGATCTTTAATTGCTTTGAAGTTTTTCCACCATGTGTTTATTCCTTTTAACTTTTTCCCCCAATTGGGATGAAAATAAGAAAAACACTTAACTCTAAGCAGTACAGTCCCCTACCTGATGAAACAGGGAAGTCCTCTGAAGGAGGATGGATAATGGAGCCTCTGCCTTGGAAATCTGGATGATGGGAGTGGAGCTCACTATTTTTGGAGTCACTAGGGGTATTGAATGCAGGACAGACAGTGTTACCTATTAGCCATCTCTTTATCTTATGGTTATCCCTGCATTATATTTTCCCCCAAATTGTATATAAACTGGTACATTTCATCTCTGTATTACAAATCAGATAGTTTTGTTTGATTATTTGTCTAAAACTTACATTTTCCAGAAGGATATTTTTCCTCTAAACACTTCTCTTTACTTGTTTGGACACATTCCTCACTCAATTCTGTCCATCTGTGTTAAGTGTATAACTGAAATACAACAACTCTGCACCACTATGAACACCACTGCCTTAGCATAACAGATCTGCCGCTCATCCTCCTAATCAACCTCCTGTCCTCTTCACCAGTGCTCTGTAGTCCATACTACGTAAGGCAGCCTGGCTGATTCTATTAAAACACAAGTCAGCTCATGTCATTCTTCCAATCTTCCAATAAGATCCATCCTCAAAGTGATCTCAAAAATCCCCTAATAACCTAATGCAGAATTATCTACCATAGCTGGCCCCTCACCCCAGCTCTCTAACTTTAGTTAACACTTACTTTTCCTCCCTGCACTTAACTCCACGCTCTCTGCACTCCAGGTACATGGGTCCTCCTGCCATTCCTCAAGGTTGTCAAGGGCACTCCTGCCTCAGAAAGTTGGACCTGCAGATTACTTTCCTGAAATACTCTTCTGTGAATGGATTTCTCTGCATTTAGATCTCCATTTAAATGTCACCTCAACTGTGAGATCTTCATTGACTACTTGTAGAAATAACAGATGTCCTCTTTACCACACTCTCCTTACTTTGCTTTATGTTGTTACAGCATTTATTTATCTAAGTGTTTATTTGCTTATTATTTATCTCACCAATAGTATGGAAACTCCAAGAGAAAGGAGACTTTATTTGCTGATTTACCTTAACACCCAGGACAGGGCTTTGTGATGAATAGGTATTCAATAAATATTTTTTAAATTAATGACTAATTAAGCTTAAGCTTTACTTTCCTTCCTCATTTTATAGACTATTCTAACCAACAGAATCTAATGGAATAGAAGTATCAGTCTAATGGAAAGAAGTATCAGTCCAATCTAATGGAAAAGAAGTATTAGTCTATCTAATGGATAGAAGTATCAGCCTATCTAATGGATGGAAGTATCAGTCTATCTAATGGAAAAGAAGCATCAGTCTATTCTAACAATGGCTTATTGACTGCATTAATTAACATAATTAATTTTAAATCCTAAAGCTTGAAGATCTCTAACATTCACCATGATGAACTGTCTATTACCATCCTAGAATGCATTGACCTTATGGACATTTTTTTCTTGATCTCCATTTATACCCATTCAATTGGCTTAATTACCCTTATTATAAGAAAATATACTCTGCATAAAAACTAGTTTGGTTCCTCAAATAATCTCTTAGAAGTTTCTGAAAGACTCTGAATAACCCTCTGTTTTCTTCCTTAAATATGCCAAACTTTCTCTGAAGCACTAATTTCCTACAGGTCTTAATTTATATCTCTTTCGCTATAAAATTTTATCTCCCTGTTCATTTCAACAAAACTTCTGCATCTCTATTAAAAGCAAAAGACTTAAATGAAGTGTCAGTTTAATGAAATGACAGGCACAAAAAAGTCTTTGCCTCTGTTGAAAGCAAGACTTCACTTTTCAATTCCGTATCTAGTTAAAGCCGATGGTTATTTCCAGATGATGGGAGGGAAAATGGTAAAACCAATACATAACTCATTTTTCCAAGGCCTCTATCTTTTTAAGTTCTGAGACACATGAGCAGAACGTGCGGGTTTGTTACATAGCTAAACATGTGCCATGGTAGTTTGCTGCACCTATCAACCCATCATCTAGGTTTTAAGTACTGCATGCTTTAAGTATTTGTCCTAATACTCTCCCTCCCCTTATTCCTTAGCCCCTGACAGGCCCCTATGTGTGATGTTTCCCTCCCTGTGTCCATGTGTTCTCATTGTTCAACTCCCACTTCTGAGTGAGAACATGTGGTGTTTGGTTTTCTGATCTTGTGTTAGTTTGCTAGTAATGATGGCTTCCAACTTCATCCATGTCCCTGCAATGGACTTGAACTCATTCTCTTTTGTGGCTGCGTAGTATTCCATGGTGTTTATGTACCATGTTTTCTTTATCCAATTTATCATTGATGGACATTTGGGGTGGTTCCACGTCTTTGCTATTGTAAGTAATGCTACAATAAACATACATGTGCATGAGTCTTTATACTAGAATGATTTATAATCCTTTGGGTATATACCCAGTAACGAGATTGCTGGGTCAAATGATATTGCTGGTTCTAGATCCTTGAGGAGTCACCACACTGTCTTCCACAACGATTGAACTAATTTACACTCCCACCAAGAGTGTAAAAGCATTCCTATTTCTAAACAGCCTCACTAGCATCTGTTGTTTCCTGACTTTTTAATACTTGCCATTCTAACTGGCATGAGATGGTATCACATTGTGGTTTTGATTTGCATTTCTCTAATGACCAGTGATCATGAGCTTTTTTTCATATGTTTGTTGGCCATGTAAATGTCTTCTTTTGAGAAGTGTCTGTTCCTGTCCTTTGCCCACTTTTTGACCCCTCTGTCAATTTTTAAAAGTTTTAAAGGTCCTGGGAAGTCATAGGTTTAAGATATGGGAAGTGATATGAGAGCTATTATGTTCAAATGCAGGGGATGTTGTATATATAGGATTGGGATAGTTTAAGAATGGCTGAAATGTTTAAATGTTTTATTAAGTTGACTTTTAAAAAGTAAACATATATATCTGCAAGTACATTGAAATAACTATAAACGCAGTAATCCAATCAAAGAGTGAACAGTACCAAAGTCCTAATTGTTTGAAAACAGTTCTCATTTGTTTTTGGTTGCATATTATTAGGATTCTAGCAAGATTAATCTGTTTGTCTCCATATCTGTATTTATCCATCCATCCATCCATCCATCCGGCTATCCATCATCCATCCATCTGCCCAACCTCCATTTATATTTCATCATACTTATATAAACAGAACATTTAACAGCAGGTTTAGCTGGAGAAATAACCAATTTGAATGAACATTGGCCATAATCCTTTACACAGAGTTCTGGAACTCCTTACTTTGCCAAGCATTAGTTTTATTTGTTGGATTACAGGGAAATGAAGTCACAGGCAGGTACTGGGCTGCACCAGGGCACTCAGAGGGCTTGAGGCAGTAGCTAATGATGAATTGGCAGTGAAGTGTTTGGATATTTAACATATCTAACAAGCATTATGGCTGGTTACATTATTTAAGTTTCACATTTATAAGTTACACACATAAATAAATTTCAAAGGTAAAATAAAGTTGAATCAAAAATTGTAGTGTCCGTATAATATTTTGAGCCACAATAACTCTCAGGGAAAGGTTGCTTATGAACATTAGTGATTAAAAGCTCATATTTCAAAAAATTAAAAACTATTTGGCTGACTTCTTGTCAGATTTTACTTTGTAATTTGGCTGATGAAGGGCGTGTAATAGGGAGATAGTCAACTCTACCAATTTCATATTGCTATCTTTGTTTGTGTTATTATTTTTATTATTACAATAAATGCATAGAAGGTAGCTGACTACTAAAATCAATACAGAGAATTCAGAAGAATAAAGAAATCTAGCTATCATTTGGAAATAAATTGCTCTTCTCTGCTCCATTTGAACTTTGCTCATACCACTCTTGAAGCCCTTATTATATTACATGAGATTATTTCCTGTGGTGCTTTCCTGTTTTAGCTACTAGACTGTTCTTTTGGGATAAGGATAGGAAATCTTCACTTTTAACAAGGTCCCCGTATAACTCTTGTGCGTGGTAAATTTGAAATCCCTAAACCAGATAAAGAATTCCTCACAAAAAGAGCCATTTTGTTCATTGCTATATCCCCTAACCTTCATAAAGCTTTGGTTTCAGATATCTCTTAATGATACTTTTTGAAGAAATTTTTATTGTTCTTTGCCAAGTTTAGTAGGAGTTACTGGTGATGATACTTATAGATATAAATATGCACTCACCCTCAAAAGATCTTCAGTTCTGTTGGGAAACCTGGCAGAAACTGTCAAATGATAAATACAGTAAAATCAGTTTAAGTAGTGAGTAAGTAGTATAGGTAATACAAACTCCAAAATAGGGTCTGGTTGTTTCACAATTAAGAAAAATAAATGAAGAAGAAAATTCTAACATAGATTATTAAAGCACTTGGTAGTTTTCATTAGTCCTCATAGCTGAATTGTTTTATTAAATATCAATGCAGGATTATTTGTAAATAGACTGGAATGCCTTTAAATCGCCTATGAAGGCATAATAGTCATTGCAATAGTTGTGATCTGATAGCGGCAAACAATGATTTATGGTAAATAAATAAATAAGTGTGTGTGTGTGTATCTATTAGATGAAGACCAGGAAATGAAATATGAGTCCTATTTTCATTTTTCTTTTATCTATGAAACCTTTCACAACTAAGGTGTGCACTTCTGAAATACTCAATATTGACAAAATTACCAGTACTTAGTACCCACTCATCATATTGAGACAAGGTCCAAATTCCAGGAGAAAGTGTTGTCAACATAAACTTCAAACACATTGAGATAAATCACGCTATCACATAGAAGGAAGTTCTCTGTACTTAACATTACTTGAGCACTGGGTTCTATTCTATCTCACTTCCCTGTTGTCAAACATGTATTTCCCTTTTTAAAACAAATGAACAAATAATCCCCATTCAACATAGTCCTCCACTTTGGCATATAATTCTAATATCTCTGCACCAATGTCAATCATTATCCCCATTCTCTTCCCCCGACTTCAGATCACTGTTTTATTATAGTGCAAGTTATCTGTACTTGTCTTCTTTTCTGATGGACTTCTAACGCAACGTAGTAAATCTTCTACTTTCCGTTCCTGGAAAGTCCTCTCTTTAGGCCACAAATGACCTCTCAATCGCAAATCTTTTCTCACTGGATAATTCATTCTGCATTGTTATTCTTTATAATGCTAGTTCTTGGAGAGAGTCATGTAATAAAAAATAGGGTTTTATTATCAACAATATTGGGAAATACTGCATACTTCGTTTCCCAATATTTGAAAACAAAACTTGAGGACAATCAGCACATATTGGCATGAAAACTCTGCAGCATGGGAATTCATTTAACAATATATAACTCAAGGATGTTTCCAAATTTCTCATTTTGTTCCTTTCCATTCACTTTTCTCAGTACCATTTGAGGTTTTGGATCTGAGACTCCTTCCTTTACTATTTATTAGCAAAGACTGTACTTCATATTGATTTTATAAGCTGTAAGTCACTGCTAAAACTGGAGGGGTTAATTTTACTTCCTAAATCTGTCTTGTCTTCATTCTCTCTTATTCTTTGTCCGCCCCCACCCCATATCCTCTATGATTTACTCTGCTAAATCAGGCACTCAGCAGTGATGTGCTAAAGATTGATTATGATAGCCTTGCCTCTAATTTTTCACCTCTCAAGTCCATTCTCCACTCAGTAGCTACAGTTAGATATTTCTTAAAAGCCAATTCCAATTATCTCACGTTTCTGCTTAGCATTTGCGCGAGTTTACTAGGGCTGCTGGAACAAAGTACCACAAAATAGATGGCTTAAATCATATAAATGTATTTTCTCACAGTTCTGGAGGCTGGAAGACTGACATGAAGGTGTCAGAGGGTTGCTTTCTTCTGAGGTCTCTGAGGGAGAATTGGTTCTAGGCCTCTCTCTCTCACCTTCTGCTGCTCTGCTGGGAATCTTTCGCGTTCCTTGACTTTGGGTACATCACCAGGATCTCTGCCCCATCTTCACATGATGGTCTCCCTGTATCCACGTCTGTCTCCAAATTTTCTCTTTTTATGAAGACACCAGTCACAGTGGATTAAAGCTTGCCCTAATGATCTCCCTTAAACTTGATTACTCCTGTTAAGACTCTATCTCCAAATGGAGTCACATTCTGAGGTATAGGGGCTTAGAACTCCAACATATTTTTTTATTTGTGGGAATATAATAATTCAATGCGTATCTTTCTACGTATAAAATGTTTGCTACTTCTAACATGAAAATTCCTTTACATGTCATACAAGATCCTGAAGATCTCATTCCTGCCTTCACTAACTTCAACTATTGCCATTCTCAAAATATCTTGCTCCTCTCAAATTAAGGAGACAGAGAAAAAAGCTCCTGAAGGAATTTTTATGGTATCACCAATAAAACATTAAACAAGAATACTGATAATCTCACCTAGGTTTCCTCGTTAACTCTTATTCTTTCATTAGGGCTCAACATAAGAGTTACCTATTTGGTAAGCAATTTAATTACTCAAGTTTAGTTGGGTAACTTTTGTGCATTTAGCATTCTTCCATCTTTATTTTAAACCCCTTCATAGGTCACTGTGAGCACCCTGAGGGCAAGTTTTATCATGTTTATTTCTGTGGCACAACCCAGCTCCTGTTTGAACAATGATTAAATGGATGCGCCTTTCAGGGATCATGTGGAAAGTGGATTTATTCCAAGAGGTGAAAAATGAACACACTAGGACAGGACATCAGGGTTATTTGACCTGGGAAAGAATAACAGCAATTACTGTGGAGGAAAGAGATGTAAACTTGGTCAAACTAGCGGGGAAGGAAATAAGGCAAAACATCAAATAAAGGTAAAATTATGAGACGCTTTGTCTACTGCCATAAGATAGCTTCAAACAGTAGAAAGAAAATGTAATTTGCAATTAGACAACAACATAGTTCAAATTCCAGCTCTGGTACTTACTGTCAGATCATGCATGTGTTGCTTGAATTCCAAAGTTTTATTCCAAAGTTAAAGCATAAAATGGCAATAATGCCACCTATTCATGAGGGCTTAATAAGTAACCTTACTTTCCTCAATTCCAAAATAACTTCAATAAAATAGAGACCCAATGTTTTAGGTTAACATTATAATGAAATTGTGAAATATCTTATCCTTGTTCTCAGGAGAAACTTGCCACCCAACAGACGGATGGATCACCTGTGAGGTAGAGTTTTCACAACTGGGGCATGTGCCAATTTAGTTTTACCTCCCAGATGTTAATATCATACAGTTTTAACTTAAACGTGGATTCATAGTTGTAGCTTCAGTTTTCTTTGAAGGAAAATTATAGAACTCAGCACTGCCATAAGAAGTTAATGTGTATGCAGAAATCTCCTATCATACTAGTGAGAAAGGTAGCAGAGACAAACAGTAAAAATCACCAAGTAGATAGAGGAGGAAAATACAGTTGTTGGGTGGTAGAGAAGTATCACATTTTGCTATAAAAATACCTGCATTATTTGAATCCTGTATGATGACAAGGCACTTATGTTTATGAAATTAAATAATTTAATAATTTTAAAGCAGAAATTGCCAACTCAATTAGAATACATCATCCTATTTTCCAGAAAACAGAAAAAGTTGATGTGGCAAATTGAGGCATCCTTATTAACTGTCAAACAAACACTTAATATTTCCATATCAAAAGTTTACTAATCAACTTACTAATGAAAGTTGTTTAATTTTTGGAGGTCCATAAATTAATTAAAGAAAAAGTAAAACCATGAGTTTAGCCATAGGAAACGTTGGAAAATCCCTCAGTAGTCCCCCTTTATTTGCTGAGAATATATTCCAAGACTCCTAGCAAATGCCTGAAACCTGGGATAGTACCACACTCTATACATACTATGTTTTTTCCTGTATATACACCTATGACAAATGTATGATAAATGTACAAATATGGCACAGTACTCTTGTGCTTTGATACCATTATGAAGTGAAATAAGGATTATTTGAACGCAAGCACTGAGGTACTGCAAATGTTGATCTAATAATCACGATGGCAACTAAGTGACTAAAGAACAGGGAGTGTCTACAGTGTAGACACGCTAGAAAAAGATGATTTATGATTCCAGATGATTCGTAGCAGGGCAGGGAGAGATTTCATCATGCTACTCGGAATGGTGTGCAATTTATAACTTATGAATTGTTTATTTCTTGGATTTTCCATTTAATATTTTTGGACCACGATTGACCACAAGTAACCAGAACCATGGAAAGTGAAACTGTGGATAAGTAGGGAGCACTGTATGCTCAAGAGGTCAAGATCACGGGCAAAGCCTGTCAATAGAGCAAGATGTAATTTTGCAACCAGGTGTACCTGCTAAAGAATGAAAGCAATTTGGACAAATCTAGTCTCTGGATTTGGAGAAGACCTGTATGCAAACATCCATTCTGATACTGAAGAATACTTTGAATTACTAAGATGGATGAAATGCAATTATAAGCTATTTTTGATTGGTTAAAACTACATATATAATATGCTTGTTTTTCTCTTTTAAAGAGCTTATTAAAAATGTATTTTACACTTATTGAAGTTGTTTTCCAATTGCAACAATGTGTACTTTTTTTTTTTTTTTTCTTGAGATGGAGTCTTGCCCTGTCGCCCAGGCTGGAGTGCAGTGGCATGATCTCGGCTCACTGCAACCTCCGCCTCCCAGGTTCAAAGGATTTTCCTGTCTCAGCCTCCCAAGTAGCTGGGATTACAGGCGCCCGCCACTATGCACAGCTAATTTTTTTATTTTTAGTAGAGACAGGGTTTCACCATGTTGGCCAGGCTGGTCTCGAACTCCTGACCTTGTGATCCGCCTGCCTCAACCTCCCAAAGTGCTAGGATTACAGGCATGAGCCGCCGTGGCTGGCCAATAAACATTTTAAAGAATGTTTTACTTCCCTCATGATAAGAACTCAATATTGGAATATTTGGGGCTTTGCAGGTGAAATGTTGAATACCTATAAAGCACTCTTAAAACATTCTTAGCTAGAAGTTGACTAGTTTTCTTGTCCATTTTACTGCCCAGCTCATGCTGTGGTTGCTGCTGCTTCAGTCCTTTCTGAGTTGCAAATGAAGAAACTTACCTGGGGTGCAGAGAAATGACTCTTAGAGTGAGAACAGCTCCTGTATAAACAATAGATCTAGGACCTTTGAACGTGAACAAAACACCACCAATAACACAAGTTTTATAAATAGATGTATGCGTCTTTTAAAAATCACCTTTATGAGGACAACACATTTGTTTTCTAAGAAAATGATTAAATATAAATATGTAATAATATAAAAACATAAATATATAAAAAGTCTTTTGGGAAACTTTCTATTTTGAGATCTAAAATGTTGCTTATATGATGTACAGATATTTCATTGAAGAAGTAAAGTTTTAAAAACTTACTTGGTCTTTTTTTGTACTGTAAATTTAGAAGTTAAGGAGATGGCATTCTAAAGACTTTTAGAATTGCTAAAAAAGAACTTTGTCTTACTAAGAAAGAACTATGTCCCTTATTTTTGTTTTGGAAAGTATTTCCAAATAACCTTTGAAGTGGTGTTTATAAGATCACTATATTCCAGGCTTTGGAAATCATTTTCTCAGATCAAATACAAGCTTAAGATACCATTTAACTGTTCTCAGTATGGGAATAAATTTGTTCATTTCTGAGTTCTGTGTTGTGGTTATATTAAATTACTGTCTAACTGGTTTCCATCCACTTTCCAGATTACCTTAATAGAAAATAACATTACTGCCCCAGGTCATTTTTCCTCATATAAATGGATTAGATATATATTTTTTCTCATTTCTCCTTTAGGGAGATTTAATCTGGCAGCAGCATTTTCTGTGCTTACCCTGGTTAAGGAGCATGATATCCATTACCATTAGTGGGCAAGGTATAGTTAGATGTTAATGAAATTATGTTATTCCATTTTGGAGGTGGATTAAAATAATCCTTTTTCCTTGAAAATGGAAAACCTTTCTGCATGGTTAGCAGCTGTCATTCTAATTTATGAAGCAATATGCAGAGTGGTAGGAAAGAAAAGAGTACTTCAGAAACAAAACAGAGTCCCAAAAGAAATCTCTGTCATTTATACACCTGGAAAAAGGCTCACTTTATATTTGGCGAATAAACATTTTCTGGAAGTCTGAAGTCCAGCCCTTTTCTCTGAGCTCTATGAAATTAGAACTGGCAATTACTATTTTGTGGCGTCTTTATTCTAAAGCGCTCCAGATCCAAATTCATACACACGTTACTGCGTCTTTGGCTCTATTCATGAGAGAGAACATCAGAGCATTTGCAAATAGTGCTGGGTTTGCTGGAAGCCCTCTATGCCCAAAGGTTAGAATAAAGCCTATTACTCTGGTGGTCTTCTGTGCCCCTTCCAGACTAAGTTGCAGGATTAATGACTTAAAAATATATTGGATTTAAAGAGTTAACTGCATGTTAAAGGCATTTTTCTTACCTCAGTTTCTATTCTCTCTGTGTTAAAAATTCCTCTCACTGTCTACTCATCATTTAATTTTTAATGCTTGTGTGGCCTCCCCAGGTAGAGGGGGCAAAGATGGGTATGGAAGAGTGGGGACAAATGACAATAGAATGTAGCCATTATGTGTGAAAATAACCTAAACTCAATTTATCAAGGCCCTACAGGGACCTATTTGGAAAGCCCGAAGCAAGAGGAATGAATGCAAAATTTTGCTTTTAATCCTAGTATTCTAAAATGGCACAGGGAAATCTTATTTAATTTTACAGTTTTTTTGTTTGAGGCATCAAAAGAAAAATAAAATTAAACCAATACAAAGGACATTTTGTTTGAAATTTTGAATGAATAATGAAAAATAAACCTATAAAATGTGCATTGAATAACTCTAAATATGCTAGTCTATATATTTTCTGATTTTATCTTCTAAAGAGCCCTAGGCATATATAGTGTCTGTACATTTAAGATAATCCAGTATTACCTTTTTTAACCTATTTACTAGAAAACTGGAGCTGAAAAAAATGAAACAAGCAGCTTTAAAAGTTGTTTTTTATTAACCCTCTGTGCATACACATCCTTAGCATGTTTTCTTTCATTCTCACACCCGTAATAAGACTGGAGCATCTCAGAAAATCACATCTGCATTAGGAAAGCTAAAGGCTTTCTAAAAGCCCTATCCAGAAGACCCGGCTTAGCTCCAACCACTTGTGAAAGGGGAAAGAAGTTGCTAGAATTGGTTTATACTTCTCATGAGTCATCCCCTGGAGGAAGGGTACTGTTCACTTCTATCTTCAAGAATAAAGAATCTCTGCCGAAGGTGTTGTGAGCAGGGAAGGAGGGAGGCTATTGTTGAAAAAGCAATAGCCAGTGTCGAGGTCTGTCACACCAGATAGGACTCCTTGCTTAGGATTCTTTCTGCTCAGAGGCAGATTTGCTTTTTTCTTGTGGTAGTTTAGTGTATAATCCTCCCAGAAAACCAGAGCCTCCAGCTCCTGAAACAACAATCACAATAATGGTATTTTTCTTTTCCACTGGTTTGGGATAGGATGACTGCATTGATAAGTACTTAAATTATGTGTAGATAAAATATATAATACGTCGTCTACAGTACAAATCTATCAAATAGGTAGCAAACCAGGCAGTAAGTTTCTGGGGAAAATGCACCTGTTTTAGAAGCAGTATTTAAATATGAGTTCTGCCATTAAGTAGCTATGTTAACTTGGGGGATTTATTTATCCTTTTAGAGACTCCGTTTACTTAAATAAAACAGGATTGCAACTTGCAGAATGCTGTGAACATTAAATGAGATTACGCATAGAAAGTGCTTATCACAATTTTTGGCACATACCAACAGCCTAAATAAATGGTAGCAAATATCATGATATAGGCCTTAATATATCCACTTTATTATAACAAAAACCTATGTTCTTCCATGTTTTTTAAGGATTAATGTGTTCCAGCTAGGAAATGTATGGATTTTTTACAGATGAATCATCACTTAGCTGAGGTTAACAATCCGGTGTATTACTAGGCTGACTGTACACTACTTGTTTGCTACCAAAAGTACTATTTTTAAGCAACTGTCACATGTTCCTTCTTTGCAGGTTCACTTACAAAGTATCACTGGATTAAGTGCTACAGAGATTTATCCTGCCATTGTAAAACAGAGCACAAATTTGGTAGAAAATTTTATAGCATCTAATCATGACACTGCTAGAAAAGTAAACAGTTTCATTTTGAGTACTCTGTGATGTAACTTGCAACCTCATTTCACCCAGGACTGGAGAAGAAAAGCTCATGTGTTCCTTTTTAGAGAATATCAAGTACTTCCTGAGGAAATGTTTACATCAGTAACTTACTGGACTAAATTACCTTTTTTTTTTAAAAAAAATAGAAATATCTTTTTTTTGTTATTTTTTGTTTTCCTTTTAAAATTTATTTATTTTTTATCATACTTTAAGTTCTAGGGTACATGTGTACAACATGCAGGTTTGTTATATAGGTATACACGTGCCATGTTGGTTTGCTGCACCCATCGACTCGTCATTTACATTAGGTATTTCTCCTAATGCTGTCCTTCCTCCAGCCCCCACCTCCTAACAGGCTTCGGTGTGTGACGTTCCCCATATTTTTTCCAGATCCTGAAATTATGTTTTTTTTCCAATTAGATAAAATTCTGATTATGGATTGGACGTGAGATAACTGTATACATTTTGAAGTGTTTCCTTAAAGATGAAGTTAACTTTTATCTAGTTGTTAAGAAGAAAGTTACGATTAATTAGGCCAGCTGATTTTTTTTACAGTTTTCCTTCACTTTTATAAGAATTTACAGGAAAAAGAGGAGTTAACAAATTTTTCATCTAATGCCTTAATATAATAAATTATTGAAGACTTAAAAGCATTTTAAGTACCACTTAAAATAATGAAATTGGCTCTATTTACCACTGTGTTGAAACATAATTTAATTCATTCTATTGATGACTAGTGGAAATGTTAATGCAAATAACTAATTTATTCTCCTCACAGTCAAACACACTACAAAATATGTCCAACGCCGAACACGGCTTCCTCTAACAAAATGTATATTCATAATTAAGTGTCTAACTTGAGTAGAGTTCACCAGAAGAATAAAAATTAAAAAGCCAAAATAATATAAAATAAATAATAGAGAACACGTCTCTGCTATTAAAAGTACTGCATAGAGATATTTACCATAAAAGCAATCGCTAATAACAATAAATTTTAGAGAATTAAGCTACAACATGTCTGTTGAAAAAGAGTGCCACTGGATAAGCTGGACAAGGCAACGGATATTATAAACAATTCCCAAATCTCAGTGAATTAATAATAAAAAATATGCTTTTTGCTCATTTCACAGTCTAGAGAGAGTTAGGTAGTGCTCTTCCAACCAACAACACAGAATTTCAGGCCATTTCCCTCTTTTGAGCCTGCCATCTTGGAGTTTCAAGATAAACCCTGCCTCAGTGAGTGTGGAACCTCAGACACTTGGTACTTAACTCCTTCAGACAAGAAGTGGATGTGTATCACTTACACTCATGTTCCACTGTCAAGAAATAAACCTATGGTCCCAACCTGCAAGCCAAGGAGAGAGTATTCGGATATGTCATCCCCAGTTGCTCAATGATGAAATGATTATACACTATGGAAGATAAACTTAAAACTTTAGTGATAAACTGCCTCTGCCACCCTAATCAGCCCTCTAAGCATGGTTCTAAACTGTTAGAATGACAGCTGAGAAGGAAGAATGGGAAGGTCAGCATATAGCAGGTGGAAGCAAAGTAGAGAAAATGCCATCTACCTATGACCTGGAGTCTAGTGATGGTTTTTAAGGATGATTTCTCAGAAAAATACATACAATTATTCTACTTTCTGTTTCAGCTAAATATGATTGAGAGGTTGGTAACTTTTTAAAGTAATGTGGGACAAATCTTTATTGACCATTGAGAATCCAGGTCTACAAGAAGGTACTATGACTGACTTAATCAGTAGAAGCTGAGTAGAACACATTTTAGACAAATACTTCACATAAACTTTATCAAATCAGTACTCACAGTCAGAAAGAAGGAAAGGATGGGTCTCTCCTTTCTGTATTTTAGTGATAATTAGACATTTCCATTATCCCCCAGTGGAAGGTATCTGCATTGTTCTTCAGCTAATCAGTTTGAAGGGGAAGTGAACAAGAAAGGGTAGTACGTAGTGGAGATTTTTATTTCTGTAAATATTATGAATTGGTAAAGAGAAACATCCCTCCCAATGTGGAGAAAACAACATACACGATAAATAAAATAGAAAATTAAAAAGTTAAATGCAAAGCTGATTTCACACAGAAAAAGTAAGATAAATCTCTAGGAGCTATAATGCGGGTAATGTTTAAAAGGCTAAAGGACGGGTGCCCTAGAGCAAAGACATGGAACATAACTTCTAAATAAATAGAAAAACATGAAATAAGAAAACCCAAACAACAGAAAACATGCCAAGAAAGATAAAGGAGATCAGAGAAAAAAATCTAGGCCAGAAGTAATGGTGGTATAAATACATCCAAAAATATCAACAATCTTCATAAATATAAATGGACTAAATTTGTTGGTTATGAGATAGAGATTGTTGAGTTGACTACAAAAGGTGCATTACAAGCTCAAGACACATCTAGAACTGAAGGAAGACCAGTTAACAGTAAAAGGATAGCAATAAATCAGGCAAATACTTACAAATGAAAACTGGAATGACTGTGTTAGTACACAAAATGGACTTGAGTATCAAAAAAAATGGATATTAAAAGGGTTACTGAATAATGATAAAAGGTTTAACCTCCACAAGAAGATGTAACAATTCTGAACTAGAATGTATCTATCATATACCAAATGTTTATGAGCAAAAATCACTGGAATTCTAAGGACAAACTGAAAAACTTCCTCTTTATGGGATAAATTTTAATATCCATCGCTCATTAGTCAATAGACTACAAGTAAAAACTCATAAAGAAGATTTGAACAGCATAATTAATAAGTTTATCTTATCTAGGAAGGAAAGGCACAATTTCTTAAGCAATTTACCAATAAAATATAATGATGTAACTGTATTTATTTATACAATATAATTATTAAATAATAATAAAAATGGCACATTAAACATAGAAATACCTAGAAGAATACATTTCCATAAAGTGCAAATATTAAAAAGGAAATCTGAAAAGTAATGACATAAAAATTTAAGTCAGCAAGTTATAAGAAGAAACAAAATAGAACTGAAGACCATAGAGAAAAATATAATAAGAAAAAATAAGTGTGAAATTAATGAAATAGGATACAAAGTTACAATAGAGAAAAGCAGCAAAGCCAGAGTTAGTTCTTTGAAAATACTAATACAGTAGTCAATTCTGGAAGGTTTTGCAAGGAAAAAAAAAGGAAGAAAATGAATAAGTAACTAATATCAGAAATAAAAAGAAATCTAATTAGTGATACGATATTCATTACATATCTATGTTATATATAATACGTATATATATATAATATATATTTATGATCAACAGATCTTAGCAGACTAAAATAAAATAAGAAACTTTCTTCTTAACCTAAGGCCTATTTAGCAAAACTTAATGCAAATATCATGCTTGATAATGAAATGTTGAAATCACTTCATTTGAAATCATTTCCACCAAGGATGTCTGCTACTATTGCTCCAATGTAAGATTTTACTGAGGATCTTAGTAAGTAAAATACAAGAAGAGGATATAAGAATAGATCATGGAAAGAAGAAACAAACTTATCTGTCCACAGTATTTGTCAGAGAACCTGTAGCCATATTACTAGAAATAAAAAGTTCATCAGATTTGTACAAAATCTAAAAATACACTTTGGGAGGCTGAGGCAGGCGAATCACCTGAGGTCAGGTGTTCGAGACCAACCTGCCCAACGAAACCCCGTTTCTACTAAAAATACAAAAAAATTAGCCAGACGTGGTGGCGGTCGCCTGTAATCCCAGCTACTCAGGAGGCTGAGGCAGGAGAATCGCTTGAACCCAGGAAGTGGAGGTTGCAGTGAGCCGAGATCGCGCCACTGCCACCCTAGCCAGGGGGACAAGAGTGAAATTCCATCTCCAAAGAAAAAAAAAATCTAAAAATAATTTAATTTACTACATCCCAGTAAAAATATTTTGAAAGTATAAACTTCAAAATATACTATTCATAATAGCAAGAAAAATATGAAATACCTAGGAATAAATCATAAGGTGCTGAGAAAGTATTTGAAAAAAGTATATTTTACTAAAAGATATTACAGAAAATTAACTTATAAAAACTTAAAATTAACAGAGACATGTTTTATGTTCATGCAAAAGAAATATCAATAAAACAATACTGTCAATTTTTAAGATCAAATCTATTCGTAAACATAATGCAATTTTAATAAAAATCTTGTTAGGATTTAATCAGTATTTGATATGATTCTAAAAATGCACAGAAAAGATCAAAGAGCCCTAAAGAAGTGAGATAATTTTGAATAAGAAAAGTCAGGTGGGTGTGCTCGTCCTACCAGATGTTAAGACTTACAAAGCTTTATTTTAAGAAGACAGTGTGGAGCAAGAGATAGACAAATAGAACAACAGTAAAGAAATGAGTCCAAGAATTGGCTCATAGACCTATAGAAAGTTAACAAATGACAATGTTGGCTTTTCAGATAAGCAAAGACAAATCTTTTAAAAAAGTAAAACTTTTAAGTTATTCAGAGTAAGATAAAAGAGTATTAAGAGAGTATTTAAATATTGCAGATAAGAGAAAGAATTTCTTGAACAAGAGAAATAAAGAACAAAGGCTAAAGAAGATGATTAACAAAATTGACTGTGTCATAACTCCAAATGCCTGTGCAGCAAAAGACTATAACATGTAAACAAAACAAAAACCCAGGATAGTCTACAGAAGAATATTTGGAATGTGAAAAATTAATGAAGTCAGTATTCCAAATAGAGGTTTGAAACTATAAATCAAAAAAAACAAAAAAAAAAAAAAAAGAGAAAACTCAGTAGAAAACTGGAAAAATATATAAAAAGGCAATTCACAGAATAGGAAACACAAATGGCCAATAAACACATGAAAAAATGTCCAACCGCTCTGGAAAACAGTGAAATGCAAATTATAGTCACAAACAGGTACAATGTTTTAGCCCTAAAATAGAGAAAAACGTAAACCGTCCAACACTCGCAAATGCAGGTGAGGATACGGAGCAGCACACAGGACTTCTTGTCACTGATGAGGAAATGTAAATTGTTTTAATCATACTGGAAAATAGTTTGTTAAAATCTGGCATACATAAGTTGCATGTAAATTTTGTCCCAGCAATTCCACTCCTAAACATATATCATACAGATTAAGAAGGCATGTACAAGAATGATTATAATAGCATTGTGTGTTATAGCAAATAACTGGAAAATGAAATGTTTTCAATAGGAGAACGAGTGGATAAACTGGGGCATATCCACCAAAAGTAATACAAATATGAATAAAAAATTAGTCATCAAGCATTAGGATGTAGTCTTGGATGAATCTCACAAATACTATGTTGAGAAGGGAAGAGCAAATTGTCCATGAATTTTCCAGAATGCCATAATTTAGGGAGCATTTAATGGCATGAAGGAGTGTATTACATATACTTTAAGATACAAACACATGTAGTAAAGGACAATGAAATGTATAGGAATGAGAAACCTATGTTTCATGTATTTATTTATTTATTTATGTATTGAGCAGTAACTGAGTCCTGGGGAGAGAAAATAATTTAATCAATGCTATCTAGTTAATGACAGAATTAGGACGAAAAACCATGGATCTGACTCAAACTCCGCTGATTTAATATTTCCTATTACTAAGGAACGTTAGAGAATGAGATTGTTTAGTCTCTTTTGCAGTTAGGAAAATTGATTCTGAAGGAAGTTTAATTGACTGCTTACGGTATCAGAATCAGAAAATAGATCAGCTTTTTTTCTATCCTGACATAGTCAACAAAAAGATTTGTCAGTAAAAGTGGCTCAAATGACCGTAATTTTATAAACCTGGGTAAAGGCAAGCGTGATATATTCAGGTTCCCAGAGGGAAGTTGCCTGATTGAAAATTGCCACTGGCTGATTCTGATATATTGTTTCCCTTTGCCAACGATAGAGCGATTTAGGGGGAAATCGTTTTACCCATGGAATTAAACAGTTCACGTTCAGTTCAGAAGAGCTGTACACATATTTTTGTTGTTCATGTTAGGTACTGGGCATGTATGAATTAGATGACACATATTAGTGAAAACTGTGTCGGGGTTTGCACACACAGATTTTTTTAAGTTGATGACAGAAAAGTGCATTAGCTACAAATATTCAACTTTGTGGGGCTTAAATATATTAGTGGGGGGTGTTGGCAAACTGTTTAAGTAAAATCCACCTGTCAAGGCAGAGGTCAAAATTCCAAAGAGGGGACAGTATGGCCTCCAGATAAATGAGAGAATTTATCTGTTGTGGGTTTGTACGTATCAGGTGGTATCTATAGTAACCACCTATCATTTTATACATTAGACACTATCCAGCAGAGAGAATGAAACCTTCAGGAGCAGAAAAATTTCACCAAGACTCTTTTCACTTAATTACTGAGACAAAATCCACCTTCTTTCTCATCTCCTTATAAATCCATTAACTCTAAGATTTGTCTTGGTATCTGAGGGGTCTTCCTTCTTCCCCCATGTCAACTGAGCTAATCTACCTTCTTTTGTTTTGGTAACTAGAAATGGAGATAGATGTGTAATAAACACACCTGTTTAGGTGTTCTAAGAAGTTCTCAGGCACATTTACAGGTATAGAAGAAATTATGTAGAAATCTTTAGAATTAAAAAAAAATTCAAACTCAACAAAATTAGTAAATCTAGCAGGATTTCTGGAATCAAGAGAACAAACATAGGAACAACATAATCAATTTGCCCTCAGGTTCTTACTACTATATGGAGAAAATAGACTATGCGAGGTTTCAACCATATTTGTAACATTGGGTGTTACACACCCAATTGTTAATAATGCTATTATTTATGCATTTTTTAATATTAAAACTATTCATAGCTTTTTATCTCAAAAGATACAGATAATGAAATGAACCATAGAAATATGTCAGAACTATTTTATAGCTTTTTTCTCAAAAAGATACAGATAGTAAAATGACCCATACAAAAGTTTAATCTGATGTTTTTATTTATATCCTTAAGTAGTAACTGAGCAGTAACTGAGCCATGGAGGGGAAAAATAACTGAATCAATGCTTTCTAAATAGTTCATGACAGAATTAGGACTAAAAATCCACATACCTGGCTCAGTGTGATAGAGAAAAGTATAGAGTGGTGATATACGAAGACCATGTAAGCAGTAGTAGTTGTGGAATCTCCAATAAAAATATGAGTGCAGCTTTACTCAAGGGAGAGTGCCCTGAAATTTTTAACGGGAACACTGATGATTCTTATGGAGCAGGGTGGTATGAATATAAAGAGGAGAGTGGGCAGATGTTTCCTTACTCCACAAGAAGCTTCCTCTTCCCTGCAAACCTGTCAGGGGTCTGTCTTGGGCCTTACGGTAGAGTTGATGAGAGTAGTGGGACAGCAACCAAGAGCATCCTGTAGGAAGGACACTTTTCACTGATCCCTTGATTTGACAGAAGCTTAAGAAAAGACAGAATATCAGCCTGGGCGACAGAGCAAGACTCCGTCTCACAGAAAGAAAAAAAAAAAAAAAAAAAAAAAGACAGAATATCAAGGCCTCAATTAGTTGCAGCCTCTGAACCCCAGAGTCCCACCTAGGAAGCAGAGGAAACCATTATTTGTAAAGCAATCTGCTCTATCCATTCCTTAGCAATTATTCTTTAAGCCACTCTAAAAAGGACAGGCTTTGGATTTAAAAAATAAAAATAAAAAAGACAAAGTCCAGTCAAAACCAGGGAATAAATTAACCAAAAATAAACTGGGAAAACATTAAATGGTTATATTAAGAGGCAGAAGTCCAAATGCACACAGCGGGGCCCCAGCTAAAGTTACAGATGATTTTATTCAAAACATCGACCAAGAAAAACTAACTCTTTAGGGCTACCACTAACAGGCAGACTCACTCCAGGGGACTTGGGATTCTGTAATCAAAGCTGACCAATTGTCACATCACTATAGTGTCAACAAAAGAGGGGAATTTAATAAGGCATGGCTCAAAGATTCTGACACCTATCTCTGACTTAAAATGAATTACAAGAGCTTGCTAATATTCTCAACTAACTACCAAATGATATTGCCTTACTATATTTACAGATTCTAAGACTGGGTGTGATGTCCTAGCTAGATAATGATAATCTAAACACAGTCAGCAACGTTAATGCTTTAACGTTACCATTCAAAATCACCTTACATACATTCCTTCCAAAAATTAATAAAACATTTTAAGCATTCAAAAATGATATCACAGAAATCTGCTTTACCTCTCATTGAGATTAAGCAGATGCCAACATGTACTATTTGCAATAGATGTCTTTGCATTTTTAAAGAAATATTTTTAAAAATACATTTTTCCACTTTTTTCCCCAAGTAAACATTATTTGGAAGTTAGTGTTTGTCATTCCCACATTTGCTTCATTAATACATATGCTATAACAATCAATTTTTGAATTTTTCGTGATGGGTATATACATTTCTATTTCATATATTGTAGATATATATTTTGAGATGCATATGGATTCAAATTTTTCTCATATTCAGATGAATTATTTATTTCACTATAATGTAGTTACTATTTTTGATAACGCCTTTTATTATTTTTATCTTTGATGATAATTATAATATTCTTGATTTATTCTTTTCCTGATCTTTTTTCTTTTACGCAGAAGAACTGTTATAAAGGCCTCAATGGCAAATATATATAATGGTTTTAATAAGATAAGTATATAGGGGTTATTTGTACTGTATCAAAGGACCTTAAATCTGTAATATGAATTTCACTGGCTTCCAAGAATGACATTAGTCTAGAAGCTTGCCTGATGGTATATTAGTAATACTCAATCAATTACAGATAATGGTCATTAATTCCTGGAAGAGATGTGGCGTGATATCTCTTATGACTACTATGTCTTAGCTCTGACAAGCTGCTTAACTCTGACAAGCAGTAAACATAAGCAAGAAATATACTTACTGCTTTCTCAACTTAAGAAAGCAGTAAACATATTTCTCTCCTCTAGCCTGGGATATTCTTAATTCTGTGTTTATTTTCCTAGTGTATTTATTTGCTTTTTTGTTAGATAGGATGGATGATGTCTTAGGGACCACTGCCACTTTAAAATAATTAACAGTGAGTGGGATTGCCATCTGGGAGAATAGTAACTATTACCAGCTATCATGAAGCACCTCCCAGACCCTGGATATATTCCCCGCTGGCTGGGTAAGTTCTGTGTTACTGGGCAAACAGAATGCAAACAGTATCCAGTAAGACATTGTAGCAGGGGTAAACACCCCCTACTCAGATGTCGCTATAAAGACTAATACTCTCCATATCTCTTTTCTGACGACTAAATAGGAGGTAACTTGAGCCTTGATGTGACAAGTGTCGTCCCCGGACTAACAGCTTCAGCTTTGCAGCCCCAGCTCTCCTAAATCAAAGCCTGCATTTTAACAAGATCCCCACGTTATAGTTTGAGAATTGATGACCTGGCATGGTGGCTCTCGCCTATAATCCCAGCATTTTGGGAGGCCGAGGCGGGCAGATCATGAGGTCAGGAGTTTGAGACCAGCCTGGCAAATATAGTGAAACCCTGTCTCTATTAAAAATACAAAAACTTAGCCAGGTGTGGCTGGTGCCTGTAATCCCAGCTACATGGGAGGCTGAGGCAAGAAGAATCGCTTTAACCTGGGAGGTAGAGGTTGCAGTGAGCCGACATCATGCCACTGCAGTCCAGTCCAGCCTGGGTGACAGTGAGAGACTCCTTCGCAAAAAAAAAAAAAAAAAAAAGAAAAAAAAAAGAGAATTGAATTGATGATCTAGAGGGAATATATGTGACGTGTGGATGGAACATAATAAGCATGAACATAAACATAAATAAGCATGAACTATTAGGAAAATTGTAGCTGGAGGTCTCTTTTTCTCTTCACACATCCTAGTAAGTGCCTGTTGTGAGTCGTAGCAGCAGCGGCGGCAGAATTAACGATAGTAGGAATAGTGGCAGCAGGAGTCATGATAGTAAGAGACGCCAGAGACATGGGCAAAAATTCCATTATGAAGAGTTGAATGTCATTGTCAAAGTTCTGATGGAATTCAATGGGAGAATGATGTCATGGAATGTATTTGCAAAGATCATTGTAGTAGCAGAATTCTGATAAGATGGAGGAAAGAAAAGCCAGAGTGAGGCAGACCATTAGCAGATAATTGTCATAATCTTGATACTAAATGGAGACCAGAATTTAGGTAGTGACTGTGGAGATTTAAAGAAAGGGTGATTATTTAGAAGAGAGAATTCACAGGCTGGGTGACCCATTGGAGGAAGGAGATGATGAAGATGGAGTCATCAAGAATGACCCTAAGTTCGCACTAGCTGAGGTTGGGTCTCCCAGAAAGAAGATACAGCGGCAGAGATTTTTTAAGAGAGTGAGGGAAGAAGTGGAATTGGGCAAAGGGAGATGTAGAAGTGTGATGTGGTGGCAGTGGAGGCTACATGGAGCTCTGGAGGTGCAGTGGCCCCTCAGAGTTGTCCCAAGTAGAGACACGGAGGGTGAACCTTTTTCTTCCATATTTAGTAATCACTGGATGTGGGCTACCCCAGGAAGGGGATACAAGCTTGGGTAAAAGAGATTCTTTTAGCTAAAGGCACTTCCTGGGGAAGTACACATCGATGAGTTGTCAGCATTCCTGTAGCAACGGGCGAAATGCAGGCCTCAGTCTTAGGGGTGGGATTCAGCTGGCACAGCTCAGAACATACTGTTCTTGTCTTCTGTGCTCAGGTTGGTGATTTTAACATGCATTAAAACAAAAGAGCTCAGAAGAAGAGACAGATATGTTAATAAAGATGTGTTAATAAATGGACATGTTTGATTTGATTAACACATTAGAGTTGATAATAAATTTATTAGATATAGGGACCACAAATTAACAGAGAGATCTGGAATTATATATTTAGGAAGCTTTAGCCTGTAAATGGCAGTTGAAGCCATACTTAGTGCTGAAATTGCATACAGTTAGAACACTGAATACAGAAACTTGAAGAACATCATTTCAGTCAGGAGTACCAAAAAGAGCTTTTACGGAAACAGAAGCAGTAAATGGCATAGAAGCTGAACCTAAAATATTCAGTGAGTCTCCTGTGTTTTGAAGGGCACCAGCAGTGTAAGGAAGGCTATTTGTAAGGGATTTGGCATTGTGCCTATCAGTGGCTTCAGTGAGTGACAGCAGGGTCAGTGGAGTGACAGGTAGTGAGGACTTGTAGATAAACCGGGTAGATTACTTTTTCAATAAATACATTGCTCATATTGATTGCTAGAACTAAGAAAGCAATAATAATTGGGGAGTTAAGGAAGAGATAATTGGAAGAGAGGTGAATGTATCATTTAGGGTCCTGGCAGGGAGGAGATGGCAAACTCAAATTGAATAATTAGAGGCAAGTTCAGTAAAAGACAACTTTTAAAGGTATAAATTAGGTGAAAGGCAGGCCATGCAAGGACCCTGTATTAGTCCATTCTCACACTGCTATAAGGATATACCTGAGACTGGGTAATTTATAAAGGAAAGAGGTTTAATTGAGTCAAAGTTCCACATGGCTTGGGAGGCCTCACAATCATGGTGGAAGGCAAATGAGAAGCAAAGACATGTCTTATATGGCGGCAGGCAAGAGAGTGTATACAGGGGAACTCCCCGTTATAAAACCACCAACTCTTATGAGATTTATTCACTATCATGAGAACAGCACAGGAAAGACCCACCTCCAGGATTCAGTTACCTCTCACAGGGTCTCTCCTACGACGTGTGGGAATTATAGGAGCTACAATTCAAGGTGAGATTTCGGTGGAGACACAGCCAAACCGTATCAGACCCCAAGGCTATTAAGATTTATGGTCATTAGAGAGAGACCGAGAGAGAGAGAGAGACAGAGAGAGAGAGAGAGAGAGAGAGAGAAATGGAGGAAGTGGGAGGGAAAGAGGAAAAGAAAGAGATATTTATTGATTTGTGTTAAGAGGGTGGCCTGACATTAGCTATGACCCCTTTGGTTGAAGGATTTAGTCAATCTATATCATCCAGGGTTCTCCAGATGATCCTCCAGGAAGAGAAAAGGGACATTAAATACCGGATCCCACACTCCTTCCTTCCTTTATTCTTTTTTTTTTTTTTTTTTTTTTCGTGTTCTCCATTCAAACTAAGTTGAAGTCAGAAGGCAAAGGATCCTTTGACGTAGTCCATTCAGAGCAGAAGGAGAAGAATGCAGAGTGAATCTGCAGGGACAAATAGAAGAGGCAGCACAATGGAGACACGGTTTAATGCCACAGGGGACCTGTACTCTTTTCCTCTCTCCTATGTAAAGAGAATTTCCTCCATCCAAGTAAAACTGATGGGATCGGTCAGATTTCTAGACAACAGAAATAAATAATTAGCTCTGTGAAGAATGAGAATTATTCCTATGACTATGAAAACGATAAACCTACCTTCAATTTATAATCTTAGAAAGATTCAGGGAAATGAACAATCTATGATACAGTAAAATGCACCAAAGAGACTATACATTCTTAATAATATGTCTATTATGATAGTAGATTATAGAAAAAAAACATAGTGTTAGAGTTTTACGTTTGCCAGTTGCCTCTTTGTTTTGTGGGTTTTGGGTTTTTTGTTTTTTGTTTTGTTTTGTTTGTTTTTGGTCTGAAGAAATGGAAAGCAGAGAAGCTTGGAGATTTACCAGGACTGAATTTCTTCACAGTCAACAATTGGCTCTTAAACTTGCAAAATATTTGGAGCATGTGTTTTTCTTTGCTTGTTAGTTTTCCCACACTACAGATTTTCTAGATTTTGCTAATCCAAGTGCCTGGCTCATTTTTCCCTCAGCATCCTTATGCATTTCCTCCACAGATCAAATTCCCTGCCTAAATTAGTACACATTTTTGTTCTTGAAGAAAGAACCGAATCAGAAAGAGAATCAAAATAGGCCAATATTGTCTTGGCGTGAAGACAAGCAATTATTATATTCTTCCTTGCGGTTTTTTCACTTAAAATGATCCCAGAGTTGTATAAGAGATTTAATAAAAATCAGTTATGGTGAATTTGATTTTTAAATTCTTAAAGTTACTTATTTGTTGTTGTTTTAGTGACTGATGTATTTGGCTTGGAGCTATTTGGGGACAAACTGAAAAAGAAGAAAAAACTGGTGAATTCCTTCAAAAGAGGTTTACTGTTTTTTCCTCTTCCAACCTTGGTTTACCTTGAGAAAAAGAGCCTAAATTGTATAGGGAGACAGGAGATGTGAAAGGGAGGTTTGAAGAGAGCCCTGGGAAGCCTACTGAGCCTTTAGTGGCCTTTAGCGCACTTAACACTGGAAGACAGAGCCCTTCAGGAGGTGCAGGGAAGAACACATGGATTCTGGCCCCTAAGCTAATGAAAGAAGAGCAGAGGTGATCCCCACAGGGATTTCATTTGGAAGTAGCCACTGACGCTGCTTCATCTGCCAATGGCTTTTCTAAAGTTCCTAATTGCTCTTTGTGGTATAGTTTGGAACTATAAATGAATTTCTAGGAGTGTTGATTTCTGCCATAATCTGCATATTTGTGAAAACTTTCTCTGGGCAGCCTTAGCCCTCAAAATAAGCTTAATATTGCTTTAATGAGGTGATATGGTTTGGCTCGGCTCTATGTCCCCACGTGTGAAGGGAGGTACATGGTAGGAGGTGACTGGATCATGGAGTCAGTTTTCTCCATGCTGTTCTCATGATAGTGACTGAGTTCTCACCAGATCTAATGATTTATAAGTAGCACCTCCTCCTTTGCTTTCTGTCTCTCCAGCTGCCTTGCGAAAAAGGTACTTGCTTCTCCTTCACCTTCCGCAATGATTTTAAGTTGTGTGAGGCCTCCCCAGCCATGCAGAACTGTGAGTCAATTAAACCTCTTTCCTCTATAAATTACCCAGTCTCAGGCAGTTCTGTATAGCAGTGTGAACATGGGATAATACATGAGGTATCAATTGCAGGATATGCTTACACTTAGAAACTGCATTACTCACATCCATGTATGGATTGAGTCAGTAGATAACATTTTAGGCAACCTTGTTATTTAACAGATAAGATGGCCTTGATTTATCTTCCAATCAATAATTATGAAAAAAATATTTGAAAACATTTTCTGGTAGAATAGGGAGTGAATTAGGGGTAGATATTCACTGTTTTCAAGATTAAATGCAAACCCTGTTGCCAAAAGGTTCTACTATGGATGCCTTAGATCTTTGTCTCAGACCAATATTTATGCAATCATATCCCACATCTAAATGAGAAACTTACATTTGTAATAGAACTGCCAATTTTTACAAGCAACTTTAAAACTATCTAAAATTTATAATTTACTTATTCAATTATTAATGGTGACCAACCATGTGCCAGAAGGGTTTTGGTTCCTGTTTATACAGAAGTGAACAAGCAAATTCCCTGTCTTCATGGAAGTTGCCATTTACTGCTTAGTAATATAGCCAGTGGGAAAATACACCCTTTCAGATATACCTCGAGGATATCCAAGGTAAATGGCACGTAAGCATAGCTTAGTCCTTTATGGTATGAACAGCAAAAAAGCCACCTTCTATAGAATCTCTGCTTTGTTTATAGTTAGCGTTGGATGTAGGAAAAGTTTATCTGGGTTGTTTTCACTTCTGTCTGATGAGTACCCCCACCTCACTTTTTTGGAAGCCTCTTCCTTCCTATCTGGTGTCTATCCTGTACCACCATGTTAACTTACCTGACTGTTACTCACGGGAGACAGCTTAAAGGATAGACACTTCTGGAGTTATTATATATTTAAAAAATAATGTATCAAAGCAACAATAAAAATTGTAAGCCTTTCAAAGTCACAAGATGTAAAATAAGATGTCGATTTGACAGGGAATTTGTGTTGGTATTTTTGATTTCAGGACTTGCCTTAGTTAATTCATCATTTAACCCTGCTTCATTAAATATGAGTGGGGGTCTTCTCACAATGTTTGTTTTGCTTTGATGTGACTGAGTCTATACATCTATCAACCTTTTTTATTGGATCCCTGGAAGATGCCTTTGGCATTTCTGAAAGGTTGATAGAAACTCCAGCCAGTTTAAGCCAAACAGCAGCAGCAGCAGCAGCAGCAGCAACAACAACAACAACAACAACAAACAGCAAATAACACTTCATTCTTATAGTAACAGTGAACAAGTTGTTAAAATCAGTGCCTTTATTTTTTAAGACCCCAGTTCTATCAGCCTTTCTCAAGTTTCTTGCTTCAAAACTTCCTTGAATACTAGGATTTAGTAAAGACTTTGGAAAAAGAAACCCCAAGCAGGATGTCTCTGTGGCATTCCAAGTCAAGAGTATTTATCAACAGAAATTTCTATTTTTATAAATGTCTGAGATCATGTGAGTTTAAAAGAAAGAGTGGTCTATTTATTATAGTGAGGCCTTTTATGTTCTCCCATGACAGGAGCAAGCACAAGACTAATCATTTATCTTTTCACTCTGTATTTACTTTGAGAACAGTAACTCTTCCAGCACTGATTTATGTATGTGCCAAAAATTATTTCTGCTAAATATTTCCATATTATATACACAGAAGCCTCAAGTTTTAGAGCACTGTAGTAATTTATTAAAATAAAGATATATTGGTATTTCTGTAATATATAACTGCACTAATCTACATTAATTAACAAAAATCAGGCTGAATTAAAGATGTATCAATTTCGATTGAAGAAAGCCAGTTCTATTACTTCCACCTTCATATATATATATATAGGTGCAATTGTTACTGATCAAAGTCTTTATTTAATATATTTCGTAAAGCAAAGATGAGCTACAGTTATATCTATCTATAATCTTATCAATCAAGGAAAGGTTATAAAATTATGTTTTAGATTTGCATTGCAAGTCCTGCTGTGAAAATATATGTTCTCTCTACACAAAATTGTGTTTTATCATAGTTATAGGTGCATTAATCTTGAGCATACTTTGAGAATATCATGCATTCTGAAATGTGTACTCTTAATCAAGAATATTTTCCACATGAGAAGTTATCAGTTTTCAAATGGGTGATATTTTAAATTGTTCCTGACTATTATTTGGGCCCCTAAAATTCATATAATGCATTTTATTTTTTGGCCTGAATTCCTTTGATATCTTCTTTAACTCAGAAGTATCTGATACATAGCACTAGATTAGATTAATAAATTTGCAAAGTTGTATTTACACTCATGTGAGCTTGCACGGCAATTTATACATAGTTCACTATGTAGGAGATACAGCTTAGGCTTGAAATAAGTATCTTGACAGAATGGAGTATAACGCACCATTCCTGTTGGATGTAAATTCTAGAAATGGTCTTGAATCAGTGTATTCACAGGCCATATTCCCCACAGTAAAGTTCATGGGGATACCGCTCACTTTCTGTACTTGCGTTTCAGTACTTTCTAAGGGCTGATTGCAATAATGGCCTTAACTCGTAACCTCTCCTTGTGTCCATACCCTTCACTCGGTTACTTTGCAGTTCCTCACATTGAAAGGGCAGAAAATATTTTTTGAGCTTGTAAATCTGAGTTTGATGATGTCACTTGACTTTTTCCAATAGAGTTAGATGGAGGTGGCAGCCAGTCTGTTCTGAGCCTAGGCCTCTAGAGACCCAGGCTGTTCCATGTGCTTTTCTGCATTTCTGCCATCATCCTGGGGACATGGCTAGTCCAGCTGAGTCCAGCTGAGTCCAGCCTAGAGGAGCAGATCAGCCAACCTACCCCTAGACAGGAAAGCAAACCCAGTCTTTATCTGCAGAGCTGCTTAGTAGACCGCAGTTGATTTCAGCCATGTGATCAACAAATGCTTATTTTTATATGTACTTAGATTTTTGTTGTTGTTGTTTTTGTTACTCAGAAAAAGTTAACTGCTATAACCAGACAGGAAAACTCATCACATTGAAAGCAAGAAAGTGTATGTGGTGGTTTCTCAAAACGTAAGCCGTCCACCTCCTGTGTCAGAACCATTTTACTGTGTGTGTTAGAATGTAGAGGCCTAGGTCATATCTGAGACTCACTGAATCAAAATATCTGGGAAAAGGCTATCTGAAAGTGGATATATGGAAGCAAATATTTAATATCCCCATAATTATTATATACCTTAAAATTCGAAGATTGATAGTGTATGGGCTCAGTCTCCTAGGGGAGAATTTTCTGTGGTGACAGCAGAAAATTTCCCAGGAGAACTATCAATGGGACATGTTTGGACACTTCCTTAAGTTGCCCTTTTTTCTAGATTCCCACAAGTAAAGTAAGCATAAGAGTCATAGAAGAAAACAACCATACACAAATTTTCATGGTCTATTCACGAATACATCTATGCCTGTTCTGTAAACAATGTGTTTGAGAGTCATGATGTATCTTTGTACCATAGACAGATTTACTGTCAAAAGTACACAAGTAAAAAGAATTAAGTCCTGGGATAAAACTCTCAGTGATCTAAGTTTCTCAAACCCCTTATGTAATAAGTATTTTTCAACCTTTTATCCCCTCACATACAAAAGATATGGGGAGTTCTAGATTATATAACCATACATATAACCTCAAATAAAGCACATTTCCTTTTTTCTGGTTTTGGAGTTCATAAAACTCATTTGAAATGGCTGGCACTAAATGTTCATATGGTGAATTTGGACACCATAAAAGTTTACATTTTTGTGACCATGTGCTATATCATGTCCTGGATTCAATTGCTAAATAACATACAATATTGCACTTTGATATCTTGAAATATCAGTAAAACTTGTCCATCCCTTTAGTTTTATTCTTAATGAACTTGATGTGATTATTAAAATACAAATTTAAGTAACTGACCATTGTTTTAGCTGTTATATTAGTCAATGTTCTCCACAGAAACATAACCAAAAGGGGGAGGAGAGATTAATTTGCTATAAGAAATTGGCTCATGCAGTTGTGGAAGCTGAAAAGTCCCAATATCTGCAGTCAGTGAGCTGGAGACCAAAGAAAGCGGATGGCGTAGGTTCCATTCCAAGACCTAGAAGAAGCCCAGTGTCCCAGCTTGAAGACAGTCAGGCAGAGAGAGCAGACGCTCCCTTACTCAGCCTTTCTGTTCTAATTAGGCTATCAAAGAACTGAATGAAGCCCATCCACACTGGGAGGGCAGTCTGTTCAGTCTACTGATTGAACTGTCAGTCTCATCCAGAAATGCCCTCCCAGATGCACCAAGAATGTTTAAGCAAATATCTGGGCATCTTGCGTTGCATTCAATTTGACATATAAAATTAACCATCCTATGGTTCAACATACGTGTACCTGGGATGTTTAACCTACAAATAAAGATTGCTAAGAGGTCAGTATTTCTGAGAGGGAAAATTGTTGTACATGTATAGTCTTATGACTTTATGTTGGAGTTTGGAAACCTGTTTTCCAAACCTGGCTGCCTGTAAAATAAGTTCTCAGGAAAAATGAATGGAAAAGCAGGTAGTGATATTTCTTTCTTTTATTTCTATTTCTTAATTCCAAAGTGTTTTGTTTGTTATATAATAATAAGATAAAGATAAAAGATTAGTCAATATATAGAGGAAACACTGGGATCACAGGGAATGCTCTGAAATAATAACTATGTAGTAATAGAATGTTTAAAATATGTTAATTATTTTTTGTAATCATACATTTACTTTCCATAGTACCTGTAGGAAAATGTACTTTCCATGGCACTAATGCTTAACAGCTTACCAACCATAAACAAATTAGATCTCTTAAATTAAGTGTTCTTAATTTTTAGGTGAGATATACATTTTATAAACAAAGGTAAAGATAAAACCTACTAGATTAACCTTACTCTTCACTTGAAGGTAAATATGAAAGCATTTTGGTTGCTTATTTATTTATTCATTCATTTATCTTGTGAAGTTTTCCATCCTAGTGCAGAGAGCATAACAATAATATTTTCAAAGATGACCAGGAGAAAAAAATTTAAGAGCTTGAATACTTTTACTCTGTATTAGTTAAGGTGACACTAATTGTTAAGAAATTTTAAAATGTAGAATGTTTCAAAGATGAGAAAAATTTATTTATCTCACACATAAAGTCCCAAGTGGTTTTTCCTAATCTGGATAACTCTCCTTCAACTGGGAATATAGGAGTCCATGTTCCTTCCACGTTATGGTTGTACCTTATTAAATATGTTGCTTGCAAGTTCCCTGCAGTCATTTTGCAACAAGCTGGTAGAAGGTGACAGTCCCATCAGTGAGAAGGGTTTATGGGCCAGTCTTGAAGGGTTAAGCAGCGCACATCACTTCGCATCACATTTTATTGCCAGAGCTCAGTCACATGGCCACACCTAACTAGAAGGAACACTGAGAAACAGTTAAATTGTGTGTCCAAAAACATACACGTGAAGAGTTATCCACATTGCTAATAACTGGCTACTGAATGTTTATATGACAGATTTGGATGCCATTAAAAACTCACACTTTCAATCTAGTTTTGATTTGTGGGATCGAGAGATCAGGCAAATGCTACTTATGGGCTTATAATGGACACATTTGATCACTTTTATAGTGCACACTTTAATTGGTGGTGCACAGTAGCAGGGTCTTCAATCTTTTATGTAAAGGGCCAGATAGTAAATACTGCAGACATTGCGGGTCATAGAGTCTTTGTGTTTACCACTCAACTCTACCATTGTAATGCCAAAGCAGGCAGTATGGGTGGGTCGGGCTATATTACACGAACACTATTTACAAAAACAGGAGGTGGGCCATATTTGTTCCATGAACCATAGTTTGTTGACTACTGCTGTAGTTGAAATATTCATTTATAGATTGCTTGTATTGTCTTTTTCTTACAAGTACTATAGCTTTGTTCCATTGCTATTGAAATTAGTGGAACATAGTTAAATTGGCACTCATCTTGACATTTCCTTACTATGTATATTTTTTGAGAAGGGTGAAAACTATATACAACTATTAATGGCCATCTAGTTGCTTGTCCTTGAAATGTTGTTCCGTTGTGAGTCTAGGGCTTGAGAGAAATGGCAGGAGTGTTTGAGAGCTCAAAATGTGCTTTAATCACTATTTTTCTGTTGTAAATGGGCAGAATCTTAATTTAAAAAATGGTATAAAGAAAAAAGAGCTTTTATTGGCTCACAAAACTGAAAAGATCAGAAATAGATTTTCAGGCAGAGCAAGATCCAGATGATTAAACAATATCTCTATATATGTGTCTCTGTCTGTCTGTCTGCTGTCATTTTCAGAATGTGGTATCTTAGTTGGTTCTGGCTGCAATAACAGAATACTATAGTCTGGCTGGCTTAAATGACAGAAACTTGTGGCTGGGCACGGTAGCTCATCATGCCTGTAATCCCAACACTTTGGGAGGTTGAGGCAGGCAGATCAGGAGGTCAGATTGAGACCATCCTGGCTAACATGGTGAAACCCCGTCTCTACTAAAAAAATACAAAAATATGAAAAATTAGCCAGGCGTGGTGGTGGGCACCTGTAGTCCCAGCTACTCAGGAGGCTGAGGCAGGAGAATGGCGTGAACTCGGGAGGTGGAGTTTGCAGTGAGCTGACATCGCGCCACTGCACTCCAGCCTGGGTGACAGAGCGAGACCCAGTCTCATAAAAAAAAAAAAAAAAAAAAAAATTGACAACAAAAAACAAACAAAAACAAATGACAGAAACTTATTTCTCACAGTTCTGGAGGCTGTGGCATCTGGGATCAAGATGTCAGCGTGGCTTGGTTCTGGTGAGGGCCCTCTTCCTGGCTTGTAGATGGCTATCTTCTTGCTGTGTCCTTACATGGCAGAGAGCTCGAGGAGACTAAGCAAAGTCTCTGATGTCTCTTCTTATAAGGGCACTAATCCTATCATGAGGGCTCCCTCCTCATGAGCTCATAAACTCCCAAAGATCCCATCTCCAAACACCATCTGAAGATGAAGATTTCAGCCTATGAATTGTCTGGGGCCACAAGCATTCAGTTCATAGCCTGTAGTCTTTCACTTTTAAGGTAACTATTTCCAAGTCATTTCAAAAATAATCTTCCATACTTCTGGCCTTATATCCTCCTTGATCAATAAGCTCAGTAAACATATAAGTCTGTTTTTCTCTATTGTTTCAGTAAAAGTGGTGGTAGGGATAACATGCTTTGTTCCAACTTAAATCAATGCCATTCTGTGGGCCTGATGGCTGAAAGGAAGAGATAAACTCCTTAGTTGGGGAAGCATTACATTCCCATGTTTTGGAGATACGGAAGGTGGAGTAAAAGTGAGGCAGATAAAGTTAGCCTAAGGAAAATCAAACTCTCATACCAGAAACTGAGGGGATGCATAGTGGTGGGACAAAAATTATCCGCCGTAATTTAATAAATTTATTTTTCAAAGTTTTCCAAATAAACTTTAGGTGACTATATTGCAAAATCATTATATATGGATGCTTTGGTTGACGGGCTAAGGAAAACCAGAAAAACATTATGAAGGTGAGTTCAGTCTCTCTCTAGGCATACTTATCCTTACAAAATTTGATTCAGTTAAAAACTGACACAGTCCTCCTCTCCTTAGAACAAATTCTGTCCTATAAGGTACTGAATGTTGAGAATGGTCTAGTTGGAATATAAAATTATCCTGATAAAATAATAATTTGAATTTGTAATATAGATATAAAATATGAGAGTCTGTTCTGCCAAAATATTAATTTTAATGGATATAAAATAAGGATGTTTTAAATAATTAGATTTAAATTTGCTCCAGTGGCTATACATTCCAGATGTTTGCATCTATGACTTACTTGTTAATAAATTCAGATTTAGAATTAACTGACCAATTTGTTATTTTCATTTTCTTCCATATGTATGGCTATGTGTGCCAAATTTGCCTTCCTAAAATACTATGTAATTCTTTTATTCCACAAGGAAATAACATCCACCAGATGGTACAAGTATATATGCATGAAGCCCAGATGTCAATATTTTCAAAACTTCATTTTTAATGAGTAGAGATGAAGGCAAACATGAATTACATAATGGTTAGCATTTCGCACTATTCAAATTCAGGGGAAAAAGTTGAGAATGTTCCCTACTGTTAAAAGTTGGTGCCCATTAAAAAATCATTAAAATATTGAAAGCATAGGATATAGGTAAATTCTTTTTGCCTGAAATGTATTAAGAATCATTGTAATCTTGAATTAAGCGAAAAAATCATCTGCAAAAGTTCAATATGAAGGTAATATTATTTAACAGAAACATATGTGGTAAGATTAAGGAGCCTCAACATGAATCTTCATATGATGCCACTTGAAAAATTGCAAGTTAATGTGATGATGAGTAAAATAAACTCGGGAGATGACCGTCTCTTTCCAGTATGCCCCAGTGTGAAAATACTTGGGGAATTGCGTGGCGTTTTGTGCAATAAGCACTACATGGAAAACTGACAAACAGAAATTCAGCCAGAAAATAACAGCTGTGTCATCTGGGGACTGCTTATGACAAGTGGGGACAGTTAAGCTGGAGCAAAGAAGAGATGAACGTTGTTAGAAGCCTGCCATATAGAAGACTCTGTGAAGACGAGAGGCCAAATACCCCATTCACATAAATGAAACATCCTAACATTGGTGTTGATTCACAATGGAATGGATTTTCTTGGAGGGTTTTAATTTCCTGCATTAGGAATATTCATGGGGATTCAAAATTGTCAAGAATATGATGGAGAGCAAGTGTTCTGTCAATATTTTTGGAATGAATACATGATGATAGGAAAGATGATTTAAATTTATTGAGCATCTACCATGTTTCTGTTCTAGGAAAACAGTCGTATCATTTCTTTAAAGAGTCTCGTCCACAGGAAATATTGTAATCTTCATCTTACTGATTAGATCACAGATGCTCAGTAAATGGGGAACCCGAATTCTTGCAAAGGCCTTTCTCATTTTCTGATTTCAAAACCTATTCATGCTCTGTCTAGATATTTTGTTTTTAAATCAGGATTGTGCAATCTGTTGTTTAATATAGGTGTTATTGGGGGTGGAAGCTGATAAAATGCAGATATACAAGCATGTTACAAAATATTATGTGTGTCAATAAAGAAAACCCAACTGATAGAGGCTTTTTTCTGCTGAGGGGAAACAGAAAATGAAATAAGATTATTTTATTTTGTTCATTCATTCATTCATTCATTCATTCATTCGTTTGAGATGGAGTCTCAGTCTGTCGCCCAGGTCAGAGTGCAGTGGCATGATTCTGGCTGACTGCAACCTCTGCCTCCCAAGTTCAAGCAATTCTTATGCCTCAGTTTCCCAAGCAGCTGGGACTACAAGTGAGTGCCACCACACCCGGACAATCTTTGTATTTTAGTAGAGATGGGGTTTCACCATGTTGACCAGGCTGGACTCGAACTCCTGATTTCAGGTGATCCATCTGCCTTGGCTTCCCAAAGCACTGGGATTACAGGCACGAGCCACCACACCCAGCCAAGATTATTTTAGATAGTGCTAAGTGCTATATAGAGAATGTAAAATTAGAGAAGTACATCGAGATCCTTACATAACGTAGTCACGTTAGGACTTGATATAGTTTGGACGTTGTTCCCCCTAAATCTCATGGTGAATTGTAATCCCCAGTGTTGGAGGTGGAGCCTGGTGAAAGGTGACTGGATTGTGGGGGTAGATTTCTCGTGAATGGTTTAGCAAGATCTGGCTGTTTAAAAGTGTGTGGCATCTTCCTTCTCTCTCTCTCTTTCTTCTGCTCTCACCATGTGATGTGCCTGCTTCTGCTTTGCCCTCTACCATGAGTAAAAGCTCATTGAAGCCTCCCTCAAAACCAAGCAGATGCCAGTGCTATGCTTACACAGCCTGTGGAACGGTGAGCCAATTAAACCTCCTTTCTTTATAAGTTACCCAGCTTCAGGTATATCTTTATAGCAAGGCAAAACCGGCTTGACAGAGGACTGTTTGAAGAGATGAGGTATATAGGGAATACGTAAATGACGAGGAGTCAGGTGGGAGATGGCCGGAGGAAATGAGTTCCAGGCAGAAGTAGCAGAAAGTCTTGAGGCAGGAGGGCAGGGTAGGGTTTGGCACTTTCAAAACTGCAAAAACAGGCCGGGCGCGGTGGCTCACGCCCCTAATCCCAGCACTTTGGGGGACCAAGGCGGGCGGATCACGAGGTCAGGAGATGGAGACCATCCTGGCTAATACGGTGAAACCCCATCTCTACTAAAAATACAAAAAAATTAGCCGGGCGTGGTGGCGGCGCCTGTAGTCCCAGCTACTCGGGAGGCTGAGGCAGGAGAATGGCGTGAACCCGGGAGGCGGAGCTTGAAGTGAGCCGAGATTGCACCACTGCACCCCAGCCTGGGCCACAGAGCGAGACTCCGTCTCAAAAAAAAAAAAAAAAAAAAAAAAACCAAAAAAACAAAAATCATATTATTAAAACTTGATGAATAAGAGACATAATTCATGAATATGGTCAGGGAGAAAGACAATAGAACTTCTGCTCTATAGCCAGGTGTGTAGATCTGATTCTTGGGGACGTCTGGTATAATTTGGGTTATGTGTTAAAAGTTGTTTAATACTGGGTGAGAGAATAAGCACAAGGTTGATAAAGATAGAGGAAAAAGATCACCGGGAAAAAATTTTTCAGAATAAAGAGAAAGTGAGAGAGTTTAAAAGGGAGAGATAAGTAGTTTCTAGCTATAAAATCAACTTCATTGAGGTATCATTTGCATACAATAAAGTACAAGCCTTTTAAGTTCAGTGTGCTTTGACACATAATGTATCCTCAAGGACTTTTTAGGAAACATAATCAAGGAACAAGAAAGAGCTCATGAATAAAAATACTGTAATTTACAAGCTAAAGTGATGACTTGGGAAATAAATGAAGGCAACCTCTCAGAATGTAGGACAAAGAGACATAGAGACTTAGAAATATTGACAGAAAAGACAAAAGATTGTCTTAGCTTGGGCTGCTATTACAGAGTCCATAGAGTGGGTGGTTTAAATATTGATTTCTCATAGTTCTGTAAATAATCCCTCGGTATCTCTTGTTATGAGGGCAATAATCCCGTTTCTAAGGGCTCCATCTTAATAACCTCCCAAAAGCCCCACCCCCTAATATTATGACATTAAGGATTAGGATTTCAAGGTTGTGAATTTTGGGGGGACACAACGTTCAGTCCACATCAGAGATGTAGAGGAATTCAAACTATGAAATTTCAAACTATGAAAAATATTTTTAAAGTGAAGAACATAGTTACATAAAATGATGATGTATAAAGTTTTGTGGGAGAAAAAGCAGATAACTTTGAAGGGAGCAAACACTAGGCAATATTAGCCTGACTGCTCATTAGCAACATTGATTATTAAATGTTGATGCAACGGCACCTTTAAAATTCTGAGCAGAAAATTACTTCTAGCCCAGAATTTTTTTTTTTTTTTTTTTTTTTTTTTTTTTTTGAGACAGAGTCTTGCTCTGTCACCCAGGCTAGAGTGCAGTAGGGCGATCTCGGCTCACTGCAAGCTCCACCTCCCAGGTTCATGCCATTCTCCTGCCTCAGCCTCCCGAGTAGCTGGGACTACAGGCGCCCACCACCCACACCCTCTAGCCTAGAATTGTATACCCAGCCAAACTACTAATCAAGTTTGAGGGCAGAGTAAAGTCATTTTCAGATATTCATAATCTCAGAATGTTTATGTTACACACACTTTCTCTTTGAAGTTTTTTGAGAAAAGCTTTAGGAAACCAAGTAAGAGAAAGACAAGGGATTCAGGAAACAGTGGGTGGATCTAACCCAAAGAGGTAATAATGGGACATCCTAGATAATGTTAGGCATAGACTCAGAACACCAAAATGAAGAGAGCAAATGAAATCATCTGGAAGCACCTTTCTAGGGGTGGGGGGAGAAAGATGAAACTTTAGAAAACTTGAGTAGAAGATAAAGGTAAATGAAGCTTACCCCCCAAAAAGCAAAATATATGTCCTATTAAGAAGCACAAAAGTTTTGACATTTGGCCTGTAAAGGAGGAAAGCGTTATCAACACACTATATGGCTCTGGAGCGAACATTATCAACAATAATATAATTTTAAATTTTTTTAGTCTCTGCAAATCAACCCAAAATAGAATATAAATATTACCAAATCTGATGATACAAAAGTAAATCCATAGATGGCATATTATATATGGAAGATGTAGGAGAAAGGAGGAAAAGATAGGATCTCTTTAACTCTTCAGCAAAAAGTAAAAGATACTGTCACTAAGGAATCAAAAATAGGTGGTTTATGTCAGTTAATTAAATTTGCAATGGTAACCAGGGAAGCATCCATAAACAATGAAATAGTCATTGAGAATAAAGAGCAAAAAATGTGGCTGCAGTGAGGTAAATTCTCCCCTATCATATCTCAAAGTCAATAAGTGATATCTTTATCCAATAAGCCAATAAAAATCTAACACATGATTCAAAATTATGGAGATGACTACTGGAGGAATTCAGAATGGTTTTTGCTTCTGAAAGCAGAAGTGGAGAAAAGTAATGATGTTCTTCAGAAATATTTAATTTTTAAAAGTCATGTATGGTTTATGTATCTCATTGATAAACTTAAAAAGTAAAGATCAAATACTACTAACTAGGAATAGAATTTCTTAAATATTAGATGTGTTGGAAAGCTTTTAATTATTATGAATTGTTTTAATGTATACATATTTTTAATACACCTAACTTCTGCTAAGTAATATTAAAAAGTATAAACATGATGAAAAGTATATTTTTATCTAAATGTGTGGAAATAGTGCTATCATACCCAGTAATGGGATGGCTGGGTCAAATGGTATTTCTAGTTCTAGATCCTTGAGGAATCGCTACACTGTCTTCCACAGTGGTTGAACTAGCTTACAGTCCCACCAACAGTGTAAAAGTGTTCCTATTTCTCCACATCCTCTCCAGCACTCTCCTGACTTTTTAATGATCACCATTCTAACTGGTGTGAGATGGTATCTCATTGTGGGTATATTCTCAAAGAATTATAAATCATGCTGCTATAAAGACACATGTACATGTATGTTTATTGTGGCACTATTCACAATAGCAAGGACTTGGAACCAACCCAAATATCCATCAGTGATAGACTGGATTAAGAAAATGTGGCACATATACACCATGGAATACTATGCAGCTATAAAAAAGGATGAATTCGTGTCCTTTATAGGGACATAGATGAAGCTGGAAACCATCATTCTGAGTAAACTATCACAAGGATAGAAAGCCAAACACCACATGTTCTCACTCATAGGTGGGAATTGAACAATGAGATCACTTGGACACAGGGTGGGGAACATCACACACCGGGGCCTGTCATGGGGTGGGGAGAGCGGGGAGGGGATAGCATTAGGAGATATACCTAATGCAAACCACGAGTTAACGGGTGCAGCACACCAACATGGCACATATATACATATGTGACAAACCTGCACGTTGTGCACATGTACCCTAGAACTTAAAGTATAATAATAATTAAAAAAAAGAGATAGTGCTATTACCTTTGATTACAAAAAAAAAAAAAAAAAAAGATTAATGGATTTAGAATTGATGAAAGAAAAACATTGTGATAATTTTCTGGAGTGTGCCTCAGTCGATATTTATTTATCTTAGTTGCATGTTCTTTCTCATTGCTAGGCAATAAAGATATTTTTAAAATTACATCACCGATTTTTATTATTAAGTGCTGGAAACTTTGTTAATAAAATGAGAACTCATCTTGCTCACTAAACTCAATTCAGAACAATTTTAGTTAAACAAAAATTGGAAGAATTATAGACTTAGCCAGCCAAATACTAGTAAGTATCACATGCACCATAAATTGCACAAGATCTGAATATAATCTGTTCTTTGTTAACATTAAATAATTACTCAATATTGTGAGGTTTCAATTCACTTCATTTTGGGAATATTCAGTGGCTTGAAGTGATAAATCACATCCCCAACATAAATTAAGTTTAATAATTATGTTTGATTTATTGTCATTTCTTAATGTCAGATTATCTGTTAACCTGAGTAATTTTTATTGAACTAACTTGTATCAAAGTTAAAGAAATATAATGTTTATTATTTGAGATTATTTGTAGCAATACGTTAATATTTTTGGCAATCTTTAGATTCTAGAACGCTAATATTACGCAAAATGAATTGGAACGTTTTTATTGCTTGGCTAATCATAACTTTCACAGCATGTCACTCTAGAGACATGAACTTGAAAGCACCCCAAGAACTTCTACATCTCTGAGGGACTAAGTGAAGGAACATAGAGACTCTTAGTAGATATATTTACTTTTTCATTAAAAAAAGTAGATTTGTGTTAAATTTTGACTTTGAGTTTCTAGGCATTTTAAGTGTACCCTTGAATCAAGATGTTACTTTTTGAAATTGATTTTGGTTAGCGTGCCTTGGTAAGCCATTATGTAGTCCCGAGTCCCCTCTTAATTTCTTCTATTTGACTACCTTGTTTTTGACTGGTCACAACATTTCCATTTTTGCTCTCTCTATGGAAAACTTAAGCAAATCTCAAATAATTTTGTTAATAGGCAACTACAAAATGCATACCATCCAGTGTTCACTCAAGAGTACTTTCTGATTCTGATTCTTTTAATTTGCTTTAGGATGTTTAATGTAACTAACTTTTATTACATAGAAGATAATTGTAAATGGCCCCAAATCTGTGAATGTCACATAAACACCAGATGGTCAGAGCATGGGGAAAAATAGGGAGTGCTCTAGGAAGCTAGTCTAGACTGACATTTATTAACTGCATTTTTGTGTTTCTTTTAGTTCAGTTGTATCAAATTCCCAATTTTTGTGTGTTATGGAAAAACACAATTTGGAGTAATATCAATGATAGCCAATTACTGTGGAATTTGTAGCTTTTTCTACATAACTATGTAGAAACAAGAGAAAACATTGAGAACTGGTAAAAGGGGAAGAAAGAAAAGAAAAGGAGAGAAGAAAAGACTATGCTAATGAGATAATCTGCTTGAATTATGAAATGTGGCCCAAACTAACCATCTGAGAGTGCAGTTAGCTTCTGAAATCTGTAGAGAATGTGCCAAGAACTTTACTTCTTATTTGAAGATGAAGCTAATTCTTCATAAGATGTGTTCCATGTGTGACATCTACAATTGCAAATTAGAGTTAGAATGTGCTGGCCATGTGTGGGTTAATAGTGAGATGCCCCCAAAGCACCTTAACTCAAAATTATTTTTTAAACTTGGAACTAAATCTATAGAAGATTAAGTCGTTGCTCATTATGGAGTGTCCATTTGCAGGCACACGCTGAGACAATCAATAAGCTTTACTAGATCCTTATAGGAGAAGGTGCTCCCTGGGCTTCTGCCTGGGCCAAGACGGCAGGCAAGCGTGTGCCCCTTTCTATAGTAGTGAAGACAGCTGGTGAGGAAGCCTTATATATTAGTGACACTTTATGTTTTGAGGGTATCCTATTATGTCTTATTATCCTACTCTTACAAAATTCTTTTCTGCTTGAAAATTAATCTCAATTTTTGAAATTTCCTTGAATACGTTATTTTTTCAGACCTTTTAGACACATGAAATTCCTGTAAAACTTCTCCAGTGTCTCCAAGCCACCATTAAATTCTGGCCAAGATGCACTTCAGTGTGACCGATTCCATCAAATAATGCATTTGAATTTCATTCAGGGTAGCTCCGAGATATAAGAGGTAATTATTATCTCAGTTGTTTAAAAAGTGTGACTGAAGATTTTATTTGAACACAGGAATGTAGAGATTATGTTTTTTATTTAGCTAAATAATTGAATCTTATCAACTAAAGCAGACAACTTTCATCTGAAAAACAAAAACACAAAAACAAAAATAAAAATCAATCTGTCCTTTAATCTTCAAAATGCCATGTAACTGCCATTATCTTTTATGACTTTTAAAAAACACATTGGTCAGGTTACTTTTGCTATAGTGGAAAACTAGGGTTTAATAGAGTATTGCAACTTTTTTTTTTCAGCCATGGGCAGTTCTTTTCTGTTTCTTAATTGTAAAATTTAAATAACACCATAAAAATTTAATTATCCATAATGCCAGAAATCTAGTAAGGCTATTTCCAATTTTGCATCTCCTTTCTGATCTTTGGCAGAAGCATTTAGTGGGCACAGAAACATGGCTTAAATCCTTATTAGCCTGCTATGACAAAGAAAGTTTGAAAAAGGAAATCAAGAAAAAGTAATAGAGTAAAAGGTTTACTGTTTTCAGCAGGGCAATCTTCCCAAAAGCAATTCCTTCTGGCCCCAAATCAAAGGGGACTAGATAAGCAGTCCCTCCCACTGCCCTGGGAAAAGTGCAGAGCAGATTGATTTTGCAATCTACTCAGAAAGGACTGTGGGAATCATGAGATTGGAAATGTGGTCAAGGTGAGGTCAGTCATAGGTCATTCATTCATTCCTTCATGCAAACCTTTGTTGAGTACAGACTACGTGCCATGCTTTTGCTTTTGGGAAGGCACAAGGGTATAAAATGCAGTTTCTGACTTTGCAAATTTCATAGCTTATTGGAAGATGCTGATGTGCAGGTATGTAAAAAATACATCAAGGCTGTAACAGAAGGATCAATAGAGTTTGTTGGGAGCAAAGGGAATGGACAACTCAAATTGATCATGGAATTTGGAAAGTTCTTCAACAGAAAAACTCTAGGTGGCTGGCTCCTGAAGAATATGTGTAGACTGCAAAGGAACAGGTGAAATGAAGGAGAGAAGAGAGGAGCATTTCAAGGTATTACGTTAGATTAGTTCTTGGGTGGCAACTTGTCAGGGCTCACACTTAAAATCAGAAAGAGACATCATAGTAGCTGCCATTTAGTTTTGACTGTGTCAGACGCTGTGTTTGCTGCTTTACTGCATCATCTCGTTAATTTCCACCACAACCATTTCGAGTTAGATGTTATTCTCATTTTAATAATGAGGAAACCAAACCTGGAGAGGTTAAGTAATTAGCTTAAGGTCACAAAAATTTGAATCCATATTTGTCGGATGCCCTGTGATCAATGACAACATTCAGTCCAGCTATGCAGTTTTGAGATTACGAGAAAATCTAAAACCAGTCTCCAGGCTTGCGCCTGTAATCCTAGCACTTTGGGATCCCGAGGCAGGAGGATTGCCGATTGCCTGAGTTCAGGAGTTCGAGACCAGCCTGGGCAACACGGTGAAACCCCATCTCTGCTAACAACAACCACAAAAAATTAGCCAGCGTAGCAGCGTTTGCCTGTGGTCTCAGCTACTCGGGAGGCTGAGGTAGGAGAATTGCTTGAACCTGGGAGGCGGAGGGAGGTTGCAGTGAGCCGAGATCACGCTACTGCACTCCAGCCTGGGCAACAGAATGAGACTGTCTCTATTAAAAAAAAAAAAAAAAAAAAAAAAAAAAAGTGTTTTGCTACAGAGGGATTTTTTAAAAAAGATCAAAGGGTTTTTTTAAACAAATTCATATTTTGCTAATATGAAGGCATAAAACAGTAACAGAACGATGTATGAAAAAATGAATTACACTGGGATAATGTTGATATTCGAAATGGCTGATAATTGGGGGGTGTTAAATGCAACAATGGTCAATAATCACAGAATGTTAAGGTTAGAGCAAGATCAGTCAATGGTTAAACACAATGAACATTTTCATAGGACTATTTCTGATTATTATTGTTTTTGTTTTGTAAATGGGGACATACTGGTAAGAATGGAAGCAAGAGAAAATAACATGCATGATGCTGAGAAGAGACATACAGCTTTCGATTGAAAAGAAAAGAACACAAAACCGAACTCAGAACTGGGTGCATCCAAGAGTGGTTAAACCAATGACTTTGAGAATTTGTTGAAGGTGCGTAAACCATCAAAGGGATTCAATGTAGGCTCAAAGGAAGCATTTCGTTTTGACTTTGCTGGCTAGGTAGATTTTTTTTCAGTCTGCTAAAAGACAAGTTATCTATGCAGTGGTTACTTATCTGGCACTTTAGTAAGATTCACTTGTTAAGGTCCACGGCCAAAGGAACCTTAGAGTGCCTTCAGTTATAATTTAAATGAGACATCGCCCTCTAGAGGTCTTCTAAGAGAACTGACCTGACCAAGATCTAGATTCAGGTGAGACAATAAAGTAAATTCAAAACATAAAACACCATTGCATTTAACATACATCGGTTAAATTGCTTATATGTGTTTCCAATATCCCCTTAAATTTGCTATTAGCAAAAGCAGTAAAAATATCTTTAAAATACTCTGGTTCTCCATACATTTTCAAACATTGTTTTGCTATAGAGGGATTTTTTTAAAAGATCAAAGGTGTTTTTTTTTTTTTTTTTAACAAATTCATATTTTGCTAATATGAAGGCATAAAACAGTAACACAGAATGATGTATAAAGAATGAATTACAGTGGGATAATGTTGATATTCGAAATGGCTAGATAATTGGGGGGTGTTAAATGCAATAGTTCTTTCTTTTTAAAATAGTCACTTTTTGTCCTTTGCTGTTTTTCCCTAAAATAAGTACAAAATTCATTTAGGCCAATCAATTTTGTGTTTATTAAGTAAACACAGGTCTTTACAGCCATATTTCAATTATCTGGTGATTTGCTGTGCTCCAAGAGATTAAGTGATTATGGGAACGTAGTTCTCTTTGAAACACAGCTATTCTTAATAAGAAGTCATAGGCCAATTTATTTGTCACACAATTGTCTTGAAATATTGAGTATTTCTCGTGGAGAAAAAGGAATACGGTATCGATGCATTGATGGTAACCAAAAAAGTAGGGTTGAGAATGTGAGTGTGGGGTAGGCATTGAATTACAAAGAGATTTTTATTTAACATCAAATCTAGTATTTGATTGTTTTTTCCCAAAACTTCCTTCTTCTTTCTTTCATCTCCTTGAAGATAAAATTAGATGTTCTTTTCTTGCTGTATGTGTTAGTCCTCAATTGGTTCACTATATCCTTGGCTCCATCCAGGCGACTTGAAATCTTACTCCACGCACTTTCCTTAATCTCCAGTCATCTTTAGCTTGTCCGTGTTCAACTCTCATTTTTCAACATCACAAGGTGCTTCTCGAATAATCACTCTTAAATGGAGGAGGATGGTGCAGGAAGACAAATCTTTGAGTGAAGAGCATCAGATGAATCTGGAGATTTCCATCTTCACTTTTCTGCCTAAAATTCATAACCAGGAAGCTAAATATTTATACTTTGATTTACTAATTCGTTCAATCATCACCCACTCACCCATTTATTCACTCACACAACACTCATGCTTTCAGCAACTATTATGTGCCAGACACTGAGTGAAATCTAACATTAAACGTGGTGGCAGGGATTAATGCCACATTTTATCATCTGGTATTATTAATCCCTGGTGAGATATTATCCCTGCCCAGTGCCCCTTTAATGTCTTCCTTGCTGCTTCCTGATCTCTTTTTCCTTGAACATGTTAGGCCCTTTGAGATTAGGATAGAAACCGTTCAGTGAGGATATGATGGAAATCTGAGAAATGTTTTACAAACGGACACTCTAACCTAACCTACACTGCCAGCATCTCTATGAGATCTGGACAGTTTCCCTCCACCTGCTCAGTTTGTTGTCAATGCTTGGTTTCTTCCGGAATTGGCCTTGTTATCTTCCTAAATTTTCAGCTGCTTGTTCATGTCCTTATTAAATCTCTGTCTCAACATTGGCTTTCCTGAATGAGTAGCTCGTTCAACAAGAAGGAGAATGCCCACTTCTGTTTTTGTTCGCTGTCAGATTCTTACTACCTGAGCTCCTGCCTTAGTTTCAGAAGACGTACCCTCGAAAACTTGACCTGTCATCTCTCAGCCCCACCATCCTCTGCAACGTGCCAGTCAGATTTAATGACTTGATTCCTGACAAGACCAGCTAGGGCTCCATTGCTAGCAGGAAGAAGACACTCAGGCAGGATGGCTTTTTATTCCTAACATAAACAAAAGCCATTTAATAAGTAAGAACTGAGTGGGGAGCGGGGGAATCCCTGAGAGAAAATGATCACAAAAATTTTCATTCTCCCCCATCTCCAATCCCCCAGTCCCAATTCTCAGGCAGTAAAGGGAGGCAATGGGTTCTATGCCAGGAAAGATAGAAAGGAGGAGTCAGATTTGACAGAGAAGGGTGGTCTTGAGCAGCGGCTCATTGAGGGCAGTCGTTTTCTGGCAGGAATTGAATAGAACTTCATGGAAGTAAAGGGTCTGCAAAGAGGGTGCTTCAGTTCGCCAGGCTGCGTTTTTCTATCCAGCAATTTAAGGAACTGAGTCATTCCATTCTGTAGCTTCCCTGTCCCCTCTGGTTTGAATAGCTGCATACCGTCTACGTATTAATGTTGTATTCCTTATCTTTTCCACTAGATATATTCAGTATTTCAGTACAATTTTAGGACAAATAAATTGGCCCATGACTTTCTACTAAGAATAGCTGTATTTCAAAAGAAAAAATCTGCTTCCAAAACCACGTAAAATTATTTCTGAAACATAGCCAATATGGATAATTGGATAATTGGAAAATGGCCTGTAAATACTTGTATTGCTTGACAAATACAGAATTGGTTGGCCTTTGCTTTCCCGTGGAAGAAGGGGAAAAAGAGAATGCAGGAAACTTGTCAGCATCTTTAAGGCCCTAACCCAAAAGAAACAAACATCACTTCTATTCACATTCTCTTGTGAGTACGTGTCACGTGGCTTTACTTGGACTCAACATGGGCTGCGCCAAGGCCTCCACCTTCTGGAAGGGAAAGTACACATTTTTAGACTTTAGGTATTATCTTTAAGACAGGAGAAAATGCATATCACTACATGGACATTAATGCCATGTGGTCTGATGTGTGTTCCCTTATAAGCAACTGTTAAATTATGATGAAACCACAAGACCAAATGTTTATTCTTAAATGTTCAGAAAGTAAAATGTTTTTAGTTATAAACAAGCTCAGTTTGCGAATTATTAAGCAATATAACTAAGCAATGCAGTTCATCATCAATCCATCATTTTTTGTTTATATCATGTTCATGTTTACGAATCTGAAATACACATACAATAATACAATTAAATCACTCTTCAGTTCAAAACCCCAGAGCCATCTAATCTCAGAATACAATCTAAGCTGCTCATAAGGCCTTCAACAGCGTGTATGACCTGGTTCTTACCCACATTTCCAGCTCTTCTCTCTCCACTCTTTGATTCGCGACTCTTTCCACATTCAAGATTTCTTTTCTTCCTGTCATCAGTGAAAGAGAATTGCATTGTCAGGACCTTTGCAGTAACTTGTTCTTCAATTTCTCTTTCTCCTAATTTGAGCAAGGTTGTCATTTCCTCAGCATTGAGATTTTGGTGCAAATATCGTCTCTCAGGAAGCCTTCTTGGCCATCCTACAGCACCTCACTGCCTATCACACGACTTCGTCTTCTGTTTCTACAGTTATTGACTGCTTCCTGTGAGGCAGATGTGGCTCTCTGTTCACTGTTTCTCTCGAGCACCTGGAATACAGGTGCCTGGCACATAGTAGGCACTCAAAAGTTGGCTAAATATCATGTCGATTTTCCTAATATCCTAAACATGATATAGATATTTTTCTTGGTTTAATAATCCAAAGGTTTTCTTTGTTTTATTTTTATTATTTTGTTGTTGTTGTTGTTTAGAGATGAGCATTTGCTGTGATACCCAGACTGGTCTCAAATTCTTGGGTTCAAGCAGTCCTTCCACGTCCGCCTCTCAAGTAGCTGCGATTACAGGCATGCACCACCACAGCCAGCTCAAAGAAAAAGTTTTGTGTTAAAAAGCCTTACACAAATTATTGTAAAATATTTATTTCAGATAATATACAAAAAATATGAAATAAAGACAAGTTACACAAGTATTAGCATTTTAGGGTATGTGTGCATGAGGGTACAGCTTTAAAAAGCCTATTCTGTTCAGTGTTTCTGTACATTATGTAATAAACAGGGCAATGTGCAATGATGAGGAGTGCTCAAGATAATCATTTTCTAGATGAGTACATTCTGACTCATTAAGTTTAGCACATTTTCAGTTTATTCAGAGAATACATTTAAAAAGATGAAACCCAAACCCAAGACTTCTGGCTCCAGAGCCTATGCTTTGTCTACTGAGATATTTCCTTAAGCAATGTGCTTCATATTCAGAAACACCTGGTAGCATCATTGCCGTGAAAAGCATTTATTAAAACTTGTGGTACAATAAGTGATTTCAGTCACTTAAAATGAGTCAACTAACCTCACAAAACACCAAGCTAATGCAGTTATTGGAGATTTAGAATAATACGGTGAAACGTCAGTCTTAGTCTAGAAATCTCACACATTTCAGAATAATCTATTTGTTTTTTAAAGAGTCTAACATTAAGAAGGAGTGCCACCTTGTGGCATTTTTTTAATGCCGAAGTGCAATCCAGCCTTCTTTTAAAGGTATCACAAGTGTCCTAATGAATTTGCATTTTAATCACTGTATATCTTTGAAATTTGTAAATATACAACTTATAGTAACAATCTCTTAAAGATGGAGAAAACAACTACGGTCTTGGAATGGTAATTATAACCTAAGCATTAAGAATTTCCTTTTTTTTTTTTTTTTTTTTTTTTTTTTTTGAGACGGAGTTTCACTCTTATTTCCCAAGCTGGAGTGCAATGGTGCAATCTCTGCTCACCTCAACCTCCGCCTCCCAGGTTCAAGAGATTCTCCTGCCTCAGCCTCCCGACTATCTGGGATTACAGGCATGCACCACCATGCCCGGCTAATTTTGTATAGTTAGTAGAGACAAGGTTTCTCCATGTTGGTCAGGCTGGTCTCGAACTCCCAACCTCAGGTGATCCTGTCCACCTTGGCCTCCCAAAGTGCAGGGACTACAGGCCTGAGCCATCTTGCCCTGCCAGAATTTCCTCATATTTTAGAGCAAAAAAATCTACCATCCTGTACCTCAGTATGTGTTCATTAATTTTTTGGTTTAATGTATGGGAAGGTAAAGCAGATAAGCCCTATGATTTATCTTTTGTTTGAAAACATTGGAATCAAAATGAATACATTTAGGGAGAGGATTGAGATGCAGAAGATAATGGCAATTAGGACGGAGGTTTATTCCTTTTGCCTGTTTGTTCTCCATCCCAGGTCAGGGAACATGGCATGACCCTCATATTGAATAGAAATAAGAATCTAATTACAAAGTGACTTTCTCATTTATTGAAGCAAGCTCAGGGATTTTTCTAAAATTCAACCAAATTAGTTCTGAGAGATGCTTAGTCCAATCTCCTCTTACAGAAATGAGTAGTTTGGCATCTACCCAGTGATATTCTTTAAAAGGTATCTTTTCTTGTGGAAGAGTTGGAATGATCTAATCATGACACTTGTCTATTATGCTTAAGTAAGATGCATCAAGATATGTGAACATCATTTCCAGGAAGAAATAATATTGAGAAGGAGGAAGTTGGTATAGTTGAAGAATCTCCTATTTCAAGCTTCTTTGTCTGCAAATTATTCTGGTATGTTTTGTGGGTATCTAAAGAAAATCCTGCCTCTTTAGTGCCTCAAATTAGTGTGTGATTGGATGTCATCTTTTAACCTGCTTTAAGCTGAAAGTAAAGTGGGCAGATGACACCCTGCTTCTGAAATTTCTGCTCTAAGAGGGGGTAATAAAAGGGATTAGAAAACATTTTCACTTTGAAGCTGTCACCTTATTTTCCCCCACACAATTCAACTCTTGGGTAACTGTTCCCTTGACCAAATGAGCCATACTAATTGGCCTAACATAATGTACATCACACAGTTCAGTTGTATATCTGCAATATATTATTGTCTGTGCTCTGAGCTGTGCACCCAAGGATGGGGGTGTACCAAGAATGGTTCCTAACTTCTTGGTGTTTACAGTTTAGCAGGAAGCTGAGATGTAACAACAACAACAAAAAATCAAATCACATAAAAAGAGGTTTAATGAGGAAAAGAGCAAAGTGAAATAAAAAACACATCCACAAAAAAAACAAAACAAAACAACCACAAAAAAACAAAGACTTGGAAGCGTGTCGCTGTTGCCGAAGGAAGAATATGAATCAGTGTAAGGCTGGAGGAAATACACGAGTCAGATCACACAGGTGCAGCTTTTAATTCCATGGTATACAGGCACTGCGTACCAGCTGAAATGAAATTCTCAATTTGTGCACCTCCCATGTGACAGTTGTATTTAAGGCTCACAGTAATGCTGCATTTTTAAATTCCCAGTTTTGCAGATGAGAAATAGGATTCACAACCTGGTGAAGAATGGAGTTTGACATGTCCATTTCGGGGTGATATTAACTTCAAATACTGTAATATATATCTTTCAAACATTTTACACAGGCACACATCTCATATATTCCCTATATAAAGACATTCAAGAATTACAGCAGGTGAAATATTTTTCTGCACTATGAATAAATAACAAGTTCAATACGTATAGTGTGTAATCAGTATTTAGCAGTGATTCTAAACCCAACTGAAAGTCTGTCCAAATGTATTTGCATCTCAGTCCTTCCATTTTTCTGCCTCCTCCATCTTCATTACCTTTCCCTATAGTCCCTTTGGATTCTCCTTTATGTCTCCTTTTTTTTCTTTCCTCTTGTCTCAATTGGGTGGGATTTAACATGGGTTGGATTGATTGAATACTAATGTATTACCTCTTCTTAACTTAAAAATATTACCATTAGCATGCATGAGCATGTGAGAAAAACCAACAACAAAAGCAACAGTCCGCCCAGAAAATAGACTGGTATATTGAGAACTCGAAATTTTGGAGTGAGAAGACCTGTTCTCTTTCTACATTAAGGCTTTGCAATGCATGAACACTTCAGTTTTCTTATCTGTAACTGAGGATAACTTAGACTTTCTGACCTCATAAAATCATTTGGAGGTACTGTTGGGATGCTAGGAGAATCGCTTGGACTCGGGAGGCGAGGGTTGCAGTGAGCTGAGATCACACCACTGCGCTCCAGCCTGGCGACAGACCGAGACTCGTCTCAAGAAAACAGAAACCAACCAAACAAAAATAATGCTGCTGTTTTCACTATAAGGGCCCAGGTCCTTCCTCTGACCCATTTCCTATGGTGCCTGCTTCTCTGCAAGACTTTTAAGTAACACTTCCACTACTGAAGCACATATAAATTTATGTTGTCTGGAATCGTATTTAAACCATGACAAAATTGTCATTTCTGATATTTTTTTTTATTTTTTTCCCTCTCTCTCTATGGAAAAGAGAGTCCTGTTACTGACTTTGTACATCTTAGTCACCTGTTTTCTGCTTTGCATTTCCTGGCGTGTTGTTATGTCGCCATCTGCTGGACGGTCAGTAGGGTGTCACTGAAAACCAAGAAGCATGGCAAAAATTCTTCTTATACAATTAAACATGATTTCAGTCTTCTTAGGTACAAATCACCATAAACTGTGTTTGAAGTAATGACTCACTTCTTTCTATATTATGATATATCCATGAAACAAAATACTGTGTAGTATTTAAAGCAATGAAATAGTCCTGAAATAAATGTAGTTCCAAGATGTATTAAAATATCCAAGAATCAGGGTGCAGAACGATGTGTATAATTGTATTATTGTTTTCATTCTAATATAGTATGTATGTAGATGTATATATTTACATACTTTTCATAGAACATATTGTACACATTGACATTTTAACTGTTAACAGTGTTTACTTTGGAACAAAGTTAGTGAAGGTGAGGGTCTTTTTAAAAATTTATTTCTATCCACATTGTTTGAGTTTCTAATCATGCACATATATTACTTTTATTTTGTTTTACTTTATTTTTGAATGTCAGTTGAGATTATTTGTATACTGAGATTTTAGAGCTATTTGTTTTACCTTTACATTTGCCTGTGTTTAAAAATTGTTAATAAATGTGTTTTTAAAGTATTAACTGCTTTCTTCATGCCCCTATAACATTTTGTCTATTTTTTATAGTAATTATGTTAATTCGGTTCTAGTATAGTTACTGTATCAATAAACCCTAAGTTTTCCAGAATAAAGCTGATTTCAAATATTCTGGTCTTTGGTTCCTAATAATTACAGGTGTACATTTTATACTGTGAAGTCTCTTTCTTATAATTATAGTAAGTAGCTCAAAGTAAAAGTCTTTACTACTAGCTGTGTGAGCTCAGGAAAAGTTACTTAATTTCTTTGTGTCTCAGTTTCTTACCTGTATAAGGAAGACAATGTTATCTACCTTTTTTTTTTTTTTTTTTTTTTTTTTTTTTTTTTGATCTCCCAGGCTGGAGTGCAGTGGTGACATCTCAGCTCACTGCACCCTCCACCTCCTGGGTTCAGGCACTTCTCCCACCTCAGCCTCCTGAGTATCTGAGACTACAGGCATGCCACCATGACTGGCTAATTTTTTGGTATTTTTAGTAAAGACCAGGTTGGCCAGGCTGATCTCAAACTCCTGGCCTCAAGTGATCCTCCCACCTTGGCCGCCCCAAGTGTTGGGACTACTGGTGTGAGCCACTGAGCTTGGCCTGTTGTCTGTCTTTTAGGGTGGTTATATTTGCTCACTCACTTGTTCGAGAGCTCTTGAAGCCTGGAACATACAATATTCATCCTCATAGCCTCAAGAGCCAGCAAAATGCCTTAGATAATTAGTAATAACACTCTTTGAATTAATTTTTTAACGACTTAGGAGAGAATTACAAGAACTAAGTACAAGTTCTAAGTATCAAGACACACTAGGATGTAAAAGTGATCCTCTTCAAAATGTGAATTTGGGACCCCAGATGTTTTTCTACGTAAGAAATATTTTGACCAGTGTTTTTACATTTTTATTTGTGTGTCTTTTTTTCTAAATAATTGCTATAATCCTTCCAACAGTGTGTATATGACTGTCAGCACCTATGAACACAACAGGGCAGTGTATCCAAAAACAGCAGAAAAATAAACACCAGTTTTAGATGTAACAGTATAACTAAATGATAACATCCACAGTAGGGACTGGTTTATTCACCTTTACAGCCTAACTTTTACCAGAGTGATCAGAATTGAAGCTCTTCATTTGTGCGTAATTATTAACAACAATGACTTGTGTTTTCGAAGTTTTCTAAAACTCCCCTTTTCCTTTCTGCTGATAGTTTAAGAAATCAAATTAACTTAAAATGAAGGGACATAAAAGAGGTCCTGAGAAAATAAAGCAGGAATTGGGTCAACTTTAGTCTATGAATTAGGGAACAAAATCCTAAAAGTAATAAGGAAGGAAAATCTTCCTATTAAATGCCTATTTAAAACATATAGATTGGCTGTAAGTGGAAATGTATTAACAAATTAAGGTGAGACAACAGTGGTCCTGTGAAATAATGTTGAATTCAATGAAGAAAAGACGGTCACTATGGGGCTGTCTTTTTTTTTTCTTACTACTTGTTTTAATTCTGGACAGAATCAATTTACTTCCTATTATGAAAGATAAAATAAATTAGTACAGCACATGACTTCCTGACTTCCTCCCTCACTCCACTTTCTAAAATTTGTTATTTCTATTGTTATAAGTTTTACATGGTTAAGGTTTACAAAGCTTATGTGCAGATTATAAAAAAAAAGGAACAAACAAAATACCCCTTTAAACAGCTGTAATGAGGTAGTTGACATCCAAATATACTGTATACTTTGAAGGAATACAATTTGATAAATTTTGACATGAGTGTACACTTAATAAATCGTCATCATAATCAAAATGGGGAACACATCTGTCATCCCTGAAGGTTTCTTTGTGCCCTTATTTTATCCTTCTCACACTTTCCCATTGCCCCACCCAATCAGCTGGTATGCTTTTTGTCACCGTCGCTTAGCCTGCATTGTCTAGAATTTTATATTTACAGTCATGCGCCGTAGTCATTAGGACATTTAGTCATTTAGCATATAGGATGGTGGTCCCATAAGATCACTGTGGAGCTGAAAAAATTCCTATTGTCTAGTGACATATGGCCATCCTAACTTTGTAGCAGAATGCATTGGTCATGTGTTTGTGGCGACACTGCTGTAGACAAACCTGCTGTGCTGGTAGACTTAAAAAAATCTAGCACATATAATTATGTACAATACATAATACTTGATCATGATAATAAATAAGTATGTTACTGGTTTGTGTATTTACTGTACTTTTTATTGTTATTTTACAGTATCCTCCTAATTATTAAGAAAAGAAGTTAACTGCGAAACAGCTTCACGCAGGTCCTTCAGGAGGTATTTTGGAAGAATGCGTTTTTATCACAGGAGATGACAGTTTCGTGCATGTTATTACCTCCAGAGGCCTCCCACTGTGACAAAATGTGGAGGTGGAAGGCAGTGATGTTGATTAGTTTAACCCTCTGTAGGCCTAGGCTAATGTGTGTGTTTGCCTTAGTTTCTAACCACGAAAGTTTAAAAAGTAAACAAACAAAAAAGCTTACGGAGTAAAGGTATAAAGAAAGAAAATATTTGGTACAGTTGTACAACGTGTTTATGTTTTAGGCTAAGCATTACTACAAAAGTGTCAAAAAGATTGTAACATTTTAAAGTAGTAAAATAAAAAAGCTACAGTAAGCAAAGATTAATTTATTACTGAAGAAAGAAACATATTTTTTTAAAACATTTAGTGCAGGTCAAGTGTCCAGTGTTTACGGTTTATTGTAGTGTACAGTAATGTCCTAGACCTTAATACTCACTCGATATTCACTGACTCACCCAGAATAACTGCTAGTCCTGCAAGCTCGATTTATGGTAAGTGCCCTATACAGGTAAACCACTTTTTACTTTTTATACCATATTTTTACTGTAACTTTTCTATGCCTAGACATGTGTAGATATACAAGTACTTACCATTGTGTTACCATTGTCTGTCGTATTCAGTACAGTGATGTGCTGCACAGATCTGTAGCTTAGAAAAAACAAGCTGTACCATACAGCCTAGATGTGTGGTCAGCTAAACCATTTAGGGGTGTGAGTACACCCTATGATGTTTGCACAACGATGAAATCGCATAGGGATGCATTTTTTAGAGTATGTCCCTGTTGTTAAGTGATGCATGTGTGTATATGGGATCTATGCATGCTTTATTTGCCTTCCTTCATTCAACACATTTATTTATTTATTTATTTTTGTTTGTTTGTTTTTGAGATGGAATTTTGCTCTTGTTGCCCAGGCTGGAGTACAGTGGCGCGATCTCGGCTCACTGCAAACTCTGCCTCCCAGGTTCAAGAGATTTTCCTGCTTCAACCTACCAAGTAGCTGGGATTGTAGACACCCACCACCACATCCAGCTAATTTTTTGTATTTTTAGTAGAGATGGGGTTTCACTATGTTGGGCAGGCTGGTCTCAAACTCCTGATCTTAGGTGATCCACTTGCCTCGGCCTCCCAAAGTACTGGGATTACAGGTGTGAGCCACCACGCCCAGCCTCAACACACTTACTTTAAAATCCATGCATGTTAGTGCATGTATCAATAGTTGATTCCTTTTTATTGTTGAGTAACAGCACATTATGTGAATATATTACATGTTGTCCATCCATTCACATGTACATTAACATTTGAGTAGTTTCCAGGTTTTAACTATGGTATATCAGAACACCCATCTGTGATAATATTTTGGTATGTCTTTTGCATACAATTAACATTTTTTTTTTGGCTCTGAAACATATATTTACAAAATTATTTCAGATTTTTCACTTTTAAATGATACCTTATTTTTGGCTCTAAACAAAAGAGTCAGCCTTCCTAATTTGTGCCATTACTACCACTAATTAATCATTTAAAAAATGCTACTGATTTGCTTAGAAATATTTGATGACTCACTACCCCCTGGTGGGATACAAAAACCTTTTTTAAATGATACAGTGTGTTTTCTTCTCTTTGCTCTGTGTAATTTTCCTTTCTATCACAAATTCCCTCATCCCAAGAAGGTAACCAAAGCTTCTTTTGCCCCCTGTGAAGCCCAAATGTGAAGTTTCCATACAATTTATACTAATGTCCAAGTTTTCAAAGCTTATGCATACTGATGGGATTTTAGGGAGAATTGTTTCAGAAGGAATGGTTTCGAGGCAGGAGTTATTTGGTTGCGGACGTGAAATAGCTAGACCTAGAAATATTTAAGAGGCCTTACCCCATGCCTAAAAGTTGGAAAAGACACTTACGGATTTTGAAAATACCTAAGTTCAGCTATCTGATCCCATGCAGAGCTTTTCAGGACTACACATGGGACAGTGTGTTGAAGAATGTCAAAGAGGACTGAATGCTAAGACCTGTGGGAGCCACGGCAAAAGATTTCAAGGCCAAGTTTGACAATGAAGCATGGACAGAGGTGTATCATAGGCAACTACTAAGCAAAGGATGTATGAGGTCCTTTCCTCTAATGTTTGTCACTATTTAAAATACCAAACGTTTTGCATTATCCTAAAGGTGGAAGTAGGGCATCCCCCAAACATGATTGAAGTAGAATTCTCCACCGGTTAGATGTCTGAGGCATTGAAGCATTTATATCCATTTGAAAAAACAAAGGGAAAATGAGATTTCTTTCATACTAATGTTGTGGATTAAAAGTCACACCATCAAGGCTAGGTGCAGTGGCTCACACCTGAAATCCAAGCGCTTTGGGAAGCCAAGGAGGGAGGAACACTTGAGCCCAGAAGTTCAAGGCCAGTCTAGACAACATAGCAGAGATCCCAATTCTACAAAAAATAAGCGAATAAATGGCAAGTCAGGCATGGTGGTGCGTGTCTGTGGTCCCGGCTAATTGGGAGGCTGAGGTGAGAGCATCATTTTAGTACTGGGAGACTGAGGCTGCAGTGACCTATGATGTGCCCATGCACAGTGACCCATGGAATGCCACTGCACTCCAGCCTAGGCGACAAAGTGAGACCGTGTCTCAAGGAAGAAAAAAAAAAAAGTCACACTGTCTAGATTCATTTGGCATAATTAATAATCTGTCTAGGTACAAATAGCAGAAATCTCAACCAACAGCAGTTTAAACAAGCATATATTTTTCTCACATGATAGACATCAAGGTTAGAGATTAGCCGCTGGCTCTGGTTCAGCTGATCTGCAATGTCTCCCACCAACTTAGCATGCTGGCTCTATTCTCCTGCTGGTGTTTTAAGTCTTATGGCCACAAGATGGGCCATGACAGATAAAGACATTGTGTAAAGCTCAGGACAAGAGAAAGAAGCCAAAGGGGGCTGTAACACTTCCATTTGCTCACTTCATGGGAAAGCAGAAGCTTTTCTTGAAACTTCCCAGAGATTCCCACTGGTATCTCAGTTTCAAGAATGGTTTCACCTGACCACATCTAACTGTGATGCTGGGATAGTCAGCACGTATCTTCTTTATAGGCTTTAGTGGAAATAAGACAAGTGAGAAGGGGGTTGAGATTAGGAGTTTTTCAGCTGATCCACAGTATCTTCCATACTGAAATTTCAGAGTGGTCTGGTGAGTCTACAAGTCCCTCCACAGTCTAGCCCTGACTTACCGTTCTAGTCCTGACTCTATACCTCTATTTAATCTAACAGGGATTCTTCTTTCCAGCTGGGATCCTTCATTGTCCTTCCGATTCTGCATAAGCATCCTTGCCTCTGCTGCACACGTCTGATCCTTTCCTTGATATATTTTCGCACGCCTCCTCACTTCTCATCATTTATTCTTCCCTACCAGCTTGAAATGGTTTGGCTGTTTGTCCGCCTCTAAATCTCATGTTGAATTGTAATCTGATCTGTAATCCCCAGGTGTCGAGGGAGGGACTTGGTGGGAGGTGATGATTGGATCATGAGGGCGGTCTTCCCATGCTGTTCTCGTGATAGTGAGTAAGTCTCACGAGATCTGATGGTTTTATAAAGGGCAGTTTCCCGCACGCTTGCTCGTCTGTCACTCGCCTGCTTCTTCGCAGAGAATGTGCCTGATTTTCCTTCGCCTTCCACCGTGATTTTAAGTTTCTTGAGGCCTCGGAGCCAGCCATGTGGAACTATGAGTCAATTGAGCCTTTTTCCCTTATAAATTACCCAGTCTGAGGCATTTCTTTATAACAGTGTGAAAAAGGACTAATACCCTGCTGAAATCTTTCCCACTATTCTACCTTACACTGATTTTTATGTTTTTAAAAATGAACAAGTGGAATATCACATAAAATAATTGCTATTTTTGTAGCTTTTAAATTTTAGAGTGTAGCTAATACACACATGTTTTATAAAAAAGAAAGAAATTTAGAGTTGCTCTGAAATACTTAATCATTTTAAGCAGTAAAATCACAGGGCTCCTAAAAGTTTCTGCTTCATGTAGGAGGAAGTCAAGATTACTTTCACCTTCCCAAGGGACCTACTAGGAAAGAGAATGAAGATGCTAGTATCAAATTTTTATCTTATAAATCGGTGAATCGTGATCACAGGCCTAATTAATTTGAAGATTTCTAGGCCCAATTCTTAAACATAATCCAAATAAGCCTATAATTTGCATTTTTATGAGAGTCCCCAGGTTATGTTGATCTAGTTGATTTCCTGATCACATTTTAGAAGCCACCATCACAGAGAGAGTGGGATAATCAGAGAAGCCACAGCTACAACCATTAGAGTGAAAATAAGAGCCGTAGCACCTGTGTGATTGAGGCTAACAAGCAGGGACTGTGACTACCCGTGATACTTCAGGATAGAGCAAAACTGATGGAACAAGACTGATATGAGAGATGAACTATGGACTAAAAGATTTTTTGGCCATTTTGTATAATGTATAGTTCTTATTTTAGAGATGGATATGAAGCCATTTCTCTCTTTTTTAATCTTAAATACATTTACGGAGTTTTAACAAGTAAATATGGACTTCCATTTCCACTGGTAGGACAGACTAGATGTCCAGAAACATTTTTGTGTCCCTAAAAATGTTGAATACAAATATTAAAATGATAAATAGGTGCCTAGATGAGAAGGGCAGGAATGTAATGGAATTCCTTATAGGTCAGAAATAAGAAATTACAAAATCTAAGACGTTACCAACCATGGAATATAGCTTTAGCCCTGAGAAAATCTGTTAAAACTTCACTGGTCTGAACAGGTAGAGCAAAAGAGGCTAAACCTGAGGTACAGTAGAGTGGAAGGAGGTAACAGGGACCTGAAAATAAAGCCTGAGTCCCCAAAAGGGAACAGTATCATGTGGTTAACTTGGAGAAAACCTGCTTTGCAGAGGAAGATCATAGAGTACTTGTATGTCTCAGCATAGTCTCTGAATGAAACAGTAAAAAATATATTCATTGAGAATTTCCAATCATATGCATTTTAGGATCAAATTTCACAACTCTTATATGGGCTAAACATACTCAAGCTAGATTGGTAGGGCTTCCTCCCAAAAAGATTGTCACCTAGGTAAAACAACTGCAAGCATATCTAAAAGAAAGCAATTTAAACACAGTCTTTGACAATTCCTACCGTCAGTAATTCAAAAAACACAAGACCACAATAAAAATCACAGTCTCGAGAGAGTCAAAGCAAAATCACATTCTACAAAGACTTTATATATTGGAACGATCAAAAACATATATAAAGCAATCTTATTTTACATAGTTAAAACATAAAGATAAAGGATTTAAAAAACCATATAGAACCACAAAAGTAAAACAATAAAAACTGAAATCAGAGTCTCAGTGGACATGTTTAAAAAAGATTAGATACAACTCAAGAGATAACTGATGACCTGGGTGATAAAAAAAAAAGTAACGTGGAACCCAGCATAAGGACACAAAGATGTAAACTGAGAGAGTACTGAGAGATACTTTCTTATCTCCTCTCTGTATGCATTTTTGTCCTACTCCACCTGTGTCTCTGTCCCAGGCTGCTGACTTGTATGAACTTTATCCCGTGCCCTACACTTCTGGTTGGGAGCAATTAATAAGAGCCCTGGTAGAGGATTGGAGGGAGGAAAAATAATAAAGTAAGGATAGTTAATCTTCTCTGTCTCTCTGCAGATTGCCTTAGTCTAGCTTTGTCTTTTCATAGAAGGTCACTGCTTATCTCAGTGTGGTCTGCAATACAAAATTCTCTGTCCTTTTGAGTTCTGGGAACCACTCCACCCCCTCATTCTTTAGGGCCTAGGAATGCTAACAGATTCACTGTTGCTAGATGTGGTTGCTGTATGCCCCATGGTTCCCTTTCATTTGTTCAGTTTTTAATAGATACTATTTATGCAACCTCTCTGAATTTGTCTAATATGAGTGTGCCAATTATTTGTTTTCTATTAATATTAAGAGTAATGAATGGTAGAGTGACACAGTCTAATATGGATATAATTGGAATTCTGTGAGAAATTAAGGGGAAAACATGAAAAATATACGTAAAAATACAAACACATAAAAACCGATAAATACCCAGAACTCATGAAAGATAATAATTCTCAGAAATGTGAAGCGAAATGAATACTAAAGATAAGTTCAATTTGCATATAACAGGCATTGAAAAAAATAATGAAAAAGAAGATCTTAAAAGCAGTCAAAGTAAAAAATAGATTATACATAAATAAAGAGCAGTTAGATATGTTTCTTCTTAATGACAACAAAAGACGCTCGAGGATTGTAGAATAATTTAAAAGAGTGAGAGAAAGTAAGTATCAACTTAGAGTGGGAGACTTGGGAAAAACATATCAAGAATTGGAGTGAAATAAAGCTGGATTCCGACAATTAAAAATGGAGAAAATTCATTACTAAACAGACTATACTAAAGGCAGTTGTAATTAATGTGGTCAAGGAAAAAAAAAATGCTTGAAGAAAGCTGAGAAGCAAGACAAATAGTCCAGAAAATAATAGAACTGTGGCTAAGCCTAAACTAGTATCAGGCATAAATTGACAATGATACATCTAATTTGTAGTGTTAAAATGGGTAGATTTTTAAATGTTAAATAGCAATGGCATATGATTTGGAAAGTGTCTATTGCAGTGTACTAAATAAAGCTTGATCTATTGTTAAGAACTCCAGTTGGTGTTTGAGAGTTCATGCACATAGGCTAGGTTTGTATTTCCATAGTAGAGATTTAAGGCAATCATGAGTGGGGTGGTAATTCAGGGGAAAAACAATAACATGAAATTTGTTGAATCTAGACAAGTACCTTATAATTTGCAGAGTTGTCTTATCCTAGCATCCATAAAGGAAAGTGAAACCGTATAAAGCCCACATGGGCTGAGAGACCGAGGAGCTGCCTTTCTCAGGTTATTTGGGAGGGGTCCCAAGACACTTCTTTTCCCAGTTATACATCCCTTCTTTCCATTCCTATGTTGAACAGGCAACATGGTGATAACTCAGAATGAAATTATGCACCACAGCAAGGGTTCTCTTACTCCACTTCAGGGTTTTCTTCAATTGAAATCGATTTCTGTCTGTGTTTTATGCTGTTCTGCACCACACCAGGCTACATTTTATGGGCAAAAAAGAAAGGTCATGGAATTTACTCATTGATTTGCTATTAGGGCCTATTCTGAAAAATACAATGAATTCTGCTTCTTTGCAATGCTGGACCATTCCAGATAGTCAATTTGGTTTCATCCTGGTTTGAATGCTTCCTATGGACAGGGTTTGTTTTCTTCCAATAACCCTCTTGGCACATGCTCAATGACTGGCTGGCTCTTCACTTACCTTGTTATTTCTCAGTGCTCTATTAGGCCCAGAATTCAAAGGCCTGACTCTTACTTTCTTTTCAACAGAAATAACTGACTTTGCTCCCCGTGTTTCAAGGGCAATATAAGTAGTTTAATAACCTAGAAAGGTTTTCATCATTTCTTTCACTCAATACTTTATCATTACCCCTGGGATATAAAAAAAATAGACTGTTTTCACATTGATTTTCTTTGCTAAGAGCAGAATTCAGTCTTTGGTCTTACTTCAGAGACAAGTCTAGTTCCCTGTGCATCCAATTGCTTTGCTGGAATCCTAGCAGCGTTGAGTTCAGGAGTAGCATCAGAGGTGTGTGGCTCTTTTGGGGACTGAGATTCGTCTGCTAAGTACAAACCTTCAGGCTGCCTGTGTGGTGCTTATTAGTATTATGCTCTGACATAAATGGAATTTGGCCTCTAAAAATATTCATTTGTATTTCTCAAGGGAACTTTACTCCACCTAAGACCTGACTTATTTTTTTTTTCATAAGAGAATTTCCATCATATAATACAAGGTACACACAACGATTTTCCAAGTATAAATTGCTAAAACAGTGCATCATTGAGATTGAACTCTCTTAAGTCAACCTCAGTCCATATTAATTCAACCCTTGATTCATACTCAACACATTTCTGTAAAGAATATATGATATAGGTCAGGTCATAGATGACTTCCATGCAGGATGGAATTGTTTTCAACTGTTTTGTTGATACGTAATGCTTATACTTAGTTTTTAACCAATGAAATTCTGTTTTGTGGAGTGACATGGGTTTCGGTATTCCATATACAGTACTAAAGAGTTGTATATTTTGTAAACCTGCAATATCTGCCTGGTCAGGTAACAAGAAATCCTCTTCTTTGGGAAACAGGAAAAAACATATTTCTTTAAAACTCAAAGTTGTTAAAATGTAAACAAACTTCCAGGTTTGGAAATACTTTCCCTCAGGATTTTGTTTTTGTGAAAAATAGAAAAATAAACAGGAATCTAAATGTACAGCTTGATAAATTCTCATAAACTGAACACTTGTGTAGCAAATGTCCCAGTTAAAATAGAATGCTGACTTCATTTAGAAGCACCTCTTGTGACTTCTGCCAAATACTAAGCCCCTCTTTAGTCCTGAATATATATACTATCTTGACTTCTAACATATTTTATTTTTCCTTGCCTTGGAAATATATTTAATTGGAATCAGTGTGTGTGTGTGTGTGTGTGTGTGTGCATTTCTAATGTAGATATGTACATTTCTATTGCTAATTTAGGTGTAGGATTATGGGATCTTTTTGTCAAGATCCCATAATCAATTTCAAATTAGTAGTGAATAAAATGCTTTTTTTTTTTTTTTTTTTTTTTCCCAAATAGTTTTGGTCATTTACTCTCCTACAAGGAAGATAACAGTTCCTGTCGCTCCATGTCCTTGGCAGCACTTGGTGTACCATTCTTTCCACTTTGGCCCTGCTGGTATATTATGTAGTAACATCTCATTAAAAATTTAACTTGAATTATCCTGATGACTAATGAAGTTTGAATAGATTTTCACTTGATTTCTTTGTAGCTCTTGCCCATTTTTCTACTGTGTTGACTCTACATATTCTTACTGATTCATATGTTATTTTTTAAACATCCTGGTTGTGAGGCGTTTCTTGGTTATATGTGTTGCATGGGATATTTTGTATAGCATATTTTGATAAACAGACATTCTTATTAATATTTTTGATGTAGTTCCTGTTATTTATTTTTTCCTTTAAGGTTAATGCTTTTTGTATTTGTTTTAAAAAATCTCTACTTATGGCAAGACAAGGAAGTTATTTTCCTGTATTATCATCTGGAAGTTGTATCATTTTTCTTAGAGCTACAGGTCATCTGGAATGAGCTGCATAATTTAATGTGAAGTTTCACCTTTTTCCGTATGGGTATACAGATTACAGAAGTCTCAGTTTCCTCTTAAGCTTTTCATTCATTGATACGACACATCCATCTCTATATTATTTCCCTTGCATTAGAATATAGCAGTCATATTTTATGAGTTTGTTTGTAGTTCTCTTTTTTTATTTAACTGGTGAGACTTCAGCAAAACTTTGCTTTACAGAGTCAAAGGAGATGGGAAAAATGACAGAGGAGTAGCTGAAATTCTCTCTATTAATCCAGCTTTCTTCAGTAAAGGCCATAAAGGTGTTTTCTGACTAAAAGTTAATACCAGTTCTGCTCTATGTAAGTTATATTGGACTCAGTAAATCCATTTTTGGATGTCGATGACTTTTATTTTTCCTAAAAAAGCACTTTCTACATCTCCATAAATAATATATATTTTTTATATTACTGAATCATGTGATTTCAATCAAGAACAATTTGACTTATAAGACAACAAATTACTGACATTACCTTTTCAATTTAAATTATGTTACCCGTGAGAATGTTTAGAACCTCTAAATACTTACAGTCTAATCAAATGTATAAGTTACATATAGAGAACTGTATCTACCTTTTTTAAAAAATGAAAAGTATTAGTTTTACATTGATAATACAGAATATTTTAATAGGCAGTTCTAGTCATTTGGTACAAATTTTATTTCCAAAAAATTGATATAGTTAAACTCATTCCAGTCATTGTTTATTAATTTGGTAAAAGACATGGTATCATGGCTTGAATATAGTTGGCTCTCCCAAAGTCACGCTAAAGTTTGGTTGCCAGTGCAGTGGTATTGGAGATGGGGCCTAGTGAGAGGTTTGGGTTATGGGGTGGCTCCCACATGAGTAGCTTGTTGCCTTTCTCACAGTAGTGAGTTCACGCCCACAACAGAATGGGTTATTTCTCTTGGAAATGGATTATTCCCAAGACAGTGAATTGTTATAAACAGGCCCCATGATGGTTTTGTCTCTTCTCAAGTGTTTGCTTCCCCTTGGGCCATCTCCGTTGTGTTTTTTCACAGTATGTGGCCCTCACCAGAAGCTGAACAGATGCTGGCACTGTGCTCTTTGAGCTTGCCAGCCTACAGAACCATGAGCTAAATAAACTTCTTTTCTTTATAAATTCCCATCCTCAGATAGTCTGTTACAGCAACACAAAATGGACTAAGATGCGTGGTGAGAGCAAATTTATAGTGCTATCAAAAAATATACTCTGTTGCAATAATATTAAAACCTCTCATCAATTGTTAAAACTAGAAAGTCTTATATTCCACCTTTGTAATACAACCAAATTTATGTTATTTTACATATATTCTGACTTATCACATTTGAGGGTATAATTATGGTAAAATGTGACTAATACTAATATGAAATATTGAATTAAATAATAACTAGCTTAACTTTAAGGATTGAAATACTAAGTAAAATTAGGTTGGGCACAGCCTTTTTAAAAAGCATTAATGGCATCTTTATGGGTTCATTATTTTTTAAAAATATAAACTGGGTAAAATAATCTGAAAATAGAATAAAAACATATATTCTTTTATTTAATATGACTATATTGAAATCTGTCTTTTCAGTCCTATTTTCTTCAATGTCCCATTGTATACCTAGTAAACATTTGACTTGATTCTTACATTGAATGTATAATGTGTCTGAAAGTAGGCATATAGCATTTCCCTCAAAATGAGTGTTCTTTTCCACATTTTTGTCCCTGTTTAGTTTGCAAGTTTAGGTCTTTTTTGACTTCTCATCTCACTTATCCACCCATTTCTAAAAGGTCACTGATTTTTATTGATTCTAATACATCATCTTCTCTGTCCTGATTGTTGTCAACTCATCGGGATCCAGCGCTGACAGCCACATAATTTCTCAGCCTTATCTTTTTCGGTCCATATTATATACCACTGGGAGATGTGTTAAAAGTATCATTTGTATAAGGTCATATTGAGGATAAAATCTTGAAATAACTATATTCTGAACATAAATCCTGAGGTCTTTAAAATTTACCTCTGCTCCTGTGCATGAAATCCTATGGGGACATCCTTGTCCTCAGCAATTCTTGACCCTTACGCCTCTTCTTGCACCACTTTCTCAAGCTAACCCTTTGTCTTACATTCAAGGCCCCATACTGTAGTCTTCCACTCTAGTCTTTGCCTAACTCTAAGGCTGGATTTATGGTGGTCAAACTGAAGAAGATGAGGGGAGAGACAGACGGAGGGAGGGAGAGAGAGAAAGAGAAGAAATTGTAGTCCGAAGCTATCCTCTTCACAACATTGGCCATGCTTTTTGTACCACAAGTATTTAGTCCTGTCACTCACTAAATTTAGGAAGCCTAAATTCATACTCAGATGAAATATGAAATACCTCTTTAGCAGGTTGAGCTATTAGCAGCATTCACAACTATAGTATGCATGTTCTTAGAGGGACCAAGAACTTTCTAAAGGGCTCCAGGCATAGCGTGATCATCCACATCTGCAATCAAGGAAAGGCTTGTTGTTCTGTCTTCTTGGAAGCGACCTTCTTACTCGGGGCCATGGCCTTCCTAGGATTGGCAAGAACTTGATCTCCAGTGTTCCCCACATGGTCGCCTGAGGCTGTTGCCTAATCGACGTCACAGCTCTGTCTCGCTTTGCCCTGTCTTGTGTCTTCCCGTTTCCCCACCCTGATTTTGATTACATTCGCTAATAAACTTCTAACACCATAAACTTCATCTCAAAGTTCTTTTTCCAGACAACTCAACCTTGTAATGATAGTCTTATTGGAACTTGATATGTGCATTTTTCTTACATTGATCTGCCTGAAAGTGCGCCTGTGGTTGGGCGGCCATACTTTTCTTCATTCTGACACTTCTCTCACCCATTCTGATTCTCGCTATGGATAATTTATTCTAGAGTTTAAGAAACTGTAGGGCTTCTTGGCCAGATAACTCTGCCTGATTTCTCAGATATTATTTATCTGGGAAACTTTCCATCCAGCACAGGAGCTTAAGAGTGGCATTATCTTCTCGCCTTAATTTCCAGAGATTCTTTCTCTACTGGGAATCCTAGAACATACTATCCTAGGATATTTAAAGCTGCATAGTCTGTCTTGTTTTCATTTAATTATTGTGAATAGCTGGAATCTTTCTAGGTCCTGGTTTCTCTTGCTTAATCCAGTCTTTATCTCTAACTGCCCCTTATTTGATCAACATGTACTAGGGGCTCTGATAGCCAGCTCAGCTCCTGATTCTTGAGGCAACATCCTTTTTCTATTTGAACTTCAGTTCTGTTCTTCAGTCATGACTGAATGTTTCTTGCCCTCTGGTCTCAGAACTCTCTTGGCTTTTATTCCTTGATCCACTTGCCGGTTTTATCACTTTACCCTTGTTCCTCATGGCTTCCCATCAAGCCATGGGTATTAGGCGGCAATGTAATTTATTAGATTCTGGTTTTGCCCTAATACTGGGAATGCTTTAAGAAGAATCAAACCATTTCATTATTTGAATAGCCATGGGTACCTTATCAAGCAGATTAAAAGGATATGTTACCCGTCCTTTAGAAGAAAACAGCTAAAACCTTGTTGTGGATTATGGATTTAGCATAAAGAAAAACAATTGGGCATAAATTAAGAGTAAAAGGGAAAATTAATGGAAATTTCACTTCACATAACTTAAAACGTGGCTGTTTCAATAAATGAAACTGAAGTTTCTCCTGGATCTCAGAATTCAACCTGTATTTATAAATGTATAATGTATTTACCTACTATTTGGTTTAAATGAACTTTTTGGGCTAGCTTGGTAAATATTATAATCTTTACTATTTTCTACAGAGAAAATATTTTCTAATTTAAGTTGGAGCTATCTCTGCAGCAGTTTCTCTACAGTTGTACATAGATGCTTTCACTATAAAATGAGCTAATGCATAAAATACTACTCTATACCATAACAAAGAGGGTAATACTTTGAAAAAAGAAACTGTAGGACTTGAAAAAAGGGCCAATTTGAAATATAGGAGTCATCACTATAATCCTGCCTAACAGGGCTTTACAAAAGTCATTTTACATAGGATTATGGTGATGACATTTTGTAATGTCAAATGACAAATGGTTAGAAGTAAATAAAAACAAAATTTTATCTGAAATAGAAAACAAAATTTTATCTATGTATCATCTATCTATCCCTCATCTCTCAGTTCACAAAATGAGGTACTTTGGCTGGGGTATGTGGCAGAGCGGAGTGGAAGTCGTGATAACAATATTCATTTAATGACCCATTCTCTTCTATTGTCCACTACTGTAAAGAATGCAGGCTTCCTGAGGAAAAGTTTCATCAGAGTAAAATAGAGAATACCACCAAGAAGTAGTAAAGAGAGTAGAAGCTCCTTGTTTCTACCAGAAAGCAAACCCATTGTAAGGTGCCATGCGTTATCTACAAATCTATCCTAGAACACTTAAAATTTATTAAAGTCATGATGCAAGACACCAATATTCTACAAAATGTACTGTGCAATTTTATTCTCATAATGGAGCATTTAGTGAGTCTTTGTTATCTTAACGGTAGACAGCATCATATCAAGAAGTAGAGGGGGAAATTCCATGTTGATATTAACAGATCAGTGTTATTTCTTGAAATGGAAGAAACACGTAATAGAGGTAAATCAATTTTATTCTTAAAAATATATTCAGTTTTTGGAAATATTTATTAATCTTTCTAATAGGTTACTGAAGGCAATAAACCCACTTTTATTTTTTTATTTAGGTGTATGTTTCCTGCTGGCTGTCAAACAAAAACAATTTCTCTACATAGTCATGAACTTCTTCCGTGTACTTTAGATTTGTATTAAACTTCAGATAATACATTGTCATATATATGATATATATGTGTATATATATATAAAAGAAAGATATATATACAATTTTATTTTTGAGACAGAGTCTCACTCTGTCGCCAGACTGGAGTATAGTGGTGCAATCTCAGCTCACTGCAACCTCTGTCTCCCAGATTCAAGTGATTCTGATGTCTCAGCCTCCAGAATAGCTGGGATTACAGGCACCCGCCACCACATCTGGCTGATTTTTGTATTAGTAGAGACGCAATTTCACTATGTTGATCAGACTGGTTTTGAACTCCTGACCTCAGGTGATCCGCCTGCCCCAGCCTTCCAAATTGCTGGGATTTTAGGCAGAAGCCACCGTGCTTGGCAATGTTTAACTCACATATTTAGCACATTGTTAGCCCCTCACCAACTCATGGCCTGAGGCTTTCACTTGTTTTGCTGTTTATTTCCACAAAATAGATTAAACTTTATTCATAAAATCAGAACTGCCACTTGTGAACAGATACAGGACAAAATGTCATCCCATATAATTTCAAGCATAATATTCCTGAACTTTAGAAAACTTTTAATGGGATTTAATTTTTCTCTCTGAACTGTCGATGTGGTGTTCTCATTCTGTCAAAGGCATAGTTAAAATGAATGTAGTGTCCATTGTATAAAGTTTAAAGAAATGTATCAGTTTTAGTTTTAAATGCCAATATTTATCCATGAAGTTCAGGCTTTTGAAGTGATTTAAATTAATAATGAACAATTGTAAATATTAAGTTGTATGATGGGGTGTAAAGTGCTGCGAAACTCTTTTAGGAAATAAGTAAAGAGTACATTTGGAAGACCATTGAGCTAAGGAATGCTTGTGCTTGTCTTCTAAAATCTACATGAGTGTTATCTCTATCTTTTGTAAATTGAGAAACATAGCATTATGTGCATTTCATTTCTGCCTTTCTAACAAGTACAAGAATAAAAAACTAAGAGTCACTCATTCTCTTTTTATCTTGAGGAGAGCACATACACAAGAGACCTTAAAATCTTGACAGTGAACACTTTTCATTGATTTTATTGTTGCACTGAAAAAACAAAGTAACTCACAGTTAACAAAATAAGAAAATCAAAAACCTACCATTATGATCTGCAAAACAATCTTGGAAAACCAGTAAAAGGTAATGAGATTTCATCAGGATTAGGGGCAGGAGAGAGCCAGGAGAAGAAACTTTAAGAACAATCTTTGTAAGTCCATAGAAAAGTAAAATAACCTTCATAAGAGGCAACAGTTACAAATAGCTGCTGTGTGAAGAAATGAAGGTAGGAGAAGTCTTCTTGAGAACAGAGATAAAAAGCTTTTGTAATATCAAGTAACTTTATGGATAGATGATTAGAAGGAAATAATTTTTTTAAAGTAAATGATTAGAAGTAAATTAGTGATGTGTAAGAATGGCTGAACTACTAGCCAGATAATTTGAGTTCTAATGTAGACACTCATTCCTTGGAAAAGTTGGCAAAGTCACCGACTGTCTCTGAGATCTAGTATTCCTGTCTCTCAAAGCACATTGATTTCAAGGAAGAACAATATGGTCAGGCTTGACTCATAGTATCGTGGAAATCCTAGAGGCTCAAGCACACCTTCAGTGACTTGTGACATGGCCATTTAGACTTCTTCACAACTTATCTTCTCCTTATTGGCTTCTTTCTCTATTATACCTTCTTCTTTTACTACTACCACATTTGATTTCTGTCAACAGGTCTGAGATTCAAAATTCCAAAATTGAAGATTTAATTAGTCTGTTAGACACAAAAGAAAACATAAGACTATGATGCCTGAAGTGTGAGGTAACTCAAGAAATGGAAATTATGCAAAAGGATTGTTAGTGCCTGATTTGCTCCAAAAGAGGTGATGGGTATCAAAAGGATCACATTTCAGAGACTTACCTTGTACAAGGCAATAGATTAAATAATCTCTTAGCTCCTTTATAGTTCTAAAAGGTATATATATATTAATATTTTCAAAGTTTTATTGCATTGCTAGAGCGTACCTGCAATAGTTCTGGTAGTTTTACCATGATTTAATTAATGCAATTATAGTCATATGAAAATTTTACAAGCCCAAATATTGCCTATTTCTTATGTGATGTGTCTATATATGTAGGTGTTGTCTCAGATAGGTTGTTCTTTGACAGCACAGCCATAGAGGTTATACAAACTACAAACTTTCTGTATTAAAATGTCTTCGAAAATTCAGTGGAAGTAAATTTGTTCATTCCTTTTTTTTTTTTTTTGAGATGGAGCCTTACTCTGTCGCCCAGGCTGGAGTGCAGTGGCACAATCTCGGCTCACGGCAAGCTCCGCTTCCCGGGTTCATGCCATTCTCCTGCCTCAGCCTCCAGAGCAACTGGGACTACAGGCGCCCACCACCATGCCCAGCTAATTTGTTTGTTTTTTGTTTTTTGGTTTTTTTTTGTATTTTTAGTAGAGACCATGTTTTAGTTTCACCATGTTAGCCAGGATGGTCCTGATCTCCTGACCTCGTGATCCGCCCACCTCGGCCTCCCAAAGTGCTAGGATTACAGGCTTTGTTCCTCCTTTTAAATACATTCATGATTTTTTGTTTTGTTTTGTTTTGGTATTTCAAATCTGCTTTGAGTCCTTTGCTGAAATTATTTCAGTTACTTTACTTTTTAATTCTATAATTTCCATTTGTTTTTTGGTTATACTCTGAATTTCTATATTAATATCCTCCAGTTATTGAGTCATTGTCATAATACTTTAATTCTTTAGATATAGTTTCTTTTCTCTATGTACATGTTTGTAATAGCCTTTTTGCAGTCTTTGTATTGGTTTGGTTTGACTTGTTTCTTTGCAGTTTTTTTTTTTTTTTTTTTTTTTTTTGAGACAGAGTCTCGCTCTTTCACCTAGGCTAGAGTACAGTGGTTGTGATCTTGGCTTACTGCAGCCTCTAACTCCCACGTTCAAGTGATTCTTGTACCTCAGCCTACCAAGTAGTTGGGATTACAGGCGCGCACCACCATGCCCTGCTAATTTTTATATTTTTAGTAGAAACGGGTTTCATCATGTTGGCCAGACTGTTCTCCAACTCCTGACCTCAAGTGATCCACCTGCCTCTGCCTCCCAAAGTGCTGGGATTACAGGCATGAGCCACTGCACCCAGCTGGTTTTTTGTAGACATGTAATTATTTTTGTTGAATACTGGACATTTTAAAAAATATATTGCAGCAACTTTAGATTCTGAAGGTTTTCTGAGAGTGGTTGTTTGCTTGTTTAGTAACTTGCATGGATTAAATTTCTGATTTCTGTCATCACAATGTGTGAATAATGTTCCTACTCAATTTAAAATGTTTTATTTATAAGCTTCAATTTCCTGGGATTTTCCCCTTGTCTGCATAACATAGTATTTTGTCAAAGATTAGTCAGAGACTGTGTTTAAATACCTCAAACCAAACCAATAAGACTTCTATGCTATTTTGGTAGATCAGTGTTGGCTGGTAACTCATTCAAACTACAGGGCATTTTCAAGTCCTCCTTGACTTTTACTTAATACTGGTGTTTCTTTTTCACACACAGTGGAGATGTACAGAAGGTTCGAGTCCATTCCAGTCTCTGATGATGCTTACTTGCACAGCCCCTGGACAACTGGCAGTATACAGAGGGCTTATCAAGTCTTGTGTGGATGTCTTCACCCCAAGAGAATTTCTGTTAAATATCAGGCTAGTCCACCGGTTAGTTACTTGTTCAAAACTAGGCTTTCCTCTTCACTGGTCACTGAGATTGCCACTTCAACAACGACATTCTAAACCAAGTGATCTCTCTCTGCAGAGGTAGCAAAGCTTTTGCTTTTTGTAATCTTCCCTGTCTTAATTGAACTTCTGCTCTGGCAAAAGTTGGGGGTGGGAGGTTTTGGGGCCCTAGGTCTGAACTGCATTGACTAATGCTGTTCTTACCTGAGGTTCAGTAGTTTTCATTAATAAATCCACTGTTTGGAAAGTTTGTTTTTGAAGTGTTAAAAACACTTGTTTTGGGAGTTATCTAGCTTTATAGTTAGACAACATCCTATACTTACGTTATTGAGACGTTTCACTGAACTCAATTCATTATGTCAGTCAGCCCCCTTAATGATATTTTAAGTCATTAAAGAAGTTTTTTTTTAAAAAACCCTATTTCGAGAAAAAACATTTTTAATTAGAATGTGTGTTATATAATTATTAATCATATTTTCTGTCATTCAAAAGTTAGCATTTAAAGTTGTGAAATACAGTTTGGGAGATGTTAGCATATAGCTAACATTTAAAGCCATAAAACAGAATACAGTCCCTTGGGAAATGAGTATATATAAAAAGAGAGATTCTAGAATTGAGCCCTGGAACATTTGAATGTTCTGTGGTTGATGAGTTAATGTGGAAACAGCAAAGAAAGCAGATAAAGAGTGGACACTGATGTATGAAAAGAACAAGGAGAGGTGTCCTATAAACCCAGTTGGGGGAAAATTGTTTCAAGAAGGAGGGAATATACAACCAGGTCACATCTTGCTGTAGTGCAAATAAAGTGAGAACTTAAGTTGTACACTAGATTTGGTCACCTAATGGTCAATGGAGATCTTCACAAATGTTATTTCAATGGATTGAGATTGATAGAAGTCTTGCTGGAGTAGATTGAATAGCAAGGAAAGAAGAAAAAATGGTTCTAGCAAGTATAAGTAAATTTGATGACATTCTTTTAGGAGAAGAAAAACAATGACAATGGTATAAAAGGAGAATCACATAGCACCAAGAAAGATTTTATTTGATATAAAGCTAGGAAATAAAACATAATTATGTGCTAATTGTGAGATCTAACCAAGAAAGAAAAACTGTGATTTATGTGCTAATTGTAAGATCTAACCAAGAAAGAAAAACTGTGATAATTGAACAGATAGGGGGCAATTGCTAGTGCAGTGTTTCTCAGACCTTACAGTGCAGCAGAATCACCTGGAAGGCTTGTTAAAATACAGATTACTGGGCTCCCTCATAGAAGTTTTGATTCATAAACCTGGTCTAAGGTCTGGGAGTTTGCGTTCCTATCAAGTTGCTAAGTGCTATGGCTGCTGTTGGTCTGTGGTTTGATAACTACTGTGCTAAAACCATATCCTTGCCCAGTTTCTTTCTCTCTCTCTCTCTCTCTCTCTCTATATATATATATATATAATATATATTATATGTATATTATATAATAGTCCTGTAATATCTGTATATAAACATTAGAGGACTTCACTCTGGATAAAGAAGAAAATGTAGCGGAAATTCACAGGGCCCTGCAGGGTTATGGGAGAATTGGCTTGGAATAGGAGTTCATCCATAATAATAGAAGGCAAGGCATTTGGTCACAGTTACAGGAGATATTACATGTGACAGTGAGACCTTGTGTAAGTTCCCTTCTGATTGCTTCAATTTTCTAGATGCAATAGAGTATAAGGTCATTATCTGAAAGTGGTGATAGGAGAAGAGGTGTTGGATATTTGAGGAGAGAGCCAGAGCCTAAACAGAGTGGAACATTTGGTGGATTCTCTCAAATAGATAAACTTGTGTTCCTAAAATAAATACATTATTTTTATTCATATAATACTAAAAGAACAGATTTCAGTGAATCACTAGCTTTTAACTCAGCAATTCTTATTTATTTCAGATAGACTTTAACATTTAGATTTGTTAGATTTTCTATTTCCCATCCTGAATTATCTCCATCTGCTCAGCAGAGAACAAGGAATAATTATTTCTGCATCACATTTTGTACAGTCTAGGTTTCACAGTGGGTTGTAGAGGCCTGTGTGAGTTGTTGCCATAATCATGATGTGAATATTGTGTCAAAAGTATAAAGACTTTTGAAATATAGCTTGAAAATTCCAGGTTAACCAAGACATTCGAGAATAAAGGAAGTGTTGCCATGTTATTTATGTATCATTTTACTTATTAATATTTACAGCCCACTTATTTCTATTGACATGTTAAAATCCTATGCCGAAAAGAAGACACGGTGAAAACCACAGTAGTTCACCAAAAGGAAACAGGAGTAATAGTAAGCAATCAAGTGAGTTGATTGCTGCCAGTGGCTACGTATACTAATTGTCTATTTCCTGTGCTATTGAAACACTTTCCAGATAGCTATTCTTCTTTCGAAGTGTGTTCATTTTATCTTCTCATAGTGATCATTTAATACAAAGACAACTAATGAGCATGCAGTATATATTGTACAACCTGTTCACTATTATTAGCTTCTGTTTTCACTTAGGAATGATATACTACCACATAAGTAGACATAAAATTATGAATTTGGCAAAAGTACAATTATAATTGTGGTAAAATACAGGTTGGTTATTTGCAGAGTATATCAATTAACTTATGTAACACACCATAAAAATTAGTTTTTAAAAACAACCCTTTATTTATCTCAAAGGTTTGAGGGTGGAATTTTGGGTTGAATTCCTCTGCATTTGTTCTGGTCTAGGTTGAGTTCGTTCGTGGGTCTGCAGTTAGCTGCTAGTCTGGCTGGTTGCGAGCTGCCTGGCTTGTCTCTGCCCGCCGTGGTCTTTGATTCTCCTGTAAGCCAGAGTTTGATCCCATGACGGTGGCAGGGTTCCAAGAGAAAGGACAGGAGTGTGCAACATCTGTTAACACCTACACTCGAGAATGGCACATGACCACTGGTCAAAGCAAGTCACAAGGACAGCTGACAGTTAACAGGTCAAAAGGAGAAAAAAAAACTACCTCTGGATGGGAAGAGCTGAAAAGTCCCATTAAAAAGGAGCTTGTATACAGGAAGATGAATAACTTTAGCTATTTTTTCAAAAATCGACCACAGTGTAACATTCATAGAAAGAACAATTACTGTGATAATTGAAAATAAATCTGGCAGTGTATCTGGCTAGGACCCACCATCCTACAGTTCCCTTTAACCTGGGGAGATGCATCTAGGTGGACATTTGTTACTCTTCTCATCCCATGGACAGGTGGAAGTGCACATCCAAGCACTGTTTTTTAAAGTGTCCTTGTTCCTGGAGACAGCTCTGTATTGCTCAGGACATGAGATGTCCTCTAATGCTAAGACTCCCACCTCTGTAGTGTAGCTTTAGCTTACGTTGTTAACTTGATATCCTTACATATCACCTGTACCAGCATCTTCTAGGAGGGTGCATTGATTCCGAAGCAATACCACACTTCCAGCTTCATCACCAAAGCACTTAGTCAGGGTAGTCCACAGTCAGTGTTCCATTTCCACTTTGACATAGTTTGGATGTTTGTCCCCTCTAAATCTCAGGTTGAAATGTGATCCCCAAAGCTGGATGTGGGGCCTGGTCGGAGGTGTTTGCATCACAGGGATGGATCCCTTACGAATGGTTTGCTGCCCTCTCTGTGCTTAATGAGTTATCACATGATCTGATTGTTAAAAAGAGTTTGGGACCTTCCTCTCTCATGGTTATTCTGTCCATGTGACCTACATATTCTCTGTTTGCTTTCCACCATGAGTAAAACCTTCCTGAAGCCTCACCAGAGGCTGAGCAGATGCTGGTGCCATGCTCATACAGCCAGCAGAACCATGAGCCAAATAAACCGCTTTTCTTTATCAATTACCCTGCTTCAGGTGTTTCTTTATAGCAATGCGAAATGAACTAGCACTCTCTCAGATATCAAAACACAGTAGCTCACTGTAGTTTTCAACTTCAAAGTTAACCCCCTAAAGCTTGGAGTTGGGTAACATTTTCTTACTTGTCCTAACAGAGGATCAAGGAGACAGATTGGGAAAGGAGTATATATGTGTGTGAGGAATATTTGTGGCCCCCAGTTCTTCACGGGGTATCTCATTATAATTCTCCTGACAGAAACTTCTGTGTGTTCCTCTATTAAGGGTTTGTGTTCTTCATCTTACTGAGTTGTCTAAGATGCATGGACCTGTTCTCAGGACCATTTTCTTTATAAACCTTCACATGCTTACACTTTCTTACCCTCTCTTTTATATGCTGTTTTATGTCTTCTTGGCACCTCAATTAAAATTGAGACTGGGAGGATAACATGCCCATTTAGATTTTGTGTGTTAAACAGAATTTTTTTTTTTGGTGACAGCGGGTAGCTGGGAGTGTTTTACAAGATGGCTTCATGAGCCTTAGTTCTCTCTGAGGAGCAACTTGGGAAGCTGTATCCGTTCTACACCACCATTTGACCCTTCTCTAGGTCGTTGCTTACCTATTGCTTTTGGAAAGGACAAAGTATTTAGTGGAACATAATGGTATATTGAACCAGATGCCCTGGGTATTAGCTCTGGTGTTGCCATCGGCTTCATTTTACTTTTCATAAAATTGTGTGGTCTAGCTGAACTATGAAGCTCCTTCCAAGTTTGTTGTTCTGTAACTTCAAGTTAAGCTAAGCTGTAATTTATTTAGCTCAGAATGTGTTTCTGACCTAAATTATCCCCTTAAACTTGTTGAGTGATGTTTATGTCATAGTGTACATAGAACACTAAGTTGAAATCTATATGGTAGCTAATGGAGAAAAATTAGTTGTAGAAAAGAGAATAACTTGAATCTGTCAAATTGGTTTTAATGAAGATGTTTTGAAAAGTTGTTCCTGTTTCCTCATCATATAAATGTAACCTTTTATACCAAACGCACAGAGTTTACTTGAAAATGTCATAGAAGATAAGGCAACCATATTCGTATTTATAGCAATTATGTAAGCCACATTACTAGTGATAGAGATACTGCAAAAAATATAAGGGTATAGATTTTTAAGAAAAGATTTTTAAAAACATTTGTAAACTTATGAAGCCATGAAAAAAAGTCATTTTGTGGCATGAATAGTATGTAGGTTAAAGCACCTTATGCTCGTTTTGGATTGGATTGGAACTACCAGGAAGTAGGGATTATTCTGAGTATCTTAATTTAATTCAGGAGAAGGGAAGAGTAGAAAAATACTACAGTTATAATTGGTAAAGAAACAGCTATCACTCACATTAACTAGTACAGGAGGATGTTTAATATTTTTGTGGTTTGCACAGTGACCTTAGATTGTCTGTGCCTAGACAAATGTATGTATAATTGATTTGATTTATGGTAAATTAATTTTAGGCTCCAGGTCTTAGTAATATTGTTATATTTCCAAGGAAACATTTTATTCTTCTTCTTTAAACCACTGCTATTTTTCTTGCACAACATATATTTGCTTCATGCACTACCTATCAATAACCTTAGTTAAAGCATTTTGAAATTTTATTCAAATTGAGATTTTCAACATTCATAGGAATTAGTTGCATTAAATTATGATTGCTTTATATATAGGCTTTATACTGTGGTCCTAAAATGAGTTTTTAAGCATTTTACCATGCAGGAGAGTGATTAGTCTTATCTTCACAATACACTAAATCAGTGTACACTGTCACACATAGAATTTCAAGAGTGATCATCCGCATTTTCTTTGTCTGTATTTCTTTCTCCTTTCTTTCTCTCTCTTTCTCTCTATCTTTTTTTTTTTTTTTTTTTTTTTTTTTTTTGAAGGAGTTTTGCTCTTGTTGCCCAGGCTAGAGTGCAATGGCGTGATCTCAGCTCACTGCAACCTCCACCTCCCAGGTTCAAGCCATTCTCCTGCCTCAGCCTTCCAAGTAGCTGGCATTACAGGCATATGCCGCCACACCCAGCTAATTTTTGTATTTTCAGTAGAGAAGGAGCTTCTCCATATTGGCTAGGCTAGTCTCAAACTCCCAACCTCAGGTGATCCACCTGCCTCAGCCTCCCAAACTGCAGGGATTACAGGCATGAGCCACTGTGCCCAGCCCACATTTTCTTAAAAGAAGTCTTTAAGGGGGACAAATGATTCACAAGTCCCCCTTTTTTCCCCCCAAATTTCATCAAGTTAGTGAAAATTTAGTCATATTGATCATTTGGAAGTGGTAGAAAAAAAGACTTAAAAAGCCCCTGTAGGTGGCAGTCAAACTCTGAATAATGAATTAAGTTTCTGCTTGTTACAGTTAATTGCTATCCTTGCAACATACGTTGAGTTTTAAAAAGACAAACAACACTTTAAAATTCTTTGCTGCTATTTCCAACACATCTGAGTTTTTACATTTCTTCTACACATTCATTTATGTAAGAGGTACTATATAAAACTTTCTGAAAGTTAGAAATAAGTATGATATGTGATAGGTTAGTCTTTCTCCATCAATTGAATTAGAAAAATATGTTTTGTTACATTTTTGTTACAACTTATCAAGTCATTTAAAGTAATTTAATATGTAGAGTACAAAAAGTCAATTTTACTTAACTTCCAAGTAAAAACATATTAGGTGTTTTTTTCTTTTTATAGCAGTAACCACTTACATTGTTGCTTTAGAAAAGCTATTGACATTAATTTTCATTTTAAAAATCTTACATACTAGTTAAGAATGTGGTTATTGCTTTCAGATACTCAAAGCAATATGACTGTCTTCTATTATGCCTATTATTTTTACAAATCACTAAAATTAAGTTTCACTTTAATGCAACACCTTATATTAACATCTGCAAAGAGATGATTTTCTCTCTTTTCAATTTAAATGTGTTTTTACCTGTTCTTGCTTAATTTCTCTGTCAAGGACTTTCAGTACTACGTTGAATGACAGTGGTGAAAGTAGGCACCCTTGTCCTGTTCCAGTTCTTAAGGAAAAGTTAACACTATGGTGTTAGCTGTGGATTGTGTGTTTGACCTCTCTTGTGATGATGCATGTTCCTCTGTACCTAATTTGTTGAGAGTACTTAGAAGGGAAGGTGAATTTTATCAAATGCTTTTGCAGCATCGATTGAGATGATCATGTGATTTTTGTTATTCATTCTGTTGATGTGACATATCATATTTATTGATTAATATTAAACTGTCCTTACATCCCTGCAATGAATCCCACATAATTATGATGTATTATCTTTCTGAAGTGCTGCTGGAATTGGTTTGTTAGTATTTGGTATAGGAGTTTTGCATCTGTGTGCATCAAGGTTATAGGCTTGTAGTTTTCTTTTATGTTGTGACCTCATCTGCTTTTCGTATTAGGGTAATGCTGGCCTCATGGAATAGGGAGAATTTTTTCCTCTTCTTTTGGAATAGTCGGAGAATAATTAATGTTGTTTAAAAGTTTGGCAGAATTTAGCAGTAAATCTGTACAGTCCTGGGCTTTTCTTTGTCAAGAGAATTTTTATTACTGGTCCAATCTGCTTAATTATTATTGGTCAAAGTTTTCTATTCCTAGTTCAACCTTATAGTTTATATGTATTTAAGAATTTATCCATTTCCTCTAGACTTTCCAAGTGGTTGGTGTGTAGTTGCTCATAATATCTAATGATCCTTTGTTATTTCTGTGGTATCAGTTGTAAGTTTCCTTTTTCTATTTTTTTTATTTGGGTCTTTCCTCTTTTTCTTAGTCTAGGTGATGTTTTGTCAACTTTATCTTTTTAGAAAACAACATTTGGCTTTGTTGATCTTTATCTTTTGTCTGTTTTTAATTCTGTTCCGATCTTTATTATTTATTTTCTTCTACTAAATTTAGATTTGTGTTGTTCTTCCCTTTCTAGTTCCTAGTGGTACATAATTAGCTTGTATATTTGAAATCTTTCTACTGCATGTTTTTGTTTTCTATGTAGAATCTTTTTCCATCATTTTACTTTCAGCCTATGTGGGTCTTTATACGTGAAGTGGGTTTCTTGCAGGCAGCGTGTAGTTGGGTCTTCTGTTTTTACTTTTTTAATCAGTTTATATCTTTTAATTGAAGAATTTAGACTGTTTACATTCAAGGTTATTGACAGGTGAGGACTTATTTTTGTCATTTTTCTTGTTATTTTTTAGATTGTTTTGTATATCCTGTGTTCCTTTCTTTCTCTGATTTTTTCAGTTAGGTAGTGTTTGTAGTAAAAACATTTGATTCCTTTCTTTCTCATATATGTATTTGCTTTACCAGTGAATTTTATACTTTTATGTTTCCACGATAGTAGGGATCATCCTTCTGCTTTGAGATGTAGAACTCCATTAGGCATTTCCTGTAGGGCAGATCTAGTGGTGATAGATTCTCTCAGCTTTTGTTTATCTAGGGAAGGCTTTATTTATCCTTAATTTCTGAAGGACAGCTTTGCTGTGTACAGTATTCTCAGCAGAAGTGTTTCTTTTTTCTTTTTTTTTTTATTTCAGCACTTTGAATATATAATTCCATCTCTCCAGGCCTATGAAGTTACTGCTTAGAAATCTGTTAGTCTGATGAGAATTCCATCATATGTAACTTGATGCTCTTCTGCTGTTATTAGAATTATGTCTTTGACTTTTCACGGTTTGACTATGATATGTCTCGGGAAGGACTTTTTGGGTTTGATTCTGTTTGGGCATCTTTGAGCTTCCTGTATCTAAATGTGTATATCTTTCCCAAGATTTAGACAGTTTTCAGCTATTATGTTATTAAATTGGTGTTCTATGCCTTGTTCCTATCTCTTCTCCTTCTGGAACTCCCCAAATGTGAACACCTTTTCACTTAATGGCATCCCATATGTTATGCAACCTTTCTTCATTCTTTTTATTCTTTATTTTTGTCTGGGTTACTTCAAAAGACCTATCTGCAAGTTGAGATATTCTTTTTTTCTGTTTGATTTAGTATATTGAAGTTCTTGATTGTATTTTTTGTTTCATTAATTGAATTCTTCAGTCCCAAAATTTCTATTTGTTTTTTTAATGATATCTATCTCTATGCTGAATTTCTTATTCAGATCATAGATTGCTCCCCTGGTTTCTTTGAATTGTCTATTTGTGTTCTCTTGTATCTCACTGATTCTCCTTTAGGGCATATATATATATATATATATATATATATAAAATATATATATTATATATATATATATTTTTGCATTTCTTTTCAGGCATTTCATAGGTTTTCTTTAGAGTCTGCCACTGGAAAATTACTGTATTCCTTTGGAGGAGTCATCTTCTAGCTTTTTCCCATTTCTTGTGTCCATACATTCATATCTGTACATCTGGTGTAACAGTCACTTATTCTAATATTGTGGAATAGCTTTCATAAGGAAATACTTGTTTTTTCCCCTGTAGATACATCTATAGTGTTGATTAGGTAGATTTGCCTTTGGTTTTGAGTGGACATAATAGTCTCCACACAATATCTTTGGCTGTAATCCATATGACCGGTTAGTAACTGACATTGTGGTGGTTTGTGGAGGCTATGGCATGGCTTTACTGTGGAGGGGAATGCCAGGCAGGCTAATCATTGGGCCACTGGCGGATGTGTGGCAGCCCCGTCACTGAGGGGTCAGGGTTGCTGGCAGTGCTGAAACTCTAGGTAGGTGGCTCTCAGGCTTTGGTGAATGTGTGCCTTAGCTCTCTGTCTTGGGGTCAGCCTCCCTGATGTGCTGACGTGCGTATTCTCTGGGTTGTAGGGTGCTATATGGGCTCAGGTGCTAAGGACACTGTTGCACCTCTGTGTCCAGCAAATGTTATGATGCTATAGCCCTATGGGTGGATGTGGAGGGATGCCGGTGGGGCCCCAGTAAGGTGGGTATGCTGGGCCTAGTGGGCCTTAGAGTGTGATACTCTGTTGGTGGCTCTGGTCTCAAAAAGGTTCTGTGCTATATTTTGGTTGCAACCACCACAACAAAAAATTCACTGTTGCACGTGGAAATGTACATGGTATTATGTATACTTCTGCATTTTCACGGAAAAAACAATAGGATTAAGATTAGATCAGTTTGGGTCCTGGGAAATGACAGGGATTTAGTGTAAATATCCTTTCTGGAATAATACAGTCACGTGTACTCCAGGCAGCTCCTTACAAAAGGCTCATGGCCTGTGAGGAATAAGGGGCTCTCCTGACAGAAGTGCAGGCGTCTAGGGTGGAAGTGTGGAGTGCTCAATGTCTCTCACTTTTTCCCTATAATGGATAATCTCTGTTGATACTAAGCCAATCCCGCTGGCTACTTCATTTCTGTTTATAGGCTGACATTTCAAGTTTCTCTGCCTCAGAGTGTCATTTGGCTGCTGAATTCCAATATTCTCCCTTAGATGCTCTATTTAATGTGTGGGTATCTGTTGTTTTGATTCCTCCTTGTGAAGGAGGCTAGTGTTGGGCACCTCTAGTCATGCATCTTGATCTAAAGGAGCCAATATTTTTATCTTAAACAATATGCAGTTTTCTTTAAAAAGCTGATGTTGGTGTATGTTATATATTACATAGTGATAGTAGATCAAGGAAGGAAATTATTGAAACTTTAAAAAAATCTGCCTAGTTCCACAAAAATCCCTGATATAGCTATTATTAGAATTCGAAATATTTAGCATTATAAATGGCATGAACACTGACCAGAGGTAGTACAGACTGTAAACAACATGTATGGGCATATTAGTGCATACTAAATTACGATTGCCCCAGGCTGGGCACAGTGGTTCACACCCGTAATCTCAGCACTTTGGGAGGCTGAGGGGGGCAGATTACCTGAGGTCAGGAGTTCGAGACCAGCCTGACTAACATGGAGAAACCCCGTCTCTACTAAAAATACAAAATTAGCTGGATGCGGTGGCATATGCCTGTAATCCCAGCTACTCAGGAGGCTGAGGCAGGAGAATCGCTTGAACCCGAGAGGCGGAGGTTGCCGTGAGCTGAGATCACACCATTGTACTCCAGCCTGGGCCAAAAGAGAAAACTCTGTCTTAAAAAAAAAAAAATGCCCCAAATATTATATCTGTTGAAGATACTGAAAGTAAAGCTCTGAGAATCTAGTGCCTGTTTGCCAAATAACCGATAAAGCTAGAATATAAGCTGATCTAACCCTAATCCTATAATTTTTCTGTGAAAATTTAGCAATGTACACAATAACATGTATGTTTCTGTGAGTATCAGTAAATGTTTTGGTTGTGGTGGCTGCAAAAGTAGAAATAAATTATAAGTATTGTAAGTACTTATAAACAAATCAAATGACTACGATTTCTTATGTCCTTAATGTTTGCTTTTAGGTCCGTAAAGAGATATCTTTCTAAATCACAGAGCATTATAACTTAATAGTTTAAGAACCTAGTATGGTTCAACATAGAGTCATTACATTGGAGTCTGTTCTTAGAGAAAAATTAATAAAATGCAGATGTTATTTACCATAGTGACGTGGATTATAGTGCGCAACTGAAGAAAAATTACAGCATTTCAGAAAAGAGCGAACTAGATGTAATTTCATATAAATAATAAAAATGCAAAGGAATGACACAATTTAGGCAGTGATGCTGGCGAGAAAGTGGGTAGATTATTCTGTTGTTGTGCAATGAGGTATGTGTCAAAGAATGCTAGATGCCTATCTAATATTCATTGTCTATTTACTAACTGAAGTCCATTTTTTGTAGAAATTTTGTGCAGTTACAAAACATTTTCAGCATTCCTTGTAGCTAAGTGGGGCCTTTTAACCCTTCAACATAGGAAATAACTAATCCTGCTTTGCCCTAGACTTAATTTAATATTTATTGAACTTCTGGTATGTGCTAATTATTATTTATCTAGAAGATGGTGTGCCAGGTCAGATTTTTAAAATGTGAGTAAATTCCCATTGATTTTCAAAAGAATTTCATTTCATGCTTTCAAGATACGACTGAGAGGGTAGGAAAATCCATCTACAGGTATAGTAAGTGATATTTCTGAGGTTTGCTCCTCTGTGCTTAAGTAATTTCTTATAGTAATTACTCTATGCCCTTAATATCTATTCTGGAAAATATAACCACAATCTGATTTCTGTTGAGGTTGCCTCAGTATGTATTCAAGGGAAAATAATGATTGAGACTGTAAGTTTTTTTAGGTTATACAAAAATATAATATACCTGGTTATGTGTGTGTACCTGCATGAATGGTTCATTTCTTTCAGTTAAAATTTCTGTGATACAATAATGATATAAAATATAACATTTCTGTAATATAATAATCCTCTGCCTCATAGGTAGAGGATGTAAGCCTTTTAGTAAAGGCTTAACAGATATTATCTGTATTTTCTATTCTCTTGCAAATAACCATTCTGTTGTATTATTTTGATAGTAAAGAGATAGTAATTCATCTTCTCTGTAAAGTCTTTTATGCAGTTGAAGACTGTTTTTCCTTTATGATTAGTAATCTTCTTATGCTTATCCATCTTAGTATATATTTTCTGCCATTTAGATTGTTGAATCTTCTTCACAGTCTTCATGAGCTTCTTCAATTTTAGCTGTTAGGGATAAACATTTACTATTTGCTCAATTTTTAAAAGATACTCAAAATGAATCCTTTCTTAGTGAAAATGTTCTGGTACTATCCATAAATGCCATGTCAAAAACCAAAATGCAGTATTTTTACATTTCTCAATTAGTCTTTTCCAAAGATACGTGATCTTTTCTAATCTACAAACACTCTTATAAGCCGCCATGAATGTCTAAATATGGCACTTCAATAATTTTTTTCTTTCAGTATATAAGGATATATCTACAAAGTAATATACATTTAAATTTAGCTTTTAAATTTTATTATACTTCCTTTCCTTAAACTTCTTTCCAGCATTTCAACTGTGTTAACTTTCTTTCCTTAGTTCACTATTCCTTCTTCTTTCTTTCTTTTTTTTTTTTTTTAAATTTGAGATCGAGTCTTACTCTGTTGCTCAGACTGGAGTGCAGTGATAGTTCACTATTATTTCTAAAAATGTAGGTTCAGAAGAATTTCAAATAATGTACTGTGAAAAGTATTTACCTTTCTAAGCTTCAGTTTCTTTGTTTGGAAGACCAGGACGTTGGATTAGATGAGCTTCCAGATTCCTTTTAGCTTTAGGTTGCAAAGTGTCAAAAATAAAGAGAACTAATTTTTCTGGTATATTGAATATATATTGTTGTTATAAGTTTCACAACATTTCCTTCGTCTTTTTAAGCTTGACTTGTTAGTCCTCCTCACCACTCTTTTTTAACTTAGAAGAATGGCTATTTATATTTCAGTTCCTTATGTAGTTCTTATATTCATTGTAACCTTGATTCCTTATTAAGAATAAGATAACTTTTGGTGTGGCCCCAGGGCTATGGTAAGAAAAAACCAGAGGGTCTCACTTGAAAGAATCGGAGTGTTAAATTTCATTTGTGGGAGGCAATGATTTTGCCAGAGGGAAAGAGTCATTCTGCCTTGGTAGTTTTTTTTTTTTTTTTTTTTAATTTTTTAATTTTTTGTTTTTCTTTTGCATCTTTACCCTTGGATCCTAGTGCCTGAACCTACAAGTCTGCTAAATTCTTCGATGATTTTTTATCTCACTACATAAAGCATTCTTTCAAATGCAAGGTCAGGGTGTAAGTAGCTTTTGATATCATGGTTGTAAAAGGAGAATTGGCACCTATTTCAGATAAAACCTCTTTTTAGCTTTCCATAAAAGCTTTGTTTTTTCCCACATAGTATTTGATTTTTATATCTACATAAAAAATAGAATAAAACTGGAGAAATAGAGGAACAACGTTTGTGACTATTGAAATAACGGAAATGCATGTTGGGATGATACATTAAAAGGGCATTCATTTCACTGCTTCATCGTCAAACAAACTTGCTGTTAAGTCAGCCAGGAACATGAGTCTGTAATCTTTCTATGCTGTTCTTTGATATCAATATCAACTGCTGCTTTTTCAACATACAAGATTGTTAACTTACTAATTTAGGCTTTTAAGTATATCTAAATCACTGGGCCTTTGGAATACAGGATTTTTAAAAATACCAGGAAATATTAGCTGTGCATGACTCATTAACTCATTTAAATTGTAATTTCTTTTTTGATCGGAGGGCAAATGTAGAAGATATTTGCATATTTTCTTTTGAATAAGCATCTGTCCTAACCTCACACCATACATAAAGATTAAGATGGATTAAAAACCTAAATGTAAGAGCTAAAATTATAACACTCTTAGAAGACATATATGTAAACCTTTCATGCTTTTGGATTTGGCAGTGTTTTTTATATGACCTCAAAAGCCTAACAATAAAAAAAAATTGGATAAATCAGGCTTAATCAAAATATAAAAACCTTTGTGCTTCAAAGGACACTATCAATAAAGTGAAAAGATAGCCACAAAGTGGGGAGAAAAATTTGCAAATCATGTATTTGACAAATGATTTTTATCTAGAATACATAGATAATGTTTGCAGCTCAACAATAGACAACTAATCCAACTAAAAATATAACAGAGATATAAGTGAGAACATGCGGTGTTTGGGAATTGAACAATGAGATCACTTGGACTCTGGAAGGGGAACATCACACACTGGGGCCTATTATGGGGAGGGGGGAGGGGGAAGGGATGGCATTGGGAGTTATACCTGATGTCAATGACGAGTTGATGGGTGCAACACACCAACATGGCACAAGTATACATAGGTAACAAACCTCCACATTGCGCACATGTACCCTAGAACTTAAAGTATAATAAAATATATATATATAACACACATCCTGAAATAGAAATGTCTTCAAAGGAGATATACAAATATCCCATAAGCATATGAGAGATGCTCAATGTCAACTGAGCATCAGAGAAATGCAAATATTACAATGAGATATACTTCACACCCACTAGGGTGGTTACCATAAAAAGGTGGACAATAACCAGTTTGGGTAAAGACACTGAAGTCAGAACCCTTATACACTGCTTCTGATGGAAATGGGAAATGGTGCAGCCACTTTGGAAAGCAGTCTGCTGGTTCCTCAAAAATGTGTACACTTACCATTTGACCAATTTAACTCTTGCACATTTACTTAAATGAAGACATGTTCATATAAAAGATTGAACATTGCTGTATACAACAGTATTATTTCTCATAGACAAATGGCAGAAACAACCCAAATAACCACTAACAAATGGATAAACAATTTTATATCCATACAATGGAATATTATCGAGCCATAAATGTAATGAAGTACTGATACATGAAAATATGCTAAATGAAAGAAGCCAGTTATAAAAGGCCATGTATTGTATATTGTGTAATCCCATTTATATGAAATGTCCAAGATAGGAAAATCCATAGAAACAGAGTAGATTACTGTTTGCCAAGATGTGGGGAGGGAATGGAAATATTGAAAGGTGACAGCTGAATGTTACAGGGTTCCTGTTTGAGGTAATTGTAATGTTCTAGAATTAACTCATGGTTTGCACAAGCTGGTGAATATACTAAACACCTGTGAATTGTGCCTCTCAAATGGGTATTTGTATTACACTCAATAGGTAGTATTTATATTACATTCAAAAGTAGTATTTGTATTACACTCAATACAACTGTTACCAAAAATAAGCATATTTTGCCTTCTTTCTGTCAAAGTAAAATTCTGAATATGTTAAAAATATTCCCATAAAAATATATGAGATACAGAGATAAAATAGGCTAGAATCAGTTTGCTTGGTTACATGCAAATTGGATAATAAAACCATAAAGTTTTGAGTTTCTTTTTTACCATACTCATATCTATTAGATAATCACTTTTATTCTTTTTTCAATTCAGTTTCTAATTGTATAGCCTGAGCTCTAATGATACAAAATTAGTAGTACATAGAATGATTTTGCTAGAAACTTAGATGACTCTTAAGAGGACTTGTTAAAAGGTGCTCCAGGATCACATAAAAAGAGCATGTAGTCATCCTTTTACCTCAATTTTAATAAATTTTTATCAAAGCTCCTATACTATCCACTGCAATTTATTGGCATGCAGCTTCCTCCAAGAAATGAAGTGACCAGAAGCTTACACTCCTGATGTTACACACACACACACACACACACACACACACACACACACACACAGAGAGAGAGATGTACAAATGTAGAAGGGTAGGCAGAGTTTCAAGATGAATGCTGGTATTTATGGCTGGAGAATGATAAGTTATTTGGAAGCACACTGTGCTTGTTATCACTATATTGCTTCTCATGCCCAAACTATCCTTTTTTGCCCTACTTTGTAATACTGGAGCTGGACCCCGTAAACATTTCTCCTTTAATAGTATAATGCTAAGCTCTGTAGTAGAGGGATCTAGAAGAGTTTTTCTCTTTCTGAATCTGGTGTCCTGCTTTTCTTTCTTGCTTCAGTGACATGCAGCTGAGCTGTCATTGGTGAGGGTCACCAGTAGTGTGCACCCCAGTGAGTGGCTTCTTAGTGAGTTTAGCCAGCACTACAGAAGCAGCTTTCTAGTGAGATTTCTCATCCCAGAAGTAGCTTCGCAGCAAGTTTCACTGCCCCCTAGCTGGTGAGGCTGGTGATGCTGTTGGTTTCACAGTGAGTATCAATGGAATATTTGGGGGCAGGTTTCTGTTTTCCAGGCTTGGTGTGCATCATTTCAGTGAAGTTCTCAGACATCCTGTGGGTGACAACTGCACCTTCTCTAACCAGTTCAAAATATTAGCCTTACCACGGTTGTCTTCTAAGATCATCTCTTTTTTGGATACTTGTTTCTAGCCCTAGAGGTAGTGGCTGCCACTTACATCTGCTAGTTGTATAACTTTTTTTTTTTTTTTTTTTTTTTGAGATGGAGTCTCGCTGTGTTGCCCAGGCTGGAGTACAGTGATGCAATCTGAGCTCACTGCAACCTCTGCCTCCCAGATTCAAGCAATTCACCTGCCTCAGCCTCCTGAGTACCTGGGATTACAGGTGCCCATCACCACACCCAGCTGATTTTTATATTTTTAGTAGAGAGGTGTTTCACCGTGTTGGTCAGGCTGGTCTCAAACTCCTGACCTCAGGTGATCCACCCACCTCGGCTATATTTTTTAGATTCCCTTTGCTCTTTTTGGTTAATCCCCTGTTGTGAATTCATATTTCCTCATACTCTGTTTTCACTCTTCAGATTACCGGTGTGGTTTCTGCTCCTAACTGATGTCTAACTGATACAGATAGCATTAGGCTTTTGCCTGAATCCTTTTATCAGAGGAGAAGCAGCTAAAATCCAAAAGAGTCTTTTGAGGCCAAATTTGAAAACACTTGCAGTAATATTTGGTGTCTCATTACTATTAAATAGTTTAATATTTTCTTCAAAATTCTTAAATTTTTTGCTCCAGGAAGATACAGATACTTAGCAGTGATTGTCAACTAGGACTTTTTCTACCTCTGAATAAACTGCTATGCTCACCTGAAAGTATACATTCCCATGGTGGTTGTATAATGCGTATATTCTTAAAGAGTCTCAACACAGTCTCAAGCTGGTTCAATACTGTTTCTGTAGTCTCACTACCTGCCAAGTAGGTCTTAAGTGTACCACTGTGACTCTTCTTGGCTTACAATAATCTTTAATCTTGGAGAGGAAAGGTGCCCACAGGAAATTCAGATGAGAAGCATGCAACATTTTGAAACACTTATAGGTGTCACTATTTCTGGCTGAATGCTGTGCAGTGCTGGTTGCTGATAATTTACTATCTTCTGTAGATAATAATAAAGAGAATTATTTGTTCTGTGAGCCACAGGATGGAGCTCACTTGTATAAAGTTTGGATAGTTCATGACCCCTGTCTCTACTCCTGTGGGACAGCATGGTCCTTGAACAAGATGTCTCCTCGAGGTCATTTGCTAATTGCCTGCCATCCCTGTAATACGGATATCTCACCATTGCTGTGTTTGTTTCCATCTTTCTACATGGGTACCTAATAGCCACTTTTTTTCTGGACATTCTTTCTGTCTATGATTTGTGGTCAAATAAATAATGAAAATTCTCACTTTCAGTATTCATTTTAATGAAAATTCACAGACTCGGAGCTGGTACAGACTCCATTGTTTCACAGCCTTGCTTTCCCCCACCCCACCCCAGGTCCAGGCTTCCCCGGGCCTGGTGGTCCACCTCTCTCTATGCAAACACACAAAAGCCACGAATGCTAGAATGCAAAACTGATGAGGTTTCTTTCTTTTTCAGAATAATGAAAATTCTCATTTTCATTATTTGCTTTGTATCCTTTTTGAACACCCCCTTCCCGACACCACTCCTCCCCACAGAGCTGAAGCTGAAAGAGAAGGAAAGGGAGCTCCATGAGGAGTTTGGACACCTGAAGCGGGTCCACCAGGAGAAGTGCAAGGGTGGTGGAAAGGCACCAGGAACTGGAAGAGGAGACCAGTGCTTTCAACTGACTGAAGGCTGCGGTAGAGGCCTTGCAGTCGCAGGCTTTGCAATATCACCTTACAGCAGCCCCTGTGGAAGGCAAGGACAAGAAGAATCAACACATGCGCACTTACATGTCGAGAGTGGACTTTAGACTCTCATGTGTTCAGTTGTTTGAGTTACACCTTGCGACTCTTCTCATAACATAGTGTGAGGACAGACTGGGAGCCGGTACCGACTCCATTGTTTAACAGCCTTGCTTTCCCCTACCCCACCCCAGGTCCAGGTTTCCCCAGGCCTGGCGGGTCACCTCTCTCTATGCAAACACATAAAAGCCATAAATGCTGGAATGCAAACCTGATGAGGTTTCTTCTTCAGAACCAGTGGTGGTTCTTCCATTTACAGTGTCACTGTTGCTTCATGGAGGAGTTAGGTGTGGCTGTAGTAAAGGCCCCAGGCATGATACTGGGCCTGATTGTGCAGCAGCTCGTTTGGTGCCATAGGTGCAGCTGCTGGTCTAGTGGACTTGCTGCAAAATGTGCTCATAGTTGCTCATTTTAACTTGCCAAACCTAGAGCTCAGTTTTAATAACTTCGAAACTTTAAAACACTTCTAAATTTTTATTTTGGTATCAGTGTAAAGACAAATAATATCCTCTCCTACTATTTTCATAAGGAACACATATTCACTGATTTTTAAAAACAAAAAAAATCACTAAACTTTTCTAATGTATAAAACATCCTTATAATAGAGAGTGAGAGGTGGGTAATAAGCTTCCTGTAATAGTGTTCGGCTTTTTATTTATTTTTATTTTTATTTTTTTTTAGACAAGATCTCACTATATGGCCAAGCTGGAGTCCAGTGGTGGGATGATGGCTCACTGCAGCCTCCACTTCCTAGGCTCAAAGGATCCCCCCTTAAGTATCTGGGACCACAGGCGTGTGCATTTTACATTTCTTTACTGATGGAAGTAGAACCTGAACAAACCCATGTCCACTGTTGTTACTATGAATGTAAACGGAATAGCGGCCTGGAGCAGTCTGTGCCCCAGAGATGCTACCTGTGAAAAGGGACCAGTTCCATTTGTCTGTGTTAAAGTGTTTGACTCCAGTTAAGACAGGATCCCAAGCAGGCTGGACACGGTGGCTCACGCCTGTAATCCCGGCACTTTGAAAGGCTAAGGCAGGCGGATCACTTGAGGCCAGGGGTTCTAGACCAGCCTTGCCAACATGGCCAAACCCCCTCTCTACTGGAAACACAAAAATTAGCTGGGTATGGTGGTACATGCCTATAATCCCAGCTCCTCAGGAGACTGAGGCACAAGAATCATTTGAACCTGGGAGGTGGAGGTTATAGTTAGCTGAGACTGTGCCACTGCACTCCAGCCTGGGTGACGGAGTGAGACTCTATTCTGGGGAATAGGAAAGAAGAAAAAAAAGACTCCCAAGCCAACCCTGCATATTCCAAATGGAAAGAGTGCTCAGTGGGGAAAAGGTTGTTACTGCAAAGTCGTTGCTGCTGCTTTCCTGGCTGGGACACAGGGTGAAGGAATGAAGGTGTCTGATGTACACGGACGATTTAAGAAAAAATAGGCAGCAAAGGAGCTTTTCCCCTTCAGCTGCACTCTAAAGGGGAACATTTAAGGAGGCACTAGCAGCATTGATTCTTCTATGCTTCTGTTGGTTTACAAGCCTCTGAGAAGGTGAACATTGAGAATATTACCAGGTAAAACGGGAGATGAAAAATGACTAGATGAAAGGAAGGGTATGCTTTAATGTTGATGAAGCACTATGCTGGGCACTGGAACTACCCAGAGGAATGCACAGTGCTCCCCTCAAGGGGCTCGCAGTCTAGCATACTGCCTGGCTAACAGCATTAGGAAGCTGTGCTAATGTATTGCTAGTTTGCTTTTCATGTCACCTTTCTTCCTTCCCATTACCACTTCCTCCTTTCTTCTTGGCTGGCTTTATTCATTTCCAGCACCAAGTCCTGGCTTCCTTCTACCTCCCTGAGATGATGTTCTGCTCAGGGAGAGACAGCTGGATGAGCTGCTTGTGTCCACTGAGGCACCACCAGGAAAAGGCAGCCTTTGCATGTGAGGTCTTCCACATGCCCGGAGTAGGGCAGAGTCTAGTGACAATTCTCCAAGTGTTTATGTCATGACCAGGGTGGATCCAGATTTTGTGGATGGAAGCTTCAACTAATTAGATGTTTTAATAAAAATATGAATATAAAACTAGGTATAGGGCCTTGGAAATGGCTCTGAAAATAAAGCTTCATTAGCTTCACAAAAGTCTAACTCTGGTTGCATCTGAAAACTGATGCTTCAATGTGGGTATCTACAAAGGTAAACTGGCATGTCTAAGGCAAATGTAGGCTGCAAGTGGCTCATCTCTAGGGCAATTTTATGTCTAAAAGTGTATTCGGTTGGGTCAAAGTATGCCCTTTAATAAAGCTTCTTTCAGCTAATGTATGTCTGAAGATGAGGTCTGATGACCCAGCAGAGTTCATTGGCTATACAAGAAATCCCGGTTCAGGGGCCAGTCTGGGACTCTACATTGGGCAGATTTGCCACCTGTACACTGCAGCCTGTGGGTCGCACCCCAGGCATACTGGAAGGCCATAATTTTGGTTGCTTGCCTGCCTATGGGCCTAAGTCTTCCCAGCATCTTTGGAGAGGCTTGACGGACTTGTATTTTCTGTGGTCTGAGCTGCCTCCACAGGTCCCATTAGTTCTTAGGAGCCTCACCTCTTCCCCTGCTGTTTGTGTTTGGAATTTTGTCGTCTTTATCTGAGAACAAATTAATCCTTGGTGCGCAAAGTGAGCTTAAAACTTGCCTTTATGCGGTGGCTCAAGCCTGTAATCCCAGCACTTTGGGAGGCCAAGACGGGTGGATCACGAGATCAGGAGTTCAAGACCATCCTGGCTGACACGGTGAAACCCCGTCTCTACTAAAAAATACAAAAAACTAGCCGGGCGAGGTGGCGGGCGCCTGTAGTCCCAGCTACTCGGGAGGCTGAGGCAGGAGAATGGCGTGAACCCGGTTGGCGGAGCTTGCAGTGAGCTGAGATCTGGCCACTGCACTCCAGCCTGGGCCTCAGAGCGAGACTCCGTCTCAAAAAAAAAAAAAAAAACAAAAAAAAAAACTTGCCTTTATTTGACAAGATACCCTTCATGGAATGTGACCCCGTCTGTAGGATCTCATTTACCCTTTTTTTTTTTTTCCTTTGTCATTGTTTGTTAGCATTATTAGGGCTGTCTTACAGGCTCCTGTGGGCATCTACCATCATCTCTTTCATAAACCATGTTGGTTTGGGGTAGAAAAATCATCATATGTTTTATTGTGTAAACTGGGACTGTTGAGAAAGGGGATGCTGTTAGTAATTGAAGTAGATCAACAGGCGTAAACCAGAACTGTCCCAGGCAAACCGGAATATATGGTCTTCTTAGTTATGGGTAACCTGGTCTAGGTGGGTTTTGTAACTGTGCATACAGACTGCATATATATTTATGTGTGTGTGTGTGTCGGCTCCCTGTAAAGTGGGTCTCCTATTACTGAATAAGAGGCCTGAGGGAACTATGGCTTGCTAGTCTGTTATGTTAACATGCTTTTCTAAAATTGTTTCACTTGTTAATTCATTTACTCCTTCATTCATTGTTTTGTTTTTGTTCTTTGTCATTCACTTCGTGCTCACTTTTTTTTCATTAAATTTTGCGTTAAAATTTTACGTATCTGCCAACAGTGTACGGGGTTTGCTTTTCTCCACATCCTCACCAGCATTGCTTGTCTTTTGAGTAAAAGCCATTATAACTGGGGTGAAATGATATCTCATTATATTTTCAGTTAGCATTTCTCTGATTATCAATGATATTGAGGATATTTTAATACTCCTGTTTGCTATTTGCATATCTTTAAAGAAATGTCTATTCAGATTTTTGCCCATTTTAAATTGGCTTATTAGATATTTTCCTATAGTATTTGAGCGCCTTATATATCCTGGTTTTCTTGTCAGACTGGTAGTTTGCAAATATTTTCTCCCATTCTGTGGGTTGTCTGTTCACTTTGTCTGTTGTTTCCTTTGCTGTTCAGAAGCTTTATAACTTGATGTGATTCCATTTGTTCATTTTTGATTTGGTTACATGTGCTTATAGGGTACTACTCAAGAAATCTTTGCCCAATCTGATGTCCTAGAGAGTTTTCTTAATGTTTTCTTTTAGTATTTTATAGTTTGAAGTCTTAGATTTAAGTCTGATACCTTTTGATTTGACTTTTGTATATGGTGAGAGATAGGGGTCTAGTTTCTTTCTTCTGCATATGGATATCCAGTTTTCCCAGCACCATTTATTGTAGAGACTCTCCTTTCCCCAGTGTATGTTCTTGGCAAACCTTGTCAGAAATGAGTTCACTGTAAATGTATGGGTTTTGTTTCTGGAGTCTCTATTCCATTGGTCTATGGGTTTGTTTTTATTTCAATGCCATGCTGTTTTGGTTACTATAGCTCTGTAGTACAATGTGAGATCAGGTAATGTGATTCTTCCAGTTTTGTTCTTTTTGCTCAGGATGACTTTGGCTGTTCTGGGTCTTTTTTGGTGCCATATAAATTTTAAGATTTTTTTCCTCCTGTGAAGACTGTCACTGGTATGGTGATAGAGATTGCATTTAATCTGTACTTTGCTTTAGGTAACATGGACATTTGAGCAATATTGATTCTTAAAATCCATGAATATAGAATATCTGCCCATTTTTTGTGTCCTCTTAAACTTACTGCATCAGTATTTTATAGTTTTTTTTTTGTGGAGATCTTGTCTTCGCTAATTCATAGACATTTTATTTGTAGCTATTATAAATGGGATTGCTTTCTTGATTTCTTTTTCAAATTGTTTGCTATTGGTATAAAGAAGTATTACTGATTTTTGTATGTTGATTTTATATCCTACAACTTCTCTGAATTTGTTTATAAGTTCTAAGAGCCTTTTTGTTAGCGTCTTAAGTTTTTCTAAATATAAAATTTCATTTGGAAAAAAGGATAATTTGACTTCTTCCTTTCTAACTTAGATGCCCTTTATGTCTTTCTCTTGTTTGATTGCTTTAGCTAGGGTTTCAGGTACAATGTTTAATAACAGTGGTGAAAGTGGACATCCTTTCGTGTTCCAGACCTTAGAGGAAAGACTTTCAGTTTTTTTCCCCATTCAGTAAGATATTAGCTGTGGGTCTGTTATATATGGCTTTTATTGTGATGTGGTATGTTTTATATATACCCAAGTCTTTAGGGTTTTTAATCACAAAAAAGTGTGGATTTTTTTTCAAATGCTTCTTCAACATCAGTTGAAATGATCATATGTTTTTTGTCCTTCATTTTGTTGATAAGATGTATCACATTGATTGTGTCTGTTGAACCATTCTTGCATTCCTGGCATAAATCTCACTTGGCCATGATGAATGATGTTTTCAATATGTTGTTGAGATTTGTTTTGCTAATATTTTAAGAAGTTTTGCATCAGTTTTCATCAGGGATATCGATGTGTAGTTTTCCTGTTTATCTGTTTATTTTGATATGTCTTTATCTTGTTTTGGTATCAGGGTAATATTGGTCCATAGGACAAATCTGGAAGTATTCCCCCCTCCTCCATATTTCAAAATACTTTGAATAGAAATGATATTAGTTCTTCTTTAAATGTTTTGTAAAATTTAGCATAAAAGCCACCAGATCCTGGACTTTCATTTGCTGGAAGACTTTTCAATAAGTCTTCAATGACATTACTTGTTACTGTTCTATTCAGGCTTTAGATTTCTTCATGATTCAATCTTGGTATGTTATGCGTTTCTAGGAATTTATGGATTTCTCCTGGGTTTTCCACTTTATTGGCATATAGTTCCTCATGATAGCCTCTAATGATCCTTTGAATTTCTGCAGTATGAGTTGTAATGTCTCCTTTTCCATCTCTAATTTTATTCATTTGTATCTTCTCTCTTTGTTCTTAGTCTGGCTAAATGTTTGTTGATTATATTTATCTTTCTGAAAAACATACTTTGAGTTTCATTGATCTTTCTTATTTCTTTATTTCAATTTCATCTATTTCTGCTCTGATCTTTTATTTCCTTTCTTCTGCTAATTTGGGATTTTATTTGCTCTTGTTTTTCTAGTTCTTAAAAATTCATTGGTAGGTTATTTGAGGTTTTTCTATTTTCTTGGTGTAGATGCCTATAGCTGTAAGCTTTCCTCTTAGTACTGCCTTCATTGTATTCCACAGGTTTTAGTAAGTTGTGTTTCCATTAGCATTTGTTTCAATAAATTTTTAATATTCCTTCTTAATTTCTTCATTGACCCAGTGGATGTTCAGGAGCATATTACTGAATTTCCATGTGTTTTAGTTTCCAAAATTCTTCTTGTTATTTATAGTTTTATTCCATTGTGGTTAGAGAAGACATTTGATATAATTTCAATAATTTTGAATTTTTTAAAGACTTGTTTTGTGGCCTAACGTATAGTCTGTCCTTGAGAATGATCCATGTGGTCTGGACAAGAATGTGTAGTCTGCAGCCATTGGATGAAATGTTCTGTAAATATCAATGAGGTCCATTTTGGTCTATAGTGCAGATTCAGTCCAATGTTACTTTGTTGATTTTCTGTCTTCATGATCTGTCCAATTCTGAAATTAGGGTGTTGGAGTCACCTGCTGTTATGGGATTGGAGTCTGTCTCTCTAGCTCTGACAATACTTGCTTTGTATATATGGGTGCTCCACTGTTAGGAGCATACATACCTGTAATTGTTATATCCTCTGGTTGAATTGACCCCTTTATCAGTAGATAATGGCCTTCTTTGTGTCTGTTTATAGTTTTTGTCCTGAATCTAGTTCTATAAGTATAGCTACCACTTCTTTTTTATGTTTCCATTTGCATGGAATATCTTTTCATTGTTTCATTTTCAGTTTGTGTGTATTTATAGGTGACACGTATTTGTAGATCATTGGCTTTTGTTTTTCCTTATTCAACCCCTCTACGTCTTTTTATTGGAGAATGTAGTCCATTTACATTCAATGTTATTAATAAGGACTTACTCTTGCCATTTTGTTGTTTACTGGTTCTTGTTTATTTATTTATTTATTTATTTATTTATTTATTTATTTTTTTAATCTTGTCCCTTATTTTTCTTCTTTCCTGTGAAGGCTATTTTTTTCTGGTGATGTATTTTAATTTACTGATTTTTGTACTTTATGTATTTGTTGTGTTTGTGTTTTGATTTGAGGTTACTGTGAGACTTGTAAATAATATAACCCATTATTTTAAACTGATGACAACTTAACACTGATTACATAAACAAAAAACAAAGAGAAAACTAATAAAACCTCTACCCTTTAACTTTGTCACCATGTTTAACTTTCTGTTGTTTATTAATACCTTTGTTGTTGTTGTTGTTGTTGTTGTTTAACTGATTATGCCTTGAAAAGTTGTAGTTATTTCTGGTATGTTCATCTTTTAGTCTTTCTACTCAAGATATGACCCATTTACATACCACAATCACAGTGTTACAGTATCCTGTGCTTTTCAGTGTATTTACTATGACCAGTGAGGTTTGTACCTGCAGATGATTTCTTATTGCTCATTAATGTTTTTTTGTTTCAACTTGAAGAACTCCTTTCATCATTTCTTTTAGGACATGTATAGTGTTGATGAAATTCCTTGGTTTTTGTCTGGGAAAGTCTTTATTTCTCCTTCATGTTTGAAGGATATTTTCACTGAATACATTAGGATAGGACAAATTATTTTTTCCTTCACTACTTTTAAGTATGTAATGACACTCTCTCCTTGCCTGTAAGATTTCCACTGTAAAGTCTACTGCCAGGCACTGGAGCTATGCTGTATGTTATTTGTTTCTTTTCTCTTGCTGCTTTTAGGATCTTTTCTTTCTCCTTGACCTTTGAAAGTTTGATTATTAAATGTTTTTAAGTAGTCTTACTCTTAGGGTAAATTGGCTAAGTGTTCTATAACCTTCTTGTATTTGAATATTGATATTGTTCTCTAGGTTTGGTAAGTTTTCTGTTATAATTCTTTTGAATGAACTTTCTACACCTATGTCTTTCTCTACTTCTTCTTTCAGGCTAATTATTCTTAGATTTGTCCATTTAAGGCTATTTTCTAGCTCTTGTAGATGTGTTTCATTATTTTTATTTTCTTTTGTCTCTTTTCACTGTGTACCTTCAAATAGCTTATGTTGAAACTCATTAATTCTGCTTCATCAGTTCTACTATTAAGAGACTGGTATATTCTTCAGTGTGTCAATTGTATTTTCAACTCAAGAATTTATTCGATTCTTTTAAATTATTTCAATCTTCTTCTTAAACTTATATGATAGGATTCCAACTCCCTCTGTTTTATCTTGAATTTCACTGAGTGTTTTCAAGACAGCTATTTGAATTAGCTATCTGAAAGGTCACATATCTCTGTATCTCTATGATTGGTCCTTGGTGCTTTAGTTCATTTGGTGAGGTCATATTCTCTTGGATGGGCTTGATGATTGTGGAGGTATGTTGTGTCTGGGCATTGAAGAATAAGGTATTTATTATAGTCTTCATAATCTGGGCTTATTTGTACCCATTCTTCTTGGGAAGATTTTCCAGGGCTTTCCAGGTATTTGAAGGGACATGGGTAGCGTAACCTGATTTTTTTGTTAGTGCAGCCATATCTACATTAGGGAACTTCCAAAGCCCAGTAACCCTGTGACTCTTGCAGACTTAGGGAGGTACCACCTTGGTATTCTTGGATGAGATCTGGAAGAATTCTCTAAAGTACCAGACAGAGACTCTTTCCTTTCCTTTCCTTTCCCCCAAACAAATGGAATGTCTTTCTGTGCTGAGCTTCCTGGAACTAAGGGAGGGATGACACAAGCACACCTGTGGCCACTACCACTGGGACTGTGCTGGACCAGACCTGAGGCCATCACAGCTATGGGTCCCACCCAAGGACTACAGTAATCACTGACTGGATACTGCCTATTATCACTCATGGCCCTAGGGCTCTACAATCAGCAGGGAGTGAAACTAGCTAGGCTTGTATCCTTCCCTTGTATCCTTCAGGGTGGTGAGCTTCCCCCAGTCTCAGGTAGGTTCAGAGGTACAGTCTGGGAGCCAGGACTTGGAGTAAGAAACCTTAGGGATCTACTTGGTGCTCTATTCACTGTAGTTGAGCTGGCACCTAAGCCATAAGACAAAGTCCTTGCAGCTCTCCCATCTCCTTTCCATAAGCAGAGGAGTCTTTCTCCATGGACACCACTACACCAGGCTCATGGCAAGTACAGCCTGGCTACTGCCTATGGTCACTCAAGGCCCAAGGGGTCTTCAGTCATCTTATGGTGAATGCTGCCAGACCTAGTACTTACCCTTTAGTGCAGCAAGCTCCCTTATTGCCCAGGGCAGGTCCAGGAATGCTGTCCAAGAGCCAAGGCCTGGAATCAGGACCCCAAGGGCCTATGTGGTGCCCTACTGCACTGTGGCCAAGCTAGGACTAAAACTGCAAAAGGCAAAGTCCCTTTACTGTTCCCTTTTCTTTTCTCAAACAGAAAGAGTCCCTCCCTATAGCTACCACAGCTGGGAATGTGCTGAGTTTCATCTGGAGCCTGCACATCACTGAGTCTCATCCGAAGCCCATTGTGAGCACTGCCTGGGTACCGCTACTGATTATTCAGGGCCCATGGGCTCTTTATTCAGCAGGTGATGAATCCTTTCAGGGCTGGATCTTTCCCCTCAAGCATTCCCTTCTGACACAGGGTGTGTCTAGAAATGTCATCAAGAGCAAAGGCCTGAACTGGGGACCTCAGGACTCTGCCTGGTGCCATTTTCTACTATGGCTAAGCTGGTACCCAAGTTGCAAGACAAAATTCTCTTCGCTTTTCCGTCTCCTCTCCTCAACAGAAGGAAGGGGTCTCTCCGGATGCTACAGGCTGTGCTGCCTAGGGCAGGGAGAAGGGAGGCACATGCTCCCTTGGCTGACCCAGCTGGTTTCCCACTGGGTCATGTGCCTCCAACTCCACTGGCTCCAAGCTCATCAAAACACCAGGACATAACCCAGAAAATTGCCTTTCAAGTTTATTTAGAACCCCAGAGCCCTTTAGCTTATAAGATTTAACAGAACTCAGGTTCCAACTATTGGGATGCCCAATTTGCCACTGAGTATGGCTGGTCTAAACGCTCCCTCCATTGGCATCAGCTGGGTACTGCTGGTGTTACTTTCTGCTATGACAGGGTGGCACTGAGTTCCAATGAAAATTCTGATAATCACTGTTCTCTCTCTCCCCCAGTTGCACAGATTCTTTCTCCATGGCACGCAGTTGCTGCCTTCATGGTGTTGGGGATGGGTGGCATCATCTATTCAAGATTATATTTCTTACCCTCTTCAATGCCTCTTTTAGTGATATGAATCATAAAACTAGGCACTATGATTCCTCACCTGATTTTTGGTTCTTATTAACATTTTTTGATGTGTGTGTGGATAGAAGTTCCATTTGGTTTTCCTGCAGGTGGAGGCTTCTACTAGCCATTTTTCTCTGTCTTCCCTCTAACTCCAATTTTGCAGCTTCATATTATATCCCACTATATCTTGATATTTCAGGTATTATTCTTATGTTTCCAGTTGGTCTGCACACTTCATGAAGGGAGAAAGATGCAAAATAAAGATTTCTTTATTTGAAATTTTGCCATGAAGCATCCTTTCCAATTTCTGGGAGATATGTACACACTTGGACCTCATTAATTCCAAAGATTATTTTAGAAACCAGGGTATATAATTCTGTTTGGGGAGACTTAAAGAACGCTCTCTATTGAAATATTTTGCTCTCAACACTTCGTATCAGATGTTGCCATCAGGCCATGGTGGAATCATATGGTTAATTCTCTACTTGTTTCCATCATGATTTTACTTAGAAACATCTCATGTAATAACTGAGATAGCTATGTAATTGGAAATTCAGACACTTAAACTTTTTAAATAATAGAGAACTTCATAGTTTTTGAAATAGTGCTTGTAAAAATCATTAGTGTTTTATAACATGAGGAAAAATCACAAACTAGAAATTGCAAGATTCAGTAAAAAAGCCCTCAAGCTATTCTTATCAAATGGAGTCAAAAATACTAAATTTACCAAAATTTAATGTTGCCATTTTACAGATTGTCTAATGAATTGAAAATGTTAACATTGCACATTTTTACAGTCCATAATGTTTTCTTACAACTTTAGATTTGCATTTATACTTTATCATTTCCTGAATCTTGAAACACATCTTCTTCATGACACTACAGAATTCTCAGCTGTGTGACTATTTAAATGAATTTTGTGCAGTCCAGTTTAAGTGCAGAGGTGATACCTTTATTTAGGTCATTTATCCTAAAATTTGCACCTTTAAAGACAAAAAGCAGAAAAAAGTATTAACTATATTCATCCAACTATGCTATCGAACACTGTAATTTATTGCTTCTAACTGTATTTTTGTGCTTATTGACCAACCTCTCTCCATCCAGCCATCCTATCCTTGCCAGCCTTGCTAATCACTATTCTACTGTCTTCCTCCATTATATAACTTAAAAGTATGAAATAATTACAGCAATGCGTGAGATTTAGTAACCTTTTGAACATGTGCATATGGATGTCCATTGTATAGCATTTTTGTTATTTGTAATATTTCATAATACAAATATATTTAACTTAAGAGAAAGGCCTTCCTAAGAGATATCAACACTGGCATTCTTATATCTACCTGTAGTATTCTACTGTCTGTAGCTGATGTAGGCTGTTATAGTTACAGCTAAATACAAACTTGAGTTCTCATTGGGACAATTTCTGTCACTGGAAAAGAAAAATATATAGGCAGCACAAACACTTAGAAATAAAATTTATCATTGATAAGGGAATATGAGAGATAGTCACTGGAATAAAGCTGAATAATTTACAGTGATGTAAATTTATTCACTTTTCTTAACAAGGACAATAACTCAGTCACCCCACTCAGATTACCTCCAGATTTGTTTGAAGCACCATGTCTGCCTTGAGGCAATTTGGAAAAAAAAAAAAGGCATGCATCAAGTGTGTAAATATTTCATAGCTACTGTTCTTCATTTCAGTATCAAGCAACTTTTTCCAAACTATATTTTTTCCAAGCTGTTTTAAAAGTCTGTTTTTTGAGACTGAAGAGTGTTGAAATAAACTTTAAAAACATTTTAGTGACATTCAAGAGTAACTGTTGAAGCACTTCCTTCTAGGAGAAGAAAACATAAAAGCATTTTTAGAATTCCATACACATTGAAGTCACTAGAGCATTTTAATATGCATTTCTATTAATATAAAATATAGCTGCCTATAACTGCTTTTTAATCAAATTTAGGAGTTCCTAATAAATATAGAAGACAGCACCAACATAAGAATCTTATGCATGAACATTTGGATTTTTATTTTGAAAAATCACTAAAATGCAGTCTTAATTTTTTAATGTTGTCTAGAAAGAAAGTACCATTTAAATACTTGAATTATAAGGTCAGTAGCTTCATTATTGAGTCACAGTAAGCAGATTAAAATGTGTTAATTTTAAAAGATGATCAGAGGAAATATCTTCACGTCTCTGGCCAATCCAGGCAAGCACAGATGGGCCAGCCCTGATCTGACTCCACCTTGTGGACATCATTCTGGCTTACTATGGCTGTGGCTGCTCTACCTGTACTGAGTAACCTGATCTAAAGAGATCTATCCAAGCCAGGTTCTGTTTTTAATACCCTGTGTTAAAAAAGTAAAGCAAATACAGTGGTCTCTGGCATGGCTAGCTATAGGTAAAACTGCAAAGTAGGCAAGTTCTCTTGACTTTCCTTTCTGAAATTTCTGTACCCTTGAAGTATCCACAATCTCATTTGGTAGCCTCATTGCCCAGCTCTCCCTTTACTCCACTGCCCTTCCCAAGTTTTCATTCTTAAAAAAACTCTTTGTCCCTCGCATGCCTTCCTAGAGAGCTGAGTATTAACAGGAAAAAAAATAAAGGCAAGACTGGTTCTTGTGTTACTCCATTTTGGTAATGAAGGCATTTAGACATTCTGTATTTCAAAAAAATAAATGACTAGTGGAAGGCATTGGTCAGCTGACCAAAGGACAACGTATTTTGAGGGCAGAAGAACTTTTTCCAGCAGCCATCCTGCTCAGGCCCTCTATGGATTATACAAAACCTCACACATTGCAGTTGTTTGCAAAATCCTTTTAAGAAGATCATGGGCTGTGAAACCATGAAGAGGGGAACTGTTTTCTCTGCATATTCCCTTATCAATGATAAATTTTGTCTCTAAATGTTTATGTATTTTTCTTTTTTTTCTTTTTTTTTTTTTTTTTTGAGACGGAGTCTTGCTCTGTCGCCCAGGCTGGAGTGCAGTGGCCAGATCTCGGCTCACTGCAAGCTCAGCCTCCCGGGTTCACGCCATTCTCCTGCCTCAGCCTCCCGAGTAGCTGGGACTACAGGCACCCGCCACCTCGCCCGGCTAGTTTTTTGTAATATTTAGTAGAGACGGGGTTTCACCGTGTTAGCCAGGATGGTCTCGATCTCCTGACCTGGTGATCCACCCGTCTCCGCCTCCCAAAGTGCTGGGATTACAGGCTTGAGCCACCGCGCCCGGCCTATGTATTTTTCTAGTGATAGAAATTGTCCCAATGATGACTCAAGTTTGAATCTAGTTATAACTATGACAGCCTGTATTGTTTTCAGATAGTGAAATACAATGGGTAGATACAAGAATGCCAGTGTTGTTATCTCTTGGGTTTCAAGAGATATCAAGAATCTCTTGATATCTCTTGATAACTTCATTTCTAAGTTAAATATATTTGTATCATGAAATATTAGCAGCAGCAAAAATGCTATTTATTTGCATCACATTTTCCTATAAATTCAGAACTTTATGTACTTAGCATATTTTCAGATTGAGCTAACTTTTATTGAGGACCTTGATGTATTTTTGTATTACATCCTAAAGAAAAGATATTTTTGGTTTTTACATTATAATATACTGGTAACTAATGGAGTGTAATACAAAAGTGCTTTGTTTTCATAATGATATTCAATTTCTTCATGTCATTTAAGGTTTGCTAGGGAAGGTGGGTCTACTGTGCTCTTGAAAAAAAAATTCCAACATCCTAATTAACATATTTAAATTTAGGAGTTAAAATTTTTTGGCCTAAATTTTCATTGATCATAATTTCAAATAGTAAGTACAGTTAGTATCACGTCATAGAATATTTGAAATACAGAATGTAAGATTACTCAAGAATACTTGGGCCCATATATCTTAGTATAAAAGATAAAGCCATAAACGGAAGTTTACTTAATAAATATTTCTCTTTAAAATGATGAATTGTGATACTTTGAGTCTCTGCTAATATCCCTAGGTACTTAGAAAACATGTAGAGCCTGTTTACAGGGTTTTATCTTGAGTGATGTGGGAAAACACATCATTGAATATTCATGAATGTACACTGAACACCCAGAACTTTGGTAAGAGAAGAGATGAGGATCTATAGTAGGCATGGTAATGGCTCTGAAAGTGTTCTCAGTGTAATCCTGAGAACATGCAAATATGTTACCTTATAGATAATTTAAGGAAAGGGCTTAAAATGAGAGATTATCCTGGATTATTCAGGTGATTCAATGTAATCTCAAACTCCTTGAAAGTGAAAGAAAGATGCATAAAAGTCAGAGTCTTGAGAAGGAGATGTGATGGCAGAAGCAAGGTCACGTGATATAACGTGAGAAGGATGCCATCAGTTTCTGCTAGCTTTGAAGATGGAGGAAGGGGAACACAATAGAATCATAGAATAAATTCATATAAGTTCTTGCAACAAATATACAAACCCATCAGCATCTGCATTTATCCCTGCCTGTCTCCCCACTGTTAGAAGAGCTTACCCTTTTCATTTCCAAGCCTTTCATTTTGTGCTTGTGAATGTGGGTGGTTTCTAGCATCTATAAAAGGCCAAGAAATGGGTTCTGTCTTAGAAAGTATAGAAACACAGCACTGTAGACACTTTGACTTTAGGCCAGTGAGACCTGGTCAGGCTACTGACCTATAAAACTCTAAGGTAACGAATTTGTGTTGTTTTAAGGAACTACGTTTGTGGAAATTTGTCATAGGAACAATACAAATCTGATACAAAATCTGAAAGAAATCCACAGTCATAATTTTGAAAGGAATTCAAAATTTTACCTTTTTGAAGGGATTTCCTTTCTGCAAAGCAAAAATAGGCTGGTGTGGTGGCTGATGCCTGTAATCCTAGTGCTTTGGGAGGCTGAGGCGGGAGGATCAGTTGAGTCCAGGAGTTTGAGTCCTGCCTGGGCAACATAGCGAGACCCAATTTTAATAATATAATAACGAGTGAATTAAAAATCAGGGGCAATGACTAATGACACAAGAGGAAGTAGAGGGCTTTCGGAGGTGGACAGTAGTGATACAAGTAAAGACCCCACAGAAAGCAGAAGCATCTCAAAATTGAGAACAGAAAGCATTGAAATAGCTGTAGCATAAAGTAGAGCTAGAAAAGAGAGAGGACCCTGGGAAAATAATCAGGAGCTAGATTAAAAGATGCTTTATGAAATACAAAAGGGTTTTGAATTAGCAACATTTTAAACATGAGAGTTACATGATTTGATTTTTAAAATACTAGTCTTGCTGTAGTGTGGATAATGAATTGGCCTGGAATAGTACTGGAGGCAAAGACACAAGTTAGAAGGCTGCTGACATAATTTATATTTTACCTTAAGGTTGTAGGATAGCAATGGTAAGGATAAAATGTTTGTGGATTTGAGAAATGTGGACTAGGCTGGCAAGTGAAGGAAGATAAAGAGAGTCAAGTATAATACAAAGGTTTCTTGCTTGAGCAACTCAATGTGTCACTTACTGAAACATGGTACAAAGAATTTTGTGAAAGAAAAAGTTCAGTTTTGGAAATGTAAAATTTGACGTGTGCTGGAGACATTTAAATGGAGGGAAACATTGGAAACGTGAATTTAGACCTATAGGGAGTGAGTTTTAGGCTTGTGGTATAGATGTGAGAATTCTTAGTACATAGATGATAGAATTTCAGAAAATGAAGTTATCCTGTGTGTATCAACATCTAGAAGGCTGTGAAATGACATTTACAGGATGGGTGGAAGAAGATAAAGAGCAGCGTGCTGGTTAACGAAGCTGGTTCGTAGATGTGTAACATTTGCTAGTTTGCATGAGATAAACATTCCTATCATGACTTACTTTTTGAGCTGCCACTGTTACATGACAGTGCAGTTGGGAAGAAATTCACACACTTGGCTCTCTTGAATTGGTGCAAGCTGTTTCCATTATAGAAATAGGGAATTTCAGAGAAAGTCATCACCAGTGAGGAATTAAAAACAAAGCCTAAGAAAACCAATTAGGGACTTTGATTATGAAAGGAGGAAAGAGATGGGGAGTGTGTGGTTGCTTTTGTTTTGTTTCGAGTTGGAGGAAGAACTGAGTATATTTAAATGCTAATGATAAATAGCCAGTAGAGAGGAGAAGGAGTAGTTGAAAAATAACCCTTTAAAGAGTGATTGATTGTGTGTAGGGGAAATTGGTGGAAATAAGATCACAAGCACAAAATGAAAGGCTTGGAAATGAAAGGGTAAGCTCTTCTCTTCTAACAGTGGGGAGACAGGAAGGGATAAATGCAGATACCGATGGGTTTGTATATTTGTTCCAAGAACTTACAGAATTTATTCTATGATATTTTGCCTATTTTGCAGCATAATAAGTAAGGTAAAATTTGAGACTGAAGAGAAGGTGATGAAGATCGGAACTTTAAAAAAGATTCTAAATAGGAAATAAGAGTTGCTGGGAAGCGTTCCTTTGATGAGGTCAGTGGCTGTAAACTTAGAGGCACAAGTCTATCTGGTAGAAAATTTTCTCCAGTTGCTCTTAGATGGCTGAAGTAGACAGAGAGAAAGCAGGCAGCTGGATTTCAGCAGCATTGGCCTCTGTAAAATGGAATGCGAGAGGCCCAGTGGGGCACAGAAGTAGAGGAAGTTGATCAGAGAGAGCTTAAAGAGATGGGGGTGAAATCTGTTGTATAGGGAAAGAGGTAAAGATACACAAAGGCTGCTAAAGAGATGGGTGTGAAATCTGTTGTATAGGGAAAGAGGTAAAGATACACAAAGGCTGCTAAAGGTAGAGGAAGTAGGTAGATTAAGAGAGGTTGCTGGGTAAATAAAATACCACAAAATGGGAGTAACTGATTAAGAATCCTGGTAGCTCACGCCTGTAATCCTAGCACTTTGGGATGCTGAGGCAGGCGGATCACTTGAGGTCAGGAGTTTAAAACCAGCCTGGCCAACATGGTGAAAACCTGTCTCTACTAAAAAAAAAAAAAAAAAAAAAAAAAAAAAAAAATAGCGGGACGTGTTGGCGGGCGCCTGTAATCTCAGCTACTTGGGAGCCGGAGGTTTGCAGTGAGCCAAGACCCCAGCACTGCACTCCAGCCTGGATGACAGAGTGAGACTCTGTCTCAAAACAATAAATGAATGAATGAATGAATGAATGAATGAATGAATGAATAAAAATGGTGAAAAACATAAATTGTGGTCTCAAAGGCCCAGGTCTAGATTTCAGAGGTAGCGTTCACTTGAAAGCTATAACTAGTGGATGACTATGTGAGTAAGTGACTGAGTGGAGTACAGTTGAAAATAATAGGCAGTGAAGTAACAGGACTATGAAGGCAGAAATATATATTGGTCATTAATTTGTATATGGAAGTCACTGATGATGATGCTGGAAATTAGCTAAAGAGAAAGACATTAGTTTTCAATGAATGGAGGATAAAAGATGTTATATGAGTAATATGAGTCTAAAAGTAACAAGCATTGAACTTGGTGTGGGGGAGGAAGAACTCTTTGGAAGTAGCTGTCTTCCTGTTGTGTGTGGGGAATGAAAACTCCAAGGCAATTAATATTTCGAGGGTGGGAGTCAGATTCTGGTTAGATCTACAAAATGAAGGTGATATGTGCAGAAGTAGGAACCTAACTGCTGTTTCCTGAAATATCAATCTTAGAATTTTTAGAATTTTCTTAGAATTTTTCTCCTTGTCTGAAGAGTTATAATTTTAGGTTTGGAACAATCTCAGTGGATTTGTTTTTATAACTTAAAAATGCACTCTAGGCTGGGTACCTATAATCCCAGCACTTTGTGAGGCCGAGGCGGGCGGATCACGAGGTCAAGAGATCGAGACCACCCTGGCCAACATGGTGAAACCTCATCTCCAGTAAAAATATAAAAATTAGCTGGACGTGGTGGTTGCACGCCTGTAGTCCCAGCTGCTCGGGTGGCTGAGATAGGAGAATTGCTTGAACCTGGGAGGCAGAAGTTGCTCACTGCTTAGAGACTGGACCACTGCACTCCAGCCTGGGTGACAGCAAGACTCTGTCTCAAACAAAATTAATAAACAAAATAGAAACAACCACTCTATTTGGAAGAGGAAAACATATTCACTCTGCTGTTTTTGTGATGCAAGGCTTTGGGAGGAAGGGCAGAGTTCAAAGGTAATTGGCACCTGTGTGGAAAATGAAGGGGGAATGCTACAGAAGGAGGCATAGAAATTGCTAAAGAACATGTTTAGCTAATACACAACTTTACTTTTAAACTGAGGCTTCTGGGAATGAGCAGAGATACTGAAGGACTGCATGCTCTCTCTCTGATTATTTCTAAATGACTAAATGGCTTTCTGTGCCCTGTAGCATTTATTATCTCCACTTTTAGTTGGCTATTAAATGGATACATTGTTTTTATTGAAGCTATAATTTGCTTGTGTCTTCAAAAGTATATTTTGCCATTTCGTTATTGCTTGTTATCACTGCCCTCCAGAAAAACTGACACCTACATTAACACCAAATAAATTCATAATGAACAAATCTATTATAAAAGTAAGTTAAAAATACTGAGTACAAAAGGCATTGTCTTAAAGCATTTCTTTGAGAAGATTTTCAATGCACTTATTCATCTATTTTAAGTTTATGGGTTGCTTAATTGAATACTTGATATTGGAGAAAATATGAACTATTGTCAAATTAAATTTGTAAACAAGCTCTTACCTTCCACCTGATGAAAATGATTTTTAGAACTCCTTGGATTTTGTGAATGTACGTGGCACTTCAGGTCATTCCTACATAAAGTAGCTTATAAGGTGTGCATATCTTGTGTATTTTATGATAGTTCATAAAATTTCATTAGTAACGGGAATGACCCAGATATATAGGGAAGCATGCCGTGTGCACAAGTATGTAGGATTATGTGTGTGGTGCCCGTTCATGATACCAGGTCTGTCGCAGAAACCTTTGATGACACCACAAAAGAGAAAAATGTGGAATGTGCTCAGGAAACATGAACATAAAGAGATACACATTTAAAGAACATCCCGTTTAAAAATAGAGTTATGTTTTATAGATATTAAAAAGCACTAGAAAAAATGATTTACTCCTGAAAAATGATGCTGTCATGGTTTGGGGGTAGTATTTAATCATTATATTTCAGGCTTTAAAGCCAGTCCTAAGTTTGTAAGAATTGCTTAAGTTAAAGCACATACAATGCTCAGAAGGGTGTCTCATACATAGAAGCAGTCAATTCATGTTAAATGTTGTTGTTATTGTGATTATTCGTACATGAAACAATTCATAGAACTTTTTGCCTGATGGTATCACTGAATGTTGAACAATGGGAAAGTTAATAATGTAAAAAATCTTCAGTATTTTCTTATAATTAGAGCAACAATATCATCCTTGCACGTTGACCTTTGACCTTTTTTTTTCATTTTCACTTGCCTTCCTAATGCATATGTCTTTCTACCCAAATAATATAGTGAACCCCTTAAAGAAAAAGCATTCTTTATTCCTATTTCTAAACTCAACACCTACTTTAAAATACTATGTGTAGGTGAAACTCAAAACACTTAACACTATTATCAATATTTGGTTGGCTAGGGATCCCACATAAAGAGAAATTTACAAGAGGTAAGCCTGAAGTATTTGCTATCATTTAAAAATACATATTAAGGAGATACTGTATTCACTTTGAGTTTTAGAGGCATAACATTGTAAGTTTTAGGATCTTGTCATTATTTCCTTCTGTTAGAGCAGTCATCTGTAGAGTATCTTTTACGCCTTTGAAATCTCTTTTAAATCACTCCCTTTGAATATCTTTTCAAAGAGATCAGGGTTCTTAGTTGCAAATAACAAAATGTATTCTGACTACATTAAATAGAAAATAAATTTAATATTAAATATTTTCATTAAATGGAAAATAAATGTGTTAAATACATGTTAGATCCCTCACAGCAGGAGCATGAGCAGTGGTGTATTCATATTTTCTCTGGAATGACACAATTATTTTCAATAAGAAAAATGAAATACTAATTCTGGCCAGAAAAAAGTGCAGACAGTGAAAACTGTTTCTTGTTTGTTTTGTTTTACTTTTAAGTTCTGGGATACATGCGTAGAACGTGCAGGTTTGTTAGATAGGTGTACGTGTGCCATGATGGTTTTGCTGCACCTATCAGCCTGTTATCTAGGTTTTAAGCCATGCATATATTAGGTATTTGTCCTAATACTCTCCCTTCCCTTGCTTCCCATCCACAACTGGCCCTGGTGTGTGATGTTCCCCTCCCTGTGTCCATGTGTTCTCATTGTTCAACTCCCACTTATGAGTGAGAACATGTGGTGTTTGGTTTTCTGTTCCTGTGTTAGTTTGCTGAGAATGATGGTTTCTAGGTTCATCCATGTCCTTGCAAAAGACATGAATTCATTCTTTTTTATGTCTGCATAGTATTCCATGGTACATATGTGCCACATTTTCTTTATGGAGTCTGTCATTGATGGGCATTCGAGTGGTTCCAAGTCTTTGCTATCGTAAATAGTGCTGCAATAAACATAGTTGTGCATGTGTCTTTACAGTAGATTGATTTATAATCCTTTGAGTATATACCCAGTAATGGGATTGCTGGGTCAAATGGTATTTCTGGTTCTAGATCCTTGAGGAATCGCCACACTGCCTTTCACTCAGAAACTAAGAAGTTTTGGGCATAGTTAGTACTTGGATGGGAGAAAACTTTCTTTTCTTGTATTTTGGATATATGACCATACCAGTAAAATTTTTTAAAAAATGAAAATTTAAAAATACATATTGCAATACAAAAAGGAAAAAGCTATATATTGATACTTTTTAAAGACATGAATCATTTCTTTAAATGTTGAAGAAATTTATACCTGTATATTAATATGTCATAATAATGAATGATGACATTACAATTTCTGTTTTCAGGAATGAACTTTGGAAAACTTGTTAATGACTTCAAAATAGATTTTCCTTGAATATTCATATTTAAAAATGAATATATACATTTAATACATTTAGGTAGCATATCAGATTTGTTAATCTATCATCACTCATAGTTGATTAAAAACACGTATTTTATTTTATTTTATTTTACCAGATTCAGGGGGTAGATGTGCAGGTTGGTTACATGGGTATATTGAGTAAGGTTGGGGTTTACTTCTAGTGAATGCGTCACCCAAATAGTGAATACTGTATCCAATAGGTAGTTTTTAGCACTCGCCCTCCCCTGCTTGACAGTCCTCAGTATATATAGTTTCTATCTTTATGTCCATCTATACTCATTGTTTAGCTTCCACTTATAAGTGGGAATATGTGGTATTTGATTTTATGTTTTCGTGTTATTTCACTTAGGATAATGGCTTCCAGCTGCATCCATGTTGCTGCAAAGGACATGATTTGATTTTTTTATGGCTACATAGTATTCTATGGTGTATCTATGCCAAATTTTCTTTTTCCAGCCCATCACTGATGGACATATAGGTTGATTCCATGACTTTGCTAGTGTGAATAGTGCAACAGTAAACAAGCCATTGTAGGTTAGTTTATGATAAAATGATTATTTTTTTCCTTTGGATAGATACCCAGTAGTGGGATTGCTGGGTTGAATGGTAGTTCTATTTTTAGATCTTTGATAAATTTCCATACTGTTGCCCATAGGGGTTTTACTAATTATATTCCCACTAGCAGTATGTAAGTGTTCCCTTTTCTCTGCATCCTTGCCACTATCTGTTCTGACTTCTTAATAGCCATTCTAATTAATGTGAGATGGTATCTCATGTTTTTAATTTGCATTTATTGGGTTTGTGATCTTGAACTTTTTTTTTCATGTTTGTTGGTTGCTGTAGGATTTCTTTTGAGGACTGTGAGTTCATATTCTTTGCCCATTTTTTAAGGATGATAATTGTTTTGTTCTTGGTATTTAAGTGTCTTTGCATAATTTCTATAGTTTCTATGCATTCAACAAAGGACTAATAATAGTACTAATAGTTCCTTATTAGTCCTCTGTTGGATGCATAGTTTGAAAACATTTTCTCTCATTCTGTAGATTATCTATTTTCTCTGTTGATTAAGTCCCATTTGTTTCTTTGTTACTGTTTCATTTGCTTTTGAGGTCTTAGTCATAAATTATTTGCCTAGGCCAATGACCAGAATAGTTTTTCCTAGGTTTTCTTCTAGGATTTTTCCAGAGTTAGGTTTTACGTTTAAGTCTTTAATTCAACTTAAATTAGTTTTTGTATATGGTGAGAGGCAGGGCTCCAGTTTCATTCTTCAGCATATGGCTAGCCAGTTTTCCCAGCATCGTTTATTGAAGAGGATGTCCTGTCCCCATTGCTTATTTATGTTGACTTTGTTGAAGATTGGTTGGTTGTAGGTATGTGGCTTTATTTCCAGTTTCTCTAGTGTGTTCCATTTAACTCTCTGTCTTTGTACCATGCTGTTTTGATTATTACAGCTTTGCAGCGTAATTTGAAGTCAAGCGATGTGATGCCTCTAGCTTTGTTCTTTTTGCATAGAATTGGTGTGACCATTTGGGCTCTTTTGATTCCATATGGATTTTGTAATAGTTTAAGTCTGTGAAAAAATGGTAATTTGATAGGAACTGGGTCAAGTTTGTACATTGCTTTGGGGAGTGTAGTCATTTTAATGATCTTTGTTCTTCTCATCCATGAGCATTGGATGCTTTCCTATTGTGTGTCATCCATTATTTCTTTCATCAGTCTTCTGTAGTTATCCTTGAAGTCTTTCACCTCCTTGGCTAAATGTATTCCTAGGTCTTTTATTGTTGTGTGATAATTGTAAATGAGATTGAGTTCTTGATTTGGTTCTCAGCTTCAGTGTTGTTGGTGTATAGAAATGCAACTGAATTTTGTGTATTAATTTTGCATCCTGAGACTTTATTGTAGTAATTTACCAGGAATAGGAGTCTTTAGGGTTTCCTAGTTACAAGATCACATGATCAGTGAACAGATATAATTTGACATCCTTTTTTCATATTTGAATGCTTTTCTTTCTCTTGCCTGATTATTTTAGTTAGGACTTGTAGTACTATGTCCCCCCCATAGGAATGGTGAGAGTGGACATCCTTGTGTAGTTCCAGGTCTTGGAAGAAACACTTTCAACTTTTGCTTATTCAGTATGATGTTGGCTATGGGTTGCCATATATGGTTCTTATCATTTTGAGGTAAGTTCATCAATGCCTTGTTTGTTAAGGGTTTTTATTATGAAGGGATACTGGATTTTTATAATGCCTTTTCTGCTTCAATTGAGATGATCATATGGTTTTTGTTTATAATTCTGTGTATCTAGTGAATTACATTTATTGACTTACAAATTTTGAACCATCATTGTAATCCAGGAATAAAGTCCATTTGATTTTGATGAATTATTTTTTGATGTGCTGCTGGATTCTGTTTGCTACTATTTGCTGAGGATTTTTGTTTATATGTTCACGAGGGATACTGGCTTATTGTTTTGATTTTTGTTCTTTGCAGATTATGGTTATCAGGATGATACTAGTTTTATAGAATGAGTTAGAAATCCTTCCTTGATTTTTCTGGAATAATTTCAGTGTGATTGATACCAACTCTTCTTTGTATGTCTGGTAGAATTAGGCTGTGATTTCATCTTGGCCTGGGTTTGGTTGACTGGTAGATTTTATTGCTGATTCCATTGGTGAGCTCAGAATTTAAATTCTTTCCTCATTCGAACTTAGGAGGTTGTGTGTTTCCAGGATTCTGTCCATTTCTTCTAGGTTTTCTAGTTTGGGCACACACAGAAGTTCATAGTAGTCTCTGAGGGTCTTTTGTATTTTTGTGGTATCAGCTGTGACTTTTCCTTTGTGATTTCTGATTGTACTTATTTGAATCTTCCCTGGTTTTTCTTGGTCAATCTAGCTAGTGGTCTATCAATTTTGTCTGTTCTTTCAAATAACAGAATATACATTTTGTTGACCCTTTGCATGATATTTTTAATCTCAATTTCATTTAGTTCCGTTCTGATACTTGTTCTTGCTTTTCTTCTGCTAGCTTTGGGTTTGGTTTGGTTCTTGTTCTGGTTTTGTTATGTGCGAAGTTAGGTTGTTAATTTGAGATATTTCTATCTTTTTAGTGTAGGCAGTGATCACTGTAAACTTTTCTTTTAAAACTCTTTTTGCTATACCCCAGAGGTTTTGGTAAACTGTGTCTCTATTTTCTTTGTTTCATTTAAAAAAATTTTTTGCTTTAATTTCACCATTTACCCAAAAGTCATTCAGGAGAAAGTTGTTCGGTTTCCATGTATTTGTGTCATTTTGAGAATATCTCTTGGTATTGATTTCTAATTTTATTCCACTGTATTCCAAGAAAATGTTTGATGTGATTTTTATTATTTTTGAATTTATTGAGACTTGCTTTATGAGAAAGCATGTGGTCAATTTTAGAGACTGTTCCAGGCACAGATGAGAAAAACATATATTCCATGGTTGTCGGGTAGACTGTTCTGTAGATGTCTATTAGGGTCCATTTGGTCAAGAGTCAAATTTAAGTCTAGAGTTTCTTTGTTAGTTTTCTGCCTTGGTGACCTGTCTAGTGGTGTCAGCGGCGTGTTGAAGTCCTCCACTATTATTGTACAGCTGTCTCTTTTCTTAGTATTTGTTTTAAAAATCTGGGTGCTCTGATGTTGGGTGCACATATATTCACAATAGTTAAATCTTGTTGAATTAAACCCTTTATCATTATGTAATGCCCTTCTTAGTCATTTTTTAAACAGTTGTTGGTTTAATGTCTGTTTTATGTGATACAGAAATAGCAACCTTTTTTGGTTCTCCATTTGCATGATATTTCTTAGTCCATTTATTTGAGTCTGTGGGTGTTATGTGTGAGATGGGTCTCTAGAAGGCAGCAGATGCTTGGGTTTTGTTTTTTCAAATCTAAGCTGTGTCTTTTGAGTGGACCATTTAGGCCATTTATATTTAAGGTTAATATTGATATGTTAGGTTTTGTTTCTGTCATGGTGTTTTTAACTAGTTGCTTTGTAGTCTCAGTTGTGTAATTACTTTAGAATATCTGTAAATTTTGTGCTTGTATGTGATTTTGTGGTAGCAAGTATCATTCTTTTGTTTCCATGTTTAGAATTCCTTTGAGCATTTCTTGTAGGGCCAGTCTGGTGGTGACAAATTCCCTTAGCCTTTGTTTGTCTTGGAAAGACATTATTTCTCTTTCATTTATGAAGCTTAGTTTGATGATATAAAATTCTTGATGGGCATTTTTTTTTTCCTTTAAGAAGGCTGAAAATAGGCACTACATCTCTTCTGACTTGTAAGGATTCTGATGATAAATCTCCTGATAATGTGATGAGGTTTCCTTTATAGGTAATTTAGCCCTTTTCTTTCTAGTTGCCTTTAGGATTTTTTCTTTTGCATTCACCTTGGATAGTGTCATGACTATGCGTTTGTGATGCTCATCTGGTATCTCACAAGAGTTTTCTGATTTTTTTATATCTGGATGTCTACATCTCTAGCAAGATTAGATAAATTTTCCTAAATTATTTCCTCAAATATGTTTTCCAAGTTACTTATTTTTCTTCTCTCTCAGAAATGCCAACAGGTTAAACTATTGGTCACTTTACATAATCTCATATTTCTTAAAGTCTTTGTTCATTTTGAAAAAGTCTTTTTATTTCTGACTGACTGGGTTAATTCAAGAGACCAGTTTTCAAGCTCTTAGATTCTTTCTTCTCGTTTCTTCTGCCTACTCTATGGTTAAGCTTTCAACTGTATTTTGAAATTCCTTCAGTGAATTTTTAAATTCCAGAACTTATATGCTTTTGGTTTTTTTTTTAAAGCTCTCATTTTTCATATCCTGAATCATTTTTAGGTTTCTTTATGTTGGATTTCAACTTTCTCTTGGATCTCTTGAGTTTTCTTGCAAGATATAATTTTAATTCTTTATTTTTTCAGATTTTTCAATTTGGTTAGGATTCTTTGCTAGAGATCTAGAATGATCTTTCAGCATTGCCAAGACATTTTGTTTTTGTATTTCTGTAGTTCTTGTGCTGATTCCATCTCATCTAAGTGATCTGTTGCTCCTTATTTTTGAATTTGCTATCATTTGAATGGGACTTGTTGATTTTTAATTATTTTTTTCCTTTGGACTGTGTTTTATGTTTTGTATGATTATTTGACTTCATTTCTGGGTGCTTTCAGGGAGTCAAGGCTCTGTATTGGTTTCTTGGTTGTAGGTAGTTTCTGTACAGTGGCTTTCTCAGGTGCTGCTTGTTATAGAAATTAGATGTATAAACCAACACACTATCTCCTTAGGGCTGAGGGTGCAGAGGTCTTAGAAAGCATATCTCATACACTAGCACTAAGCCCTTCTGGCAGCAGATTTTTTATTTGATAGTGCAGTTCAGGCTTCAGTCCAGCAAGTGACACTTAAGAGTAAGAGCTGGCTCATGCTCAGGTAGGCTGATGACAAGTAGAAGCACTTGGTTTGATCAGGGAGTGATGGGAGGATATTCTGTTGGGATGTATTGAGGTCTGCGGGTAAGAGGAGGGGAAGGAGCTCCTCTCTTGTGCAGGCTAGAACATGATCCACTTCCTTATTAGGTCCTTGTTGCAGAGTTTACCACTTTCAGTTCATATAAACTTGGTCCTATGGTTTCCAGCCACAGTGTTACTGTGGACCACAGATTTGGCCCTCTGGTGGCTTCCATCAAACGGGCTGAATGCAGAGTCTCCTCCAGTTCAGAGCAGACAATCTGTGTCTTGTCTGTCTTCTGATGCCAGGACACTGCTGCTTTGTGTAGGAAGGAGGAGCTGAGCTCTGTCCCTCATGCAAGCCCAAGCAGCGTGGGCTCACTTTGAGTGGGGGTAGAGCCACTGTGGAAAGCAGGAAAAACACTTTTTCAAGTGCATATGCGCCAGCCCCAGTGGTAAGAACTGCTGCATCTGTAACGGTGGGACGGGGGAAGATGGGATGAGATGATACCTCTCTGTGATTGTACGTGGCCATCAGTGCAGCCCCCTTCAGTGATTGGTGCCACGCCCACCTTTCCTTTGTCCCAAGGAGGGGTTTGGCACAGTGTGTTCCATCTCCCTTAGGGCAAAAAACCTTTTTATTTTAATTTCCAGAGTTTCTTTCACATGGGGTGACAGATACATAAATAATACATACATTATATATATACACACACACACACACACACATATATATATGTTTAAGTATGCAATTTTAGAGCTTTGGGACCTGACATGGTGTATGCTACTTAAGATCACTGACCTCTTGTAGTATGCAGCCTACGATTCAGTTGCTGAATTTTTGTAGAGAAAAATAAAGCTGGGGTTCATGGACCCAGGGGAGTTTCATGTTTAAATAAAACGTGTTATTGATAAAACATTCTTCGTAAATTTTATGTTACATTTGTGGTGCTTGGAACAGATGAAACTGTGTCTATTACTGAATGCTAAAATTATTTTATGGTTTAATCTGACACGGAAGTCAGAAGAGGTAGGTTCAAATCCTTCTTTTTGTTGCTTCACATAATTGTTACATAATCAAGACCAAATCACTTGATCCCTGTGAACCTCTTCTGCAAAACAGGGGTTTTCATGATCGATTGAGCTTTACTGAAAGTACTTAACCCAGTATTGGTATAGGATATAGGTAACATAAAGCAAAAGTTAATTTGCTGGCTTGTTTTACTTGTTGGTACACTTAAGAGCAAAGTACTAGAGATTTTGATGCTGATATCATGATCACGGTAAGCAGAAACATTGAAAAGAGAATTCAGCATATTATACTAATGCTTAAACATACAAACACACCCAGAGAAGCTGGAAAGTTCTAGCCTGCACACATGCATGCTAAGGGGTTGCCTATGGGTTAATATATTGATATACTATGTGATAGGACTCTTAAACTGACAACCTCTGGTCTCTCAGCAGTGTGCTTGAAGTCTCTGGTGCCACTGGAGAACAGTATCCACCCCACAAAAAGAGCCATTCTTTTGGGAGACACATTTGTTACAAACACCTTTAGATTAGAACCAAACAAAAATTTTTAAATGCAACAATCACATATCTTAAAGATTTGCTTGGATGTTTGGATGATATAAAAATAAAACAAGTGATTAAATAAAGGCAAAATATTTTTAATTATAACTGACCAGCATCTACCTAACTTCAAAAGTATTTGTATGTTATTCTTGCTTTTTGGAATTTTGGACTCTCTCAAAGAAGGGCAGTGTGCCTATAATGCTAATTTTTGAAGTTTAAAAAGCTTGGACCAACTGTCAAATGTGGTTGAGAATATTTTATCTCACAATTGTAGGGTAGCAATAATTTGCACATTCCAACCTTCTGTTCTTATTAAGTATGAAATAAAACTTCTATGATGGCAAAATGCTTTTTTAACTATCCAGTTTTAGACTGTTATGTGAAGGTAGGATGGCTATCTTTCCATTTATTTCCATTTTTTAAAAAACCAGCCCATTTATACCTGTTCAAGTATAACACTTTTCACAAGAAGCTTCCCTTGGTGAGTGGCTAAATACATAGAAGTAGGAATGACTAATAATGCATGTCAAAAAATATCAAACAAAAAATGTTCCTTCAGTCTTTAATTCTTTCTAGATAAAGATAAATATTTAGCATTAAACTAAGTGTACAATACAGTGTCAGCTTTTTAAAAGCTTTTTTGTTTGAATTTCTCTCCAAGTTTCCCTCTGGGAATGTTAAAGACCCTTGCCAGTGTTTTATAACAGATTTCCTTTCTTTACGTTTCTTCTTTTTCTTTCCTGTTTTCTCTTTCTTTGCTTTTCTCTTTTTCTTCCCTTTTCTTTTTGCACTTCTGACCTTATTCTTCCAATAATTATTGGAACTGTGCTGTCAACTGCATTTCCTGATAAATCTCAGAAAATACACTGATTAACAGATTAAAGACATAAAAACCCAAGGCTCAGCAATGTGACTCCAAAATAAGCTGTAAGGCAGCTTTGAGGGACAAAAGGTGTAATGTGAGTTAATTTAGCAACTGGTCCTTTCAACTAGAGCCCCTACCTGTGGTTTCTTCAGTGGATTGGGTTTCTTCACAGCGTATCAATATCAGAGTGGTTCTATGGTGGCTCAAGGGTCCAAGCCGGAGTGCTCCAGTGAGCAAAGCAAAAGCAGTGCCATTTTTAACGATCCAGCTTTTGAAGGCACACAGTGTCACTTCTGTTGCTTTACATCTGTTGATTACTACTGAGCCACCAAGGCCAGTTCAGGTTCAAAGATCAGAAGGATATGGCAACACCACCTCTTAGTGCGATGAGATGACAAAAAAATAATGGATACATTTTAAAACTGCCACCGGCAAAATGTGTATCAGGAAATGGTCATAACACATGGTTAACCTGCCTTATCAATGTTGAGATTTGAGTAAGAAGATAAACATGGCATTGCAGCATAGATATCCAGGGTGGAATACATGGAGATAACCTTCCAATTAATTCATCATTGATCAGATTCTTATAGATGGGAATGCTGCAAGTCAGAACACAGTTCAAAGAAGAAGATAAGAAACCCTGAATGTGGATAAATGATAGGATCTATCTGTGAACACAGTTCTGAGAGTTGAGATTTTAAACATGAAACAGAGTTTCACAGATGTTTGAATAAAGTAAGAAAGGTGGGAGAATTGACTCCTTATTCAACCAACATGGGGTGGACCAGCTGCCTTCCAAAGAGACCTGCCCTAGAACAGTCATGTTTGAGTTACAATGAGCAATGTAGTGACCATCGTGAAATGTTGTTAATGTGAGTCAGTTAGGTTGGTTGAGCTAATTTTTGTTTATTATTTTAAGTTGTATAAATGTGTAGGAGCTTAAACCTATCAGGTTTATGTCTATACCCTTTAAATTTGTCATTAAAGAGTTGAGGGACCCAGTCTGGGCAGTAGTGAGACCTTGTCTCTACCATAAACAAACAAACCAGGCGTGGTGATCCGTGCCTGTAGTCCCAGCTGCTCAGCAGGCTGAGGTGGGAGGATGCAGTGAGCTGTGATCATGCCATTGCACTCCAGCATGGGTGACAGAATGAGACCTAGTCTCAGAAGAAGAAGAAAAAAAAAGATGAGAGGATTACCTATACTTAACCTGAATACAAGAGAAATGAGTCATTAAAGCAAACACTAGTACCTGTATAAAAATATCATTAAGAAAGGAATGACAACCGCCTTCTTTATGCACAAGGAAAAAAGTAAAAAGTTATTAGGTATTAAAATTTTAGCTAGGCTATTTAGTAAATGTTTTCTAACTTTAAGGAGGTGTTTATTTAAAACATGCCAACAGAAAGCATTTTAAAAACATCTCCACTGCAATAAAATCTCCATTTATGGAAATAGAAAACATTATGCATTAATATTTAAAATCCTTAATAGAAATGATGTGATCAGAAATTTCATGATAGAGACTTATTTAGATTAATGAGAAAAAGTTCTCTATAATAAATTGGGTTGTTCTTGCTATTCAACTTCAGTAGTTTTTAAGGATGCTTTCTATTTTTAAAAATAAGTTGATAGTTCTTAAATATACTGTACTGCATATTTCCCTGTAATTTTTCTTACTAAAAATTACCAGATTTGATGGATTTGCCTTAAAGCACCTGAACTTTGCCAGGATATTGAAATCAATCTTAAAACCTTATTGAAACACCGTGGGTTACTACAGTGCTGAACTTCCTAGGTTTCATATGCACCAGAGAAAAGATAGTAATGTTGATGAAAAGTGAAATTGTCATGGATCCTGCAAAGTAGCCCTATAATCTGGCCAGATGTGTAAAGAAAACAACCTTGCTTTCTTAAATCACAGACCTAATGCTAGTTACTTAAAAAAATCATTTGGGAAAGTGTTTACAGGATAGCAAAAACTATACAGTTTTGAAAAAAATCTCCTGACTCTTTACTTTTAAAATACCCCAAATGATTGTTTTTATAAGCATAAGAATTTCTAATGACTGTCATTTTATAATGTGGAGATACTTAGTTTTTCAGAATTAAATGAAAGAATATAATTATGTTTAGTTACTGTGGCACCTCTGATTGTTAATACAGGTTGTTTGATAATGTTTTTTAGAAGTCTCTAAAAAAATTGTACACATTTCCTTTAGCACATGTTCTGTTATTAGGTCAATAGCCACTAGAGGGCAGTAAATACACTTTCAATGGGAACTAATAGTATAAGGTTCCCCGTCTCCAATATTTTTCTACTGTATAGCTTCTGCACGGCTTGCATTTCCACCTGACTTTAAATATTTTATATTATTCAGTAATTTTAAATGCAAATATTAAGGCAAAATTATGTTCAAACATGTGATATTGATAATAAACATAAGAACTAATATTTACTGAGCACTCTTGTGTGCTGGGTACTGGGGCTAACACTTTGCATATGTAATAGCTTCTTTTGAGCCTCACAGTACATCTTTAAGATGGAACCATTATTATACCCATATCACAGTGAAAGAAACTGAGGCTTAGTGAAGTTAATAAAAGCCAAATATCTTCAAAACAAGATTTTAGTTGTTTCTTTTGCAGGAAGGAGAGAAGTGTCAGCATAGAATTTGGTTTATTAGATGTTTTGAAGCTGTCTGCTTGAAAAGAAAATGAGAAAATTAAGCCAGCTAATTCCTTCCGAGTTAGTACAGGAAGTTAAACTTGGAAAAATAAACCTGCTTTATTTTGTAAAGATGATGAGGAATGTAAAATAATGGCTGTGCAAAGGAAAATAAATATAGCACATCCAGTTCAAGGTGGTTCTTTGGGTGATAATTTTTTAAAGTAATAGTGTTCTAAATACACTAGTCAAGATCAGTTACTAATCAAGATTATGATAGTTATTTAGATACAGTCTCCGCAAAAAGCAAAAATGATGTCAAGCCTCCTTCCACTGATATATGTCCTATTCTCAATACTGTCCTGCCGTCTAACTACCCTGCAAGGTGTACATCTCTCAGTCTTCAAAGTCTAAGCAAGAAAACAAATTGGATTGTGGAACCATAAAAAAAGCAAAAAGAGAAACTATTTACATAAAAATATCTTTAACCACAGTTGTTTTACTCTTGATTTCAGCTGAGGTCTCTTGGCGGTTACTGCTGCATTTTAAAACAAAGTACAGAAGCCCTCTGCAGAATTTGCAGAGGAGTTTTCCAAACTGGTTTTATTATAGCCAATCATTGATTTAGAGCCTGTAATACAGTTTTGAGGAAAAGAATAGGGATTTGCAGAAGGTTTTGGGGACCTCTGTCAATATGCTGGTTCAGATTCCTTCACCTGAAGCCTAGGGAAGGAATAAAGGCCACTCAGAGGTCGACGTGTGTCCCCTGGAGCTAGGTGCGGTAAACTGATGTCTGACTGATGCTTCTGAAATCTAAGCACCTGGATTTGTCTGTCTGATGACAGAGGGAAAATAATTTCCTGTTAATGTAGAGCTTGTCAGAACAGAGGACGTGTTGGTCTTTCCTATGTGTTTGATAATATGTATGATATATGTGAAATGCGTGCAGTGGGCTTGTCTTAATTTCTCTTTAAGAGGGCAGCCTTGAGAAGCAAAAGAACCTCTGGCCGGCTGCGGTGGCTCACGCTTCTAATCACAGCACTTTGGGAGGCCAAGGCGGGTGGATCACCTGAGGTCAGGAGTGTTAGAGACCAGCCTGACCAACATGGAGAAACCCCATCTCTACTAAAATAAAATTAGCTGGGCTTAGTGGCGTATGCCTGCAATCCCAGCTACTCGGGAGGCGGAGGCAGGAGAATCGCTTGAACCCAGGAGGCAGAGGTTGTGGTGAGCTGAGATTGCACCACTGCACTCCTGTCTGGTCAACAAGAGTGAAACTCCGTTTAAAAAAAAAACAAAAACAAAAACAAAACCTCAGCAGAAAAAGAATTAGAGGTACCACCCAGTGTCCAGGTATGTGCAGTGTGGGAGCTGGAATAGCAATGAAAGTGCCTAGATCAAGGAAACTTCAAATGAGGGATCTCCCACGAGGGCAGTGTCCACTTGGAAGACCGCGAGACCTGGAGAGCATCAGTGTAGATTAGCGCTAAGTAAGATATGGCTACCATTTTTCTTGCTTCTCTCTGTTCCTTCTTACCTCTCACTCCCTGAAGGGTGAGGACCCAAAATTATTAAAAGCTGAGAAAGAAGCGGGGAGGAGAAGTAAGCTGAACATGCCCTCTCTTTTGGCTTCATAAAAAAGTACACGTTTAAATGAACCTAGAATTTTTTAGTGATTACATTGGATTGAATATTCTAATTACTGAACTGATTGTTTTGAGACAAAAGTGACAGGAAGAACTTCTGTTACCTAAGATTGACCTGCAGAGTCATGGACCTACCTTTGTTTTCATTCACAAAGTGAGAAAATGGAGAAACCTGCATTTGTTTTCTGCCCTTACTCAGTGTAGCAGTTATTGTAATTCATAATATTTATGCGAAAATAATCTATAGATATTCCAATTTTGAATTCAGAATTTGCAGACACATACATTGGTTTAACAAAATTGTAATAAAATAGTATTCAATCTGAAAAATTTGTGTCTCATATAATGCCAACCTTATACTGTATTGCAATATTTGAGATAATGTTTATTATCTGAGGGTATTCAATACTAAGGAAATTCTGATTACAGAATATTTTCTTAGGATTTATTTTGTAACGTGCCTATAGCGTATTGAGCTTGAGAGATGAATTGTTCATTTAAAGTTCGTTTAAAAGTGTCAGACAGTAATTTAACATTTTTTTCCCCACTGTCAACTGCAACTTGACATCATGCATCAGGCTGAGTGACACAGGTTTCTGGAGACTGCAATTTAGTTTCTGCACGTCCTATGGGCATGAATAGCAACTTCTCAAGAACACTGTTATCCCCGAGGGTGTCTGCAAAACATTATCTAATTTCACTTGCTTTAAAAAATAGCTTATCACAAATATTTCTGATTTGTTCTCCCTGATCCTTGAGTTACTGATACTATTAGCCATAGCAAATCACAGCTGTTGACTTCTCTTATTCGTTGCATAATCAGTAATATTGAACATTAAACAGAAGTGACGTTTCATTGTATGGTTGACAACTGCAAAGCTCTAGGGCATGTAAAAGGCAGAGGCAAAGAGATAAAAGTAACAACTGACCTGGAGAAAACCTTGCATATAACAAGTAAAATCTCAAGCAATATTCCAAGTGTGAGTACCCTTTCCAAAAATCTACAATTTATTGAGTCCTTGCTATATATTAGGCTTAAGACTCCTATTATTTTTATTTTACAAGTGGAAAAAATGTGACTAGAGTGGATGTGTTAAATAAATTAGTCAAAGTAATATACGGGGAGTTAACAAAACTCAATTGTAGATTGAATACATTCAATTCTATGGTTGTCTAACAATAAACCTCATTCACTCACAACACCACATCACCTCTCTTGACGTACTTTCTAGTTGCAATGTCAACCTCTATATGGATGACTGGACAGAAATTAAAAGATAATAAACACCATTTACCAGCAATTTTGAAAGTTCTTGAATTCTTGTATTACCTGAATTACAACAAAGATCTGGCTGTTGTAACAGAGACTCAAGGTAACAAAGGCTTAAACTAAATTGAACTTAATCATTTTAATTATCTTTCACCTGATTGTGTAGGAGACTGTGGTCCAGGACTACTTGGTTAACTCTGTAGTACCAGGACACAAGACTTTTTCAATCTTACTCCTCCTTAGTGAGTTGCTTTTATCTACATATCCAAGACAATTAACTATAATCATGTCCATATGCTTGCCAGGGAGCTGAAAGAAAGAGAATGAGAGAACACACTTCTTCATCAGATGTGGACATTGCTCGTTGCTATGGTCTGAATGTTTGTGTCTCCCCACCGCCTCCAGTTCTTACGATGAAACCTTAAACCCCTCAAGGTGAGGGTAGTATAAGGTGAGGCCATTAGGAGGTGATTAGGTCATGAGAGTGGAACCTCCTCCTGATTGGGATCAGTGCCCTTATAAAAGAGGCAGCAGAGAGCTACTCGACCCTACCAGCGTGTGAGGACACAGTGAGAAGGCACCATCTGTAACTAGGAAATGTGCCCTCGGCAGATACCAAATCTGCTGGTGCCTCAGTCTTGGACTTAGCCTCCACAACTGGGAGAAATGAATTTCTGTTGCTTATAAGCTACCTAACATATGCTATTTTGTTATAGCATCCTAAATGGACTGACACTGATACTATTTTGAAAAAAAGAGGTACAATTTATACAATGTAAAATTCACATTAAGAAATTTCAGGGCTGGACGCAGTGGCTCATGCCTGTAATCACAGCACTTTGGGCGGTCGAGGTGGACAGATCACCTGAGGTCAGGAGTTTGAGACCAGCCTGACTAACATGGAGAAATCCTGTCTCTACTAAAAATACACAATTAGCCGGGTATGGTGGCTCATGTCTGTAATCTCAGCTACTTGGGAGGCAGAGGCAGGAGAATCAGTTGAATCTGGGAGGCGGAGGTTGCAGTGAGCCGAGATGGTGCCATTGCACTCTAGCCTGGGCAACAAGAGTGAAACTCAGTCTCAAAAAAAATTTCAGAGTGTACAATTCATTGGTTTTTAGTATAATCAGAGTTGTGCAGCCTTCACTTCTAATTCCAGAAAACTTTCACCACCACAAAAGGAAACCACCTACTTTTTCTACCTGTTGGCACTCACTCCCAATTTCCCCTCTCCTCTATCCTGGGCAATCACTAATCTACATTTACTTTCTATGGATTGGACTATTTTGAGTATTTCATATAAATGGAGTCATACAGTGTATTACCTTTTGTGACTATCTCCTTTCACTTAGCGTGTTTCCAAGGCTCATCTATGTTGTAACATATATCAGTAATTTATTCCTTTTAATTGCAAAATAATATTCCATTGTATGGCTGTGTTCACATTTTGTTTATCCATTCGTTTGATGGGCATTTAGACTGCTTCCATTTTTTTTGCTATTATGAATAATGTTACTATGAGCTATTATATACAAGCTTTGGGATGGGCTTATTTTTTAATTCCCTTGGATAGGGCTAGAATTTCTGGGTCATATGATAACTTTATGTTTAACCTTCTGAGAAGTTTATATTACCTATTTCTTCTAGATCACTGGCCAAGGTGTTGTCATATCGTTAGCCTTGGAAGAGTGAGAAACTTGAGAATAAAGTCTATATTCTGACAAGTATGTTCTCAGCTAAATATCAGTTAAAATATCTAAATATCTATTACTCTCAGACAAGGGAAGAATGGGTATTTGGGAACAAAGAGTTTTCATCGTCATATATCTCTCTGGTCACAAAAGTGTCAATATACTCTTTTCTCAAGTATAGAAGACAGTTGCTCTTCGCCAAGAAAGATAATCCAAATTTCTGAACCGGGCTCAACTTCAAGTCCTAGAAATTTAAGAGATGTGCTCCTCCTGTTGAATCACATTTAAATTAAATGACATGTCACCTTCCCGGGACACACCCAGTGCACACTAGTTACAGAATCGTAAAACCATACTAACAAGTATTTGGAAAAGGCAAAAATGAGAAACCCCAGAGGGTAACGATTCATATAAAATATCCTACAGTACTGGGCTGGACTAGAGAGGCATTCTGAACTGTAGCTGAGTAGGATTCTTGCTAAGGCCATCTCCTGGTTGCTCTGGAAGTATCTTATCCATTGTCTTCTGTGACCTCTAATGGAGATGTCTGAAAGATCCTTCCTTGCCCGTTAATCTGAGCAAGTTGTAATTGAAGTGAGCATTTGGTATTTTCTTGGAGAGGACCAACTTTTCTCAGTTTTCTTCTTGCGTGTGTTTGGAGCTCCAATTTTAGTTTTACTGGCTGCCTAGGAATTTTTAGGACTGGCTTGTAGTTTCCTTAATCATATAATTTAGTCAAAAACATTGCTGATGGTTAGTTTCTGATTAATTTCATGTGTTAACAGTCATAGCAAAGCTATCACATGGATAGGTTTTTAAGCCTAAAATCATTTATTTACTTGTCTCTTCTGCTTTTTCTCTTCCCCTTTCTCCTAATATAGTGGTGATTTCCTTGGAGCCATCTGAAAATAGGCTGAGGGAATAAGGCAGTAATTTTAATCTGATTTTTCAGTTGTTCAATGGACTCCTATTAGCTGGCCTCTAGGTGAAGGATTTTGGGGCACAGATTTATCTCTTCCCCAAACTACCTTTTCAGAATCACTGTAAAAAGTTATTTCAGTTGTCTTGATCAATACTCCAAGGCCCCAAGTTTCCAGATCCTAGTCACCTTGGGTTTCTGACCACAGGCTAAGAAAAATCTATCTAAAAACTGAGTTCAATTTCAGCATACACACTTACAAGCATTGATCTTAGTCACTCAAATTGAACTTTGCTGAAAGTGCCAAGAAACAACCAATACATACAATTTTGTAAGTTTTCCCCCATAGTTTCTCTTAGAGTTACAAGCTCTGAGGTGCACAGTTTTTCCTATGAGGATTTTGTATAACGCCCCAAAATGCTTTCCCAAGGCATAATAAGGGACACTAGTTTGCCTGTGGACACTTTCTGTGTTTGTGCAACTGACTTCTAAGTGATGGCTAGCTATTCTTGATCTTGTTCTGACCAATTTTTTTATTTGTTTTAATATATAGGTACTATAAAGAGACCTTAACTTATATTGACCTAGTAAGATAAATATGCATTATTTCTCTCCTATATGGTCTGGCCAGAAGTGATATGAAGATGACCTTGTGCCAGGGGCCCAGGTTCGTTCTACAACATTCCCGCAGCCCCTGTAAGATGTTGACTTTTACCACGTAGTGCAGGTTGGCCGGTAACGTGCAGGTTGGCCAGTAACTAGCAGGAGGCTGCTAGTGACCTGGTCTGAAACAAAAAAGATGGGAACTCTTCCTTTAAATGACATGGCTCAAAGGTTGCACAAATCACTCATGGTCACACCTCATTGACCAGAAATCGGCCATATGTTCACACCTAACTGCAAGGTAGTTTGGGAAATGTAGCTTTTATTCTGAGTGAAAATACACTCAGATAAAAAACAATTTTTGTAATGAAAAGGAAGAAATAGATATTGGATGAAACACAGCTGTTTCCTACTTCTTCTCTTATTGCCATGACAAATAACAGTAGGAACAAGCAGAAGCTAGAAAAACTGAGTTTGTACTGCAAGTTGATTTGTATATTTTCTTTACACTATTTACCTTTGAAAGCTGATTTCTTTTTCTTTTTTTCTTTTTTTCTTTTTTCTTTTTTTTTCTTCCCTGAGATAGAGTCTTGCTCTATACCCCAGGCTAGAGTGCAGTGGCATGATCCTGGCTCACTTAAAATCTGATTTTTCTTAAACCAAACTAGTTTTATTTGGTCTCTAAGCTTATTGTATCATGCAAATACAATACCTGGAATAAGGATACTAATTTCAGTGGTAGTATTTAAAATTAGACACTGACAATTTATTCTCTATTTTTCTTATTCTTTAAACCTGACTTTCATACTCTAGTTTCTAAAGAGATGCACAAATGTTATACACCTAAGTGTTTCTGCCTGACTTAGCATGTTAGACATAGATGAAGATGTTTAAAAAGTAAAACAAAAATAGCTCTTACAGAATTGATTCTAATTTATATGTTAATTAATAAAGCAATATTTTAGAGCCAGAAATAAGTAATTCCAACTAAAATCTAAATTGCTATCTATATGTAACCATTTTCATTTTAGCCAAGGAAATTTTTTCCCCTCAGTGTCCACCGTTTTTGGCTGGTAATATCATTAACTTAAATGCTTTCCCTCTCTTTGACCATTAGGTTATGAAGTCTAATACTGGAAATAGAGTAGGTATATCATTGTGAACTTAGGTCACATACATTGTGATTTTATTCTATATGACTTTCATAATTTATAATTGTCAATGTTTTGTTTTGAGATTGAAAGCACTTAAGATACCTTATGGTTACTTTTAATAGGGTGCTCATTTTACTTAAAGATCTAAATACAATTTTTCAAAATTTTAGTGGAAACAAAGACTGAAATTAGGTGTCGAGTGGTGTACTTATAAACTTCATGTCACTCTTAAAACAAATTCCAATGAATTATAAAAATCCAACTTGCTTTTATTATCATTATGTTTTACATAATAGTTTATCTTACCCAAACCCCACAGAGTATGAGGCTCCTCAAGGATCCTCATATGATCAATTTAAAAAGGAAGCAAATTAACACATTCTGGCTCGGAATAGATGTAATTTTGTATTACAAATTAGAATTTAAACCAAGACACAAATTGTCCATTGGCTTCCGTGAGCCACAAATGTCTTGAAGATATATTTTATTTAGCCAGGACAATATTTTAAAAATAAAATGCAATCAATTGTCAAGGTTTTAAAAATTAAATATACATGAAATTTACATTGCAGCTTTTCTTTAAATAACAAATGTTGATGTTTGGCCTTGTAGGGTCCCCATTTCACATGTGCTGAAGACTGACTGTTCTCTTAGAAGGTGCACACTTTTTCTGGCTCAGTTCACTGATATTGGTCTCTTTTTGTTGCTCTACATCAAGCTGGGTGTAGCACCACTTGATGGAATCTCAATAGAGTTGTGCTGTGATTTGAATGTGTCCCTCAATGATCATGTGTTGACAACTGAATCCACAATGCAACAGTATTGGGAGGCAGGGCCCTAATAAGAGGTGATTAGGTCATGGGCGGTGTACCCTCATGGATGGATTAATGTCATCATCTCTCAGGTGTAGTTCAGTTTTCTCGAGAGTGGGGTTCTTATAAAAGTGAGTGTGGCCCCCTCTTACTCTCTTGCCTTCTTGCCTTTGCTATGAGATGATGCAGCAAGTAGACCTTCACCAGATGCAGGCCACATGACCTTGGACTTCACAGCCTCCAGAGCTGTAAGAGATAAATCATTATTCTTTAAAAATCACCTGGTCTATGGTATTCTGTTATAGTAACATAAGATGGACTAAGACGAGTTGGAAGAGGGAGGAGATAGTTGAGGGCAAGCAATCTTAGTAGCTAAGCCAGCTCTTCACTGAGATTTCCAGCAATGCCCCAATGCATCTTCCAGTCCATTCTTCTCTGAACTTCTCTGCAGGGCTTCCACTCCCATCACTCTTTCATCCAACATGCCTGCTTTGGGGCGTGCTGCCACCACAGGGGAAAGCCAGGGCCTGTATCTTTTCAGTGCTTTTGGATTCCTGCTACTGCTAGAGTCACCTCCAATGCTTGTTGTCCTCTACTGCATTGAAAGTGATAAAATGTGATTTTATTATTTTTCTTAGCAGAAGCATCTTGGCACAGAGATGGGATTAGACATAGAACGGTGATGAGTCCGACGATAAATTGTAAGGGAATTTTGAAGTTATAGAAAGTAGTCAAATCCTGGGGAATAAAAACTTACCTGTCTAATTAGGTTGAAATGTTAATTCTACTTACCAAATACAACACTAGGGTTTATTATAGTTAGTAGCCGTCTTGGTTAACTGATCGATTGTCATGGTATCACAGTGCCTGTTTCAAGTAGCCCTTATTTTTACAAGGTGAGATTTCATCACACTAATTACAGTGGCATGCAATTTAAAACATTTCAATCATCTATTTCAGGAATTTTTTCGCATAATATTTTTGGACCATGATTGACCTTGGGTAACTGAAACTGTAGAAGGCAAAACCACCAAGAAGGTGATACTACTGTATCTGTGATTTTTATAAATTAAAAACGAAAACATGTGAAAGATGATGGAGAAAAACATAAAAATGAGATACAATTAAGAAAAAGGAAAACAAGAATGCTTAAATTTGGGAGAGCAGGCAGAAAATCAAAAATTGAAGAAGGAATTTGTGGAATATGCAACAAGTTACAAAATCATCACCTTTTTTTTTTTAATTATACATCCCAAAGATTAAAGATTGATGCGTCAGTGCTACAACTGTCAGGGAGTGATCTGGTGCCCTAATTGTTTTGCATGATGCTCTGTCACTGGGTACTTGAAAGTCCCCAGAGTATGCAGATTCTGCTCATTGTGGCTGTGTCTTGCTTGTTACGCTATTTGTAACTCTAGTCTTGTTATTTCATATTTATTTACACACGCTGAGGTACATTAGTCAGTAAATTATTTCCCTGGACAATTTTGTCAAAGTTACTTTAAATTAAGTTCTGTTCCCTAAATTTGTCCCCATCCTCCTGGGTGTGTTTTGTTTTGTTTTTCACATTTGCATCCTTCATCATTTTTACTGGTTGCTTCCATTCCAGCATTGGAAATACAGAAAAATGGTGAACCAAAATGTTCTTCATATTTTAATCCCCATGGAGCCTCACTTGTCACTGCTCTTCACCTTCAAATGCTTCCTTTCTCCGAGCCGTTTGTCACTGGACTCACTCTCCTATGTTGCGAATAGTGCTTGTTGATCTTGGAGATTAATCTTTGGTGGGTGATGTATTTTTGAAAACTCATTGAAGTTCAGGTACTGTAATTTATGACTGTGGTTTACTTCAGTTAGATAAGAGATATTAGTCCTTCATAAAAATGTCAGCATATTTGTGCTGCAAATTTGTTTGAACAAAATTATTTTTCTATTAAGCATCTGTTGCTTTTCCGTGTTGACTCCATTTTGGTCTACAGCATCTCAGGGCATTTATTCTATCTACTGTTCATTATTTATCCTGGGGCAATAAATAGTAATGGATATAATGCAAGAAAGAACCTCATCTATGATACTATTTATTGCATATATATGTATATATATTACGGTATGTATATGCATATATAGTATTGGGTATTTTCCATAATTATATATACATAATTATATGTTATTTTACATAATTATATATCCAATACTATATATTACATATAGTATGTATATGTAAAATATACTATTCATTGGTAGTATATGGTAGTACAGTAATATAGTGTTGATATATAAAACAAAGTATAGTAAATACAAAGTATAGTGAATAAAATATAAAGTACAGTATTAGATTTTATATATATATATATAGAGAGAGACTGTATCTTTTATATGTGTGTGTGTGTGTGTGTGTATATATATATATATTTTTTTTTTTTTGAGACGGAGTCTCTGTCACCCAGGCTGCAGGCTGGAGTGCAGTGGCACGATCTCCGCTCACTGCAAGCTCCGCCTCCCAGGTTCACACCATTCTCCTGCCTCAGCCTCCCAGGTTCACACCATTCTCCTGCCTCAGCCTCCCAAGTAGCTGGGATTACAGGCGCCCGCCACCACATCCGGCTAATATTTTGTATTTTTAGTAGAGACAGGGTTTCACCGTGTTAGCCAGGATGGTCTCGATCTCCTGACCTCGTGATCCACCCACCTCGGCTTCCCAAAGTGCTGGGATTACAGATGTGAGGGACGTGCCCAGCCTTATATTCTTTATTGGTTAAAAATCCCTAAGTTAGAAGGTAAAAATCTGGATTCTAGTTTTTGTTCAATAATTTATTTGTTGTCCAACACTGGGCAAATTCCTTGTCCTCACTCTACCTCACTTTCCTAATCAGTGAAATGGGCATAATATCAACTGCCAGTCCTCTTGCATAGTATTTTTATGATGAAAATACCAGGTATATGGGAAAAGAATTTGAAAGTTTAAATGGCGTATACAAATAGTGTAATAGTATTGTCACAGGCTAGCAGAGTAACTAGTACAGATATTAGGCATAAGTATTACATGAATTGCTTATATATTCAAGTTACTATTGCTTTTTATAGATTTATAGAGACAAAGGGAATTTGATACTAATGTTAGTCCACATTATACTTGCTGGGACTTACATTAGTACAAGCCCCAGTAAGGTTCCCATTCCTGATTAGTGAAAATTTGGAGTAGGATTTAAGACTTCATTACTGACTTGGCTATTAAAAGCATACTTTGTAGACCAGTTCTTTTTATTGATGTGCATACACTGTGGAATATGTTTAGCTTTACTAACAATCACTACCAATTTTAATGCCCCTCAGTGGAAGAAGCAAAACCTTTTTTGCCCTTACGTTGATTCTGGGTTAACAGACTGTGGAGAAAGAAAAATCTCTCTATTTATCTAACTTGAACTTTTAAAGTTATTAAAATGTTTTCTTGAGGTTTAAGCTTCATTTCTTGGAATATCCAACCTTCTCCCTTTCCAGATATCCTCATACCTTCAAGTCTGAAATCCTCCACCGAATTTTTGCTGATGTTTATTTAGGGTTGAAGTACAAATTATGTTCTCCTGACCTTCTCTGCCTCCTGAGCTCTGGCTTCTCCAGGTGGAGCTTTGCTTCTACAAAACGCCAACTTGACACTCATTTACCAAAATAAATGTTGCCAAACACTCATCAGGGTGATAGACTTTACTGGAGATTTTTTTTGTTTGTTATTTTTCGTTGAGGGGACTACTTAAAGTAAAGGGTTAATTGCACAGCTTGCAGGATTTTGCAATTTTTGCCACCCACTTTTTTTTTTCTACCATGTTCCACTTCTTTTATTGTGTATATCTGAGATGATCTCAAGAATTTTGAAAGCTTTTCTCCCCAATTTTCAGGGTCATTTAGTTCTCCCATAGGGAAACTTGGCAAAACCCAGCAGAGCCACAGTTTTAAAGTACAAAATAGGCTCATTTCATCAAGCTATTTTCAATATGGTTTCTAGGATAAATTCTGATGTCACTTTTTGTAAGTAACGTTTCTACGTTTCAACTCATAAGCCTTGCTTTTCCATAATTATACTAATGCGAGTTTTCTTAAGCTTTATGGGCCAAGTTGATCACTTAAGTCTTTGTCAGTAACAGAATACGCAGAATGAACTGTATTAAATAGTAAAACTGCAAGGTTAATTTAATCTAGTAGCTTACCAACGTCTAACAGTGATACTTTTTCATACGTGAGTGATCCCTCTTAAAATGGTGGGTACCAACGTTTGCCAAGGCTACATATTTCTTGTCTATACTTAGAGTGTGTCTCTCCCACAGCTTTAACATTAACATTGTTAATCTTATGCTGACTAATTTATGCTACATGCCTATTTCTGAATCAACTATGATCAGGTGTGTAAGATTATGCTGATTGATTTAGGTCAATAAATGCCCATTATTAGATTGGAGCATGAAGTCAATTACATCCAAACCATACAGCTTAGCATGGGAGACATTTGTTCCCCGATGAAATATCTTCAGACTGGTAGGCCAGGGTTGACTCTTGTTGGTTATAAACCCGATTCATCTTTCGCCTTTCCTAGAATGTGATAAATGTTGTTGCTGCTCACTGTATATTGGCATCTGTCTATCATCTAGGTACAAATGAGGCTTGCAATTCATAGCCAGCTGTGGTTGGTTGAGCCCTTTCTCATGACTAGTTCTGCCCAATAATTTTTTTTCTTTGACCTGGTACTTTTAATGGAAGTGATGTGTGTCACGACTGGGCTAGACCATATAAATGTCAATGCCAGACTCTTAGGAGTTATATATTTTTTCCTCCTGTCTCAGCATCAGGCATAGATCCAGGTAGTAACCAGGATCTCAGAGTAAGAGCAATGCGAAAATATTGAGCATAGCTCCCCTCTGACCTATGATGGACATGGAGAATGGATAAACAATAAAATATTCTTTTAAGCCACTAAGAGTTGGGAATTGACTGTTATCACATTGGCCTGTCCTAGCCTACATATAATACAGATACCCCCTGACTTAAAATGGGGTTATCTTCTGATAAACCAGTAAGTTGAAGATGTCATAAATCTAAAATGCATTTAATATACCTCACTATGGAACATCATAGTTAAGACCAGTCTACCTTACATGTGCTCAACACATTTACCTAAGCATACAGTTGGGTAAAGTCACATAATACAAAGTCTGTTTTATAATAAAGTGCTGAATATCTCATGTAATTTATTAAATATTATAGCGGAAGTGTAAAACAGAGTGGCTGGGTACTTGAAATATGGTTTAGAGTAAGTGTGTATCACTTTTGCACCACTGTAAGGTTAAAAACATCCTACATCAAATCATTGTTAAGCCAGGTACCATTTGTAATAGAGGTTTGGCCTGGCACATTGCCACCTAGAGAACCAGGGGCTACATTTTCCAGTCAACTCTTACAACCCTGTGACTGTGTTTTGGCCAACAGAATGAAAAAGGATTTTAAGTATGCAACTTCCATATGACTTGTTTGCAAGGATATCTATTCTTCTGGGCTTGTGCTTTCTCCTCAATGCTGGCTGGAAATGGCAATGTCTGTAGTAACCCTGAAAGCTTCATGTTGAGGATGGCAACCCACAACTTTGGTGCATGGGTGACTTAATTGATCCAAGGCAGCCTACTAGGTCAGTGCTTTATATGAGAAATATATAACTTTTCTTTTCCTTTCTTTCTTTTCTTTTTTTTTTTTTTCAAAAGGCAGAGCCTTGCTCTGTTACCCAGGCTGGAGTGTAGTGGTGTGATCATGGCTCATTGCAACCTTGACCTTCTGGACTCAAGCAGTTCTCCTGCCTCAGCCTCGAGAGTAGATGAGACTAAAGGTGCAGAGCATCAAGTCTGCCTAATTGGAAAAAAAAAAAATTGTAGAGAAGGAGTCTCTCTATGTTGCCTAGTCAGGTCTCTAACCCCTGAGCTCAAGTGATCCTCCCATCTCAACCTAAAATTTCTATATTCTTTAAGACCCTGCATCTCTGGGTCTTTATTGAAATAGTCTATTATTTAGCCCAAAAAATACAACAACCTGAACATATAATCAGCAATAATTTATAGATACATTTATATTGTATTCATACCCCAGGGATTACAGAATAAGCAGAAAATGTGACCTTTACTTTTATTATGCAGTTCATTCATTTATGTGTATATTCTATGAATATTACAAAATTGCTACAATATGGATGGATGATATTTAGTGTGAAGAGAGATAATAAAATTAACAATGCAGGGTACTTCCCATGGAAGTGCTTATCATTTAGTAGGAAAGGTAAAACATGTAAATAGTTTTAGAGAAAACTATGAAGCTGAGAAGAATCAATACATCATGATATGGTGCATTTTGAAGGCAGACACAAAGTAAGATAATGAATTTTGATTATATCTGCTAATTATATGATGTTGGGCAAAAGACTAGCATGCACGATGATGACTAGTAGGATTGATATAGTTATTAATCATGTAAGTTGACTAGAAAAGTTCATGGCAAATAGTAGGCACTCAATTGAGGTAGCTATTATTAGTCGTAATTCGAAGATGTTTGCATAAGTAATGACATTTCAGAAAAAGGATACAATTATAAGAGGTAGCAAAATTAGAGAAAATTTTGTACAGGTAATTGGAAGGACACCAAAATTTGAAATGAATAAAAGAATTTTCCCAAAGGGGAAACAGTTGATTTCAGACAGAGTTAAACAGACATGTAGGAGAACAGGTTGAAGTGTACATAGGATAAATGGGGTGTGGATGGGATTGGATAATGTGCAGCAGAAAAGATAGAGAAGGATGGAGGTGTATCTTCACTCTTCTCTCATTGCCTGCATACAGCAGAGCCAAGGATTGATCCCATTTTGGGAAATCTTGAAAGATATAATTCAGGGGTGACTTTTTGGAAAAAGAATCCAGGATTACAAATACAAATTGAGGCAGGTAAGGAAATGGTAAACAGGAGGTAGGTGATCCATTGAATCCCTTTTCCAGGACAGCAATATGTTCCTGGGAGAGAAAGCAAATGGCATCATCAATTTTTATTGTAAACTCACTAATGACAGATCTCTAGGCAAACAAACCAGTGGTATTTGCTAGCAGGAGAGTAACTGTCTTCTGACTGTTTTTCCCAAGCATAAACGCATAAACTTCCTTCTCTAGGATTTCATGAGGTCAAAAAACATGGCAGTTATTCTTCTTTTTTTTTTTGAGACAGAGTCTCACTCTGTCGCCCAGGCTGGAGTGCAGTGGCACCATCTCGTAGGGACGGGGTTTCACCTTGTTAGCCAGGATGCTCTCGATCTCCTGACCTCCTGATCTGCCTGCCTCAGCCTCTCAAATTGCTGGGATTACAGGCATGAGCCACCACACCTGACCAATTATACCTTTATGGAGAAATTCCAGAGAAAATTTCTCATTATCTGTGTAACTATCGGAATATAAAAAATGTTGTAATGACCAGAGTGCCTCCTTCTGTGCAGTGTAAGGAATGTGACTGCGTGTGTCACTGGGAGAACACATCTGTTGATACAGAACCAGTACACATCTGGGGAACTACATTGGAGGCCCTAATACTTTCCATGTTTTTCTGAGACTTGTGATTACTTGGATTCCTTAAATTATTAGTAAAGCTCCTCTAGGGAAATTCAAAGCTTCTCTCTAAAGAATCAAGTCTAAGTCTGTTGAAATGAATTGACAATTAATAGATTAATAGGAAAAAATGTGTACAATTGTATTAATGTATGTAAGCATGGGGGAGTGCAGGAAAGTGATTACCCAGTAACTCAGTGAAGTACAGATGCTTATATACTCTTCCTCATGGGGTGGGAGAATGAGAAATGTAGGCAATTCTTTTGAGGGGAAGTAAGTGGTTATTAGGGAGAATGACTGGACCTCAGAGACAGAAATTAACTTGATAATGAATGGGATTTCAGAGGGGATGGAATGCAATTGTGTTCTCTTTGGCAGATCTAATCTTATGGTAGATAACAGAATATCAAAGTGGAGCCTCTTCTAGCATTTGCTGAATTTCAAGAGCCTTTAATTTAAAATAACCAGCATACCAGGGGACTGATTTTGGGGTAAAATTCCCTGGGCTCTTGTATTTGATACTGGGTAAGATCTCTGATTTGTGTGTCTGATGTCACAACATGCTCTTTCATGTTCTCTCTGATCAGTGCATTGAGTAGGGTTGCATTTTAGATCCATAAATCACAATAGCTCAGATATTGTTGTTATTTTGGCAAGGAAAAGAAGAAATGGGGGAAACTATGCAGGCTTGATGCCGTGTTTTCTGCCTATCAGCCTTTGTATGGAAAGGTGAAAATTCAAGCCATAGTTACTGGAATGAGTCTTATCAGTGGAATTTGTAGGAAATCGATATATCTGGGGAAAATGGCTAAGTGGATAGACAAGGAGTCACAGGAAAAATGGCAAATTAAATAAAAATTCTATTCCCTGGCCATTGTTAAAAGCCCTTATGAAAGTGAGACTTCTATGAGAGGAGGAGGTGACAGGTGGAAAATAAAACCTCGGTGAGACCACATTTTCTAGTTCTGGATAGCTTATCATGCCTCTTTGACAACTAGGAAAGATATTACTTTCACTAGCAAAATAACTCAATTATTGCCCCTGGTTACTCTCAAAATTATAAACACAGCTAGAGACCAGGTGCAGGTAACGATGGAATCTCAAAAGGATGCTTTCTGTTTAAGCATTAGGACACTGAAAAGCAAAATGTCAGAAAAGCCTGGGGAACAATTATTGACATGTTACTGCAGAAATAGCAATCAGGGAAATATGCTGATGATGATGTATATTGCTGAATGGAAGTGATTATTTGTGCTGATGACTGATCCCCAAGTGGCTGCAACTACTTATGAGCAAAGGCCTCTGGATGATCTGACATCTAATAAGCTGCAGTGAGTAAAGGCATGGGAGGTTTCCCAGTCTCTTTTAACTCTTAAAGGGCAGTGGTACTTTTGCTTGATCTATACCCTCTGAAGAAATTCACTCCCTTAATTAAAGGCTAAGCCATGAAAACAGATAAGGTGGACTGAGAGGCCAAGATCTCTGTGCTTCTTCTCTGCAAGAGATCTTAGACTTCATGCAATGATTAGGTTAAGATGGGGGGCACAGGGTGTAAACAAAGCTTTCTTAGGATTGTTAGCTATGGAATTGTAGCCCAGTGTAAAGTACATAGGAAAGTCATTTTTCTCAGTAATGTAGCTTATGAATGTTAGCCCAGCGTAAAGTAGTAAGGAGGGTAATTTTGCTCTGAATGGCATGGAGGTGAACCTGAGAGGGTTCCCGGTGCTGCTCAGGCAACCATGGTGAGGGTAGAGTGATGAATTGGAAAGTGTGATTGTATAAGCATGGTCCACCTGCCTTTTTATGAATGTGAGTTTGGGAGGGGTACTTTGTGCAAATAGGGAATGTTACCCTTTACAAGGAGGATATCTGCTAAATCTTTCTCATGTAGTTTTAATTGGCTGTGATAAACAAAATTCTTTAGAACCAAGACTTCCTTAGTAATGAACATGAAACAATAAATAATTCCAGGAGGGAAACAAGAAATTGTTGCTCTCATTAAGAAATGGTTGAGATGGGAGTTTCGATTCCTTTATTGCCCTTTTACTTGTCCAGTGTGGCTAGTACTTACAGATAGCAGTGTTTAGAGGTGAATACTAGACTATCAAGGATTAGACAAGTTGATTCCTCTGATTGATCCAGCTGTACTCGATACAGTGGAGACTCTCCAGGAAGTGCAGTAGGCCAACAAGGACTGTTATGATGTTACCTTCTTGGCAGGCACATTTTTTTTCCACATCAGGTTTGGAGTCCAGCCACATACAGTTCGCAATCTTGTGGAATGCACATTGGCCTTATATGCACTGTTTTACCATGGAGAAATTCAAATTCTCAGACATATGGCTGCAATCCAATAAGGTAGGACTTCAACTTGAAAACCATTAGAGCAAGTGAGAGCACAGCACCGCACTGAGGGCATGATTATCACTGATTATCACTCAGAGGGAGAAGCGCTGGAAGACGAATGGAGGCTGGCTGACATTTCCAGTTAAAATGGAAATGTCTGTGAAATTCCTGAAAATTGTGAGGACTGAGGCAACCAACGCCATCCCCCTAACTGACAAATACATTTTCACGGGCTCAGCTGAGAGAAAAGACACGTGGACACTAGCAGGGCTATTCAGGTATTGATAACAATTCTCTTCCTTTTCTGGAAACCCTGATGGATGCTCAACACAAAGGCACTAGAAAACAATAAAATATGTAGAGGATCATGAGCCGAAATAAACATGCAGAGGTTTACAGAGGATGGTGGTGCAGGCAGCCCCACTTTGTCCTTATAATCCGCGGCTGAACATACGTAGATCAAAGCCTTTGGCAGAACTCAAATAAGGCCAAGACATCTTGGGTTTTGAGTTTCTAAGCTGTCTGAAGCATCTGTTCACTATAGGCTGTTAGAAAGCAATTGTTAGCTTGTTAGGAGGCAGTGGTGAAAATTACTCTCACAAGAGAAGTCTGAGTTGAGAAATACCAACCACGTCTTGGGTGATGTCAGAGCCATTTGAATAGGGATGGAGAAGCCAGCAAAATTCAATTATTAAATGGAAGCATATTGAAAAGTGTGGTAAGGGGGGAAGTTCAGGAGGCGTTGGTCACATACAAGGAGGCTGGCTTTATGCAGCCCTGGTAGTAAATATACCTGAAGTCTATGGATTTACTGGAAAATGTCACATACACACATTAATGTCACATACACTTTAACTCTGTGTATCTAATGGGATGTGTCAGAACTGAAGTGGCTCCCTCTGCAAGTGATGGGACTGCACGCTTTGCTTAGAAGTGTCATATGTTAACTTGGACCCAAATGTAACGAGAAAGTCCCTGGGCACAACTGAATGGAAGGTTCTGGCATCCCCCCTGCTTCATCTCTGTCTCATAATTTCTTACATATTTGAAATGATGAGTGATATAAGGTATCAGAATTATAGAAGTCTGACCTGATTGTGTGATTGTATGTTACCTCAGTTATGAAAGAAAAGCTTTTCCTTAAAAAAAAAAAAAAGTATTAGTATATTCTGTCATAAACGAAGTAGTTTAAAAAGAACAGAAACGTGTTTCTCATAATTCTAGATGCTGGGAAGTCCACGATTAAAGCCTCAGCAGATTTGCTGTCTTGTGAGGACCCACTTTCTCACAGACAGTGCCTTCTAGCTGTGTCCTCATGTGGTGAAATGGTCAAGACAGCTCCCTGGGACCTCTCTTAGAAGGGTGCTAATCTCATTCGTGAGGGCTCCACCCTCAAGACCTAATCACTTCCTAAATGACCCACCTCCTAACATCATCTCCTTGGAGGTTAGGATTTCAACATATAAATATTGGGGGAACATGAACTTTCAGCAAAAGATAATCACAAGACGTTCCAAATCTGAAAATCTAATGAAAATCAAGAAAAATGATACAATACCTTTGTTACTTGATACCAGACAAATCTCTATGACACTTTCTTTTCCCTGCATGTTTTGGCTGCATCCTCTTTAATTGCTCTTCACATTATAATCTTGAAGAATAATTTGTACAGTGAGAGTAGAAAGATAATTCTGTCTTTAGCATTATTTTTGGTGTCTTTTTTGTTGTTTTTGTTGATCGTTTAGACTATGGGCCCATAAGAAAGAATATTTTGCTTAGAGTTTTACATTTCTGAGGACTGTAAAAATTACTCACAAAATGTTTCTCAGTTTTCAAACCTTGTTTCTTCCCCGCTACATTTATATTTTGATTGGCAGTAATGTAGGACATCTACATGTCATCTGGTCCTGCCCTCCTGTTGTGACATCAGGAGAGTCAGCACAATGGGTGGTAGAAGTATTCCTGGGAGTCACTTCTATGCTCAGTGGCTAGCAATAACTTAACTATGCATAATACTGTCAACTGCACAAGCATACCCCCACTAAGCGCAAACTGAATATCCTGTCAGTTTGCCTTTCCTTGAACTGGAATTCCCCAAAACCCCTAAAAAGAGGAAGTAGGGGTAGAAAGCACAGCAATGATAACTATGTTGAAAAAGAAAAAATTGTGCCAATTTTATATATGATGTGTGAGCACAGTGCTAGGGCCCTTTCCAGGGTCTTGGAGGAAACCCATGCAAGTGAGGGACTGTATTAACCTTCAAAAAATTCATAGTAATTCTGCCTCTGAGTGGGGCCAGATTGTGAAAAGATTTAACTCATCAGGGAAAGCTGGGTTTCATGGAGTCAGCATCTAAAATATGCAAGGGACATTATTATGATCAGATAGTTTAGGTATTTAGAGAAATGTCTGAGCCAAAGATGTGTGATATGGATAAATGTGTTAAAATGACCAATTCAGTACTCATCAAATTATCTTGTTATATATCAAATCTCTTCAGAGAAAAATATCCCATCTTGGCAAGGCTTTCCTAGTAATGGGTTACTGGGGGATAGAAAAGTTATGTTAAAGAAGTAGGATCAGTTTCACTAGGGCTAAATACATTAGCAATGCATTAAATCATGCTCTGGCTACATCAAATGGTTATCACGTTCCTAAAGCACCACTGAGGGGATTCTAGCTCAATCATCAAGAGTGTCAGACATTTCAGAGTTCAAATCCAGTGCCCTCACTGTGATTGATTTTGTATCCTGTCAAACAAGTCACCCACCATGAACAGGCTTCTTCATTTGAAAATTGGGGTGTGTTCAAAACATGGTCAACATTTTTGTTCTTTGTCAGTGGTGGTCAGGAAAAGAACACTCCTGTGGCTGCCAAAACTGAAAGAGTCTTGCTGCAATGGAAGAACCAGCCCTAGAAATTAGTTTGCCTAATGATTTAAGACAGAGAAATTTGTACTGAATAAGAAATGGAAACTCGGAGGCGTTAGTGGAATGCCTACCCCTTGAAATTGGAGACTTGGCCAGAACAGAGATCCTTACTCCATCTATTTCTCCACTCAGTGACCCTAGTTTAGGTGTGGATCAGGACAAATCTAGGTTGAGTTGATGAATCTTCCCTATTCTGAGTCATAGACCTGTCCATTTAATTTCCAGTTATGCCTTTCCATTGTATATCTTAGACATTTCAAATTTACATCTGCCTCTGAACCCCAGATTTTCTTTACTAATCAAAGGCTCTAAAATCTGCTCCCCAATTTATTTTTCCCACATCAGTAAATTCTCCTACCTCCAATTGAACACCTAGTTTTGTGAGCACCCTCCCCTCTGCCTCAGTCTTACTGTAACTCTCTTATTGTTCATGTGTTTACCATAGTAACCTCCTCACAGGCTTCAAACCTTCATTTCAAAATATAAGCAGAATAATCTTGAAAAAGCAAAACAGAAGAAAGAAAATTGAACTCTGTTAGTCACAAACTTAAACTTATTTAATGGTTTCCCCCAGCCATCAGTAAGATATCCAATTTTCACAGTAGTCTCCAGGGATTCCTATGTTCTGGCCCTTGCCAATTTTTTCCAGCTTTACTGTCATCCTTGCACCATTCCTGTGATCCCAAAAGACCTGTAATTTGCTCTTCTGCCTCCATGCCTTTGCATAGCTTTTTGTGGCCTGGAATGTTCTCTCCCAACTTCTGTGCTCCAAGACTAACAATAAGTCATTCTTAAACATATCTCTTCTTTATGTTTTGGATTAAAGTGTCCTATGCTCTAAGTATTTGAAAAAAATTACTTAATATAATCTTATGCTAGAATAAAAGTATGTGTGTGTCTATGAGAATAGAAACTATCTTATTAATTTTGTATTCCTAGTACCCAGATCACTCTTGAAATATATAAGGTATTTAAAAGATATATGTATATTCAATAAATGAGTCAACATAGGCTGCAAATAATACAGAAAACCACTCAGCCACTAAGAGATGCCATTTAAAAGAATCAGATATTTGTAAAGAGAGTAAAGCTTACTGAAAAAATCCTATAAACTCAGCATAAAATATGATTGTTACCAACTAATGAGACAAAAGATAATCATGTCAAATATTAAATATCTTTACATTTGATTTTTTTAACTGACTGTAGACAAATACTGTGTTATATTCATCTAGGAATGTTTGGAACACTAAGTCCAAACTGATTATATGAGTGTGTTACATCAGAGGAAACCAAAGTAGGTAGAATCCATAAGTGAGAATCTGTATAACCCTTACACACACACAGGGTCTCTGTTAGGGCAGAGTCAAAAAAAAAATGGAATGAAGGATATGCATTTGAGACACATTTGGAACTGGTGCCCATTTGGTCATGGAAGAGGGTAAACAGTTTACTAAAATGGTCAATACCTACAGGAGAAGACAATGCCAGGGCTCAGAATTACAATCATGCACCCTTATTTGAGATTGTATGTTTCACAGTGGTTGCAGTCTCCTTTATAAAATGTCTAAAAATGACACTCTACTTGATGGCAATTGAACTTTAAAAATGTTATTAATCAAAACCTTCTCTGCATTTAGTACTGTTTTAAAATATCATTTTAATTTTGTATTGTCATAAATAATTAGAAACATAACAGTACTATGTAAAGGTGTGCAAGATGCATTGGATCAGTTTATTGACAATATTTGGTGCTCACATGAATTCATGGGTCTCTTGCAGTGCCTAAAGGGATATGTGCATTACAGATGGGAAAAATACTTCCTTCTTTCAGATAATCATGTTGGATGCCCTTGAGACAAGTACTATTAGTTCACTGTTTTTTATTTATTTATTTATTTATTTTTTGTTTTACTTCTCTTTTTTAAATTTCTTTTTTCGTTTTATTTATTTATTTTATTATACCTTAAGTTCTAGGGTACATATGCATAATGTGCAGGTTTATTACATATGTATACTTGTGCCATGTTGGTGTGCTGCACCCATCAACTTGTCAGCACCCATCAACTCGTCATTTACATCAGGTATAACTCCCAGTGCAATCCCTCCCCTCTCCCCCCTCCCCATGATAGGCCCCAGTGTGTGATGTTCCCCTTCCCGAGTCCAAGTGATCTCATTGTTCAGTTCCCACATATCAGTGAGAACATGCGGTGTTTGGTTTTCTGTTCTTGGGATAGTTTGCTGAGAATGATGGTTTCCAGCTGCATCCATGGCCCTACAAACGACACAGACTCATCCTTTTTTATGTCTGCATAGTATTCCATGGTGTATATGTGCCACATTTTCTTAATCCAGTCTGTCACTGATGAACTTTTGGGTTGATTCCAAGTCTTTACTATTGTGAATAGTGCCACAATGAACATACGTGTGCATGTGTCTTTATAGCAGCATGATTTATAATCCTTTGGGTATATCCCCAGTAATGGGATGGCTGGGTCATATGGTACATCTAGTTCTAGATCCTTGAGGAATTGCCATACTGTTTTCCATAATGGTTGAACTAGTTTACAATCCCACCAACAGTGTAAAAGTGTTCCTATTTCTCCACATCCTCTCCAGCACCTGTTGTTTCCTGACTTTTTAATGATTGCCATTCTGACTGGTGTGAGATGGTATTTCATTGTGGTTTTGATTTGCATTTCTCTGATGGCCAGTGATGAGGAGCATTTTTTCATGTGTCTGTTGGCTGTATGAATGTCTTCTTTTGAGAACTGTCTGTTCATATCCTTTGCCCACTTTTTGATGGGGTTGTTTGTTTTTTTCTTGTAAATTTGTTTGAGTTCTTTGTAGGTTCTGGATATTAGCCCTTTGTCAGATGAGTAGATTGCAAAAATTTTCTCCCATTCTGTAGGTTGCCTGTTCACTCTGATGGTAGTTTCTTTTGCTGTGCAGAAGCTCTTTAGTTTAATGAGATCCCATTTGTCAATTTTGGCTTTTGCTGCCGTTGCTTTTGGTGTTTTAGACATGAAGTCCTTGCCCATGCCTATGTCCTGAATGGTATTACCTAGGTTTTCTTCTAGGGTTTTTATGGTATTAGGTCTAACATTTAAATCTCTAATCCATCTTGAATTAATTTTCTTATAAGGAGTAAGGAAAGGATCCAGTTTCAGCTTTCTACTTATGGCTAGCCAATTTTCCCAGCACCATTTATTAAATAGGGAATCCTTTCCCCATTTCTTGTTTTTCTCAGGTTTGTCAAAGATCAGATGGCTGTAGATGTGTGGTATTATTTCTGGGGACTCTGTTCTGTTCCATTGGTCTATATCTCTGTTTTGGTACCAGTACCATGCTGTTTTGGTTACTGTAGCCTTGTAGTATAGTTTGAAGTTAGGTAGCATGATGCTTCCAGCTTTATTCTTTTGACTTAGGATTCTCTTGGCAATGCAGGCTCGTTTTTGGTTCCATATGAATTTTAAAGCATTTTTTTTTCCAATTCTGTGAAGAAATTCATTGGTAGCTTGATGGGGATGGCATTGAATCTATAAATTACCTTGGGCAGTGTGGCCATTTTCATGATATTGGTTCTTCCTATCCATGAGCATGGTATGTTCTTCCATTTGTTTGTATCCTCTTTTATTTCACTGAACAGTGGTTTGTAGTTCTCCTTGAAGAGGTCCTTTACATCCCTTGTAAATTGGATTCCTAGGTATTTTATTCTCTTTGAATCAGTTGTGGATGGGAGTTCATTCATGATTTGGCTCTCTGTTTGTTACTGGTGTATAAGAGTGCTTGTGATTTTTGCACATTAATTTTGTATCCTGAGACTTTGCTGAAGTTGCTTATCAGCTTAAGGAGATTTTGGGCTGAGACAATGGGGTTTTCTAAATATACAATCATGTCATCTGTAAACAAGGACAATTTGACTTCTTCTTTACCTAACCAAATACCCTTTATTTCTTTCTCTTGCCTGATTGCCCTAGCCAAAACTTTCAACACTATGTTGAATAGGAGTGGTGAGAGAGGGCATCCTTGTGCCAGTTTTCAAAGGGAATGCTTCCAGTTTTTGCCCATTCGGTATGATATTGGCTGTGGGCTTGTCATCAATAGCTCTTATTATTTTGAGATACGTTCCATCAATACCGAATTTATTGAGAGTTTTTACCATGAAGGGCTGTTAAATTTTGTCAAAAGCTTTTTCTTCATCTATTGAGATAATCATTTGGTTTTTATCTTTGGTTTTCTTTACATGCTGGATTATGTTTATTGATTTGTGTATGTTGAACCAGCCTTGCATCCCAGGGATGAAGCCCACTTGATCATGGTGGATAAGCTTTTTGATATGCTGCTGGATTCGGTTTGCCAGTATTTTATTGAGGATTTTTGCATCGATGTTCATCAGGGATATTCATCTAAAATTCCTTTTTTTTGTTGTGTCTCTGCCAGGCTTTGGTATCAGGATGATGTTGGCTTCATAAAATGAGTTAGGGAGGATTCCCTCTTTTTCTATTGATTGGAATAGTTTCAGAAGGAATGGTACCAGCTCCTCCTTGTACCTCTGGTAGAATTCAGCTGTGAATCTATCTGGTCCTGGACTTTTTTTGGTTGATAGGCTATTAATTATTGCCTGAATTTCAGAGCCTGCTATTGGTCTATTCAGGGATTCAACTTCTTCCTGGTTTAGTCTTGGGAGAGTGTAAGTGTCCAGGAAATTATCCATTTCTTCTAGATTTTCTAGTTTATTTGTGTAGAGGTGTTTATAGTATTCTCTGATGGTAGTTTGTATTTCTGTGGGGTCGGTGGTGATATCCCCTTTATCATTTTTTTATTGCATCTATTTGATTCTTCTCTCTTTTCTTCTTTATTAGTCTTGCTAGTGGTCTATCAATTTTGTTGATCTTTTCAAAAAACCAACTCCTGGATTCATTGATTTTTTGGAGGGTTTTTTGTGTCTCTATCTCCTTCAGTTCTGCTCTGATCTTAGTTATTTCTTACTTTCTGCTAGCTTTTGAATGTGTTTGCTCTTGCTTCTCTAGTTCTTTTAATTGTGATGTTGGAGTGTCAATTTTAGATCTTTCCTGCTTTCTCTTGTGGGCATTTAGTGCTATAAATTTCCCTCTACACACTGCTTTAAGTGTGTCCCAGAGATTCTGGTATGTTGTATCTTTGTTCTCATTGGTTTTAAAGAACATGTTTATTTCTGCCTTCACTTTGTTATGTACCCAGTAGTCATTCAGGAGCAGGTTGTTCAGTTTCCATGTAGTTGAGCGGTTTTGATTGAGTTTCTTAGTCCTGAGTTCTAGTTTGATTGCACTGTGGTCTGAGAGACAGTTTGTTATAATTTCTGTTCTTGTACATTTGCTGAGGAGTGCTTTACTTCCAATTATGTGGTCAGTTTTGGAATAAGTGTGATGTGCTGAGAAGAATGTATATTCTGTTGATTTGGGGTGGAGAGTTCTGTAGATGTCTATTAGGTCTGCTTGGTGCAGAGATGAGTTTATTTCCTGGATATCCTTGTTAACTTTCTGTCTCATTCATCTGTCTAATGTTGACAGTGGGGTATTGAAGTCTCCCATTATTATTGTATGGGAGTCTAAGTCTCTTTGTAAGTCTCTGAGGACTTGCTTTATGAATCTGGGTGCTCCTGTATTGGGTGCATATATATTTCGGATAGTTAGCTCTTCCTGTTGAATTGATTCCTTTACCATTATGTAATGGCCTCCTTTGTCTGTTTTGATCTTTGATGGTTTAAAGTCTGTTTTATCAGAGACTAGTATTGCCACCCCTGCTTTTTTTTGTTCTCCATTTGCTTGGTAGATCTTCCTACATCCCCTTATTTTGAGCCTATGTGTGTCTCTGCATGTGAGATGGGTCTCCTGAATACGGCATATTAATGGGTCTTGACTCTTTATCCAGTTTGCCAGACTGTGTCTTTTAATTGGACCATTTAGTCCATTTACATTTAAGATTAATATTGTTGTGTGTGACCTTGATCCTGTCATTATGATATTAACTGGTGATTTTGCTCATTAGTTGATGTAGTTTCTTCCTAGCCTCGATGGTCTTTACATTTTGGCATGTTTTTGCAATGGCTGGTACCGGTTGTTCCTTTCCATGTTTAGTGCTTCCTTCAGGGTCTCTTGTAAGGCAGGCCTGGTAGTGACAAAATCTCTAAGCATTTGCTTATCTGTAAAGGATTTTATTTCTCCTTCACTTATGAAACTTAGTTTGGCTGAATATGAAATTCTGAGTTTGAAATTCTTTTCTTTAAGAATGTTGAATATTGACCCCCACTGTCTTCTGGCTTGTAGAGTTTCTGCCGAGAGATCTGCTGTTAGTCTGATGGGCTTCCCTTTGTGGGTAACCCGACCTTTCTCTCTGCCTGCCTTTAACAGTTTTTCCTTCATTTCAACTTTGGTGAATCTGACAATTATGTGTCTTGGAGTTGCTCTTCTCCAGGAGTATCTTTGTGGTGTTCTCTGTATTTCCTGAATTTGAATATTGGCCTGCCTTACTAGGTTGGGGAAGTTCTCCTGGATGATATCCTGAAGAGTGTTTTCCAACTTGGTTCCATTTTCCCCCTCACTTTCAGGCACCCCATTCAGACGTAGATTTGGTCTTTTCACATAATCCCATAATTCCTGAAGTCTTTGTTCATTTCTTTTTCCTCTTTTTTCTTTAGACTTCTTTTCTCGCTTCATTTCATTCATTTGATCCTCAATCGCTGATACTCTTTCTTCCAGTTAATCGAGTTGGTTACTGAAGCTTGTGCATTTGTCACGTATTTCTCGTGTCATGGTTTTTATCTCTGTCAGTCAGTTATGGCCTTCTCTGAATTGATTATTCTAGTTACCCATTCTTCCATTGTTTTTTCAAGATTTTTAGTTTCTTTGCACTGGGTACATAATTCCTCCTTTAGCTCTGAGAAGTTTGATGGACTGAAGCCTTCTTCTCTCAACTTGTCAAAGTCATTCTCCGTCCAGCTTTGATCCATTGCTGGCGATGAGCTGCATTCCTTTGGAGGGGGAGATGTGCTCTTATTTTTTGAATTTCCAGCTTTTCTGCCCTGCTTTTTCCACATATTTGTGGTTTTATCTGCCTTTGGTCTTTGATGATGGTGATGTACTCATGGGGTTTTGGTGTGGGTGTCCTTCCTGTTTGTTAGTTTTCCTTCTAACAGTTAGGACCCTCAGCTGTAGGTCTGTTGGAGATTGCTTGAGGTCCACTCCAGACCCTATTTGCCTGGGTATCAGCAGCAGAGGCTGCAGAAGGTAGAATATTGCTGAACAGTGAGTGTACCTGTCTGATTCTTGCTTTGGAAGCTTCGTTTCAGGGGTGTACCCTGCCGTGTGAGGTGTGGGGTGTTGGTCTGCCCCTAGTGGGTAATGTCTCCCAGTTAGGCAACTCAGGGGTCAGGGACCCACTTGAGCAGGCAGTCTGTCCGTTCTCAGATCTCAACCTCCGTGTTGGGAGATCCACTGCTCTCTTCAAAGCTGTCAGACAGGGTCGTTTGCATCTGCAGAGGTTTCTCCTGCTTTTTTTTTTTTTTGTTTAGCTATGCCCTGTCCCCAGAGGTGGAGTTCACAGAGACAGGCAGGCCTCTTTGAGCTGCTGTGGGCTCCACCCAGTTCGAGCTTCCCAGCAGCTTTGTTTACCTACTTAAGCCTCAGCAATGGTGGATGCCCCTCCCCCAGCCTCTCTGCTGCCCTGCAGCTAGATCTCAAACTGCTGTGCTAATGAGGGCGGCTCCGCAGGCATGGTACCCTCTGGGCCAGGTGTGGGATATAATCTCCTAGTGTGCCCTTTGCTAATACCCTTGGTAAAGCGCAGTGTTGGGGTGGGAGTTACCCGATTTTCCAGGTGTTGCATGTCTCAGTTCCCCTGGCTAGAAAAAGGGATTCCCTTCCCCCTTGTGCTTCCCAGGTGAGGCGATGCCTCGCCCTGCTTCAGCTCTCACTGGTCGGGCTGCAATAGCTGACCAGCACCGATTGTCTGGCACTCCCTAGTGAGATGAACCCCGTACCTCAGTTGAAAATGCAGAAATCACCTCTCTTCTGTGTAGCTGGTGCTGGGAGCTGGAGACTGGAGCTGTTCCTATTTGGCCATCTTGTTCCACCCCACTATTACTTCACTTCTGTAACATATAATGTGTTTTTTAGAAGCACCATAGCTTATCCTAGAAATACGTGTTTTAATATGTTATGGAACACATTGAAAACCAGGTCACATATTTAGCTATTAATCTGCCTCCTCTAAACCTTTAAAATTTATTATATAAAACACCATATAAATAGACTTTAAAGGAAGAAATTAAAATAGGCTTTTTTAAATGTAAAAGATGTCTCACACCTTCAATCCGAGCACTTTGAGAGGCCGAGGTGAATAGATCACAAGGTCAGGAATTCAAGACCAGCCTGGCGAATGTGACAAAACCCTGTCTCTACTAAAAATACAAAAATTAGCTGGGCGTGGTGGTGGCCGCCTGTAATCCCAGCTACTTGGGAGGCTGAGGCAAGAGAATCGCTTGAATCCGGGAGGCAGAGGTTGCAGTGAGCCAAGATGATGCCACTGCACTCTAGCCTAGGTGACAGAGTGAGACTCCATGTCAAACAAATAAATGAAAATAAATAAATGTAAAAGAAACACCAAGATGTATGGATCGTTAAGTGTTAAAAGTCTAAAATAACTGTTTTATGTGTCCCTGAATAAATCCATCTACAGTTTCTATGTATGTGTCCAAATTTCTTTTTAGAAGCTTATTGAATAGCATGGGACCACAAACACAACTGGATTTCTAATTACATAGGCAGTGTTTCTGCCTCTACATTAGGTTGCATCTAAAAGTTAATTGGGGATGAAGCTTTCTTAATTAATCACATATTGATGGGTTAATAATCTAAATGCACAAGTAGACTGATTATCTTAACTTACTGCACATATATCCCATAGAGCTAAAATTGTTAGCCTGTAATGTTGATTTTTCTATATTTTAAAAGATACAAATTTAGAACAATGAGAGAAAGGCATCAACACCTAGACTTAAATTGATTGTGTTTGCAAAAGCTTTGCCTTAGGTATTTTCATAAACCTGAGTTTGCACAATTTTTATTTGGAAAAACGTAATCTAGGAAACTATTGAAAAGCAATGCTTTTTAAGTAACAACAATTGACACTAGCTCCTTATTACTAATCTTATGAAATCCAAATGCCCCTATCTACTAACCATATTATTTCAATAGGCCATCTCGTTCTCTAGTTTCATCTCTTTATTTTCAATTAGTCTTCCTTTTCTAACCAAATCCTTAAGTGTTTCTTACTTGAACATCTATTTTTATATTTTGAACTTTAAATTTCATTCTCATTTAAATGTTTTCCATGAACAAAGTAAAACAAAACCAAAACATGTTAAAATTTATTAAAGATTAGCCCTCCTTTTGTGCATTGGAGCCATACTTAACTTAGCTCCTGCAGTTACCCTTCCTTGTACTTGTGTCAGGGCTCAGAACACAATACCCCAATATATGATACTTTGGCATACTAAGTATTTCAAGCTGAAATTGAGAGGACAACGGAAGCAAGATGGTCGCTGACCTTTTCTTTCTCTTTTTCTGAACTTTTCCCTCCAGTAAAGCATGGTCGTAGAAGAATTCTCTGACCTACCTTGTTTGAAAGTAGGTTGTAGGACCCCCCATTCCAGAGGGATCCAGCCCTATACCTGGAAGCCGTGAAGAATCTGGACAAACAGGCCTTGCTAAATTAGTACTGTTACAGTATACCCTTTAGTCCTCCCATCACACTTCTGCATGAGCACCTGTAAAAATACAGTTTTCCCTGGATCTATCTTTAGGATTTCATTTCTGAAGGCTCCGCTCTCACATAAAATTTTAGTTAAATACAGTTTAATGATTTCCCCTTGTTAATTTGTGTTTTATTACAGGAGTCTCAGCCATGAGTATTGCAATGAATGAGGAAAAGGTATTATAGCTGACCCTTGAACAATGCAGGAATTAGGGTCACAGACTTCTGTGCAGCCAAAAATTCACATATGACTTTGGCTCTCCAAAAACTTAGTTACTAATAGTCCATTGTTGTCTGGAAGCTGTGCCAATACGATCAACAGCCAACTAACACACTTTTCACCTGTTCTATGTATTGCATGTTGTATTCTTATAATAAAGTAAGCAAGAGAAAAGATGTCACTAAGAAAATCCTAAAAAAGAGGGAATATTTAATATTCATTAACTGGGTCATAATAAAGGTCTTCTTCCTCACTGTCTTCATATTGAGTAGCTAAGGAAGAGGTGGTGTTGGTCTTGCTGTCTCAGGAGTGGCAGAGGTAGAAGAAAATCCACATATAAGTGGACTCACAGTTCAAACCGATGTTGTTAAAGGGTCAGTTGTACTCAGCTTCTGGGATGTAGGATGTTGAAGTCTTTGGCCATTATTCTACATATCAAACACTTAAAGCAATAAACCAGTTACCAACAGAAAAATACATAAAGCAATAGCTTCAGACACTGAACGTAAGGCAGTGGATAACAGTGATCTCTGAGATACAAAAAACAAAGGAAGAAATAATGATTTTCCCAGTATTGACAGTTTTCAGGCCACAGAACAAGCAGGGAAATCCCAGGCATAAGCCTGAGTTGAGGAATTAAGAGTCCTGGGAGATCAAGGTTGCTAGCATTGACAGAACAAAATACCAGGGAAGAGAGAAGTACATAGACAACTCCAGAGATCCTTAGACGTCTCCTTAGGGAATTCAGCTGAGTGACAGTGTGCTACCCAAGTCTTGGGAAAGAGCCATCAGAAAGGATTAGGAGTAACAGTGCCTGGCTTTCACATAGGGTCAAGAGGCGCACCCTTTTTCCGGAGACTGACAGGAAGACGAACATTTGGGTAAAATACATGTAAGTTTCTTGGCTCAGTAGGGAAGAATAATTAACACTAGGCTGAGTACTGCTCAATCACATCTAATAAATCTTAAAAACATAACACAAACTCATCAAACATTTTCCATTTAACTGCAACCCCAAACAAAACTCAAGAACATTTATAGAAATATAAACATCTACCACCTACAAGCTGATGTTCACATTATCTGGTATTCAATAAAAAATGACCCAGGCATACAGAATAGCAGGGAGATATAAACCATAAAGAGGAAGAAAACAATTAAAAATGACTCAGTAAGACAAGGTGAGATAAAAATACAGTGAATATTTAGCAATCTTCCTTGTATTATAATGGAAACTAATAAATGTATTATAATTGAAACTATCTAAAATGAAACAGAATTATTACAGTTAAATAGGAAGAGTAAGTCATTATAAGATAACTATAGTTAATAGTTACATAGTTGCAAATTGCTGGAAAGAGGATATTGAATATTCCCAATAAAAAGAAATATTTGAAATGATGGATGGATATGCTAATTACCTTGATCTGATCACTATACCTTATATGTATGGAAACATCACTATGTACCCCCATGAATATGTATAATTATTTGTCAAGTAAAGACAAAACAATTAGCTAAGTTAACAGATCAGCCTAATAATATATATGTAACTGGAGTTCTCAAAGTGAGGGTATGTGTGCAGAAAATATATTTAAACAAGTAGTAACTATTGCCTTTCTGAATTTGGTAAAAATAATAAATCCATAAATAGAAGAACCTCAGCGAAGTCCAAACACAAGAAACATGAAGAAAATGATACTGAAACATACAATATTCAAATTCTCTAAAAGCAATAAAGATAATCTTAAAAGTAAACGTAAAAATGACACATTATATACAAAAGAACAAATGTAAAAATATGACTTTTTTTTTGGCAAGGGGAGTCAGGAACAATGCACATGAGAAGAGTTGAACAACATCGTAGCATGCTAAAATTTTAAAAAATTTAAAAACTTACCAACCTAGAATTTTATCTCCAGTGAAAATATCTCACAAAGTGAAGGCAAAGTAAATACTTTCTCAGAAATATGAAAGCTGAAATAGTTCCTCACTGGCAGAGTTCCACCCTGAGACCCGTTAAAGAAAATCCCTCAAGAAAAAGGAAAATGGTGAAACTGAAATACAAATCTATACAAAAGAATGATGTCACAGAAAATGACAATTATGTGAGTAAATGCTTATATTAGTTTTCTAGGACTGCTGTAACAAAGCACTTCAAACGGGGTGTGTTAAACCACAGAAATTTATTGTTTCACAGTTCTAGGGGCTAAAAGTTCAAAACTGAGGTGTTGACAGGGCCATATTTTCTGTGAAACATTTAGGGAAGAAGTATGCCTTGCTTCTTTGTAGCTTCTGGTGTTTGCTGGTAATTCTCATCTTCCTCAGCTTGCAGATGCATTACTACAATTGAGGTAGGAAGCGGGATAGAACTCCAGAGGTAGGGCTTGGACACTGGAGCAAATTGAGGACTAGTTAAAACAGGGATGAGGTGGAAGCAACTTTTCATAAAACATGCCCAGCAGTGTGCCATGTCAGTTACCATTGCCATGGCAAGACCTGGGAGTTACCACCCTTTTTCATGCAATGATCCAACAACTCCAAAGTTACTACCCCTTTTTTTTTTAAAAAAGAAATTTTTGCATAAACTTCCCCTTAATCTGCCTGTGATTAAAGGTAAGTATAAATATGACTGCAGAACTGCTAGTCTCTGCCAAGGGGGTAGTCCTCCTCTGCAGAAACAGTCACAGAGCTGTAACACTGCCAGAGCTGGAACATGGCCACTTCAGTAAAGCTGTTTTCTTCCACCACTGGTTCATCCTTGAATTCTTTCCTGGGGAAGCAAAGAACCCTCACAGGCTAAGCCCCCATGGCTAAGCTCCAATGTGGGGCTCACATTTAATTGGAGATCCACCCTACTTTAGGATGGTAACTTCTTAACATGGTATCTGTGGTGATCCTATTTCTCTTGCAGTTAAGACTTCAACATATCATTTGGGGGAATACAGTTGAACCCACAACAAGACATACAGATGTTTTTCTTAGTATTCAAATTTCTTTAAAAGATAATTGACTTTAAAATAATGCAACTTGGATTTATTCTACTTAATGACTCCAGGCATTCTGTTAAATAGGTATAATTGTTTCTATGTTGAAGTTATTTAAGTTTATAAACTGTATATTCATGGATGCTATTTTTTTTTTTTATTTGATTTAGTTTTAGTTGAGCTCTGGAGAAAATCTAGCCAGTACCTACATCACTGATGTGAACCCTTGCATATTGTAAATAGAGTAAGGTCACAGCATTTTAAAAATTCCTTAAAAATAAGTTGGTCACTCAAAAATATGTAGCTAAACAGAATGAAGTATTAAAAAACTAAATGGAGACCCTCAGGAGTATAACAGATTCCATGGACAAGAAAACGCTTCTGGCTCAATGGTTCGCTTCAGTTTGTGACAGAGAACTTGTGTGATATGCACACAAGTAGTGAATGAGGAATCTCACAGACTTCCAGGTAAAAAAATGTGAAGTCAGACCTTAAAATATCAAATGGATTATTTTTTTCTCCCAACAGTCTCTGTCCCTACAGATTTCGTCTCATAGTGACTACATTTCATTAATTAGAGCAGGAGACAGGAGAGTAAAAAAGTTTTTTTTTTTTTATTTTGTTGTTTGAAAATTGTAAAACGTTGCAATCATAATGCCCCTGTGTATACTGCCTGCTAGGCTTTATTGCCTGATTGGCTTTTGCTGGATGCGTTAGCACTACTACCCTTGACACACACACACACACACACACACACACACACACGCACACACGGACACATAAATATACATCATGGAACTTTTGGTTTAACCATCCAGCCATGGTTTCCAGGGTCGTAAACCATTTAAGTCAAAAGCAATCACCAGTACCCTAGACACCACCCTCATAAAAGCAGAGAACTCCCTGGCCTGGGTCAGAATGTGCCTCTTCCATGCTCCATGGACTCTTGGAAAAATATATTTATTACGTAATTCCCAGCACCTGGAAATGCTGTATTTTGTGGAGAACTAGAGGGAATTTTAAGTTGTCATAATCTGACAGGGGAGATCTCAACATCTCAAAAGAGAGCTCCCACTTTCTTTATGACAGAACCATTTCAGTCAAAATGCCTTAAGAGATTGTATAGAAGAAAAATGGCCTAGAAGGGTTGATTTCACAAAAATTAATAGAATAATAAGACAAAGCAAAGATAAAGTAAATTCAGAATGGAAATAGGCATTGATAACGCTTCTAAAATTATTTTTGAAACAGCATTAGCTATTTGGAATACTAGTCACAACTTAAGCCTTGAGAACAATTAAAATCCATCTATGTCAGCTTGTGATTTAAATGTGCAGCAAACAGTAATGAAGTGGAGCAAAGGAAAATGCAAATTTCGTCAAAGGCAATTTGAAGATTCTCAACATTTTATAGACCACCTTAATAGACATAGCTATCCAAATGTGTATTTTTGTTTGCATTTTAATTGCAATGAGTCATTTAAGCTGCCATTCCAGCTTGCCCAGCATACAGAAAGTCACAGGACATTTCAAACTCCGTAGTTTTCCAGAATTCCATGAGCTTTTGGAAGATCTTGTGCTATATGAACAAGAAGCTCAACAGTCTTTAAGTAAAACACCAGAATCATCTGCACAATCCAGTGAAACAATTCTTTGGGATGTTCACACAGACTCAAATCCTAATCATCAGGAAAAAGATTCATCTAGTAATGAGAAACAAACTATTAGTCTGCCAGTTTCTACTAGCAAATCAAGGAAGGATTCTACAGAACCAAAGGCATGTGTAGAAAGTATGGAAAAGAAAACAGCTTAGTTCAGAATGGAAATGAACGTTCTGATGACGGTTTCAAATATAAGCTTGATAGACAAAAGGATGCCTGACATAGAGACAAATTCTGAAAATAATCGTAGTAGTAGTGATTTAGTCAATGGACACAGTGAGGTAGAGCAAACACCTTTAGTTTGATCAGATCCTGCTTTGAAAATTGATGCAAACAGAATCAGGACAGAAAATGGTTCCATTTTACCTAATGTTGTACCACAAGAATACAATATCTTACCAGTATCTTAGGCACCTTCCACACCAAATCTGACGAGTGAACATATTTCATACGGCTTGATTTTAACAAAACTAGTTACCATGATGAACAGTATCTTAGTAGGCCCAAATGCAGAAAATTTCTTACTGATAGATGCCTGTTCTGATCAACATAATGTGTATAAAATATTAGTGAAAAGATGTGGCAAATGCCTGACCACCTACTGTAATGCAGAGGCACTTGAGGCTCATCTTGACTGATAAAAATGTTTCACAAAGATCTGTCAATCAAGCAGTAGTGTGAAAAAAGCACTATAAAAATGCATCATCAGTTTGCTATTTCCCTGATGGCCTTAATTTGAGAGTGGTCTCGGATTACTGAAGATAAAGACAAAACACATTTTCTAGAATGAACTCAGAGGAGATGGAGTGGCTTAGACTCTAAAAGGGTTACTATAAAACTCCCAAAGTACCAGTTTTCCAGAAAACCACATTTAAAAAAGTTTATGATGATGAATAGCAGCAGCATGTTCAGTTTCGCTTATATGAGAAGCATGTTTAGGCAACTAGGTGGAAAACCAGCTACGGCTATACAGAAAGGGAAAAGTTAACCCATTATTAGAAAGTGTGTGTGGGGAGGGGGGCTCGTTTACAATAATTATCAATTTAAAATATTTTATTCTTCAAATGGGGTGTATTTTTTTTGTCAGGCATAATCAGATTATGTCCCCTCTCTTCTAGTCAACCATGGTTTAAGGAACCACTGCTGTTTGGTTTGTGATATGATTTAGACACTTATACATGAACTTACCACAATGCTATCAATTAAAGATTGTAACTGATTTCTAGGTGATTAATTAGGTCAAAGTTCAATGAATGGTCCGCCAGCATTGAACATCAAAAAACAAAACAAAACAAAACACCACAGTGCTTTGCTAATTAGCTCTTCATAGAACCTCCCACTAACCACTTTTGTAATACAAATTAGTTACATTTAAAGGGCAACAGTGTCAATAAAACAGAAAAAAAAATCGGTAACTATGGGGAGAAATAAAAGGAATCTAAGACCTTTACAGGCTTTGTAGTTGAAGGAAAAAACTGCAAATTCTTCAATGTGAATGGTAAAAGCACACTGGGATATTTCTATTTGTATATATGTTAGGACATTGCTTGATGATTTATAGCAAGGTCTTTTAGATATTAATGTGAGTTATCTAAGCACAGTCTTAAAATAATTGGCTCAAAAAATCAGCTAAGAATCAGGTTGAGAATTCATACATTTTATTCTATTAGGAGAGGTAATTCCAAAGGGAGCCATACTCCTGTTTTTTTATTCGTTAGTGATGAGTCTGGTCTGAATAGTAGTTTTTATATATAAAAGGAAGTATGTACACATGAAGAACACAGTAAGAGACACATTCATGCATTGTTTTCATTGGTGATAAGTTGTTTTCCTAAGGAAGACTTTAACTAAAATTGTTAATAAATATTTTTAAAAATACTCTCTCAGATGTTTTCCACTTGTCCATTATTAAAAGGAAGATGTGTAAAGACTTCCTTTTACCTAATAGTGTGTAAATCTAAAACAGGGATAAAAAGAACAAAAAGGCAAACTATTTCAAAGCAGATCTCCCAATGCCCCAATGTCAGATATTCCAGTTATTCTAAATAATAAAATCTTTGTTCAAGGCAGATAATCTCATCAGACCCTATTGTATTAGAGCTTCTTGAATGAGGCTACTATGGAAGTGGGGAATTTCTTCCAGGTAGCATCTATATTTTATTAAATTAGGATTTCCAGGTCATGATAGATCAGATTTTCTTTCTTTCTTTCTTTCTTTTTTTTTTTTTTAATTTCCCCGTTCTTCTTGAATGAGGCTACTATGGAAGTAGGGAATTTCTTCCAGGTAGCATGTGTATTTTATTAGGATTTCCAGGTCATGATAGATGAGATGATTTCTTTTTATTTCCCGGTTTTATCATCAGCATTCACTATGCAATGATGTTTATAAGTCCATTCCAAATTTAAATTTGTTTTTGTTACGTGCCCTACATTAGGCTGTGGAATTTACATTTAGGTAACTAAATACAACTCATAACTAAGTTTTAAAATCTTTAAGATCAGCTAAAAAATGTTTTCTATATTTCTTGATACTGAAATGTAATGATTTTTATTTCAGTTCATTCTAAAAGTATGCCTTGTAATAAAAAGTCTATTTGGAAAAAAAATCTATCTACATCAGTTGGCACGCAAACCTATTAATTGAAGTTAATTCTGTAATTGACTCTAAATTGCATGGATTGCCATGATAAGAAAAAGAAAGTAATACGACTTATATATGAAGTTATATAACGCATGGCTTTATAAGCTGAATACTTCGAGACCACAGAACAGTTAGGAGGGAATCACCAGGTTTGGTAAAGAAGCCAGGGTATAATAAGACTAGATGAGGTTTTCATTAAAGGCTTAGTGTTGGGAGCCATACTGTGAGGAAGATCATTGGAAGAAGTCCTCATATTGACCTCATATTTAGAATTAACTGCCAACCCAAACTTCTGATAGGCCAAATGCCCAAATTAAACTCCCACTTCTTGTGGATATACTAGATATGCTAATCCTGAAATTTCTTCTCAGATCTATCAATGTTGTTAGTTTTATCATATAAAATCCAGCTAGTTTTATATTTTTGCTTACTAAAAGCACCCAAATCAGTCACTCACGTAGGTGTAAACAATTCCACTCTTAGAAATCAAGAATTCGCTAGTCTTTGTATCATAAAGTTTTTAATGAGAAGCACATTTTATCCTTTACCCTACAAAAGTTTCTTTGGGTTTTATTCTAATCAACATGCAATATACAGAATACTTTCTCACCATTATTAGGGTAGAACCACCTTTTCAACTTTGGACACTGTTTAGTAGATGTGAAATGGAATATAGAAAGATAGAAGTCTTGAACAAAACTTCAGTGCTTGCTGCCTTAACTAATGTCCTCCCCTCAGCTTATTGCCCCTATGACAACTTGCAAGAGACTCTGATTTTGTTTTATTGTGCTTATGTAGTTAGATTATGAGGCTGATCATTCAGTGTCCATCAGACTGTACATTGTTGAATCCTCTCTCAAGTTGCCCCAATACCATTTGTGACCAGAGGAAGAGAAAAACATTCAACTAGTAAATCCAATTTCTTTTGCAAAAAAGACTCATAGTTCTGATAAAGATTCATTGCAATACTTGTTTCACCGTTTAGAAAACATGTTTCTATTTGTATAGCACCTCTGGGAATCTAATGCAGTACTATCGCCTTCTTTTCCATTTGTCCCTGATCTAGATGCTATATTTTTTATGCATCCCACCTGCTATTAAGTATTTTACAATTATAGATTTTTGCTCTTTTATTCTGTCCCATCTCACCTTGCTAGCAAATTTTTATTTGCTTTATTTTTTTCATATCAAAGCTTCCAGGCTACTTGCATTACAAGGCCACATGGAATGTTCTTTATTCTCTCAAATTCTCAAAGGGATGTGGATGGTAATGTGTGATTTTAGTTATTTTGTCCTTATGCATATCAGTTAACCTTCCATTATCCTTCTTTCAGAAAAGGATTGTAAACAAGATGCCTTCATTTAATTTTTAAAAATCTAGCCCAAAAAAGTCATAAAGAATCTAAACTAAACCTACATTTTAAAAATTCCAAATTTACTCCTTATGGCACAAAATAGCCTTCATCTTCCAAAGTAAAGTCACAAGCCAGCTCCAAGTTCAAACATGCACGTAATCCTGGACATGGATAGCTATTGTTATTGACAGCTCCTGAGACATGCATCATTTGTGAAGCCTCTTTTACTTGAAATAGGACTGTCATTCTAGAACAAGTATCTTGATCATAAGAAAATCTTTCCACTGAAAGATCAGGCCACGTGGCTCAAAGGATTTCTCAGAGACCATAAGGAACTTTTCATACTAAATTACTTTTTGGACCTCCTAAAAGGTTGGATATTCTCCTCTAAACTCATAGAAGCCAGAAGAAGGCACACAAGAGCAAAAAGGTAAGATGACAGAAATAGTGAAATACATTTCTTATGCTTCCAATTTTCCAATGTGGCTCAATAGTATTGTCAACCAGCACAATTTGGAAAGCTCATAATGCAGGCAATCTTTCAAGGAAAAAATGCAGATCAGTCTTCACCATGACTGCATTTTGTAGATAACATGACTTGATTTTATCCAGAAGAAGACCTGACTACACTTTACCTACCTACCTCATTCAGAATCTGCTGGGATGCTGGAATGACATGTGTATTAGTCTGTTTTTATGCTGCTGATAAAGACATACCTGAGGCTGGGAAGAGAAAGAGGCTTAATGGATTTACAATTCCACATGGTTGGGGAGGCCTCACAATCATGGTGGAAGGCAAAGAGGAGCAAGTCATGTCTTAAGTGGATGGCAAAGAGCTTGTGTAGGGAAGCTCCCAATTTTAAAACCATCAGATTTTGTGAGACTTATTCACTATCATGAGAATAGCACAGGAAAGACCCGCTCCCATGTTTCAGTCACCCCCGACTGGGTGCCCCCCATGACACATGGGAATTATGGGAGTTACAATTCAAAATGAGATTTGTGTGGGGACATAGCCAAACCATATCATTTCATCCCTGACCCCTCCCAAATCTCATGTCCTCATATATTACAACCAATCATGCCTTTTCAACAGTCTCCCAAAGTTTTAACTCATTGCATTCTCATCTGAGACAAGGCAAGTGCCTTCTACCTATGAGCCTATAAAATCAAAAGCATGTTACTTCCTAGATAAAATGGGGGTACAGGCATTGGATAAATACACCCATTCCAAACAGTAGAAATTGGCCTAAACAAAGGGACTACAGGCCCCATGCAAGTCCAGAATCCAGCGGGGTAGTCAAATCTTAAAGTTCCAAAATGACCTCCTTTAACTCTATGTCTCACATCCAAGTCATGCTGATGCAAAAGGTGGCTTCCTATGGTCTTGGGCATGGGGGCTTTGCAGGATACAGTCTTCCTCCAGCTGCTTTCACAGGCTGGCATTGAGTGTATCTGGCTTTTCCAGGCACACAGTGCAAGCTGTCAGTGGATCTACCATTCTGGGGTCTGGAGGACAGTAGCCCTCTTCTCACAGTTCCACTAGGCAGTGCCCCAGTAGGGGCTCTGACCCCACATTTCCCTTCCACACTGCCCTATCAGAGGTTCTCCATGAGGGCCCTGCCCCTGCAGCAAATTTCTGCCTGGGCATCCAGGCATTTTCATACGTCCTCTGAAGTCTAGGCAGAGGTTCCCTAACGCTGGTCGTTGACATCTGTGCACTGGCTGACTCAACACCATGGGGAAGCTGCCAAGGCTTGGGGCTTGTACCCTCTGAAACCATGACCAGAGCTCTATGTGCGCCCCTTTCAGCCATGGCTGGAGTAGCTTGGATGCAGGGCACCTGGTTCCTAGGCTGCACACAGCATGGGGACCCTGGGCCTGGCCCACAAAACCATTTTTTCTTCCTAAACTTCCAGGCCTGTGATGGGAGGGTCTGCCACAAAGGTCTCTGATATGCCCTGAAGACATTAATCTTGGGCATTAACATTAGGATCCTTGCTACTTGTGCTAATTTCTGCAGCTGGCTTGAATTTCTCCTCAGAAAATGGGATTTTATTTTCTATTGCATTGTCAGGCTGCAAATTTTCCCTTTTATGCTCTGCTTCCCTTATAAAAATGAATGCCTTTAACAGCACCCACGTCAGTTCTTGAATGCTTTGCTGCTTAAAGAATTCTTCCACAAGATACCCTAAATCATCTTTTTCAAGTTCAAAGTTTCACAAATCTCTAGAGCAGGGGCCAAGTGCTGCCAGTCTCTTTGCTAAAACATAACAAGACTCACCTTTGCTCCAGTTCCTCTCTTCATCTCCATCTGAGACCACCTCAGCCTGGAACTTATTGTTCATATCACTATCAGCATTTTTGTCAAAGCCATTCAACAAGTCTCTAGGAATTTCCAAACTTTCCCACGTTTTCCTGTCTTCTTCTGAACCCTTCAAACTGTTCCAACCTCTGCCTGTTACCAGTTCCAAAGTCGCTTCCATGTTTTTCGGTATCTTTTCAGCAACACCCCACTCTATTGGTACCAATTTACTGTATTAATCCATTTTCAAGCTTCTGATAAAGACATACCACAGACTGGGAAGAAAAAGAAGTTTAATGGACTTACAGTTCCAAGTGGTTGGAGGGGCTTCATGATCATGGCAGAAGGCAAGGAGGAGCAAGTAACTTCATAAATAGAGGGCGGCAGGCAAAGGGAGAGCTTGTGTAGGGTAACTCCTATTTTGAAAACCATCAGATCCTGTGAAATTTATTCACTATCACGAGAACAGAATGGGAAAAACCCACCCCCATGATACAATTACTTCCAACTGGGTTCCTCCCATGACGTGGGAATTGTGAGAGCTATGATTCAAGATGAGATTTGGGTGGGTACACCGCAAACCACATCACATGGTGATTTTAAAAAATTAACTGTTGTGACTTCCTTTTTCTTTTTTTGAGAAACAGGGTCTTCTTTTGTTGCCTAGGCTGGAGTGCTGTGTACTATGGCATGATCATGGCTCACTGCAGCCTTGACCTTCTGGGTTAATGGGACTCCTCACCTTAATCTCCTGAGTAGCTGGGACTGCAGGCTCATACCAACATGCTTGGTTATTTTTTGAATTTTATGTAGAGACAGGATCTTACTATGTTATCCAGGCTGATCTCAAAATCCTGGGCTGAAGCAGTTCTCCAACCTCAACCTCCAAAAGTGTTGGGATTACAGGCACAAGCCACTGTGCCCAGCCTACTTCCATTTTTGAGAGAGGACTGATAAGTTACTCAGATCAAAAGTCTTGCTGAAAACAACAAAATCTTAGGATAAAATAAATTTCAAATGCCTCTTTTAAAGAAACTAAGATTTCACAAGCTTAAATAAACTTACTGGATGAAATTCAAGGGAAAATGAAAACTCAGAGCTGTAGGTAAACCAAGAAGCCAAGCCATATTGCCAAGGGGTATCCACTGGTGCTGGCGTTTTTAAACTTGTTTTCATGATGGATGTACCCTCCATTACCTCTTCATTTCTCACTACTTTCCCATACTCTTTCTGTGCTAGGTATACTGGTCTTTGTGAATACTTTGTAATTGTACTGGTAATAACTATAGCACAGATGGGATAATAGTGCAAAGAATTAACGTATTCAGAATAAAATAAACTACCAACTAATAAGACTGAGGTCTTCAGTCCATGAAAATAAATGCCCAGCATTAGTGGCTAAATTCTCTGGCATAGAGTGAAGAAGCATCCAGTCATACTTCATTATTTCTATTCTCACCCTTTGCAATTGTGTGCTAGCCAATGACTTTCATAAGGAGGAAAGGGCTTGTCTAAAATAGGTACTCTATTTTAGTATTAAAATTTTTTGTTCATTCATACCGTTAAAAGCATATGAATCTAATTTTCATGTTGCTATATCAAGTGAATGTTATCATGTGAGCTTTACAGAATGCTCATGGCTGATAGATGCTGACATGATTTGGCTGTGTCCCCACCCAAAAAATTCGTTTTGAATTGTAATCCAAATTTTCATCCCCATGTGTTGTGGGAGGGACCTCCTGGGAGGTGATTAGATCACAGGGGCAGTTACCCCATGGTGTTCTTGTGATAGTGAATTCTTACAAAATCTGATGGCTTTATAAGGGGCTTTTCCTCTCTTCACTCTGCACTTCCCTCTCTTCCTGCCATGTGAACAAGGATGTCTTTGGGTCCCCTTCTGCCATGATTGTAAGTTTCCTGAGGCCTCTTTAGCCATGCAGAACTGTGAATTAAACCTCTTTTTATAAATTACCCAGTCTCAGGTATGTCTTCATAGCAGCATAAGAACAGACTAGTACAGATGCCCTTTTCCATCAGGAATTGCCCTAAGCAAGGGAAAGATGCTCCAACCAAGTTTGCATCCTTTTTCTCAAGACAGTTCACATCCAATGACAGGTAGATGCAGAGGTACAAAGACGCTGCCATTATCCAAAGGGCCATCCCAGACTCAAATTTCCCCATTGAGTCTTCTGTGGTCTCTGTGGTCAATGTAACATGGTTCAAATCCTCACTTTTGCTTATTCAACTATTCCTGCTTCCTCACATATACTGGTCCTAAATGTACTTCTCAATTAACCTCTTGCTGACAAATCTCATATTAGAATCTCTTTCCAGGAAACCTTATCTAAGATAGTTGGTACCAGACATTGTCCTGGAAACAGGCATTATAATAAAATTTGGTTAATTGGATCACCCACTGGTTGGATGGCAATAACACCCTGATGGCTTGGTTTTCTTCTGGCATGCTGTAGTGTGAAGTGGTTAATATTATCACTAGATGGGATGCCACTGAAATGGAATGCAATTGCTTTCAGTTATTTGAGAAGTATAGGATTAGAAATAATTTTAAGGACTAAGAAAACAGATGACAGTTGTTGAATAAAATTATGCATTGAAAAAAGACAACAAAAAACTAGATATGATTATCAGCAATTTAAGGCAAAGTGTGAAAATCAGAGGTCCCTTGGTAGTATACAAAATAAAAACAAAACCCTCGTCTTTTGAAGACAAAGCTGACGATCAGGCCCAGGACTTGATTTTTAAAGTAGTTGATCTCTAGAGAAGATTCAGTTCTCAACCCCAGCAATCCAAAGCCCTAATTTAGAATCAGAAAACTGAAATGTGGGATTGAGACATGTAGGTCAATGCACTTGCGAACCTTTGTCACATCAATGGCTCGTACTTCTCTCTCCTTGCTTGAAAATGATGCAGAAGCCTCTGTCTTGAGAACCAGTTTGCTCCCAGCCCCAGACTCTGCCCCTGTCTTTCCTCCTGGCCACCGGAATGATAATTAAGGTTAAGTCACAGCGTAATCCAGGTGAGGAAGTGCTGGATTGGATAAGGGAAGAAAGGAATTTTGTACTAAAAGAGTTGTAGGCCCTAGGCAATATGTATTATCAGCAGGAATTGGAAGAGGATGCGTGGTATTAGAACACAATGACATCAGATTAAGGCAGCTTCCATAATAAAACTAGATGAGGAAGACATCCATGTTTACATAAAAACACTATCAAAAGCAAAAACGAAAAACAATGGCACACACTTAATGCAATAGAATGTGGAGTAAGACATAAAATACTCCAGAGAAATAGGCAGACTAGAACACACTACATAAGACCGGGAAATCTACCAGTCAACTATAGTCTACAGATAGACCCAGGAAAACTGACAAGTACCACAGTTGCTATAGTTGTAAGTTATTTTCTGGTGAGAGTTGTACCAGGATTGTGAAGAATCTCAGTGATGGCTATCATCTTTAGACTGGAATGAAAATAGGAGATCAGTTTGCAGAAACTTTAATAGATGATGGAACCTGATAATAAGAAAATGTAAGTGGTAATAGAAATGAAGAGATAAATATAAAATTTGTCATTAGGCTAGACAGTGATTTTTAACTGTAAATAGTGAAATGAATACAAACATCATATAAATGTTAAAGTTATAATCCAGGAGGCTGTAAAGTCCTAATAAGATAAGGAGCTCCAGGTCACAGAGAACAATTGTTCTGAGGGATGACTAAACACAGACCACCTGCTGGCACAACATCCTGTTCCCAAATACCTCCTTAAGCATGTAGCCCCAGCAGTTCAAACTTGGTCCACACTTGTCCCCTCCAGCACAATCCTATAAAACTTCCCCCTAGCCCCTGACTCTTCACAGAGAGCCCCTTCTCTGCTGTGCAGCCCATTGCACTCTTGTAACATATTTTCATACTTTCTCTTATGAATCTGCCTTTCTTTACCTAAGACTGCCTTGGTAAATTCTTTTACTACTGACAACACTGGCCCCAGCCAGTCCAAAGGCTGGACATGCCGAAAGCTCTGGAGATAGGTTTCAGGTTATGGTGTTTCTAGGAGTAAGAGAGATGGGCAAACATTGAGTTTCTTAATCTGAACAACAACAAAAAAGAATCAAGGATGAAAAATAAATCAAGTTCAGGAAGCTTAAGGTCATTGCACCAATAAAAAGTCAGAATCCTTTGCTTAGTTTCTGGACCTGAGCCAATTCTCAGACCCAGAACCATTGCCCTCAGGGAGAACCTTGACACACCATAGCAAATGTACACTGAAGTGATCTCCTCAAGTCATGCCCAAAGGAAATACAAAGGAAATAACTTGAGTATATGCTGGGAAAAGGAGAACACTCAAACATTTCAACGACTTCTAGATACAGAGTATAAGTACATTATCCAGGGAAACCAAAGCATTATCCTACCCCTCCCCTACATTAAAGAGGGATTTTGGAGACCAGATAATAAATGGAGTCTTGACCAAAGTCTGGTTCACAGTGGATTTGTGGGTTCTGTGTGTGAATGAAGTGGCTATTTCTCTGATCGATGTGTGTAATTGGAGTGAACGTATTGTATCCTTGGTGAAACATAACTTTTTTGGCCTATAGGGTAAGACTATTGTAGTGATATGTAAATCTAGCCAAACTAATAAAATCTGTATTATATCACAGGTAGAATGGCAGATATTAGTGTTCTTCTCTTCAGTGACCTAAATGATACTGGGACAATGGTCTTCATGACATGCTAATGTAGTTTGCACAATCTGGCTCGTAGGTTCTGGGCAATAACAGTGGACTAATATAAACCTAAATGAGGAGAAGCCTCATTTGTAGCTACAGTGATAAAAGTGGTATTGTTGCCAGACTTGCCAGTGAAGCCTTGAGTAACTAATACGTGACCGACAATCTGGCATAACTTCTTCCAGTACTATCAGGAAGGAAATTAAAAGAATTTTTCTTTTTTCTTTTTTTTTTTTTTTTTGAGACGGAGTCTCGCTGTATCGCCCAGGCTGGAGTGCAGTGGCCGGATCTCAGCTCACTGCAAGCTCCGCCTCCCGGGTTTTTAGGCCATTCTCCTGCCTCAGCCTCCCGAGTAGTCAGGACTACAGGCCCCTGCCACCTCGCCCGACTAGTTTTTTTTTGTATTTTTTAGTAGAGACGGGGTTTCATCGTGTTAGCCAGGATGGTCTCGAACTCCTGACCTCGTGATCTGCCCGTCTCGGCCTCCCAAAGTGCTGGGATTACAGGCTTGAGCCACCGCGCCCGGCCAAGAATTTTTCATACCACAGTGACATTACACATTCAAAGTCTTACTGAGTTCTACATTGATTCTTCTCTCTGTCATAATACAGTCAGAAAAGGCCCACTCCAGCAACACATCCTGTGTAACATGAGTCCAGTTTACCAATGACATCCGTTATTTATTTATTTTTTTTTGAGACAGAGTCTCACTCTGTTGCCCAGGCTGGAGTGCAATGGCACAATCTCACTTCACTGCAACCTCTGCCTCCCAGGTTGAAGCAATTCTCCTGCCTCAGCCTCCTGAGTAGCTGGGATTACAGGCATCTGCCACCACACCTGGTTAATTTTTGTATTTTTAGTAGAGAAGGGATTTCACCATGTTGGCCAGGCTGGTTTCGAACTCCTGACTTCGTGATCTGCCCGCCTCGGCCTCCCAAAGTGCTAGGATTACAGGTTTGAGCCATACTGCCTGGCCAAAATCCATTAATCTTAAATGAGAAAGATGTGGCAAATATGTTGGAGGCTTTGGGTAGATACATGAACTCACTCCTGAAACTGGAAAATCCCTGTGAAAATTTGAGTGTCCTTCATGTGAACATATTCTGTGGTAGGCCACTCTAACTTTCCTTTAAGGCTTAAGGCAGTCATTCCCAGCTAATGAATATCTAGCAATTGTTTCATAGTTCAGCTTTTCAGCTTTTCCTTTTGCTTAGTCTTGTTTTCTTTACTGCCTTACAGCTGTTTCTGAGTGCACTTCCAATAAAGTTCCTGCATGAAATCCCTGTCTCAGAAATCTGTTTCCATAGGAGAGAATCCAGAACATTTAAATTTTTCTAAATGGTGCTTGCTCTGATATACTTGAAAGCCTTAGAAATCTCCAGGATATCGGTATTTCTCCTTGGGTAGTTCCTAATGAAATAGAACACAACCAGCTTGGCAGAGTTGTGTTTGATCACTTTGTGACTATAACTTTTCTACTATATAAAATGACCTAATTGATTTTAGAAATTAGCTGTTTGGCTAACATTTTAAAGTCAATACAATCAATACTCTGTTACACATTTTAATATAAATTAATGTAACAGAACTATGGTTTTACAGAACTAATTGATTCACAGTTTTATTCTAGATAAGGGAATAAAATGTTCTCGTGGGAAAAAATGCTACATATACATTGGAAAAACTGCTACACATAAATTCCAGATCATTTAAAATCTATGATGTGGTTAGTTATTAAAATTAAAAATTTTAAAATATGTACGATCACGGATTGGACCTATAATCATGGCTTGGGAGCACACCAGCACATAAGTGGCTGTAATGCTGATAAGATGCAGCTTAAACTACATCATTAATAAAATACAAAGAGGCTTATCTCACTAAGAGTCTGGACAAGTGGCATGTAACATATACTTGGAAAGAGAGTTGAAAAGCGGGTCAAATTACAATGAAATTACCTCTTAAAGGTTAAATTCTGAAGAAGGGTAGTGTTGAAAAATCAGCCAAGAAGGATTGTGGAACCGGAGAGTATGTCTTCCTTTTAAGACAAGGATACATTAAAATTAAATATAGTGTTTCGCTCAAATTCTCCTCAACTACCATTAGAAGAGCAAACAAAAGTTCTGCACCATAAGAATACATTTTTTTGTGAACCCAAATGTTTTATAGCCAGTATACTCTGAAAAGTCTTAGTGTGAGCTATTAAGAAATCTGTGGTTAAACAAAGGAGTTTGCTGAGTTGATGAATCAATTTGAAATAAGTTCCTAAGATTAAATCTAATCTCTCTGCTTTATTACACAAGTGTAAGGTTTTCGTGAGTCCTTCCAGAAAAAAAAAACAAAAAAAAACCACTCATTTGTTTTAGTAAGGCTGTCTCAAGCATCTACGATGTAATTTTTTTGTGTGTTTTTTTGGCTTTCTATAATATATCCTTCATAATGTGATAGTAATGATATTATCTGTAATGAGTATTCAGTTTATTCATTTACATAAATTAATATAATACACATTGAAGCATAACAGTGAAATTAACATTTTTGAAACTGCCACTGAGCCTTATCAGGTACAGCTGATGTTCCTTCTGGCTCCTAACAAGCCTGATTCACCCCTTCCTCCCCAGAGATTGAATTTTGTGGACATGATTTTGCTTGAGTTTATAGTTTCCCCTGTATTAATAGATCTTTAAAACACTATCTGCAACTTATTTTCTAAACATCATTTGACATCTTCTGAGACGTATCCATGTTGATATGTTTGACTGCAATTCAGTCATTTTAATTACACTGAAATACGTGATTATTTTAAGTGACTTTTTTTGTAGAATATATAAATCTTTTACTATCTAACTTGAAAATGTGACTTTAAATTGGATTGTTTAGACAACATACATTTGGAACACTTACATATAATTGAGTTTCAGTGTCCAATCATGTTATTTGTTTTGGGTTTATCCAGCCTGTTTATACCTTTTTCTTCTTTTCCCATGTTTTGAGACTATTTATATGCTCCAACTTTACTTCACTATTGCCCTTTTATTTAGTTTTTAGGGATTGCTCAAAAGTTTCAACTTACTAACTCAGTTGTCTTTTAAATAACATTGTTTCTTTAGTTGTAAAGCAGGAACCTTATAACATTATGCCTTTTCTGTCCTTTTTGCCATTGCTGTCATACATAGCCTGAGCGACAGAGCGAGATTTAGTCTCAAAGAAAGATGAAAGAACAAATAAAATAGAATATGTTACATATGTCACAATACAGTGTCATTGTTTCTGCTTTAAGTAGTCACTTAATTTTTAAAGAAATTAAAAATACGAGAAGATACTATGACTTAAAAATGCTTTAGCTTACCTGTGTATTGATCATTTCTGGCTTTCCTGATTCCTTTGTGCATATGCAGGTTCCCATTGGGCTTTGTTTTCCTTCTTCCCGAAGAACACCTTATAAAATGTTTTGTAGATTTGCAAGTTAAAATCGCCTGAGAGATTTTTGTGTTTATTTATTCATTTGCCTGTAGTAGTCTTTATTGCATTAATTTTTGAAATATATTTTAAACCAATTATAGAATTTGAGTTTGACAGTCTTGTTTCCTTTTCAGCTTTTTAGTGAGATGTTATTCTGGCTTACAGTTTTTCCAATGGGAAGTCTGTAATTTTACTTTTTCCTGGGTACAGGATATGCCCCTGCCTCCTTTTTTCTTTTTTTCTTTCTGGGGTTTCTTTGTATGTGGTAATTCGTTTGGGATTCATTTAGCATCTTTGATCTGTGGACCATCAATTTTCATCAGATTTTGAACTTTGTCTTACAGGTCACCGTTTAGTTTTATTTTTCATACATTCAAATTTTCTTTCTGTATTTTGGATATTTTCTACTTTATCTTCAAGTTCATTGATCATTTCTTATGTAATATTTTATCTCTTGGTAATCTTGTTCAGTGAAATCTTCATTTTAGAAATTATATTTTTGATCTGTAGAAGTTTCTTTTAAGTCTCATCTTTTATATCTGATATTTTTTTTTTTTTTTTTGAGATTTGTTCTTGTTGCCCAGGCTACAGTACAATGGTGTGATCTTGGCTCACCACAGCCTCTGCCTCCCGGGTTGAAGCGATTCCCCTGCCTCATCCTCCCCAGCAGTTGGGCTTACAGGCATGCACCACCATGCCCAGCTAATTTTGTATTTTTATTAGAGAGAGGATTTCTCCATGTTGGTCAGGCTAGTCTCAAACTTCTGACCTCAGGTGATCCACCCGCCTCAGCCTCCCAAAGTGCTGGGATTACAGGCATGAGCCACTGTGCCTGGCCTGCTTCTCTTATTATATTCATGTTTTTGTTTAAATCTTTGAGCACATTCAGTATATTTATTATAGCTGTTTTAATTTCTGTCATTTATCACCTCTGTCATTTCTGGGTCCATTTCTACTGACTGATTTTTCTCCTGGCTGTGAATCAGATTTTCTGCTTTTTTTTTTTTTTGCCAGTCCAGAGATACTTGAATGAAAGTCACACTTTCCATTTTACTCTGATTGATTAGTGATTTTTCATTGTTGTTGTTTTCTTTTAAAAAGCACTGGATTTGGTCTCGTTGGCACTTAAGTTACATATTACTGTGATCTTTCTGAGGCTTGTTTTTAAGCTCTTTGAGAAGTATATCCAAAATTGCCTGTACCCTCAGGTTAATTTAGTCACATGACTAAAACATTACTAGCGAACATCCTATGATTTACTGAGTTTGCTCCATTTTCCTCAGTGTGGACTTGAATGTTTTCTAGTCTTATGTGAGTTCTAGGAATTACTCAATTTATAGCCCCCCCGAATAACTGTTCTTTCACCAGAAACTAATTTTGCTCTGTGTCATAGACACTACCCCTATGCATGTGAATATCGGGATTCAGACGAAAACTCTAGGGGACCCTGTACTGATGTCTGGAACTCTTTTGTTGTTTAGCTCCCTTTTCTCTGGTATTATTCCTGCATATTCTCAGCTGTCCTCTTTTCAGATTTGATCTCTGTTTACTTAAAGGTGAGACTACTGGGCTCTGTTTTGAGCTTTAAGTCCTTGTACCACATTCCAGAAATTGCCTACAGGCTGAAAATCAGGGCAATCAGTCATACTTTTGCCATCTTGTTTATTTTCCTTTTCTCGTAAGTCACATTCCTATATTGTCTAATGTTTGGAAATCACTTGATAAAGTACATGTTGTCAGTTTTTCTGTTTGTTTACAGTGGGAGGGTTATTTTAGACATTGTTTATTATGACTGAAGATGGAAGTCTACAATATGATCGTTTCCCTTGTAGGCTAAAGAAAATATTGTGGAATCTGTAAACACACATCATTTAAGAAGTTAGAATAAAATATATGTACATATTATTTGTCTATATATTGAAAATGTCATCATCAATACACTGTTTTGATAATTTAACCTTCCTAAATATCGACTCTGTGTAGACACAAATAACTTTCCCCCAACAGCTGTCAGTGTTTTAGAAGAAAGCACTTCATTTTGCTTCTGATTTATACAGAATATGAAACATGGTTTCTTTGACACATCTAGACATTTAAAATTACTGGATTAAGGACTATTCTAATACAGCCTATAACTTTTAAACTTACTTCTCTGTGTTTAGGTGTGGCCTAGTTTTCCTTCCAAATACTGTATGCTTTTTTTCCTCTTGATTAAACTTGAAGTAGGTGTATTAATTTGTTTAGACTTTTCTGAGAGCTACCTTTTAATTTTGTTAAAGTCTCTATTTGTTTTTACATTTCAATAATTTATCTTTATTCTATTTTTTTTTTGTAGGGGAGAGAGGATGGTTTTAGTCTTTTTATTCCCTTTATTTTGTTCAGTTACATGCCTAGTTTATTAATTAGCAATATTTCAAATTTAAGTACACTTGAATACATTGACACGTTTCCATGATTTACGTAATAATTATTGTCATGAATACATATGAAAGTACAAAACACACTAGTAGAGATAAATACATAGTCAAGCTCAGAAATACATTGTAATGGTAATACGTAAATCGTACATATATTTAGTATAAAAGTTAAAAGCAAAAATGGCCAGAAATAACTACAGCTACAAGTTATTAAAGAATGCACAATATAAAAAGATTGAAATTGTGACATAAAATCGTGTGTGGGCAGGAGAGTGCATAGTTTTTGTAGGTGACAAAAGTTGTATGCTTGAAATAGTTGATTATAACTATAAGATGTTTTTTGTAAGCCTCATGGTAATCACAGAATAAAAACTACAGCAGATAAACAAATGATAACAACAAAGGAAACAAAATCTAACAACATAAAATTGTCAAATCTGAAAGATAGCTGACAAGAGAGGGAAAAAGCCATAAAAAGCTACAAAAAAGCCAAAAAATAACAAAATGCTGGTAGTAATTCCTTACCTATGAACCTATTTTCTAAAGGAAAATTTATGGCCATAAATGGCTACCTTGAAAACGAAGATCTCCAATAGTCTAACATGATTCCTTAGAGAACTAGAATAAATTATACCCCAAATTAGCAGAATAAAGGACATAATAAAAATAGAAACAGAGATAGAGAACAGGATAACCACAGCAACAATTAAGAGTTTTATTTTTCAAAACATAAACATAGTTGACAACAGATGACTCAGGTAAAATGAAAAATGAAAATGAAGAAATTATGGAAGATGTTTAATAAATTAAAAGAATCATGAGAGACTACTGTGAACAATTATGCCAACAAATTGGAAAAACTTCGAGGAAACAGATATGTTCCTAGAAAAATAAAACATGATAGTGAGTCAGGAAGAAATCAAAAGTCCATATGCGCTTAACAAATAAAGTGATTGAAGCAATAATAATAATAAAAGAAAACTCCCAAAAAAGAGATCCCTCCCAGGACCAGATGGCTTCACAGTCAAACTCCAGCATACAGTCAAAGAAGAATTAACACCGATACCTGTGAAAGTCTTCCACAATATAAATCTAGAGGGAATACATCTCAAGCACATTTTATAAGGCCAGCATTACCTTGATCCATAGCCAGACAAAGGTATCACAAGAAAAGGAAACTAGAACTACAAGTCAATAGCTCTTATGAACACTGATGTAAACAAAAATCCTCAATAAAATATTAGGGAACCGAATCCAAAAATACATCAAAATGATTATATGTCATGATCAAGTTGAATTTATTCCTGATATACAAGCCTGGTTTAACATACACAAATGAATCAATATGATACATCACACAAATAGAATGAAAGACTAAAATCACATGATCATCGATGCAGAAAAAACATTTGACATCATTATTAAAAATCTTTCAATAATTTAGGTATGGAAGGAAATTATCTCAAACTAATAAACTATGAAAAACCCACAGCTAACATCATAATCAATGGGGGAACAATGGAAAGCTTTTCCACTAAGATTAAATTCAAGGCAAGGATGCCCATTCTTGCTGCTGCTATTTAACATGGTACTGGAAGAACTAGCAGGAACAATCAGACAGCAAGAAGAAAACACAAATTGGAAAGGAAGAATTACAGTTATCTGTATTTGCAGATGGCATGAGCCTATATGCTAAAAATTTCCCAAAATTAACACAAAAAATTTACTAGAACTAATAAATGAATTCAACAAAGATTCAGGATGCAAAATCACTCGAAAATCAGGAGTATTTTTATACACAAATCACAATCTGACTAAAGTGAATCTAAGAAAATCCGTTTATGTTAGTATCAAAAATTATTAGGAATAAATTTAACCAAAGTGCTAAAATATCTCTACAATAAGAACAATAAAACATTGATAAAGAAATTTAAGAGACACGAATAAAGATATGCTCGTGGATTGAAGAATAAATATTGTTAAAATGTCCATACTACCCAAAGCAATATACATATTCAGTGCAATCCCTATTAAAATACAGTGGCATTCTTCAAAGGAATATGGAAAACAATTTTGAAATTGTATAGAAAAATAGACCTCAAATAGCCAAAACAATTCTGAGAAAGAAAAACAAAATTGTAAGTCATCATACTTCCTGACTTCAAATCATGTTACCAAGCTGTAGTAATAAAAACAGTATAGAGATTTCTAAATAAATTAAAAATAGACCTACCATATGACCCAGCAATCCCTCTTCTGGACAAATACCCAAAGGAAATGATATCACCACCTCATAACAATACCTGCAATCTCATGTTCATTGTAGCATTATTCAGAATATCCAAGATATGGAAGCATTGATGAATGAATGGATAAAGAAATTGTGGTGTGTGTGTGTTTGTATGATGGAGTATTACACAGCCTCCAAAAAAAGACCTTTCAGTTTGCCACAATGTGCATGATCCTACAAGACATTGTGTTAACTGAAATGTCAGATACAGAAAAATATTGCATGATCCCACTTATATGTGAAAGTTAAAAGAAAAATCAATTATACAAAGAGATGATAAAACAGTGGTTACTAGGGATGGGAGCGGGGGTGGGGAGGAAATGAGGAGATACAGGTCAGAGGATACAAAGAAGAAGATATGTTAGATGAAGTGTAGAGATCTAAGGTACAATATGAGGAGTATAGGCAATAACATTTTCTTGTATTAGGGATGATGCCAAATGAATAGATTTTAGCTGCTTTTTCCACAAAAACAAGCAGAACTACATGAGATGATGAATATGTTAATCTATTTATAGGAATGCTTTTACTATCTATAGGTGGTCTTTAATACCATGTTATATACATTAAATATGTACAATAAAATTTATTTTTAAAAGTATAATTGTATTGACTATTTGCTACCAATTTATCCCTAATGTAGCAAACCTCTTTATGTGTTTATATTCTTTATTTTCTTCTAAACATCAAAAATGCAGAGATGAGAAATTTTAGGCAGCTTATATTTGATGGGTTGACTTTTTTAACAAAGTGATGGTTCCGTTAATATTAGAGTGTCCGGCCGGGCGCGGTGGCTCAAGCCTGTAATCCCAGCACTTTGGGAGGCCGAGACGGGCAGATCACGAGGTCAGGAGATCGAGACCATCCTGGCTAAACCGGTGAAACCCCGTCTCTACTAAAAAATACAAAAAAACTAGCCGGGCGAGGTGGCGGGCGCCTGTAGTCCCAGCTACTCGGGAGGCTGAGGCAGGAGAATGGTGTGAACCCAGGAGGCGGAGCTTGCAGTGAGCTGAGATCCGGCCACTGCACTCCAGCCTGGGCAAGAGAGCCAGACTGCCTCAAAAAAAAAAAAAAAAAAAAAATTAGAGTGTCCTTGGTTATTCAGAATTCTGTTTTAGTAAGAAAGAAAGCCTCAGTTTACACTGTACAACCTTTTCTACCACTTTGTTCAAGATGGCAAAATCCTTTACTTCCTGTATGAAAGGTTTATACATTTTCTGTATAAAACTTTATTTTATGTATAAAATTTGCAACTACAGAGAAAACATCAAAGAGATAAGATGTGTTTTTGAGCAAAAGTGTGGTTGATTTCAGTTGGAGCAAAATGAAACTGAGGTTTTTGATAGAGGAATAAAGCGTTGAAACAAAAACAAATATAGTTATAGAAAATATTACCAAATGTGTTTGAAGTCTGAAAGTAAATTATTAAATGTGTATAATGACTAGTTTGAGTTAGATGAACATACTTTTTTTTTTTTTTTTGAGACGGAGTTTCACTCTTGTTGCCAAAGCTGGAGCACAGTAGTGCAATCTTGGCTCACGGAAACCTCTGCTTTCCAGGTTCAAGCAATACTCTTGCCTCAGTCTCCGGAGTAGCTGGGATTACAGGCATGTGCCACCTTGCCCAGCTAATTTTTGGTATTTTTTTTAGTAGAAATGGGGTTTCACCATGTTGACCAGACTGGTCTTGAACTCCTGACCTCAGGCGATCCACCAGCTTTGCCCTTCCAAAGTGCTGGAGTTATAGGCATGAGCCACTGTGCCCGGCCTTATACACACTTTTTTAAAAGACCACAACACTTGTGCCACAGAGGCTAGTACAATGGATAATTAGAGAGAGGTGGGGAGAGACTTTATCTTGGGCTTTGTTAACAATTTAGTTTTATCCCTATCCGTTTTGGAATTTCAATAAACGTGCTTCTTTTCTACAACTACCTAACATTTCAGTTCAGAGGAAGTTAGTTAAAATGTTTGAAATAGGCTTTTTAAAATTTTTGTGGAAGACAACTAGAAACAAACTGACACAAAATTGTTGAAAAGCAGAAAGGGTCTAAAAGGTAGAAACAAAAATGTTTGACATCAACTTACACAGTGGTGAGACTTTCCCAAAACTTAATGGCAGCAGTTAAAGAGGATGAAAATTCGAGATTTATTTGACTGAGTATGCCCTTTGGAATGGAAAGGAGAGTGACTCTAGAGTGTTAGTAAGATGGTAATGGATATGTTCATGGGTCTTTAATGGGATGAGTGTCACCAGGAGCCCAAAGTAAGGCAAGGAAGTAGACTAATATGACAGTGAATGTTAGAGTGTGAAATAAGGATGAGAGAAATGAAATAAGGATGAGAATGAAGGCCATAGAAGTAGACTGTAAGGTGATTTTGATCACTTCTAGGAGGTGGATGTTCTTTGTAATCACTGGAAGCAAGATCATTACCACATCATTGGGTGGCTGAATAAGATAGAAACAAATATCATACAGAAGAGACTTAGTAATGTGAACTTTAAAGAATCTTTAATGAGGGTGATGGCATTCTTTGAGCTGGAAATAGGTAATGGAGAGCAAAAGATCTGAGATGCGAATGATAAAGTCACTAGGAAGTGTGGGGGAATTGCTAGAAGTGTTATCAACAGTAAGGAAGGCATGCACTCCTTTGCAGAACATTGTGAAAGAAATACAATATTAGGAAAAGAGCTTAGGAAGCTGACAGAGCTCAGACCAAACAAGCAGAGGATGGGAGGAGCTGCAAGTGTCGAGAACGATACTAGGAAAGGACACTTGTGAGTTGAGTGTGGATTCAAGGTCTGAACAAAATAGTATCCTGAGCAGGGGCAAATAAATGTCGTCCATTACTTTTAGAATTTTTTATGCTCAATATCCAAAGATCAACAAAAATATCACCAAACATACAAAGAAATAAAAACAATAGCAACATCAGACAATAGAAAAGACCCACAAGTGATCAAGGGATTGGAGTTTGAAACACAGACATTTAAGTAACTGTGGTTATTATGTTCGTGAGAAAAGATGACCAGGTGGAATGTCTCATAGGAATAGGAATATCTAATAAAAGAATTAATGGAAATTCTAAGAGGGAATAATACATCAACTGCATCTAAATGGAGCATATTGGATACAGAAAAAAGATGATTATGAAGTTGATTGTGGTACAGATTTAAAAAATGTCCAGCAAATGAAGGTGAGAAATAGTGGTAAGAGTGGAAGAGGTATGAAGTATGCACAATTGGAATCCCAGACAGAAAGCAGGGAATGAAGGAGAAACAAATCTTGAAGAGAAAATGAGATTTTTCCAAAACAGAAGAAACACCAAGCATGGTGCAGAATCAAGAAGTAATGAAAACCACAAGCAGGAAGAGTATATAATAAAAATCTATTAGAAAAATCTTAAAAGTGGTTAGGGAAAAAGTGGTTAGCAGAATGCTTTCAGTGAGCCACATTGATAAAGAAGACTTACTTCTAAAAAGCCAAGAGAAAATGGAAAGTTATCTAAAAAATTCAGGAAAACTCCACGCAATACTAACTTAGAATTCCATACCTAGAGCAAGTTCCTTTCAAAATTAAGGTTATATAAACGGATATTCAAACAAAAAAGAAAACAGAATTTGTTAGCAGACCTAGACTAAAAAGGAAAATACAGAATTTCTAAGGCAAAAGAATAAACCCAAAGAGAAACAAGAAAACACAGGGAGAAATGAAAAGCAATGGAAAAAGTGAAAATGTGGTCAAATCAAAATGAGTTATGACTGTCTCAAACAATTATATAAGATCTTATTGGGCTTAAGACATGTACATAGAAATAAACAACTAATAATAAAAAGAAGGGACAAGCAGGTAAATAGAATTGAAGTGTCTAAGGTCCTACATTACCCTGGAAGGGGATTAATATACAAATTTATATGACATTGTAATAAGTCAGATCACCTTAGAGAACCAAGTAGAGAACCACTAAACAGACAAAGCAACTAACGAGCAAATTTGTACACCTAAAACAGGTTTAGTGCTTTTCTGAAAGTTAAAGACGTACCATATGGTTTAACCATCTCAATCCTAAATGCTTAAATAAGTATTTTATATATTATAAAAGTATGTGCTTATAATTTATTGAAAATAAAAGGAATATACCATCTTTATATATCTGTATCTATACCTATATCAAAAGCTGTACTTAAATGTTCTTTGTTGCTTTAGGTACAATAGCTCCAAACTGGAAACCACCCAAATGTCCACCTATAGGTAAATAAACAACTGTGCTATATCTATGCCATGTAATACCAAAAAGTAAAAGAGGAATGATCTATGGATAAACGTTATATGGTAGATCTTTAAATAATTATGCTGGGTGAAAGAAGCCAGACATGAAAGAGAACCTACGATCTGGTGACTTTTACATGAAAATCAAAAAAGGCATATGAATTTTTAATTGAAAGAACTAGAATGGTCACTATCTACTGATGGGAAAGGGGTGGGAGGGAAGTACAAGAGGGAAAGATTACTTGATTGTGTTGTTTTATGGTATATACATATTTCAAAATTTAGTTGTACATGTTAATATGTGGACTTTATAACACGTCAATTCTATCAAAATCCTTAAACCTATAGCAAATATTATATTTATTTTAAAAATAATTACCTATTTCCCTTCAAGATAAAGAAGAAAACAATACCTTTTACCAATCTTATTAAATATGTTATGGCAGTTCTTGTTCATCAACACAGTAAGGAAAAAAGAATACAAAGCTTGTAGGAAATGACAAAAAGCTGTCACTATTTGTAGACAATGTGATTCTGTATATAAAAACTCAAAGAATCTATAAACAGCTATTAACATTTTAAGTTAACAAGATAGTGTGGCATGATGTCAATATATAATATCAGTTACATTTCTCATAACAATCCTTAGAAAATGAAAAATGTGTAAATATGTCATTTTTAATAACATCAATTACCTAGATGAGAGAAGACCTTTACAAAGGAAGAAAAAACAAAACAAAACAGAACATTTTTCTTCTACAAAGACATTGCAGAAGGCCTAATTAATAATGTGATAGCCAATGTTTGTGAATAGGAAAAGTTGGTCTTCGGTTGATGTTGATTTTCTCTGCATTAATCTAGAGAATCAATGCATTATCAGTAAAAATTCTAGTTGAGTTTTCTTTTTTTTTGAAAAGTTACAATCTTTTCTAAAAGTTTTAGTAAAGCTTTAGGATAAAAATGACCAGGAATAGCCAAGGCAATCTTGAAGAATAATAACAAAACTAAAATACTTAGGTGACCATATATTAAGGCATACATGTTTTTAACTATAAAAGCTAAAAACAGTGTGAAAGTAGCATAAGTAAAAGCAAACAGGCAAACAGACCAACGGAGTCTATGAGGGCATCCATATACACTGTATCACATGACTTATAATAAAGGGGACTCTTCAATTAGAAAAGAATGTCCTTTTCAATAAATTGTTACAGTCAATTGAATATTCGTATAAAATATATTTGACCCTTTTTTTCACACCATAAGCAAAATAATTCCAGATGGGTTGTTATCTAAGTGTGAAAATTAAGATGATAAAACTTACATAACAAAACATGAGAATATATGAATGACATTGTAGAAATATTTCTTATACTGGGAAGAAAATGTTTTAGCCATACAGTTAGAAATTGATTAATTGCACTGCATAAAAGTACCAACTTGTGTTACTTGTGTTCATCAAAGACATCACTGTGAGAGAGAAAAGTTAGAGAAGGTGTTTATAAGTCATATCTCAAAGATCTTATATATTGAATCTGTAAAGCACTCCTACAAATAAGTAAACTGTATAGAAAATGGACAGACTTGAATAGAACTTCACAAAAGGATAAACAAATACCAATTATATATTACATATTTTTAATACCATCAGTCATCAGAAAATTATAACTTAAAAAACAAAGAGATACCACTATATACACAAATGCAACTAAATGTTTGAACCTTTTTGTTGATACTATACTTCTCCACTATAGAAAGTATTGAAAAAAAATTATATCTGAATTATCCTCCAATTTTTGCTGTAACTTTTGAATATGACCGTTAACTGTGCTTGTCTCAAAGCACAATCATAGTTTGGTTTTCTGGGAAAATAATCAGAAATTGATAATGGAAGAATTATTAGAATTCAAGACATTGTGAGTCACATCACATGGTTACATGGGAGGAAGTGTGGCCGGGTATAAATTATTAGTACTCCAGATTGCATCAAAGTTGAGATGGGAAAGATCATCATCTGCATTTTTCTTTTTTTCTTTTTTTTTTTTTTTTTTGAGATAGAATTTCACTCTTGTTGCTCAGGCTGGAGTGCAATGGTGTGATCTCTGCTCTCTGTAACCTCTGCCTCCTAGATTCAAGTGATTCTCCTGCCTCAGCCTCCAAGTAGCTGGGATTACAGGCATGTGCCACCACAGCTGGCTAATTTTGTACTTTTGGTATAGACAGGGTTTCTCCATGTTGGTCAGGCTAGTCTGAAACTCCCGAACTTAGGTGTTCTGCCCGCGTCGGCCTCCCAAAGTGCTGGGATTACAGGCGTGAGCCACCGTGCCTGGTCATCGTCTCCATTTTTCTAGCTGGTCCATCAGAATTCTCTCATATCTGACAAGGAGAACTACAAATTTGATTTCCTGCTGTCAAAAACTTTAATAGTACCTTTTATTTTCAAATCAGCTACAAATGAGTTTGCTCCATTTCATTATGTTATGTTAATTTTACTGACAAAGTTTCAAGGGGGGGAAAAAAACCTGGAGCAGTTAAAATGTTTGGATAAAATATCTTTTTCATTTTCACAAATGACCAGCATTTGATTGGACTTACATGTCTTCTATTTTAGTTCTTCCCTTTCCCCCTCAACAAAAAATCTTGCTGTTATAATTGCTCTTTCACTAGTAAGAGTTTGGTTTTGAGACATATGAATTACTTTTCAATTAAATTATGGACTCAGCCTAAATGCAGTGTATTGATTCATATCAGTAGAGCCTGACAACTTAGTTCTCATAAACTTTTTGTGTATCTACTTTGATGCCTCAGAATTGTATGCTTCAGAAGTAGGGTATGTAAATACGCATGTCTCAAACTTCTTCAAGATAGTTGAAACTAGACATCCTCTGTAGAGCATGTGTTCTGATCACAGGTCCCCAATATTGGCTACATGTTAGACACCCCTGGAGTACTTTTAAAACTCACTGTGACCTCACGGTAGACCAATTCCATTGCAATATTAGGCATGGAGCTCAGTCCTTGGTATTTAAAGTCCCCTCCCCCCGCCCCGCCATGGGATTTCAGTGTGCAGGTAAGAATTTAAACCATATTTTTACAGGATATTAAGAGCAGTTATTTCATCTGTAATAGGGCATGGTGACCTATACTTTAGCAGAAAATAGAGTTTCAGAAGAAAAATGTCTTGGACTCATGTCTATTTGAAATTTGCCTGCTTTTCTGGAATAGTGAGGGTACCAAACAGGAGAGTCTTCAGACTCTCTTAGGTAAGCAAAAAACTGCCTCAGAGAGAGCCAGGTTGGGCTCAGGAAAAGCTACAGGCCTCTTTAATGATTAACAAAGAGCTTAATGAGCCTTAGTTATCTGTAGTCTCAATACTTGTCTTTGAAAGCTGAACAGCTATAGAAAATCATGCTACACGCCTGGATGGTTGGTTCCATCATAAATCATTATCACCCTCGAGCCGATGTGTAACGCTTCCAGTCACGATGAAGGTAATATTCTAGTTAGCTCGATTTCATATTTAACAATGGTAATTTAAAAATCATTATTGGAGTTCACTTCTTATTTCGAAGGTCCTTAACTCCCTCTTACTCTCATCCAGTGATCCTACTTCTTATGGAACAGAAAAAATTAATAGATGCCATTATTTTGTTAACTACCATATCAGCATAACAAGCTGTGACTACATGTACCTTTTCATGTTCAAAAGAAGTTTTTTATCCAGGCCCAGTTCTTTCTTATGTATTCTGAGACCCATCACATCTTACCTTTTTAAAATCATGAGTTGTCACCCTTTCTCTTTTAAATCTCTAATTTCACTCTTAACAGCATTTAGAAGAGCTCGGGGAACATTTACCAAAAAGAGTTTCCACAATCAAAGAGCTGAAATGTTCTAAGTTGGGCATAGAATGGTATGGATAAGCTTAAAGATATGGGAAGGAAATTTATGAATGGACTTGGAGGGCATGGAAAAGAAGCTTAGATGTCATTCTCAATACAGGGGTAATTCACTGGAAGTTTTGAAGAAAGAAAAGGATATGACCTGGTATAGATCTTGAGAAGATCACTCTGTATTTTAATGTAAAGGAGAAGGAAGGCACAGCCAGAAGGAATATGGAGATTAGAAGGCTTCAGCACCACCTGAAACAAGAAATGCCCATGCTCTTGCAGGATCAGAAGTAGTACGGACAGAAGTATTAAACACATATCTGAGATGTATGTTTGTGGAAGAATTAAATGCCATTTCTGATGCATTGCAAATAGGGTGTGATAGAAAGGGAACATCTGGAATGTAGAGAAGTTTGAAGTGGGACTCAAATTTGAGGGTTGCCCTATAGTTATAGATCATTGTTTCTGAACCCTCACTGCTCGCAAGAAATAGAGAAAAATACAATAACAGACAAAAACTAAAAAGCAATATCATCTTCCTCCCCCATAATTGTCACGTGTATGTGTTGGTACTCAAGATTTTCATGCACGTTCTCTTCTGTTCTTGGGACATACCCTCTACTCTTTTGTGGAGTAGTGTCAGTTAATGTGAACCTCAGATAAACAGCAAATAATTTTCAATATACGTATGTTCTGTGCAATATTTGGGCTGTTTGTATTTCACATGACAACCTTACTCCTTGCCTTACCTAATTCCTTGTCTTTCAAATTTCAGCTTCAATGTTGCCTCTTCTCTAATTCAGACTAGTTTAGGTTTCACTTCTTACATGTTCTCATAATATGCAGTACTGATATTGATTTAATATCTGTCTTCCCCTTTAGATAGCAGGCTCCAAGTTTTCAAAAAATGTTTTTCTTCTCATGTATCAAGTGTGTTATTGACAGATGGTAGGAACTCAATAAATACTTTTGAGTAAACACGTAGCAAGTAATAACAAAGACTGGGGCAGTATGGAGTATTATGAAGGGCATGCAATATATAATTGGGTATTTCTGTACTTGAATTCCAGTTTTAACAAACACCAACTGAGTTATATTTGATAAATCTAGGCATCTTCACCAGGAAATTGAGGGGATGATACTTTACATTGTACAACTATTGTGAGAGTTAAATGTGAGGCTACATTAATTTTCAAAAAAAATGCATGTGTTCTTCCTTATTCTTGATTTTAGTGAAGAACCATGATGCAGCCTCATCATCCTCCATGTTTGTGACTCATCCACATGTCCCTTTTGAGCCAGATCCCTTCACGTTGCGGGAGTTAGTCTGCTAAGTACATTCACTCTCTTACCCCGTTAATTGTTAACTCATAGCTTGGGATTCTCATAACTCAAAAATGTATTCTATGCTGCAGATTTGCAGGGGCAAGCAGATGCGGGGCATTGAGGATTTGGGTCCTCTGAGTTCTATATGCATTCCATTGATTTATATTTTTTGTTTTCGTTCTGTTTTTAATCATTCAGTGTCCAATTGTAGGAAGAGAAGGAGTATGACTGCAGCTTTCCAAAATCTTTCCTCCAGGACATCGAATAAGATCTACTCTTGAGTCTCGAAATTTCTAAGATTTTCATAGGGTTCCCTCCTCCTCCCAGGTTTAGCCTCTACTCCTGGGTAGTGGGCCATAAAGGAATCCTCCTTACTATTTAATTTTTTTGCAGTTTTCTTCCTCCTAATGCACAGATTCTTTCTAATCCAGAGTAAGGTGTGTGGAGCAGGTTAATTTGAATTGAACTCCATTCCTCCACACTTCTTGTGACTATTCTGTGCCTCTTATAGAAGTGATTGTCTTCAAGAATTGTGTGTCCTTGTTTTTATGGTCCACATGGGTAGTAACGGAGGAAAGGAACACAACATTTGAATTGTTAGTTTGATGAATATGAATTCTTCATTAATTTCCTGCCATTATCTCTTCATTCTCCACCCTATTCTTTCTGCTCTTTTTTTTACTGCTTTTCCTTCTGATTCCCTCTGTAGGGTGTTGCTTCCTTTCTTTGAATCACATGCATATTGACTTTGCATTTTCTTCTTTCTCTCTTCCTCTGTCTTCTTTCCTCTTTTCCACTTGCTTCAATATTGTAAGTAAATCTGTGGCATTACTTTGGATATATGTTGGATTTTCATACAATATCAAATGCAAAATTATACATCTCTAGGCCCATCAGATAACTTGAGATCCTCCCAGCGTAAATACAAGCTGAGCTTAGGCCTGAAACTCACAGCAGCCTGCAATTCCATGATCTTTAAGTGTATCATACTTCTCTACATTTTGTCTGTGCTTACGTAGTCCATTAGCTGTTACCCCAACATTACTACATTTGACATCTTGCCAAGAAATGTAAATAGCTAAGACTAGGTTAATGAAATCTGAAATGTGAAATTGAGAAAAAAAAAATCTAATTCAGCAATTAGATTTTTTTTCTCCTTTCCTAGCAAATGGTCTTTTAGTGCACCATACATTTTGTTTAAATGATCTTTAATGCATTGTCAAACACAGGGTAGGTGATAAATGAACTTGTCTGAAAGGAATCCACTGTGTGTGTGTGTGTGTGTGTGTGTGTGTGTGCATGTGCATGCACACATAAGTAATTGTTGTACTGGCTTTGACTTTAAGCAACTCATGAACTTCACCATGGCAGATAGAGGCTCTTTGTTAATTTACATCTAAAATCGTGCATGACTGGGGATGAGACATGTATTTCCTGTGATTGTAAAAGAAACCTGGGGAGCTACACTAGTGAGGGTGGCAATTTTCAGGTGCTGTGATATCATCACTGAATGCCCAGTACTACTGGATAAAGCATCCTGTATGGAAAATAGGCAACAACCTCTATATAAAATAGAATGATCCCAGTGATAACCAGGCAGATTCATAAATCACTTTTACAACAGGAACAGGGGAACACAGGAAGGGAGGTCACCATTTGGATGCCCTCAAGATATGCCGAAAATGAGAAAAATGGCAAGTAATTTTGTAGGCCCTTATCATGGAAATCAGATTTGGTCAGGGAATGGTCCCTATCAGATTGGGGCCATCTCATTTCTTCTTCCTTTACTTCTGTCTTCTCTTTAAAATTCTGTTTTGATGAATAGTATTACTTGCAGAGGTACCTTTTAAAAAATCATTTGAGAGGTTTCCCAGGCTTGTCTTTTGTTTGGAATATGCAAATACAGGTGTTACAAGTGCTGTATTCAGGCAAAAAGAAGGAGCCCCCTCCCCCCAACAATGTCACATACTAGGGATATTCCCATCGCTTCAGAAGGTTTATTAAAAATATATTTTTTTCCTTAGAAACTTAAAAATACAAACCTAAATGAAGAGTTCCATTCTGGAAATTGATCCTATTATGTAAGATGTCTCTCTTTTTTAATAAAGATTCAATGCAAGGAACAGAAAACACATTAAGATTTTAAACAAGGAATAAATACAGAAAAGTGGATGTTTACAAAATAGACAGAAAGAGGGGGCTCTCAGTAGCACCCATAGAGATGACTCCTTATAACCATCAGGAGAGCCACTACTACTACTACTGAGGTCACCACAGAAGCTAAGCCAAACTCAGGAGCCCACTTCCATGGCCACAGAGTTATCAAGAAGCAAGACAATCAATATCCACGGCTGCATCCAGGAACTCAGATGATGGATAGAGAAGCTACATAATGGTGTCCTCTATTCTGGCTACGCTAGAGCAGTGCTGACTAATAGCAATATAATGTGAGACATATTTGTCATTTAAAATTTTCTTGTGCCCTCATTAAACAAAGGAGTAAAGTAAAACAGGTAAAATTAAATTTAACATGTTTTATTTAACAAAATTAATATGATTATACTTACATCATTATATATAAAATATTTCAACTATCAATCCATATGAAAATTGATTACTTGATTTTTATTTATTTATATTTTGGGGAATAGGAAGACATCAAAGCCCACTGTGTACTTTACACTTGCAGAACATCTCCATTTGGCCCAGACACATTGCACACGCTCCGTGGCCACATGGCGCTAGTGACTCCATATTGAGGAAGCACCGAGCTAGGAAAAGAGGCTGTTGAAGAGTAATTGCTGCAGAGAAATTGTTGTTTCCCCCACAGGCTTCCAAGCAGAGGCAGACAAAATGTGACAGGAAGATGGCTTCTACCTCACTTTTGCTTTCCAAATTTCATGCCCGGGCATATGATTGGCATATCTAATTTGCCTCTAGAACTCTTGCTTCAAAGGAATCTGGAAAACATGCTCTGTTTTGTTTTGATTTTAAAATTCCACACTTGAAAGAAAGGTGAAATGCAGTTGAGTAAACTAATCTATAGCATCCAGTAGTTCCTTCACAAAAAGAGAAGGGACCATTGCTATGAGTGGACATCTCATTTCTATCATCCTATAAATATTAGAATATATTGATATATATTACTATATGTTTTATACTATATATTGCTATATAGTATTTAATAGATGATATACTATATATAGTACTGTATGCTATATATTATATGCTCTATGTTAATATATATTTTATTAGTACTAGTATAGATATCATACATATATTAGCACTAATAAAACTTCCATCAGTTTATTTTTTTTCTCTATTTTGGAACACTTGTAGGTAACCAAGGCCCCATTTCATAAAGGTTATTGTGATTTTATAAGCAGGAACACAAAGGTGTATCTCTAAACTTCTTTTCTGTAACTTAGTCTTAAAATTATCTCCAACATACAATTTCTGAGGTTTTAATCACAACTCTCATCCCTATTAGAAAGTTTTTCCTCAATTGTCTCCTAGGATTCTTACACGAAAAGGCATCAGTATGAAAAATCAACACTTTAAAAAATGTTTAGGTGGTTTATCACATGCAACCATTCTCGAAAGTTGCATGGATCTTAATGAGTCGTTCAGTCTGACTTGGAGGCTGGCGTGACTTATATTAATACATTACAGCAATGGAAAAATAAGAAAACAAGATGCAGGCTTCTGGGAAAGAATCATTATGAGAATAGAGAAGCTTTTAGAGGTTATTTATAACAGAAGTGATGAAACAGTGAAGTTTAGGGCACATTTTCTGAGAAAAACATTGTATTATAGTGAAGGAGCCTGCAGTTCCATCTGTCTGAAATCCAATCTATGAGACACTACACTCTGCATCTTTCACACCCACAGTCAGTACTTCAATCTGTCACCTCTGTTCATTGCAAGAATGAGCAAGTAGCTGGAAAACCTGGATAATATTTTCCATTTAGACACCTGGAGGGTAATAAGAGCCCAGGCTTGTCTCTAAGGAATAAATAGTAACATTATATCATCCAGCACTGCCTTGTACCTTGTAGGTGTCCTATGAATACATATTGAGTAAATACTCAGAATTGTTTATAGTTTTTTTAAGGTGACCATATATTGGTTTTAAAAGTATGAAGCCGATTCATAATGCCAAAAGAATATTGTAAGATATTTGAGAAGGGCACACGCTAGGCTGGTGTTTTCAGAATAGAATTCAATAGAGATTCTTTTCTCCTGTAAAATTGACACCTCCAAGATTTCATCCTCCTATTCATTTATGGTCCCCGCTGAGTGACCTTTTCCAAGATTATCCTTCCAATTAGCTCTTCTAAGCAGGTGGACTCGAAAATCTATGTCTTTAACTTGTTTTCTCTTTTTAATTTCTCTTTTACATCCAGATCCATATTTCCAAACCCTCTGATCTCCAGAGCATTTTTCCGATAGGCAAAAATGTTAAATCAAAATTTTTCTTTTTCTTGTACTCTTGAAATCTTCTCACTTAGTTCACTATTTTTTTGTGTTACTATCACAAGAGTTACTTGTCCATCTGCCCAGGGTTAAACTTTTGAACATCTTTCATTCTTTCTCTCTCTTACCTTCTCTTAAACTAGTAGCTTCATCTAATAAATTCTCTTTAAATTATAAATGTCTACACATCCATTTTCTGTTTCTTGCTGAAAGTATTTTCACATTTTAAAATAATGTTTGTTAAAATATTATACAATAAACTTTTTTTCCTTTTCTTGTATGATTCCACACATATTACCGCAAGCAAGTATTTATATAAACACCGTCATAAGTGATGAATTCAGAATAGTTTCATCACCCCAAAAACTCCTTTATGCTCTTTATTAGTAGTTACATTTTCCTTGTTTCTAAACACTGAGAACTAGTGGTCTGTTCTCTGTCCCTGTAGTTTTGTCCTTTTTTGAATGCCACATTAATGAAATCATACAGCATGTAATTGTTTGAGACTAGCTTCTTTCACTGAGAGATATGTCTTTGAGATTCAGCAAATTGTCGAAAGTATCAGTGGTTTCTTTCTTTTTAGTGCTGAGTGATATTTCACTGTATGGATGTATCACCATTTGCTCTTTTGACTTCCAAAATACATTAATTTTTTCCCTTCTGTTCAGGGGCCTTAACAGGTGTCCTCTACCTCAGGTCTAGCTGCTTCTACTGTCTTATTTTTAAATATTATTTCAGGAACAAGGTATTTAGTTATGTGATTATAATCAATACTTTGCTCTTTTATTTAGGAGGTTTCTTCAAGTTTAAAATAACTTACCTCTAAATTACCACCTATTAAAATCTTGCCCATTCTTCAACACTATTTTCTTGATTCTTTTTATCATTCTTGAATAGAGTTTTGTCTCTCTGAAGGCTTGATATAGCACTTTGATTTTATGATATTTATCTGATGCTGGTTTATAGCTATGCATGCTTTGTAGATTGTACATAGATATAAGAGATAAACTGTAAAATTAAAAATGATATCTGAGAGTAAGTACTGGAAATGAAGACACAGTAGATTATTTAGACATGTACAAAAATCCCTCAACTGGATTTTCCTAAGGGTTTTTCACAAAGTAGAATGAATGTAGCTGCAGTGTACGTGGCTTAGCTTTCTGCAAACACAATTTCAATGTCTTTTTTACAAAAGAAATTCTACTTGAAGTCCTATTGAAATACCATCAGCTTTGTCAATTACTTTTATCCTATTTTTGGTCTCAGAGTCAAGTATATGACTACTTGGAGAAATAGATGACTCAACTCAAAGAGCTTAGGTCTATTAAAATTTTGTTTCATATATCTAATTACATTTTCCTTTTTCTTTGATGTGTTAGTTTTCCAGGGCTGTCGTAACAAAGCACCATAGAATGAGTAAGTTTAACAACAAAAATATATTTTTCTTAGAGTCCGAGAAACTAGAAGTCTGAGATGAATGTGGTGAGAGGTTCGTTCTTCTGAGATCTCTCTCCTAGGATCGTAGATGGGTGCCTTTTGGTGGTGTCCCCATGAAGTCTCTTTTTGTGTAGATGGGCATCTCTAGTGTCTCTTTGTGTCCAAATATCCTCCTCTTACAAGGACACTAGACAGATTAAGTTACAACTCTCCCTAAAAGATTCATTTAAACTTAATCACCTTTATGAAAATTATTGTTTTGAAACTTAAAAAGATTCTGAGAGTACATTTACAGGTTTTTTTACATGGATATATCACTTGAAGCTGAGGTTTGGATTTATATTCCTGTGAACATAGTACTAAATAGGTAATTTTTCAACCCTTGCCCTCCTCCATGCTTCCCCACTTTTGGAGTCCCCAGTGTCTATTTTGTTCCATTTTTATGTCCACGTGCACCTCCCACTTGTAAGTGAGAGCATGTGTTATTTGATTTTCTGTGTGTGTGCTAACTTTCTTAGGATGATGGCCTCCTGCTCCATCCATGTCCCTGCAAAGGGCATGATCTCATTGTTTTTTATGGCTGTGTAGTATTCCATGGTGTATATGTACCATATTTTCTTTATCCAGTCTACCATTGATGGGTACCTAGGCTGATTCTATGTCTTTGCTATTGTGAATAATGGTGCAATGGACATACAAATGTGTGTGTCTTTTTGGTAGAATGATTTCATTATCTTTGGGTATATACTCAGTAATGGGATTGCTGAGTCCAATGGTAGTTCTGATTTAGTTCTTTGAGCAATATCCAAACTGCTTTCCACAGAAGGTGAACTAATTTAAATTCCCACTGACAGTACATAAGCATTCCCTTTTTTCTCCATCCTTGCAAACATCTGTTATTTTTTGAGGTTTTGCTAATAGTCATTCTGATTAAGATGGTATTTTATTGTGATTTTTATGTGCATTTCTTTGATGATTAGTGATGTTGAGTACTTTTCATGTTTGTTGGCTGCTTCTATGTCTTCTTTTGAGAAGTGTCTGTTCATGTCCTTTGTCTACTATTTAATGAGGTGTTTTTTTTTTTTTTTTTGTCTTGTTGATTTAAGAATGAAACTGGACCCCTAACTCTCACCATATACAAACATTAACTCAAGATGGGTTAAATACTTATATGTAAGGCCTCAAACTATAAAAATCCTAGAAGAAAACTGAGGAAATACTCTTCTGGACGTTGGCCTAGGTAAATAATTTATGACTATGATCTCAAAAGGAAACACACACACACACACACAGACATAAACACACACACGCACACACACACACAAATTGACACTGGGACCTAATTGAACTAAAGAACTTCTCTGAGGCAAAAGAAGCCATCAACAAAGTACACAGACAACTTACAGAATGGGAGAAAATACTTGTCTGATGGTTAATACTGAATGTCAACTTGATTGGGTTGAAGGATGCAAAGTACTGTTCCTGGGTGTGTCTGTGAGGGTGTTGCCAAAGGAGATTAACATTTGAGTCAGTGGACTGGGAGAGGCAGACCCACCCTCAATATGGGTGGGCACCATCTAATCAGCTGTCAGTGTGGCTAGCATAAGAGCAGCCAGAGGAACAGGGAAGGACTAGATTGGCTGAGTCTTCTGGCCTCCATCTTTCTCTTGTGCTTCCTGCCCTCAAACATGGGACTCTTAAGTTCTTCAGTTTTTAGACTCTTGGACCCGCAACAGTAGTTGACTGGTCCTCTTGGGCCTTCTGCTACAGACTTACGGTTGTGTTGTCTGCTTCCCTACTTTTGAGGTTTTGGTATTCGGACTGGCTTCCTTGCTCCTCAGCTTGCTGATAGCGTATTATGGGACTTCATCTTGTGATCATGTGAGTTAATACTTCTTAATAAACTCCCTTTCATATGTACATCTTACATCTATCCTATTAGTCTTGTTGCTCTAGAGAATCCTGACTAAAACAATTTGCAAACTTTGCATCCAGCACAAAACTAACATCCAGAATTTATAAGGAACTGAATCTGAATTTTAAAGGTCGTATCTTCAAACATTCTGAGGTACTGAGGGTTACAGCTTCAGCATATGAATTTTGAGGGCAAACAATTCTGTGAATAACATTTGATAACTTGGGAACTTCCTGAAAATGTGTCTTCCTATAAAACTTGCTTCTGAGGAGAAACAAATTGGACAGGTTCATTCAGTTAGCAAGTATTGGCTGATATAATTATCTTGACAATTTAATAAATTGACCTTCTAGCAAGTATTTTGTGAGCTTTGGTTATACAAATTAGCATCTACTTGACAATCAACTCTGGGACATCAATAAAATAAAAATATTCGGTTGTTATGCACATGGCAGACTTAAAACTGTGGGAGAATCTGAAAGATAAATGCTCTTTCTGGGCATCTGTTCTGGAAGGCAACCCAACATCTCCAGCTTACTCCTTCGAGTGTCTCATACTGCGTAAGTTTCCACTGGCAGCTTCTACAGCCTTAGTCCCCCTAGATATTTAACCTTGAACAAGTTACGTTGTTTCATTGATTGTAAGACAAACCTTATTCACATTTTATTGCATTTTTAATTAGAATGTATGAGATAATAAACAATATTTCATGGTTTAACTGTGGATGTTTTCCCCCTTATTGATGCATAAAATTAATGGTACAACCTAAAATTTATAGCATCTTAAATGTGTTGAAATATAATACCTTTCCTTATTTCTCTAACTCCCTCTCACAATAAGGAACATAAAATAGCGACTTCACCATATACACTCAAGAAATTAATTATAATGTAAATTATTTGAGAGCATACTATTAACTTTTATTTGTACAAAGCTTCATGTAGCTAGTCAATAATAAATGTTTTATAGAGAAATTAGGATTTGGGGGAAGGGTTGCTGCTTATGAGTTTTACTTCAATGACACAGAGACAAGGTTTGCTTATAAAAACTCTTTTCCCTTAACCCAGACTGTATTATAGGAATTGGTTTATGCTATTTATGGAAGTTGAAAAGTCTCATGACTTGCTGTCTGAGTGTAACACTCAGTCTGAATCCAAGGTCCTGAGAAGGCAGCAAGGGTATCTAAATCTGAAGACTGGAAAACCAGAAGTGCCAGTGTTCCAGGAAGGAGAAGAGAGATGTCTCCACTCAAGCTGAATTGCCAAATTGACCTGTCCCTCACCTGTTTGTTCTGTTTGGGACCTCAACAGACTGGATGATGCTCACCCACATTGGTCAGGGTGATCTTAGTCTACCCATTTGAATGCTAATCTTCCCCACAAACGCCCTCCCAGAAAAAACAGAAATGATGATTTACCAGCTATCTGGGCATCCCTAGACCCAGTTAGTTTGACATAAAATTAACTATCACACAGAGAATGGCAGCCAAAGAGGAGGAAATGAGAATCAGAACTTGGATTAGATCCTTAAAAACAACCCCAGGTACCTACTTATCTCTGAGTCATGATAAGAATGTGTAGTGCTTTGGAGGTAGGAAAATAAGGCACTAAAACATAAATTCTATGATAGCTTTTTGGGGCTCAAGACAGATTCCTTTCAGGTCATTTTTCTTGTTCCTAGATGAAAATAACTAGAATGGATCTGAGTATTGTAAAAGTACTTCATCAGTGCTGCTGAATTCAGTTTTGGGGAGCTACAAAAGTAGAAAGCACTTGGAAAGTTTGTACTTAAGATAGCTGCTATGGGATGTGAGCAAAATGAGCACTGGGTTCTCTACAGCTGAGAAGTTCTCATACTGGCCTACTAGGGAGATGTTGTGGGTTTGGTTCCAGAGCCCCACAATAAAACAAATACCACAAAGTGAGTTACAGAGTGAGTCACCTTTCCTAACCATTTGTGGGATAATGTAGCCTTTCAAAGCCTCAGTTTTCACACCTGTAAAATGGGTCTAACACTAGTATCTCATTGTTGTAACATTAAAATTGGATAACTTGTGTGAAAGCATTTAGACGTTGCCTGCTTATAGTAAGGATTCATTGAATATTAGCTATCATGACCTCAAAACAAAACATACTAAAAAAAGCAGAGAAATAAAATCTAACACTGCTATTTATATTTTCTATACAGGCATACCTCAGAGATTTCAGACTACCTTAGTAAAGGGAATATCACAAAAAATCGTCACAGGAATGTTTTGCTTTCCCTGTGCACATAAAAATATGGTAAACTATAGTCTAAGTGCAATAGCATGATATCTAAAAAAATGTTAATTTAAAAATGCTTTATTGTTAAAGCATTAAAGACTTTAATGCTTTAGTCTTCAGGGAGTTGTAATCTTTTTGCTGGTAGAGGGTCTTGTCTCAATGCTGATGGCTGATGACTGATGACTGATCAGGATGGTGGTTGCTGAAGGTTGGGTTGGTTGTGGTAATTTTCTAAAATAAGACAACCATGAAATTTGTCCTATTGATTGATTTTTCCTTTCACGAAAGACTTCTCTGTAGCATGCAATACTCTTTGATAGCATTTTACCTGCAGTAGAACGTTCAGAATTGCAGCCAATCCTCTTGAATCTTGATGCTGCTTTACCAACTAAGCGTATGCAATATTCTAAATTCGTTGTTCTCATTTCAACAATGTTCACAGTGTCTTCACCAGAAGGAGATTCCATCTCAAGAAACCACTTTCTTTGCTCATCATCCCTTCCTCATCCCTTCAAATTTTAGCGTGAGATTGCAGCAATTCAGTCATATCTTTAGGCTCCGCTACCAATTCTCTTGCTATTTCCACCTCATGTGCAGTTTCTTCCCACACTGAAGCCTTAAAACCCTCAAAGTCATCCATGAGGATTGACATCAACTTTGTTCAAACCCTATTCATGCTGCTCCTGTGACCTTCTCCTATGAAACATGAATGGTCTTTAAGGGCATCTAGAATGGTGAATCTTTTTCAGAAGCGTTCAGTTAACTTTGCCCAATCCATCTGTGAACTCACTACCTGTGGCTACTTAGCCTTATGAAGCATATTTATTAACTAATAAAACTTGAAAGTAAAAACTACTCCTTTATCAATGGGCTGCACAATGGGTATTGTGTTAACAAGCATGAAAACATCATTAATTTCTTTATACATCTCCATAAAGCTCTTGAGTGACCAGGGGCATTGCCAACGAAGAGCATGATTTTGATACTAATCTTTTTATCTGAGCAGTAGGTTTCAACAATGGGCTTAAAATATTTAGTAACCCATGTTGTATACAGAGGTTCTGTCATCAAAATTCTATATATATATTCTGATTCTATATATGTTCTGTCTTCAAAATTCTGTGTATGTTGTCAAGGTTCTCTCTCTACATATATATACACACATACATAATGTATATGTTTTCTTCTTCTTTATCTGCTGACCTGAGAGAACAAATGTCAAATCATTTTTGGTCATGATTCTAAAGGATCACAAGGATAGCTAGGTGACACTGAACTTTTATCTTTGAAATATTTGTATGTTCCTGTATCCCAGGTCTCCCAGTTGTCCCAATTCATTCATTCCCAACAAAAAGTTGGTGAAGATTATTTAGCACTGTTTGGACTTTCCTTAAATGCATAACGTCTGTCTGCTCATAAAATAGGAAACCAGCCATTTTGATGAAGTAATTTCAGGATTTAGAAATTTGTGGCATAATCCCAAATTTGGTCAGTATCTGAAAACCAAATGGGTATCGTGATTTTACGAAGCAATATAAAATAACTTGTCTTATTAAAAAGAAACTTGGCTGCTGATCTCAGTATTAATAAAATTCTCTCAGGAGGAATTTCAGTTGGTAGCTTGTAGATGCAGGCACCATATTTTAAAATGCTGTGGTAATTACCTCAGGACGCCTCTGTTTCAGCCACATCCTTCTCCTGATTTCCTGGCCTTCTCAGTGAGGAGGGAAGCACAGTCTTTACTGGCTATGATGTTCCTGATCAGATTCTACTAAAAAAGTTTTCTTTCTTTCTGTCCCATTGTCTCTTGAACATTACTGTCAGCATTTGCCACAATATGCTCATGAGAAGTGTGGAGAAGCTATAGAAAAATGTGTAGCTCTTTCTCAAAGAAAATCTAGGTACCCATAATCCCAGAGCTAAAACGAATATGTTATTCTGGTCGGGCATGGTGGCTCACACCTGTAATCCCAGTACTTTGGGAGGCCAAGGTAGGCGGATCATGAGGTTGGGAGATCAAGACCATCCTGGTTTAACATGGTGAAACTCCGTCTCTACTAAAAATACAAAATATTAGGCAGGTGTGGTGGTGTGAATCTGTAGTCCCAGCTACCTGGGAGACTGAGGCAGGAGAATGGCGTGAACCCCAGAGGTGGAGGTTGCAGTGAACCAAGATCGCACCGCTGCACTGAAGCTTGGATGACAGACTGAGACTCTGTCTAAAAAAAAATAAGAATGGAAAAAATTTAAAAAAAGTTATTCTTCCCCAACAGTGTTAGTTTATGCTGTTTTCCTAACAGAGACAAATAAAATTTTTGTTATCAAATTTTATTTTTTTCTAGCTAGGAATTTTTACATGGTGAACAATGAAGCTAGAATAACTCGTGGTCACACTTAATTCTCCTACGTCCTTAGGGTCACTTAAAAAATTTCCTTTCCTAAATTGTATTCTCTGTGCTCCAGAAACTCCCCTCGCTGCCCCCATGCTGCAGGATACAACAGCCTTCCTTCCATCTGAATTTTGCATTGCAATTAATGAAGGGTGATTTTCAGGATTGGTCAGGGTTTCCATTTTAGAATTGTGCAGTACCCTGTTCTTGAACTCATCAAAATTAAATTCAAATTATTAGGTACAGATGGTCTTCAATTTATGGTGGTTTGAATTAAGAGTTTTTGACTTTACCATGGTGCAAAAATAATACACATTCGGTAGAAACCATACTCCCAATTTTGAATTTCAATCTTGACCCAGGCTAGCGATATGCGGTAGGATACTCTCTCAGTATGCTGGACAGCGGCACTGAGCCTCAGCCCATAGCCACACAGTCATGAGTGTGAACCACTGATACTCTACAGTGAACTATGTTGCCAGATGATTTTGCCTAACCCTAGATTAATATAAGTGCTCTGAACATGTTTAAGGTCATCTCGGCTAAGCTGTAATTTTTTCATAGGTTAGGTGTATTCAATGTATTTTCAACTTAGAATATTTTCAACTTCTGAAGGATTTATTGGGACCTAAACCCCCTGTAAGTCAAGAAACACCTGTAGTTATATGTAAAGTACCTGTGTTCCCCATTTGATGGTGAACTCCATGACAGCAGATACCATAGAGAGGCCAGTTTGTCGTTGAAGGGTAATATTTGTTTCACATATGGTATACATTCAATAGATATATTTTGGAAGAATGAATACAATTAGTAAATAAATGAAGAACTCTACACAGATGAGCATGAATTTGAAACATGACCCTAATTTTAAAATATAGCAAAATTATGAGAACATTCAGAAATACACTGAATAGTTCCGTTTAAGTATATTTAAAACACTGTTACATTTGAGGGATGCCTTTTCTAATCTTTCCTTCAAGGGATGTACAGAAGCAAAGCAAACAATTTCCTTATTCTTTTGTGTCTACACAATGAATAATGAGAAGAGCCTTTGGGCCTTCCCAGTTATGAGCGTGGTCTCCCTGAGCCTATCTCCTCTAATTCTTTATAGCCAAGGACATCCATTTGATAGCCTCAGTCCTGCCCAGGTTTCCTCACTGTGTCTGCTTCCACTGGGAAAGGGGTCTCTCCTCCAGACAGCATCCTTTCGGCCCCATCACCCAACCAAAGTTGCTCGTGAGGACAATAAACAAACTTTCATTCTGATAATGACTTGCCAAGCAGTCATTTAAATGTATTTAATCATAACAAAGATATGTTCCCAGCCACTAGCTATTTAGACATTTTTTAGAAATTTGATTTAAAACTACAATGATCATCTTCAAAATTTTATTCTGGTTAGCATTATAAAAAGAAAGATAACTATTATCCTTGAGATTTTATTAACACTAAACAAAAAGGAATTTTAGATGCCAAACAAGTAATTTATTTGGACGTTGTAAAGGATAAATGATACTTGCTTCCCCATCTGAAGTTAATTTTATAATTGACAGATTTTTCCATATATTTTTATAGTTTTATTAGCATTTTATAGCATGCTTTATATTGGAGAAAACTGCTTTAAACTCATTTTAATTAGTTATTTTTTCATATATATCAATCAGTTCCAGTAATAGAAAGAGTGAAGTCAAAAAGATTTTGAAAAGCAAGATGTCACATATGCATACAAATTAAACTTTAATGACTTCCATCTGGGGACTATTACCCAGCTTCACAAGTGGTTTTAGAGAAAAAGTGTATGAATGACAAATGGATCCTTCTAGTTTCCTCATTTCATCCAGGGGAGGATGAAATGACTTTGTCTTTGAACATTTTTTAGGTTGCTTATGAAAATTGGCATATTGGGTAAGTGGAGAAAAGAAATAAAATGAAGCAATAACACAACCACATGATCCGTAGCCAATGTGATGATACGGCAACCATTAGATGCTCAAAAATATTGGTTTATGGAGTCTCTAACCTGGGTTTGGTCTGGGCTTTACTACTTACCTGCATATGACAGAAAGCCAGCCAGCTAGTATCTTTAAAACTCGCTTTTCCCACATGCACAATAAAGCTCTCAATACCCATTTTGTGGGTTGTTTTGAAGTTTAAGTGAACTCATTTGTATGAAGTGGAAAGCTCAGTATCTGACATGTGGTGAGCTCTAAATAATGGTCAGTAGCATTATTTCTATTCTTTGTCCAAGGGTTATTTTTCTTGTATGGTGTAATTGATCACCATTTCCACCCTGACCTTAAACTTTGATTTTTACCACAACACTATTAAACAGCACTGTTATCAAATAGAAAATGACACTGTGACTTGATCATTATGGGTTAGAATCTAAAATTACTAAATCTCTGGCTCTTAGAAAGAGTGACGTATCCCTTATCTGGAAGGAAACTTTTACGATCAATTTAAACTTTTTTACCTCCCAAATGGTCCTTATAACAAAACTGGTCCCATCAGGGAGTATAAATACATTTACAAACATAGCTGAATAATATAAATAGGTACACGGAAAAGCTCCAAAACTTTCCTGATAGCTCAAGTGAGCAGATGCTTCCTCTTATAACGGGTAGTGCTATATGGGACGTGTGGGGACTATTATCATTTATTATGCAGTTGATGGCATTCTGTTGCCAAATTAAGCCAGGTTTCATCTGGATGTCAAATAATCAATTCTTAGTGCCTCAAAGTTCTTCTAATTTCATGATTTTTATAGTTTGAAATGTAACCAATAATTAAAAACTGACAAACTAGAAACAGCAAGAACATTATTGTCAAACTGAAATACATTCCAGGCTGGACAGCATCACATCGATGTTTACCTCAGTTTTATTGAATATTTATGCACGTCATCTTTTTTTGCTAGATCTGTGACACAGCTGAACTACTTAATGCACATTAATTGTGCCTAGGTAAAACATGTATTTTCATCGAGCATCTTAGCATATTATAAAGGATTGTATTTTTCCCCCATGTAATGTCAGCAATTACCAGGGCAACATGTAGAGATTACTTAAACTAGATAAGAAAATGTGTTATATGAAATTACTTTTCAGGATGGATATGTGCTTGACTTATATATTTTTTACCTACTTATTTTTCAGCAAGACTTTGTATTGCAGAAAATGCCCAAAGGTAATACATTAAAGTTTTCATGTGACTTACTGTTGCAATATAAATTGCAGTACTCATTGAAAACAGAACTAGCATATAGTGAGACTCCAAACACGAATATTAACCTATCTATAGCCAACAATCACTTAATGCACTAACGTTGTGCTGGATGCAGTGGAATCTAAAGAAGTAAATTGCTGTGCAAAGAGTGTGTCTTTAAAACTGATGAAAATTTGCCCAGACGCAGGGCACTAGATCTTCTAATTTTCTCCACGATGACTAGTGACCATTCACATGAGTCAGTGTCTGTCAATTACATTCCAATAGTAGCTTCTGCCTTATCATTTTGTAGTTTCGGCTGGTGTTTATATCACATTTGTCCATGAACTTTAAATCTACTTCTCACCACTATTTGCATTAGGTATGTACTTTTCCATTATGCTTGTATATGGATCTTACTGCCAAGATTGACACGTGTCACATGAAGCTGATTTTCCTACCTTGCCAAGTCTCTTTTTGCTGTCCAGTCCCTAGCTGGTCCCTGATTTTGTTGCTCTCACCTTTAGCTTGACAGTCTTAGTGATCTCATCTTTCCTGTGATTCTTGCAATGTCAAACTACAAAGGAGTGAAGGATTCAAACTGACTTCTGTAAACCAATTTACAAAGTATTAATAATGTATAAATAATTGTTAAGTTGCATGGCACAAATAATTGTTTAGGGATTTTAAAGAGACTATGTATGCATGTATGTGTGTTTGCATTTATTCATTTATATAATCTCTTTGGGCAGCATTTATATACCACAGGCAGGTTTGATAAGTACACACAAACACACATACACCCCACAGCTCTGGATACATATGATATTATATGTTATATACCAATGAATATATAGCCAATAAGATACACTGCTGAAGTATAGTTACATAAATTATTACTAGGTCAGTTATATGGTTTGGCTGTGTTCCTACCGGAATCTCATCTTGAATTGTAATTCCCATAATCAGCATGTGTGGAGACATCTGGTGGGAGGTAATTGAATGATGGAGTGGTTTCCCCCATGCTGTTCTCCCGATAGTGAGTTCTCATGAGATCTGATGGTTTATAAGCATCTGGCATTTCCCCTGCTGGCACTCATTCTCTCTCTTCCTCCCTGTGGAGTGGTGCCTTCCGCCATGATTGTAAGTTTCCTGAGGCCTCCCCAGCAATGCAGAACTGTGAATCTATTAAACTTCTTTCCTTTATAAATGACCCAGTCTCTGGCAGTTCTTCATAGCAGTGTGCGAACAGACTAATACTAGCCATACTCATTCATATGCTTTTGCCCCCTTATTGCTATATTTTCAAATATGCTCTGAAAAGTAAAGGCTATGAGAGTTGATTTTACATTGTTTCTTTCCCTCACTCTCTATTTTTCACTTTTTGGTGGATACATTTATAGATTATTCTGTCGCATCCACCTACTCCAGGAGAATAGAAAATGACTGATCTCAAACGTACTCTGAAAAAATTGACATGTAGAATTACATAAATCTAATGTCTTTAAGATATTTGAGTGGCAGCTTAATAAGGAATCTTCAAGGATACCATCACAGGTATTGGGGAAATACATGATTTTCCTGTTAAAAATGGGGGAAATGTAACCCATCAAATCTGTGAGAAACAGAAGTTTCTTCAACAGAGAAGTTAGAGGAAAAGATGTGATGTGTCCCACTTGAAGAATACAGAAATATTTCTACATAGATTTCTATATATAAAACCTGTCTGGCATCACTCTTTTAGGGGTAGTTCCCAAAACTTAAGGGCACAAGAGTTAATAAGGTGGCAGTCTCTTAGATGAAAACCAGTAAGAACTCATAAGATGAAAGTCTGTGCACAGTATTCATACAAAATCAAATAATTAGAGTTGACAGACAAAATACAGGATGCCTATTTTAACTTCAATTTTAGATAAACAGTAAATTTCTAGTATAAGTGTGTTCCATGCAATACTTCTATTTGCTAAGTTTTGTAATGCTGCAAGTAACAGATTTGTAGACAATTACCTTGAGTAGGCAAATCATTATAGGAGAGGATTTCCATAGAGTGAAGGAAACATTTATGCATTAAATATTACTGATCTAGTAGAGCAAGAATTTTCCTGGGAAGTGTTTGAGATAATTTGCCAGAATCACCAACTGAGAAATATTATGGAACAAGAGCACTACGAACGTGGTAATTACAAAGAAATTTGCAAATAGTAATAATCAGTTTATAATTAATTACAAAAATTAAATGTGGACATGGTTCCATAAAAGTTCATAATTAGTGAAGTCATTTCTTCTCAATGAAGGCTTCATCTACATTATAAATGTTGCCTAAGTAACCATATCAAATTAATATGATTACTTGTGCACCAGTTTTGCCCTGACCTCAAAATGTCATACTCAGCAAAGTTCTTAAAGAGAAAACTTTTTTCATGGGCCTATAGGATTGTGACCTATAGAAGCTGAGCTGAAGCCATTGAGTTACAAACTTATTGACACTGGAGTTTACAAATTTCTTACCATATTTCTTTGGACTAGTGATTTTATTAGCATGTTCATCATCATTAATCAGTTTGAAAACATATAACTTAAAAATACAAAGACCAATAAACAGTTTTATGGCTTACTCATTAGGGGTATGCTTGAAAAGATATATCATGGCCATTGGTTGTGCTCATGAATATTTTGGTTCTCAGTACAAGAAAAAAGTATCTTATCTTTTTTTATTTTAATCTTCTAGAATGTGTAGTACATGGGTTTTTATTAATCTTTAGTGATGATTTTGTTAAACCTTTAGGATGCAATTGTCTTACATTTCTGGAATAGATAACATATTACCAAAAAAAAAGGAAAGAGAATTAGAGCCAGGGCAGTTGTAAAGTGAAAGGGAAGCTTGCACTAAGCTTTGGTTAATTCTGTTAAATAATTTTAACTACATTCTTGAACCAGAATAATCTGATAAAAATTCTAACTGCCTCCTTATAAAATCTTAACTAAATGGAATTTCAAATGTTTTATTAGCATCGCATTTTATTCCTTGAGTTTGTGGGGGCTAAGTGCTGTTTTCACATTTCAGTTTACAATTGTTAATTCTAGGTGCAAAGGAAAGTTACACATGTTTATTGCACTTGAATAGCATGGGCATTAGCTTTTCTTTTTCCTAGTTGTTCACTGGTCTTTTCCTTTTCCCACTGCCATAGTTCCCTTTGGAACTATGAGAAGGATTATGCCATGCTGTGAGTGAATGCCAATAAATGGCAACTGAAACTGAGTTGAACTATAGAGTAGGATCCTGTTGGGGTTCTGGGCTTACCCCTCTTCTGCCCTTCTTCTGACATTTCAACTGGAATTCTAGGTCCTGTTTACAAGGTTTTCAGAATCTGTCCTTCAAGTCCTTGTTTTGCCCTCACTCTTCCCACCTGGGCTTTTTACTGTAGTCACGTTTCATACTCCTCCTTTTGCACTGTTGATCTTTACCCTTGCATTTAACCATAGTAAAGGTTTACTGCATCAGTTTGATGTTCTTCCGTGGCAGCTCGTAGAAGCCACTTCAACAGCTCTATATAATTTCCTCCCAACCCTGCCATATCTATTATCTGTGAATTTAGTTCCACAACAACTGTCACCTTGGAAGGAGCTTTAAGAGTAGATAATGGATAGGTAGAATGTGCCACATGTAACGTAAGATTATCTTTAAGAATAGTTATGGGCCGGGCACGGTAGCTCACGCCTGTAACCCCAGCACATTGGGAGGCCGAGGCGGGTGGATCACGAGGTCAGGAGATCGAGACCACCCTGGCTAACACAGTGAAATCCTGTCTCTACTACACATACAAAAAATTAGCCGGGCGTAGTGGCGGGCGCCTGTAGTCCCAGCTACTCGGGAGGCTGAGGCAGGAGAATGACGTGAACCCGGGAGGCGGAGCTTGCAGTGAGCCGAGATCGCGCCACTGCACTCCAGCCTGGGCGACAGAGCGATACTCCATCTCATAAAAGATGAGCCAAGTTTTAGCATCAGTCCTTTTTCTGTCTCTGTCTTTCGGCATTATTCTAGTTTATTCTTTTCAAGATCGGGTTTGTGTCCTGACCACCCACATGCCCAGGACTTGGTGGGTTCCAGGAGCCTGCAAGACCAGAAACTTTTCTTTCTTTTTCCCTGATTGGCATTTTGTGGCAATATCTGTTGGTTAATTAGTTAAAGTAATTGTTCTAAATGTGAGACCAATAAATGCTTGTGCTTCATTTCATGTCTTACCCTAACTGAAATAAATGTTTTCTCAAAAGGATCACAGGCATTGACTCAAATGGCAGGAAACACAGAGGAGATCAAGGTCCCTCAGGGGGGATCTTTATAAGCAGACAGGTCTTTCATTGCTCTTTACAGCATGCTTCGCAATCAGATACCTGTGGGGCAAATGTGTGAGCCAGCCTGGGGGAAAGCAGGTGAGCCAGCTAGGAAGAGAGAACATTCTGCCTTGGCTCCTTCACCTTCCTCCACTCTCTCAGAAGATGACCTTTCTTCCCACTATGCGAAGTAAATGGAAGACTCTAAATAGCAATTGCTCTAATTGCTATCACCAAATCTATGAACTAACCTCTATTCATTCATGTTTGTTTTTTCATTTGAGTATAATCAAAGAGGTATCCTGGTTACATAAAATCAATCCCTTAAATTCTCCCTCTCCCTGGCTCCTTGCCATTTGAACATTCTAAAGTTGATCTAGGCTGGGCGCGGTGGTTCACACCTGTAATCTCAGCACTTTCGGAGGCCAATGCAGGTGGATTACCTGAGGTCAGGAGTTTGAGACCAGCCTGGCAATGTGGTGAAACTTTATCTCTACTAAAAATACAAAAAATAAATAAATTAATTAATTAAATAGATAACTGGGTGTGGTGGCTCGTGCCTGTAGTCCCATCAAGAGGATGAGGCAGGAGAATCTCTTGAACCCAGGAGGCGGAGGTTGCAGTGAACAGAGATTGCACCACTGCACTCCAGCCTGGGCAACAGACCCAGACTCCATCTCCAGTCAATCAATCAATCAATCAATAGATCTAACTTCACCCTTTCTGAACCTCATACTCCTTACCAGGTTCTAATCATTTCACCATTCTACGTTAGAAGCAAACTTTATGAACAGGTTATCTATAATGACCAGTTTAGCTCTTCAGTCTCCTAAAATCTGACATTTTCCCATAATCCATCTGTACTGTGCAATATACAGCTACTAGTCACATGTGCAATTTATATTAAGTAACTTTAAGTAAAATTTAAAATTAAGTTTTATAGCATTGCTTAGCCACATTTCAAGTGCTCAATACCCACACGTGGCTCATATTGAATAGTGCAAATAGAAAACACTGGTCATCTCAAAATGTTCTGTTGGGCAATGCTGTTGCATAGAAGCTCTTCTAGACTGTTACCCTGTTCTTCATGTTGCTGTGCAAGGGGCATTTTTTATTTGATCTGTTACCAGGGCTCAGCATTACTGGCTACTCACTGCTTTTAATAATATACCCTTTTCTTTACTTCCCTGACACCATACTTATATGAACTTTTTTCTATCTCAGCAGTTTCTCAGGCTCCTTTGACATGTATCCTTCTCTACACTCAGTTGGTATTTTTCTTGGGTTCTAATCCCTTTTATTTAATTTCCATTCGTATGCTGAGAAGTCCCAAATACATTTTTCTTTTGCCTAGATTCTCTTGTTTTAAACATGTTTAAGCAAACATGTTTAGACCTGAACATTGATTTTTTTACCCTCTCCCATAAACATAAAATCAATCAAACAATCAATCTTATTAATTAGCCTTTCCTAGGTCCATCAGGATCACCATCATGCATTCAGCTATATGACAGAAAAAAAGGTGTTTACTCTGTCCTTATGCCCACATTAAAGCCATAACTAAGTCATGTCAATCTTAAATTCATTGCAATTGCCCATAATTGATTTTCAGTTTCTACTATTGATCTCTTCCAATCTTTCTCCATATTTTATCCCAAGTTATTTTTTAACAATCAATTTGACCATCTCTCCTTTGACTTAAGATCTTTTAGTGGATTCCCATGGCTCTTAAAATAAAACTGAAAACCTTAGCATTGCATTCAAGGATGGTCCACACTTACCTTGCTCACCTTCTTGTAGTTTCTTCCAAGGCCATATTCATTTTAAGCTTCAGGTCTTCACATAGTCTGTTGCCCTGTCTGAACTATTAGCAGCCCCCACCTTACCTACCTCCCACTAATCCTTCAAGTTTCTCCTTAAATGACAGTTTCTCAAGGAGACCTTTCCTGACACTTCCCTGGTTAGATTAGATTTTGTTCTAAGCTCTCTAAGCTCTGCCTACATAGCCCTAAATATCTTTCTTATAATTTCCTTTTAACTTATTCAACAATATGTTAAATATCTGGCCCACAATGGCAGATACCAAGTTTATCTTTGAGTGAAAGTATAACTGAAAGTTACCTTAGAGATTTACCAGGTCATAGCCTTCATTTTCCAGATCAGTCAACTGATTTCCCTGTGGCCATACGCTATTACGTGACAGAGCCATGCAATGACCTTTCTTTTTCTGCTCCTGAGAATGGAACTGTAGTTTTGAAGGCCTGTGATTTCTGAAATGACATAATGAGAGAAACATAAAGACGCTAGTAGGAGTTCTCATTCCACTGCCAGACTCTCCAACGCTCTCTGCTCTCTTTGTATTCACTTGCCCAACAAATCCTTAGGTTCAACTAAATGTTTTTGATGATGTTGTCATGACCTCTTCACTCCTGTTTGTTGGCATCTTATTTTCAATTTGGGTCCATTTCAAGGATTACTATACTTCATTGATAATTTTTGCTTGAGAGAAGAAACATGAACAAAATATAATCCTTATTATAGCAGAATGCAAAACAAGCAAATGGAGTTTGCTAAGGCCTATTAGCTCACTGTTAAAATACTGGTCACAAAACATACTAAAGAAACAACATTTGGCCAGGTGCGGTGGCTCACGCCTGTAATCCCAACACTTTGGGAGGCTGAGGCAGGTGGATTGCTTGAAGCTAGGAGTTCAAGACCAACCTGGCCAACATGGTAAAACCCCGTCTCTACAAAAAATATAAAAATTAACCGTGTATAGTGGCAGGCGCCTGTAGTCCCAGCTACTCAGGAGGCTGAGGCAGGAGAATCACATGAACCCAGGAGGCAGGGGCTGCAGTGAGCCGAGATTGCACCACTGCACTCCAGCCTGGGCAACAGAGAAAGAGTCTGTCTCAAAAAGAAAAAAAGAAACAACATTTAAAGATAGAGCAATTGTCCACTCTGCCTTTGTCAATTCCCCATATGGAATACAGGTATGGAGACTGTAGGTTATATGGAAACTGGGTTATATGGATACACTAACCATGGATCCAAAACACAAAGCATCTGGATTAGGGATTATGTGACCTCATCAGTAGTAACTATGGAAATAGTATCATTGAAAACAGAACGCAAAGGAAATATGTTTTTCATTTTTAAATTTCTCTAGCTGACGACTATAGTAATTGACTGCTACACAAATACTCATATTTTGATAATCACCTGGGGGGAAGAGTCTACATTTATTGTAATAAATGCCTTTTTCCTCTCATGAGTCCTTGTGGTGTTTCCCCTGTGTGCTCATTCTCTGTACTGTTATGTTGATGCCGAAAATATCCATAGGACAAAACCTCTTTCTTATTAAAGACACGGTCTTATTTCAAACTGAGAAAATAATTAGGAAGCTGACAGGAATTCCTTTGGGTACAATAGTTTTTGTAATGAGAAAATTGTACATCATTGAAGTCAAAGGGCCTGGTCTTCGGAGTAAGAAATGCTCAGTTTTTGTCTTAAGGGCTGACCCCTGTTGCCTGTCACAGCTCAACCTTAAGCACGTTGTTGCTTTTCCTGCCCAAATATGCCCATCAGTGCCTTTCTGATGTCTTGCTTCAATACTTATTAGGGAAATTCTGAAGTAGTTGCCCGTTTCATTACGTCTGGAAAAAATCCAGATACAGGTGCATGAATTAAATCACTTACTTGTGTGTCACTTCAAGCATGAAGTTCAAACTCATTGGAAGCCACAAATTATATGCTTGAGAGGCTTCTGCAATTTCAGAAAGAACTGTACTTGACTGCTGAAAGAAAGAAAGGACATGCAAGTGCTAAGTTCACCTCTGTCTGCTGGCATTTTACTGATAGTTTAGTTAGTATCTCAAGAATAATTCCAAAGGTCAGGAAGAAACAGGAAATAGCACTGTGACTTATTCCCACATTCTTATATAAATAATAAAAACACCAAAAAAAAGTAGCAGCTTTTCTAATATGTATGTGTGTGTATATATACCTATTATATATACCTGTATACACCTATATACATGTGTATATATACCTATATACATGTATATAGGTATATATACACATATATAGTATATACATAGTATATGTGTGTATACATATCATATATATGTGTATATAGTATACACATACACATATAGAATATACATACACATGCGTACACATATATGTGTACATATAGTGCACATACAGTACATATGTGTACATATATACGTGTACATATAGTGTATACATACATATATAGTATATATACATGTGTATTACATGTGTATTATATATACATGTGTATTATAGTATGTATATACTATATATACTATATATGTATACACATACTATTTACTAATATGTATTCATATATAAGCTATATATAATAAGATTATATATACAGTAAGATATGTATACACTGTTAAGATATATAAAGATATATATGTATTTCTATATATATTTCTATATAGATATATCTGTGTGTATAGATACCTATATATCTCTGTGTATATATAAATATATAGCTATATATAGATGTATAGCTAGATATACAGATAGATATATAGATATATAGATAGCTATAGATACATAGATAGATATAGATACATAGATATATACATATATATAGATATAGAGGGAGATTTATAGAGATTCATATATAGAGATATATCTGTGTGTGTATACCTATATATATACTAGTAGTCCTGGAACATGCCTGTTATTGGAATATAGCACAATGAATTCGTAAGTAGATAGTACCATTTAAAAGGCAAGGGTTGTATTTCATCAATAATCAAATTCATCAAAATATCCAAATTTCCAGCTGTAGCATTATTCATTCACCAGCGTCCAGTACCTTCTGATTGCTGGAAACAATTGTGAATTATTAGAGAACAAAATTATTTTAGTAATATTTTTTGGAGTTTCTATGATGAATATTAGAGGCAAAACAAAAATAACCTTGTCAATGTTATAGCTCATCAGAATTGAACAACCAGGGGATTTGAAATGTTGCAGTAAAGCAATCCAGTTTTCTTTCTCCTAGGTCATTTGTTAGGGTGAGAAAAGCGCTTACTGAGGAGATACACATGACCTCTATCAGCATATGGCCCACTGGTTTCCAGATAGAGTTAGTTAGGAAGTTCTGTAGATAAGAAAGGAAGAAAATTTTGTTTATGTGCTTCTAGCCCTTCCTGTATCTGCCAATCCTAAAAGAAAATGTTGGCTGCTAAGAGATTAAGTGTGTAGCTACAAAAAATACATGATATCACTACTAAATCTACCATATTTCTTGTTTGGAATGTCATAACCCCCCTCTGCCTAGAGGGGGTGTGCAAATCCTCTCATAAAACCAATCACTCAGGGACGTCTCTCCTTGCAGCTCAACACAGTAACATTAGTGTTTTGGCTAAAACTGCAAGTGACTGGGCCAACGAGAAAGGTATTCTCCTTCAACCTTATGTTCTTATCACTTTGTTTCAACTATTAGCCATAGTGAGAAAATTGTGATTGCTGAGGTTCACTTATCCTCATATTTTTTCTTTTCTTCTTCTCCTCCTCCTCCTGCTTTTCTTTGTCCCTCTCTCCCTCTCTATGTGTGTGTCTGTCTTTCTCTCTTGGTGTCTCAATCTCTCTCTGATTCCTTCTCTCTCTCTCTCTATTCTTCTTTGGATGTTTCTTTCTCCATTCTCCTCCTCTTTCTCTGTTTTCCTCTTTCTCTCTGTCTTTTCTTTCTCCCTTTTGCTCTCTCTCTGTGTCTCTGTCACACACACACACACACACACACACACACACACACACACACACAGAAAAAGGGTAGAAGCTGATGGTATTCAAAAGAATACTAATTAGGAAGAGTCTTGTAGTATAACCACCCAATGGGTTCACCTTGGTCACTGCCTAGACAGAGTCGGTTTATCAAGATGGGAATTGCAGTGGAGAAAGAGTGATTCACACAGAGCCACCTGTGCAGGAGACCAGAATTTTATTACTACTCAAGTCAGTCTCCCAAGCATTGGGGGATCAGAATTTTTAAAGATAATTTGGCGGGTAGGGGTTTGGCAAGTGGGGAGTGCTGATTGGGAAGGTTGGAGATGGAATCATAGGTGGTTGAAGTGAGTTTTTCTTGCTGTCTTCTGTTGCTGACTGGGATGGCAGAACTGGTTGAGCCAGACTACTGCTCTGCCTAGTGTCAGCTGATTCATGGAGTGCGGGTGTAGAGAACGAGCGGCAGACAAAACTCCTCAGACACAGAGTTACAGACGGAAGGGGTTTATTCGGCCAGGGGCGTTGGCAAGACTTCAGTCTCAAGAGCCGAGCTCCTTGACTGAGCAATTCCTGTCCCTTTTAAGGGCTCACAACTCTAAGGGGGTGCAGGTGAGGGGGTCAGGATTGATTGAGCAAGCAGGGGGTACGTGACTGGGGGCTGCATGCACCGGTAATTAGATCTGAACAAAACATGATAGGGATTTTCACAGTACATTCCTATACAATGTCTGTAATCTATAGATAACAGAACCAGTTAGGTCAGGGCTGGATCTTTACCAGGCCCAGGGCACGGCGCCAGGCTGTCTGCCTGTGGATTTCATTTCTGCCTTTTAGTTTTTACTTCTTCTTTCTTTGGAGGCAGAAATTGGGCATAAGTCAATATGAGGGGTGGTCTCCTCCCTTACGGAGACTGCAAAATATCTCAAGCACTGATGTTAGGTTTTACAATAGTGATGTTATCCCCAGGACCAATTTGGGGATGTTCAGATTCTTGGAGCCAGAGGCTGCAGAACCACTGCACTGTAGTTTCTAATCTTGTAACTAATTTGTTAGTGCTGCAAGGGCAGACTGATTCCCAGGCAAGAAGGGGAACTTTTTGGGAAAGGGGTATTATACATTTTATTTCGGAGTCAAACTGTGAACTAAATTCCTTCTCAAAGTTATATCAGCCCATGCCCAGGAATGAGCAAGAGCAGCTTAAAGGTTAGAAGCAAGATGGTGTCGATTAGGTCTGATTTCTTTCAGTGTCATAATTTCTTCAGTGAGAATTTTTCAAAGGAAGTTTCAATAGCAAGCGAGAATTCTTACTCAGTGGACTCAGAAGACATTTCTGGCACGCGGCATGGATGGAGGGAGAAGATGTATGACTTTCAGATGTCTTTTCTCCACTTTCCCTCTGTCTGTTCTTACACTTACTAAGCTACACTGGATACTGAAAGGGGAATGCAGATAATAAATGAATTGTTAAGTATTTGAAAATATTTAAGAAGGTAAGACTTGGACATGATTTATCCTGCACAGTTGAGGAGGAGAAAAAAGTTTGGAGATAGGGAAGAAGTATAATTGTGACTTTTTAAACAAGCAGTTTCATATGTTTAAGTACCTGAAGTCTGACAGTAGAAAAAGAGTGACACATGACGGAAGGTGTTCTCAGCTGTTACAAAAAGGGAAGGTAGAGTTTGGGTGCAGAGGAAAAAACCTTATAGTTCAAAAAAAGAAAAAAAGAAAAAATGAAAAATAGAAAAGGATTGAAGGGCTTACAGGTACCAGGAAGCTGGGATCAATTTCACAGGAGACTGGCTGACTCCCACAGTGCTTCCGAAGCCAACATCACTTTCAGTTCACTACAGTCTAAATTTTATTTTCATATTTTATAATTGGGGTTCTTAAAAGAATTGCGGTGAAAAACAGCTTTTCAATGATAGTAGCGGGGCAGATGCTTATTTAAAAAGAGAAAAATATATATAAACAATGACCTCTTACATGTAAAGCACTTACTGAGAAGCATTGATTTTTTTTTTTCCAAACAGTTTTTTTTGGAGGAGAAAACTGCAAATCTGTATAGATTACAGTGCATTCTTTAGCAAAATAAAACAAAATGTAGCCATGTTTGGGAAAGAACCTATATATTTTATTTCTTTCTTAATGCCATGAGCTTTGCCAGCCGTCCCCCATGAGAATCGAGTGAAGAAGACAGGATGTGCGTTCCTTGCGTGGAGCCGTGTCATCTGTTAGATTTTTCCATTTGTGTTGAAACAAACGGGCAACATATTTTCTCTCCACTCCAAAATTCCCCACAGTGGTTTCTTCTCTGCCACTCTATGACAAATGGCCTCAGAAGGTGAGAAGGCCTATCTGTCCATCTGTCATTCTGTCCTCCTGTTCTCTCCCTACTACATGTGTCCTCATTGCCACCAAGTGTTGCTTAAGAAATAACAGGGTAGGTGCAGTGGCTCACACCTGGAATCCCAGCACTTTGGGAGTCTAAGTAAGGTGGGAGGATGACTTGAGCGTTCGAGACTAGCCTGGGCAACATAGTGATATCCCTTCTCTACAAAATAGTAATAATAATAATAATAACAATAATAATAATAAACCATTACGGTGGCATGTGATTCTAGAACTAGCTACTCAGGAGACTGAGGCAAGAGAATCCCTTGAGCCCAGGAGTTCGAGGCTGTAGTGAGTTATGATTGTGTCACTGCACTCAAGCATGAGTGACAGAGCGAGAGCCTGTCTCTGGAATATCTTTTTAAAATGTCCTTTGCAGGGCCATGGATGAAGCTGGAAACCATCATTCTCAGCAAACGAACACAAGAACAGAAAACCAAACACAGCACATTCTCACTCATAAGTGGGAGTTGAACAATGCGAACACATGGACACAGGGAGGGGAACATCACACACCAGGGCCTGTCAGGGCCTGGGGGCTACGGGAGGGATAGCATTAGGAGAAATACCTAATGTAGATGACGGATTGATGGGTGCAGCAAACCACCATGGCACTTGTATACCTATGTAACAAACCTACCCCAGAAATTAAAGTATAATAATAAAAAAAGGAGAAAAGAATAAAAGAAGTACTGTATATCTAAGTAAATACAGACTGGAAAAGGAAGAGGTCACGTAACAGTTGCTATTATACAATGGATAACACCGTGAAAGGTATTCCTGGTCACAAAAACAAAATGAACTAAGTTTTACAGTCAGTAAAGTGGCATCCCAGGATTTCCAACTCATATCTCGTTCCCATGTCTCCCTCCCTTTCTTCCTCCCTCCCCTTTCTTCCTCCCTCCCCTTTCTTCCTCCCTCCCTCCCTCCCCTTTCTTCCTCCCTCCCTCCCCTTTCTTCCTCCCTCCCTCCCTCCCCTTTCTTCCTCCCTCCCTCCCCTTTCTTCCTCCCTCCCTCCCTCCCCTTTCTTCCTCCCTCCCTCCCCTTTCTTCCTCCCTCCCTTTCTTCCTCCATCCCTCCTTTGCTTCTTCCCTTCTTCTTGCATTTAGTAAGAAAACGAGTTTTAATTTGAAAATACATTTGTTAAAAAACACCTGCTGAGGAAAGGATGAATATTTTTATTTCTGCTCAGGAAATAATGAATATTTTTATTTCTGGTGAGGAATTTTAGCACAAAAGATTTTGAGTTACACTTCAGTCATGCAAGAGGGCGAACAGAATTGTAGATGGTCTAAGGCACCTAGATATGCCCTAGCTGCTGTTGACTAGAGGCAGAGCCAGTACACCTGTGTTACTCACTATAAAAGTTAACTGTAACCTGAATGCACACACTCCAAATGATTTTCTTACCTATTTTTTCAAGGCCATATCTGGCATAGGTTTCAATGGCATGACCATTTAAAACTACTATTGAAAAACCCTTAAAGTTCTCATGTTACTGTAATAAAGCCTAAACTGAAAAAAATCAGACTTCAGTTGCAGGCATGTATGCTGGATTTCCATAACTTTTGATGGTTTCTAGTTCTAAAATTCTATAATTTAAAATCTCAGTTGCAGACACACAACTGAGATTTTTAAATTATAGACACTGTACTAGCCTTTAAAAAATTAAAAACAAAAAAAGAAAATGGAAAAATGCTACTCTGGAATGGAACAGAATAAATGACACAATTTTCAAGTGCATAGGCTTTTACTGAAAAGTGCCAATAGTCAGTGTGACAGAAGTCAAATCTGGTTGTAAATTGAACGAACACATTTGGAAACATTTAAGCATACATTGACAAAATTTGATTAAAGGGTCCAACAGAAAGCATTTGAGGTTTATTGAACAGTAGTGCTAGTCGAAAAAGTATGCATATGTCTGAAACACTGAAACAATGAATGTAGCATTTATTTGTCTTACTTGGGTGTTCGAGCTAACATGTTTTGCTTACCTGGCAACTTCAATAAGGAAGCTAAGTATAGGACTATGCAGAGCCCAAAATTTGGAACCACTTCATTCCCATAGATGTAAATTGATTAGTAGGAGCAAGAGAGGATCAATGATATTAAATAAGCTAAATCTTGGGGGAGGGGGGGCTAGTTTAGAAGTATGATGAATATAGTACCCAGGAATAAAATGAAATACAACTAACATACCATGCTGAAATCTCAGATTATGTTCGCTTTTCTTAAGTAGTAAAATAGTCTCTCAATAATAATTAGCTTTCAAATAGCATTCATGCACTGATAGGACCAATAAATAAAACTAGAAAAATACTGCCTTGAGACTTTCACCAGGAGCAATGATGAATTGTTACATCATTTATCAGATAATCATGTGTCTCATTTGTAGGTATTTTATTTCTTTTGGACTGCCTAAAATGGGCATAGTAAAGCAATTTATTGATAATTATCAAATAGTATCTTTCTCTCTAGAAAGATGAAATAATTTGAAGAGAGTTAATATCAGCACATTTTCTTCACCCTTAAATTTCTTCTTCAGGGGATGAGGTATTCTTAATGTTTATTAAAATCTCCCAATGCTTTTCTTTCAGGAGGACTTAATTTCATGGAAAGAACCAGGCATGTAGCTCAGTATTCCGACTGACTTTTACAAATGATAGTTTTCATTTATAAGATAAACATCCCCATCGATTTTGAGGTCTCGATCTAATTATTTCATCATAGTTTTTGAAATATGGAACTTACTTACATTTAAATTTCTCCTCCTCTGATCATGGCTGACAGCAGCCTCAACCTCCTCGGGCTCAAGTGATCCTCTCACCTCAGCCTCCCAAGTAGCTGGGGCTACAGGCAGGTGCCACCACACTCGACTCATTTTTGTATTTTTCTGTAGAGATGGGGTTTCACCACATTGCGAGTCTGATCTTGAACTCCTGGGCTCAAGGGATCATCCCACCTCGGCCTCCCAAGGTGCTGGGATTACAGGCATGAGCCGCCGCGCCCAGCCTGAAGATATTTAACAATGTTACGTTGACTCAGAATTTTTTAAAGTCAGAGTTAATGATAATTTACATGTATAAGTATAATGTATATTGTATAACATACACAACATAGATTATAACATGTAACATAAATTCATACAATAGCCGTTTGTAATGTACAGTACTATGAGTTAATAGCAAATACACAAAGTCATGAAGCCACCAAAACAGTGAAAATATAGGATGCTCCCATAGTCACAAAATGTGCCCCTGGGACACTTTTTATTAAACCAGTCCCTTGATCTGAAGCCCCTGGCTAATGCTGATTTATTTTCTCTGACTATGGTTTTGCCTTTCCCCAAATAGCACATAAATGGAATCAGAATTTTCCTTCAATATCCTTAGTTGTGGCTTTTCTGTGTATGTACATGTCAGATGGACTTTCTCTCCATGTCTTTCTTGCCCCTCCTCCAGGGGTACGCTGTCTTGCTAGTTACTTGATGCTTGCTGGCCTGTCAGAAAGCAAGGAGTTTTCTGTTGTCCTGTCTTAGGAAGACCCCCAATCCTGGCATCTCATTGTTGGGCTCTTCTTAGTGAATCTGCCCTCAATGAATCACAGCAAATCTGTTCTCAATGGTAGCTAAAATATGCCTTCTTTATTTGGTGGACTTTGTATGGGACAGAAATTCCTGGCCCATCTACAGTGATTGGAGACCACAGAACAGTTTTCTGTTTTGTGTCCAGGAGTAACTATTTTGTTTCTTTCATACTTCCCCCAGCTGAAATGAGCCTTCACCTGTGCAACAGAGCTTATGGTCCCTCTCGTCATTAGAGAAGAATCACGGGTCACCTTTCCCACAGGAATCCCTGCTGCCCTCCTCCAGGCTTACACCATGAGAGGGTGACTCTGATCTCACACGCTGTCCTAATTTTGAGATGGAGTCTCGCTCTGTCGCCCAGGCTGGAGTGCAGTGGTGCAATCTCGGCTCACTGCAAGCTCCACCCCCTGCGTTCACGCCATTCTCCTGCCTCAGCCTCCCAAGTAGCTGGGACTACAGGCGCCCACCACCACGCCTGGCTAATTTTCGTATATTAAGTGGAGGCGTGGTGTCACCATGTTGGCTGGATGGTCTCGATCTTCTGACCTTGTGATCTGCCCACGTCAGCCTCCCAAAATGCTGGGATTGCAGGCATGAGCCACTGCTCCCTGCATAATCTTTCTTACACCCACCTGGAGTTGGTCTGTGGAGAGCAGCCTGTGAGTGAGTGAACATCGTTTTATGTGTATCCCTCAAGAGGTTCTAGCTTCTCCTGTGATTCCTTGAAACACTCTTTCCATAGCAACCCATCAAACATTGTAACCAAATTCTTCTTACGTGGTTATGGTACCTGGCTTCTCTTCCTTCTGTGTTCTGCTCAGGTGAACCAGTGCTCATGTCTCATCCCCTTAGTAGGTCCTGCTTTTCCATAGAGTTTACAGTACTCGTTTGTCTTGAAACTGTAGCCCTCTGATGGGCTCCAGAAAAGTTAAAACGTTTAACTTTTTAGTTTAACTTCAGCTGTCTTGTGTTATTGGAGTAGGAAATGTTTATTCCCAGCTTTCTACCTTCTAAAGAAGAATTCTGAATTCTGCAACCCTACAATATTTCAACCTTACAATATTAATTAGTATCTACGTTACAATTCTAGAGATAGTAATCATTCCTTGCATCTACCTAAAATAATTAGTTCTAACAGTAAAAGATTCTACCAGTGGGTTTAGTGCTGGATTCAATAACTTTTTATCTTTTTTTTTCCTAGTAAGAGATTGTATAATTTGACTTTGACTCTTACAGTTGTTCAGACTTTGACTGTTTTTGTACTTTAAGTGGCAGAAGTGAAAGTAGTCATACATTCTTTAACTGGCCTAGGATTGCCTCTCGTAGTTTGACCTTGAATTCAACAAAGTGACAAACACACACATCACAGGGAAGGTAGGAAGCAGAGACTACTGAATACATTGAATGCTTTTATGATACACATTTTTGCCTCTATACTACTTTAAGCTCGTCTATAAAACAATTATAATTAATGTAGAAAACCAACATGAAATCAATTTTTGTAAAGTAGTTCATTGATTTACAATTGATTTGTGAATTGAGATAATTTAATAAAATGCATGAATACAAAATATTAGTGCTACTGAATTCTTAATGTATTATTCAACAAAAATTTTTGAGCCCTTATTATGTGCCAACACTGTGAAATTTCCTCCAAACTATATATTGACTTTTCCGGTTTAATTATGATTCCAAAAAGATGGACTCATTAGTCTGAATATTGTGAAGTCACATTCTAAAGTAAAATGCCCATTTCCAGGAACAGAATTTCCATGGGTTCTGTGAATAGATAAATGAAAAAGGAACCTTTCATTTCTCTGACCATGACAGAAGACAGTCACTTACAAGTATTTTGTCAATAATATCATATACCCAGTAAAACCTCTCTTGGGAAGCAGAGAAAGATACTAACAAAGGAAAGAGCTTGACTCAAAATTGTCTCCAAGTTATAATCTAGCAGTGAAGATAAAATTAACCACCATCACTGTCTCCCTAAACTTCCAGTATTCCAGTATCTTCTTGGCTAGTCTTATTCTAAAGACAGACACAGATTGCAGCTTATGTTTAGTCTCATTATACTGTAACTGAATATAGTCTTATCTCTCTAGAATTTAGCTTAATGTGTATTGACTTTCTCTGTTGTCACTAAGTATTATTACATGTATATTAATAAAATTAATAATTTTTTCTTCACAAAAATTACCAAATGTGAGGTATCAGGTAGCATATTTCCATATTTTCATATATAATTTTTGTTTGTTTTATTGAGATGAAGTCTTGCTGTGTCACCCAGGCTGGAGTGCAGTGCTGTAGTCTCAGCTCACTGCCAACCTCTGCTGCCCAGGTTCAAGCAATTCTTGTGCCTCAGTCTCTGGAGTACCTGGGATTACAGACACGTGACACCACCCCCAGCTAATTTTTTTTTGTATTTTCAGTGGAGATGTGGGTTTTGCCATGTTGGCCCGGCTGGTCTCGAACTCATGAGGTCAGGTGATCTACCTGCCTCGACTCCCCAAAGTGCTGGGATTATAGGCGTGAGCCACCACACCTGGCCTATAAAGTATTTTTATTGTTAAAAAACAAAAATAGTACAGAAAGATATGAGCAAAAAATTAACAGCACCCCTCTGCTCCCATACTCTCAATTCTGCCTCATAGTTAACTACAGTCATGCTAAAATACTTTTATATACTTACTCAGCATTTTTACTTACTCATGCTAAAATACTTTTATATACTTACTCAGCATTTTTCTAATCATACAATTTCATGTATCTAACCAGCTTGCTATCATGTATTTACCTGACATCTATCTTACTACCTATCTCTCTATCAGGCACCAAGATTTGGCTTCAGTTTTGTGCTTAACAAAAATCTTCTATTAAGCTTTGAATCATTCTTGGCTTTGGAAAGTCAGTATTGGAATAACGACTTCAGTGTCATTTTTGACATTCTCAAACTTGTATCTTATCAGTGATCAATGAAAACTGATTAACATGCCTAATTAAACAGGAATGATTCATAACAATCAGACTTACTGCTCATCTACAAATGTTCACTTTCAATTTTTCTAAACTTCCTAGATGAAATTAGGAGTTAAATATTCTTGGATGCTTTAGGCTTGGAATTCTATCAGTTAAATATTTATTGCTGCAAGATGTTGTTATTGCAAAATGATACAAGAATTCATGGTGATTGCAGAAGTTGATACTTTTAGGTACAAAAATGAGGATTAAATTTCAAGTAGATAGGTAAACTAAAAGACATAGTTACTTAACTAATAATAGCTAAGTAAACCAGAAAGACAATAGAGAGAGAGAGAGAAAAAGAGAGGTGGGATTAGGCAGAAAATTTAGGAATAGAATTTCCTTTCTGAGTCAAGGTTTATGAGGTTAAATGAAAATATAGACAGCAATAATAAAGCTTAGGTCATATCACCATTGAAACTTGTGTAGAATTATTGAATATTCTATCATTCATCACATTAAACAAAATAAACTTAGTTTTTGTATAGGCCATGAATCTTTTAATAAAAAAATTGAGGATTCTTTACCAATTGGGGGGACAAACTAAGAGTATAATGTCAACTTTCTCCTTTCAGATTCTGTGAGGGGTAAGATTTTCAAAACCATGTACAATATAAATTACTTTTGATCAGAAGAAAAAATCATAAGGATAAAGATGAGAAGAAAGTCTTAGAGAAGAATAAATTAACGATTCAAAACTTTCCTCCTTTACTGATCTCATTTGAAAATGAGCAAAATTATAGTACATAGGGTCAAGTTAGCAGTAGACTGAAATAATTATGTCTGTACTCTGTCAAACTTAAAAAAAATTGACAACTAAAGTTTGAAATTAAAGAGTTATGGTAATAATTTGTGATAAAAGTTCATATTGTCATCTCAGAAGGCTGGTATTATTTGGCCTCAGCTTTGAATAGTAATTTTAATATTGGCAATTCAGTATCTGAACAAATGTTCATTTGGCATATCTCTAGTATGAGCAAACTATTCAGCAATTTGAACTTAAGAATATATCTTGACTATATGTTGATATTTGTATATATATTTTCATCATTTTCAGTTTTACTATTATAAGCAATCTTAAATGAATATCTCATTCCTATTTGTGTCTGTATCTGTGCAAATAGATTTTTAAACGAACCTCAAGAATTATAGTTTTTGTTTAATTAAAAAATACATTTTCTATTTTAATTTATTTTGCAAAATTGTTTGCTTAAAAGGCTACGTAAATTTACATGCTTTTTATCAATGTGTGGAGTGGCCCAGTTAGTAGACATTTTCAACATTCACTCCCCGAAATGCGAAATCTCTATCTAAAAAGTAAAATAAGTCATACTGATCACATATTCAATGTTTACTTCCCAGTTATATTTCTTTTCCTATTCATGCCCTACTTCTCATTATTATTAAGTTATAATTTTTTCTTATTGAATAATGAAATTGTATACTTTTAGGCAATAAGCATTGTATTTGTCCCATGTATTGGAAATGCTTTTTCAGTCTTTGGCATTTTTGTTAATAATATGTAATCCACATTTTTCATGCAGAAATTTGTTTCTTGCATGAAAAAGTAAAGTAATTCCATCATCGCTTTTCTCCGTGAATTCAAAACATACTACATTTTAAGTGATCTTCCATAGTCAGTGGCTATTTAAAATAATGACTTCATTTGCCTGTAGGAGATTTGTGATTAGCATTTTTACTTTGAAATCTTAGATTCAGTAGAAATGTTAGTAATAAGTTTAGTCATTTTTTAAAATTTTTTCTTATAGGTACCATTTTTGAAACTTGCACTAATACAAGAGCCGGTTGCCACATGTAGTGCTTAGATCTAGTTTATGTTGATTAAAATTAAGAAAAAGTAAACATTTAGTTCTTCAGTTGCAGTAACCATATTTCAAATCTCTGAAGAGACAAATGTGGCAAGTGGCCACTGTATTGGTCAACATAGATATAGAATATTTCCAATATTCCAGAAATTTTTATTAGTGCTGCTCTAAAGTATGTAATGCATATTCTAGTTTGTTCTCCTAGTTTCCATTTTCAACTCTGACAAATACTAAATTTTGATGTATATATTTCAGCCAGTTATAATAAAATCTAAATAAAAAATAAATGTTTAAAAATTATTATAAAATAGACAATGGCCAGGTGCGGTGGCTTACACTTGTAATCCCAAGACTCTGGGAGGCTGAGGTGGGCGGATCACTTGAGGTCAGGAGTTCAAGACCAACTTGGCCGACTTAACGAAGCCCCGTCCCTACTAAAAATACAAAAATAAGCTGGACATGATTGCGCATGTCTGTAGTTGCACCTATCAGGAGGCTGAGGTAGGAAAATCACTTGAATCCGAGAAGTGAAGGTTGCAGTGAGCTGAGATCAGGCCACTGCACTCCAGCTTGGGAAAGAGAGCGAGACTTCGTCTCAAAAAAAAAAAAAATTTTTTAAAAATCTACGAAGCATATTATTTCGTAGTTGTTACACATTTGTGAATGTATTATTTGATTCTAACAATGTAGGAAAGGCAGGGCTTATAATCCTAATTCTACAGATGAAAAACTGAGACATAAAAAGATAGAGTGCTGTGTCCAATTCACATAACCGTAAGTGGTATAACCTAAATTGAAGCACAACTCTCTGATGTTAATTCAGTTTCTTTCTACTCTGTTAAGCCCCTGTAAATTGGATCCAATTAACTGAGTTCATTGCCAACTGTCAAGCACACTTTGACTGTTACATATTATTTTTCTTTTGTGTCTTTTATAGCTCGTATTTCATTTATACCTGGAGTGCATGCGTAATTTTCACAACCTCTTAAAATCTTTCCCCCCTTGAGAGTCCAGTTAAAAATGTCACCTTCACTCATTTTACATTCGTTTTTAGTTCTATCTCTCACCCTTAGAGAATGTATCATGAGTTGCTTTTTAGTAATTTAGCAACATGTGAATATATCTTATTTTTTCCACTAATTTATAAATATATTACAGAGAGAGGCAAAGTTATATTCAGTTTTATATCCCTAGAGTACCTATGATAGTGTTTGATATTGAATCAACATTAGTTGCAACAAATAAATGGATACAAAAGGGCATTTTAAAGCAACCCAGGAAACTCTCAGGGTAAATTTGCAGAGACTGCTTTAGTTTGAATAGAACATTTTAAATGAAGACACGGATTTCCTTACTTGATTACTTTAGTTGTAATGCGGGCAAGTTTATGTCCATTTCCAGTACTTACTGGGAGGAAAATAACAGATAGGAGTTGTAAGCAGAAGAGGAGATGGAGCCACTGCTCATTCTAGATTCCCCTAAGAATCATATCCTTATCCGTTTAATCTTTGGGGAAAAAGCTACTCTCTCCCACAACAGATAGCAATTAGGATCTCTCTTTCCCCAGTACAAGGGTAGTAGTTTTCTGTTTTAAACTTTGCTCTTGGAAAGTGTCTCACCAGGAAATGGTCTTCATTTTCATCTCATACATTTTATTTCTTATAATTTGTCAAAATGAGTGACACATGTTTTCTCTTTTGACTTTTTAAAAATGCTGAGTCATCAGGGACAATTGAGCTCTCACAGAGATAAATGGAAATGAACTGTCTATATGAATAGAAGCAAGTTGACAGAAAGGAATTAAACGAAGCAAATATTTCTTATGTAAGTGCTACCTATTCAGCACATAGGGCTTTGAATAATTTGCAGTCATACAGACTCACTTCGGAATGCAGAAAGTTTCTAAAATAATTTAAATATGTCCAGTTGACAGTTTCTTGAACACTTTGAGTAAACACATGTTACAACTAAGAATAGTAATAGAAAGAACTGAAGTATTTTCAAAGAAACAGGCTAGTCTTATAAAACAACACAGATTCATATAAAAAAGATCAATTTAATTATAAAAATGTGGAGGAGAGTGGTTCAAAAGCATTTGAAAGATTTTGAAAGCATCCAGGTTCAACTGCAGAATGAATGCTGTATACCAGCAGTGTACTCTGTAGTTTATGAATCCCTGGGATTCTGCGACGTTTTCAAAAGGAATTGAGAGGTCTCAACTATTTTCTTCATAAAATAAGATGCTATTTTCCTTTTTCACTGTGATGATACTTGCACCAATGAAACAAAGTCATGATGGGTAAAAGTGTTGGTGCCTTGGCAGAAGTCAAGGCAATGACAGCAAAGGGTCCCAGTAGTAGTCAGTATATTCTTTACTGCCAGCTCTGCTATTTTTTCGTTGTTGTTTGTTCTGGCAAACACCCAGCAAGGTCTGCTCTTGGGGGGGGGGGGGGGGGAAAGGTCCAGGTGTGTTGGCTCACACCTGTAATCCCAGCACTTTCAGAGGCTGAGGCAGGAGGATCACCTGAGGTCGGGAGTTCAAGACCAGCCTGGCTAACATGATGAAACTCCGTCTCTACTAAAAATACAAAAATTAGCTGTGGTGGCAGGCACCTGTAATCCCAGCTACTCGGGAGGCTGAGGTGGGAGAATTGCTTGAACCTGGGAGGTGGAGGTTGCAGTGAGCTGAGGTTGTGCCATCGCACTCCAGCCTGGATGACAAGAGTAAAACTTTGTCTCAAAAAAAAAAAAAAGTTTTTGCTTGAGAGAATGTCCTTATAAAGAAGTGCAAGTTTTAAATTTCATTAAATTTGGATTCTTTTAAGTATTCTGTGCAACAAAATGTATATATAAACAGCACTTTGGTTCCTTACCACAGTAAAGTGGGGATCTGTAAGGACAGTGCAATTCTTTGGGAACTAAAGTAGCCATTTTGTTTTAATGGAACATCATTTAACCTTAAAGAATGTCTGGCAGAGTTTAATTCAGATTTGAGTATTTAGGGGATGTTTTCTCAAAATGAACAAATTGAATCTATCACTTAAAGGAATAAAACCGACAGTATTTATTGTCAGTGATAAAACTGAAGCTTTCAGGTAAAAAATAGAACTTAGAAAAACTTGTATATAGCACGATGAGCCTGGTAGCTTCCCAGTACTTAAAGATTTTTCTAAGATCAGTGCCATTGCTAACACATGAGAATTTTTTAGATATTTTATAACTCGGTGACCCAATAAGTCTCAAATGACCAACACATGACGTTACAGAATCATGAATCAGTTAAAAAGTCCCAAATTGCAGATGGAAAAATGGTATTTAAGTCATCACAGAATAAAAGTTCATTGACAGTGCTTTCATGTTCCATATTGAAAATCACTTTGATTTGTAAGATTTGGTGTAGTAGCAAAGAAAAATACTAGTGATGATATGAAAAGGTCTGTGTGGCTGGGCGCTGTGGCTCACGCCTGTAATCCCAGCACTTTGGGAGGCCGAGGCGGGTGGATCACGAGGTCAGGAGATCAAGACCATCCTGGCTAACATGGTGAAACCCCGTCTCCACTAAAAAATACAAAAAAAAATTAGCCAGGCATGTTGGCGGGTGCCTGTAGTCCCAGCTACTCGGGAGGTTGAGGCGGGAGAATGGCGTGAACTTGGGAGGCGGAGTTTGCAGTGAGCCGAGATCGTGCCACCTGGGTGACACAGCAAGACTCCGTCTCAAAAAAAAAAAAAAAAAAAGAAAAGGTCTGTGTGAGGCCAGTTTCTTCATACGCTTTCACCGAAACCATTTATTAATATCATGAATGCAGAAGCAGATATGAGCAAACAGCTCTGTTATGTTAATCCAGACAGAGTTTTGCAAAAATATGCAATCCTTCTCACTAAATGATTGTTTGGAAATATATTGACTCTTCATTCAAATATGGTATTTATGTTAGCATATGACACATTTATTTAAATATAAAAGTATAAATTATATTTTAACGTTTCTTAGTCTTAGTTACTAATGTGTTAAATATTGATAGCTATACTCCCTAAAAGCAAAAGCTTGTTGGGGTGCTCAATTTTTTAGTTTAAAGGCCTCCTGAAACAAAAATACTTGATAACTGCTATTGTAGATAATAAGTCATATAAATAACTTCTAAGGCAAATATGTTATTCTGAGATCAGACAAGAGAAGAGAGAATATGTAGAAAAGGAATAATTAGAACTCTATCTGGGGAGAATGTTTGATATCACTTCTACCTGTCAGGGACCTGATACTATTAACTATTACTTTATTTTTTTGTCTTTTTTTTTTTTTTCGAACATTTACTTGATTATTTGAATTGGCACTTATACATTCGGAATCCTTGCACAGGTTAAAAATTAAGAACAAGGCAGGGCGTGGTGGCTCACTCTTGTAATCCTAGCACTTTGGGAGGTCGAGGCGGGTGGATCACTTGAGGTCAGGAGTTCAAAACGAGCTTGGCTGTCATGCTGAAACCCTGTCTCTACTAAAAATACAAAAAAATTAGCTGGGTATGGTGGTGCGTACCTGCAATCCCTGCTACTTGGGAGGCTAAGGCTGGAGAATCACTTCAACCTGGGAGGCAGAGGTTGCTGTGAGCTGAGATTGTGCCACTGCACTCCAGCCTGGGTGACAGAGCGAGACTCCATCTCAAAAAAAAAAAAAAAAAGAAAAGAAATTTGTTCAGTCAACTTGTTTATCCACTTATCACCCTATCTATCTCTAAAAGAGAAAAGGTATTGATTGAATACCCTACTTGTCCATTTCTTCATGTCTGTTTCTGTACTAGATGGGTCTAATTACAATAATTTGGCTTTTTGTTTAAAAAATTCTATTCTATTAAAGAAAACCTGTAAGAAAACTCTTACTACATTTTTCTAGATTTCCATGTGTTAATTTGATGAATAGTTTTCAAACTAATTTACTTTATCTCTTAGGAAAATTTGTCAAAAATTATTTCTGCTTTTTTGAAATACTGAATTCCACTTACATTTCACCATATACTTCTGCTTTCTTCCTATTTGGCTATTCTCATGAATCTCTGCTTTTTCTTGCTTATTTCCCTAACTATTCAGCGTGGAAATTTCCATTCTTCTCTTACTCAATATTTCCCCCTTAATAGATCTCATTTATTATGTTTTGAATATCTCTGTACCAATTATTCCCAGATTTTTATTTACCATGTAGATTTCTTACTTGGTATGTAGACCTGTCTCTTCAACTACATTTTTTATATTTCTTCTGAAATGTCACAAATGCACCTCAAATTTAACTTTGAAAAATACCATTTTAGGGGCCAGGTGTGGTCGCTCACGCCTGTAATCCCAGCACTTTGGGAGGCTGAGGCAGGTGGATCATGAGGTCAAGAGATCGAGACCATCCTGGCTAACACAGTGAAACCCCATCTCTACTAAAAATAAAAAAATTATCCCAACGTGGTAGAGGGCACTTGTAGTCGCAGCTACTGGGGAGGCTGAGGCGGGAGAATGGCGTGAACCTGGGAGGTGGAGCTTGTAGGGAACCGAGATCACGCCACTGCACTCCAGCCCGGGCAACAGAAACTCCCTCTCAAAATAAATAAATAAACAAACAAACAAAAAAATACATATAATTTTATAATTTATCTGCCCTAAGGATATTCTTCCAGGTTCGGATGCTCAGTGAATGGAACCACGATCCATTTTGTGGCATTGTTAGAGATCATAGGATCCTTCTTTTGATATTTCCCCCTAGCTCATTCACAATCATCGATCACTAAGACATGAAGATTTATTTTCCAAACATTATAAGATTTTTCATTTCCATTTCTTCTATCACTTCTACTAAGTCTACTAAGACTACTAACATCTTTTTCCCAGAACGTGTAAAAGTCTCATCACTTGTCTCCTTTACAACTGCTACTCCCTATCTCAAGTGTGTCTCCTATACTTAATGTAAACCTGATTTTACAGTTTCACTGTGTTAAAATCCTTGTTGCCTTAATTCTCTTTGCTTTTAGGAAAAGCCTAAGGCTATGGATAATCTCACACAACTCTTCCCTTTAGTCTATGTTTTTGAACCATTACAATTTTCTTTTAGTTTCTTTAATACAGCATGCCTCTTCCTACTTAAAGCTTTTCCTAGTGCTTTCTTTCTGCATTTCTCCATCTTTTTCTATTTGACTTCTGTTCACTCAGACTACAAATCTCAAAGAGATCTCATAGTACATTATTTTCCTTTATAACACTTCACAGAGCTCATAATTACAAATACAGTCAGGCCTTCACATCTGTGGGTTCTGCATTGGCAATTAAACCATCTGTGAATTGAAAATTTTCAGAGAAAAACAGAATAACAATACAGCAATAAAATACAAATAAAATGGTATTGTTTAACAATTACACAGTATTTACATTAGGTATTATAAGTCATCTAGAAATGGTTTCAACTACATGGGAAAATATGCATAGTTTATGTGCAAATACTATGCCATTTATTTAAGGAATTTGAACATCTGAAGATTTTGATATCCACCATGATAATTGTGTTCTTTTTATTCTGGGAAACTCTACAGGGCAACTACTCTGTTTATTTTGTTTTCCTCTGTTTTTTTTTTTTTTTTTTTTTTTTTTTTTTTTTAATCTTGGACTAGACATAGATGATTTTCAATAAATATTTTTATCTGTATTTGTGAAAAAATGTGTTATATGGAAAGAAATTAAATACATGTCAAAAATACATGTCAGTATGAAATACATTATAATGATACAGAGGTGGGAAATGGGAAGTTCCCTCCATGGATTCTGATTTCTCTGCTTTTAAATGAGAGGATCCTTTGTACTATAATATTGTGTGTTTTCTGATCAACCGTATTTGCTTAATCTTGAAAGCATATATTATTTAGGGGGGTGTAATTTACCTCAAAAATGCTCATATATTGTATAAATGGACGGAATGTGCTATTTTGCAATAGCAAAACTCAGAATAATACAGAATTCTTATTCTATGCAGATAAGTCTGATTTAAAAAATATATAAAAATAAATATTTAGAGTACTGAATTTTTTTATTTTTTAACTTGAATAACCATAGTTTTAAAATTAAATCTCTTAAAACATATATCACATTTGGGCGGGCACAGTGGCTCATGCCTGTAATCCCAGCACTTTGGGAGGCCGAGGCAGGGGGATCACGAGGTCAGGAGATCGAGACCACCCTGGCTAACACGGTGAAACCCTGTCCCTACTAAAAATACAAAAAAAATTAGCTGGGTGTAGTGGGGGACACCTGTAGTCCCAGCTACTCGGGAGGCTGAGGCAAGGGAATGGCATGACTCTGAGAGGCGAAGCTTGCAGTGAGCCAAGATCACGCCACTGCACTCCAACCTGGGTGACAGAGCGAGACTCCGTCTCAAAAAAAAAAAAAAAAAAAGAAAAAATCCACATATACGAATTTGTCATTCATTTACATTTGACATGCAGCCCTGGTTACTGCTTACTAACTTTCCATTTTTTTAAAGTGAATGTGAATATGCATATTAATATATAATTATAATTGTACTAACAATACTTTATATAATCAATATAAATCAAATATATTAAGCGGTCTGCCTCCTAAAACTTTTGAAATACAGACAAAAATAGAACTTTAATTCTTGGTTCACAAAATAATTGCCTTTTTACCTCCAGAATATCTTGTGGCACCAACCGCACAGCACAGATTATTCGGACAGGTAATATCTGTTAAATCCAGTTTAGTTTTCAACAACTACTTAGTGGAGGTTTATGGGGTCTAACTGAACCTGTTATGCATGGCAGATTCTAATATCAAGAACCTGAAATTAGAAATTAACGGCAACAAAGAACAATTTGGTCTGACCATAAATTGTTTCTTACCTATTGTGTTAGTCCATTTTACTGTTGCTATAACAGAATACCTAAGATTGTGTAATATATACAGAAGAAAATTTATTTGGCTTATGATTCTAGAGTCTGGGATATCCAATGGCATGGTGGTGGTGTCTGGCAAGGGCCTTGTGTTGCTTCACAGCATGACAGAAAAGAAGAAAGGGAAGCAAGCACATGTGACAAGAAAGGGAGGGGACAAAGGAGGCTGACCTACTTTAAACAACCCACTCTTGTGAGAGCAAATCCATTTTCACAACAATGAACCAAGTCTCACAAGAAAGATGTTAAGTTATCCTAGTGACCTAGTTACTTCTTAAAGGCCTCACCCTTCAACACCTTTACATTGGCAATTAAATTTCAACAAGAGTTGTGGTGGGGACGAACCCTAGTATTCTGCCCCCAGTCACCCAAAACTCATATGTTTCTCACAGGCAAAATACAATCATTCCATCCCAATGATTCCAAAGGGCCGAACACATACTAGCACCAACTCAAAAGTACAAATTCCAAAGTTTCATCTGAGAAGTAAGGCAAACCCCTTCCAGCTGCGAGTCTGTACAATTAAAAGCAAGTTATCTACTTCTAAAATACAATGACAGAGCAGGCATAGGGTAAATACTGTCATTCCAAAAAAGAGAGGCAGAAAGAAAGGAGTAACTGGCCCAAAGCAAGTCTAAAACTCAGCAGGGCAAACATTAAATATTAAAATCCCACAATAATCTTTCATTCTGTGTACTACCTCATGGACACACTGGGGTGGAGGTTGGGCCACCAAGGCCTTGGGAAGGCCTGCTCACATGGCTTTGCTGGGCTCAGTCTAAATGGCTGTTCTCAGGCTGCAGTTGCACACTGGTGCCTGCAGCTTTCCAGGATGCATTGCACACTGCCCATGACTTTATGGTTCTGGGTCTTGAGGGTGGTAGCCTCACTCCCATCACTCCACTGGGCATTCTAGTGCAGACTCTCTGTGGAGGCCCCGCCCCTCCAGTGTGTTTCTGCCTGGGCTCACAGGCTTTCTGCAACATCCTTTGAAATCTAAGTGGAGGAAACCATGTCTCCACAGCTCTTGCAATCTGCATGTCTGCACCCTATGAGCACCAACAAAGCTTGCTGCTTGTACCTTCCAGAGACACACAAGCTCTATCTGGGCCTACTGAAAGACATGATGTGGGTGGGGCTGCTGAATTTTACAGCCTGTATCCTTGGGAGAGGCACCTAGAATAACTTGAACCCAAGCTGTAACAGTTGAAGAGTGTTGTGCTGGAATGCAAGGAGCAGAGTATTGAGGAAGCCCTGGTCAGTGAGGCTGTGGAGGGTACCCTGGGCCTGTCACACAAAATTATTTTTTTCCTCCTGGGTCTCTAGGCCTATGATGGGAGCCGCAACCTAGAAGATCTCTGAAATACATCTGGGGTATTTTTCCCACTGTCTTGATCAATAACCTGTGGCTCCCTTATATCACTATGATTCTCTTTAGTAACTGCTGTCTTGGATATACACTTGTTTTAGTCTCCTCGACAGGCTTTTTTTGTTCTTTACATGGACAGGCTGCGAATTTCTCACATCTTTATTCCTTGCTTCTCTTTGCTGTCACATTTCACTGTACACAGTTGAAAGTAACTATGCAGCTCTTCCTATATTTTGCTTAGAAATTCCTTCCATAAAAATATCCTATTTCATCACTTTGAAGTTCCACCTTCCACAAAGCCCTGGGGCAGAGACCCAGTGCAGCCAAGTTCCTTGCAACTGTATAACAAGGATGGCCTTTACTCTAGTTCTCAATAAGACGCTTTACATTTCCCTCTGAGACCTCATTAGAATGGCCTTTACCGTCCACAGTTCTATCAGCATTCTGGTCATGAGCACTTAAGTAATGTCTAAGAATTGTCATTTTCCCTAATCTTCTTGTCTTCTAAGCCCTCAAAAGAATGACCCCTACCACTCCATTTATGGCATTCTAGGCTTTCTCTTTTAACCTCTACCCATTACCCAGTTCCAAAGCCACTTTCACATTTTAAGGTATTACTAGAGAAACAAGCACACTTCTATGTACCAATTTTCTGTCTTAGTTTATTTTCTGTTGCTACTCTAGACCAGAAAGTGGCGAGGCAGATCTCAATCAATTTAGAGATTTATTTTGCGAAGGTTGAGGACATGCCTGGGGAAAGAAAAAAAAAAGTACGCAAGTTGCAATAAGATCTCTGTCTTATGCTGATTTTTCAAAGACAGAACTTACTTAAAAGGGGCACAGCAAGTGAGAGGGTAAGAAAAAAGGAAAAAACAAAAAGGAGGGAGGGTAAGCAATGGAATGGAGCAAGTGGTTACATTCTTGTGAGCCTCTGATGAGTACTCAGTAAATCTACAGTTTACATCTAAAAAGAAAGAAGTGTGGAAATACTAAATTATACATTGGTTTGCAGCTCAGTAAATCTACATTTTTACGTACAATAAAGTAAGCATATGAAATGACAGCTATCTGGGAACAAAAGGAAGGCTGTTTTTGCATGACTCAGTTTCCAAGTTTAACTTTTCCCTTGGGCATAGTGAATTTGGGGTCTCAAGATTGTATTTTGCTTTTATAGTATAATGAAATACCTGTGACTGGATAATTTATAAAGAAAAAAAGGTTTATTTAGCTTATGGTACTGGAGGTTGGGATGTTCAAGATAAGGTAGTTGCCTCTGGTTGGCTTCTGGTGAAGTTCTCATGCTGTGTCATAATATAGCATAAATATGGAAATAGAAATGGGTGTGTGCAGAGAGAGAAAGGAAGCAAACCTAGGAGGCTGACCTATTTTATAGCAACTCACTTTGTGAAGATAAATCTATTCCTGTGAGAACTAAACCAGTATTGTGGTACCTTATCCAGTCTCCTGAGAAAGGCATTCATTCATTTTTAAGGACCTCAAATCACCTATTATAGGCCCTATCTCCCAACACTGTTACACTGGCCATTAAGTTTTAACATAAGTTTTGGTTGGCATAAATCATTTCCAAACCATAGCACCTATAGCCTGTTATGCATGAAACATTTCTTAAAATGACTTTGTGGTGTATTTCTATAAACTAGGACAGATGAAATTGCTATACAGAGTTTTCGTTTGGAGACAGCCAGATAACATGTAAAACTTCAAGACAAGGATTCTCAAACTATAAGTAGACTACCACCATGACAGCATCCCCAAACAGATAAACAAAACCTCCTTGACAAGAGCCCAATGTTAAAAGTCGTAAGACTAAAGGGCACGTTTTACCTTCCTTGAAGACTTGCTGTTTGACCGCCACCTTTCTATTATGCTTAAAATCATCTTCTATTGAAGCTGAGAATTAATACCATTTCTCTCTTTGTAAGACGATTGATGAAACAAATGTGCTGGAATGTTTTTTCTAAGAAGGTGGTTTTGGAATGCATAATACAAATATCTGTTGTGCTAGAAAAAAGTTTTTTGGGATTCGTTTTTAGGGATTAAGAAGTTATTGAAGTTCCTTAAGCGTCGTAGTAGTATTTCTTTTATTTGGAATTATCAAATCTCGGTGTAAGACTTTATCTACGCTAGAAAGGTAGAATCTCTGTTTGGAAGATCAGACAGTGTATTATTAACTCAAGGTACTTATTAGCTATTAAAGGAAGGCTAAGATATGAAATGTTTCATAATACAATGAAAGCTGAAAATACACTTCTAAAGATACTATAACAGGATGAAGGGCTGTTAACATTTGTAACAAAAAAAGATTCTGACAACTCAATACTCTGTTTCACTTACCACTATGGCAACAGATGTTTCTATCACTCAGTTTATAAGTACCATTTTCTTTTAAATCAGAATATGTATTACATTTGGGAGATTTCTTTTTAGAACTGGCCATATTGTTCAACAGTTTGAAAATGTCTCTATTAAAAGCTTCAGGACACATTTTTACTGTAAAAATAAGAATTTTCCTACTGTATAATTTCTATAAAGTAAGTCCACGTAGTGGAACCTCATTTACTTCTGAAGTTTTCAGCAAAAAGCCGAGAAAGTAAGTGATTCAAATCATTACAGTAATAGGTTTAAAACACTGCATGTATACTGGGAGGTCACAAGATTTGGATTAGGGGTATTTTTTATTGGTGCTTGCCACCCAAGTTTCCACAACAATAGTTTTTTTTTTTTTTTTGCCTGTTTTTCTTTAGGATATTTTTTCCACTTTCTTATTGAGTCGCTGGAATTATTAATGTGTTCTGGGCAATTGATCCTGTGTTGTGAATATCTTCTCCCACCGTGAGTCTTTTCCTTCTGATTTTCAAAATTTGGGACATGTCTATGAAATATTTGTCCCCCACTCTCCTTGAAAATGCAATAAAGATATTGTCCTATATTCTCTCTTTAACATTTTTAAGGTTTTCTACTCAGAGTTCAATTCTTGGTCCATTTGGAATTGAATTTTTCAGAAACAGGTATCTTTGTTTTTGGTTTTTCAGATGATGCTCAATTGTCCTAGCATAGATACTGGAAATTCTATGTTTGCTTCACTTTTTTACAATGCCCATTGAAGCATATATTGGGATCCATTAATAAATAGTATAATGGATTGTATTCCCCAAGAGCGGGTTTTGGCCTGAGGATTTGGATGCGAGTAGCTCTTTGGAAAGTGATTCTGAGGGGTCAGGGAGGAGGTAAGGAAACAAGGGTGTAAGCCAAGCAAGGGAAGTAAGCAACTAAAAGATACATAATCTAGCCAATCGTGACCATGAATAACTGGGACCAGTTTCACTAAGAACTGAGGGAGACAATAAAGAACAGGCCTCGGAGGTATCCCAGACTAGGCGGGAGAAAGCTGGCACATTTCACTACTCACACCTCTAACACTGGTTGAGGTCTGTTTTCAAGCAAACTGACTCCCTGCCCTTTCAACTTGTCTTGAACATGGGCAAGGCATATTTTAATAGCCAAGGAAAACATTTCCAGGCAGAGTCACAGGAGTTCACAGTAATTGCCTTCAGTGTGTAGAGGTGAGTGGGATCACACCGAGAGTATCTTTCAGGGTATTCTTTGCTCCTCTCAGAGCCACCTATGGCCCACAATTTTTCCACTATTTCCTAACACTGATTCTTCCAGGTTGTGACCAGTCACAATTTCTAAAAATGAATTACAACAGGAAGGCTAATAGGACAAGATATAGTTCCACTGCTGGAGTTGTTCTCACAGCCATAATTGATATTATTTCTATCTTTTCATACGTATCCTAGATTCTCTTCCCCATAAACGAGCACTATTTATGGTAGTTGCTCACCCGGTGGAGAAAGAATGCCTTAATCCTGAGGGATCTGAGACCTTGAATATAGTGCTCTGCCCTTGCTAAGAAGCAGTTTCTTCCATTGCACATTCCTGATTATCACCAAGCATGGAAGCAAGTACACACACCCCTGGGGCTTCTCCTTAGTTTCAGATAGTTGACGTTGTACCCATTGTGGAGTAGGAAGCCTTGTGATACTCATGTTGGTGGTAGAATAGAAGTCCCTGTTAGGTCTGTTTATTGGAATAAAGTCTTCCGAATGACCAGGAAGCAGCCATGGTTTTAGGTTTACTGTAATATACCACCAGAAACCAGACATCGGTTCCTGCAGAATCTTATACTTCAGGGACAGAGAGACCACATTCTACAAAAGGATAACTAGTAGAGAAATTGGAACGCCCATTCAACTTCTCCTTTTTATTTCCAACACACATGCATTCTACCTATTTAAGAATGCAGAATGATTTAATAGCTTTTCATGGTATATAATGCATCTTGAAGGACAGTTACCCTAACCTCAGAGTGTCTCATAACCATGATGCAACTTAAAAAGTTTATTCTAGAAATTTTATTTTAGGCCTAGAGTAAATGGGACCAGACCTACCCCCCAGCATAAACAGAAAAATGGGGAAAAATTTTAGAAAGTGAACAATAGGCAATATGGAACTGTGATCCTTGAAATAAGGGAAGTAAGATGAGTTTTGTGTTCACTCCAGATTTATGCCTGGAAGAATCACTGTAGTTTAGTGCAGGAAGAGTAAACCTGTGCAAAGCATGACAGTCTTACCAAGTTGGAGAGGCAGAGATTAGAGAGCCTGGGGCTATACCGGAGTAGAGGCTGCTACATAGATAAAGGGGTTCATAGATATAATTGGGGCATTTGAGTCTCTTGTTGAATATGGAGCTGTGCATATATTAGGGTAAAATTTCACAAGACATGGGAAAGTATGTTATGAGGCTATAGGCTGACCAATTTCCAGAGCTCACGTACGGCTGAGAGATGTTTGAGTTTCAACCCCCAGCGGGGAGAGTCCTCACTGAATTCACAAGGCATGGGGTATAGACTACAGAAATGTCGGACCTTACTAGTAGAACTAAGCTAGTCCTAAAGTAAAGACTACTGTAGATATAATCTAAATAGAGCTGTTTTTTTTTTTTTTAAATCACTTGATATAAATAAATACATCTGTAAATAATTTAGCTGCTTTCTGGAATGAAGTTCAATGCTTATTAAATCAAGACAGCACCATTCAGCACTCAACAATGCAGAATTCACTTTCCAGCATCCAATCAAAATGTACGAGACACCAGAAGAATCAGGAAGATGTAGACCATAAGTAAAAGAAAAAAAAATAGTCAATAGAAATAGACCTGGAAATGACAAAGACAATATAATTAGAGCAGAGAAGGAATTAAAATGTCAATTATAAGTATGTTTGGGAATTTAAAGAAAAGCATGAGCATGAAGAAGGGAGAAAACAAAAGTATAAACTAGAAACAAAACTTTCAGAGCTTAAAAAATACAGGCATTAAAATAAAAAATTTCCTAGATGGGATTAAAAACAGATTGAGCACTGCAGAAGAAATCAGTGAATTCAATAAAGATGATCCAGCAGTAAAGATGATCCAAACTGGATTACAAAATGAAAAATATTTTAAAAAGTAAAATCTAAGGCAATAGTGGAAGTTTAAGAATGTTCATAACTGAAACAGAAAACATTTGAAAAGGTATCTTTTCTAAATTTGGGACAAATATAAAACAAGGATCCAAGAATATCTTATACAAGATAACCATAAAGTCACACAATACACACTGTAATTAAGATACTGAATACTAGCAACAAGGAAAAACATTTTTAAGCAGCCAAAGATAAAAGAGTATGCATCTTACAGCAACAAAGAATTTTTTTTTCTCAGATTTCTCAACACAAAGGATGCAAGCCTTACACACAGAAATAGGATTACATCTGTAAAGTGTTGGCAAAAAAGCCCTATATCCAATGGGAAAAGTACTCAAAGGTGAAAAAATTCTTCAGAAAAATTAATACTGAGAGATTTGTAGTTCTTTAGAAGGAAGGAAAATTATAGCAGATAAAAATGTGTATTTACACAAAGAATTGGAGGGTGCCAGGAATAGTAAGTATGTGGGTAAATATGAAAAGATTTTTCCTATTTTTTATTTCTGTAATTTAATATATATTTTTGAAAGCAAAAATACAGTTGCGTAAGTTGTATTTTATAAAATATGTGCAAGTAAAATGAACGACAGTAGCATAATGGAGGAAAGGGAAGAAAATGGATGTGTACTATTATTTGTGATGTTGTATAATATTGGTTAAAGTTAGACTGTGATAAGTTAAGGATGCATATGGTAATTTCCTTTATAGCAAACAGTAAGAACATGTATTTTTCAGAAGGAAGTGTAGTTAATGAGTGGAAATGAAATTTAATAGTAAAAATACTAAGTTAATTCAAAAAAAAGGAAATTTAAAAAAGAATCACAAAGAAGAAGGAATAAATAGCAAGGTGGTGTATTTAACCCCAACCACATCAGTAATTTCATTAAATGTAAAAGGTCATATATGCAAATAAATGGGAGACCTTTCAGACTAAATAAAAAGCAACGTTCAGCTTTATGGTGACGACAAGAAATACACTTCAATATAAAGACATGGATTGGTTAAAAGTGAAGGGATGAAAAAATATACCACATTTGACAAGTTTTCTTATGATTAATGTTTGCATGGTATATATACTTTCCTCTCCTTCCTCATTGCTCCATGATTATTTGAGTAGACCTGAAAAAAATTAGGAAGACTGTAGAAGTCTTGAACAAATCTAAAAATCTAATTGCTTTAATCAACAATTGTAGTACAAGTTACACAATAAAAACAGTATAATACTATTGAAGTGTCCAGGGAACATTGACAAAAAAGAACCAATTTCTGGGCCATAAACCAAGCCTCAGAAATTTTACACAAAAGGGATAATATAGGAGATAGTCTCTGATTAAATGAGAATTAAATTAGAAATTAATGCAGAAAGATATCTTGGATGTTAACAACTATTTGGCAATTAAACAACACTTTTGTAAATAACCCAAGAGTTAAGGAAAAAAATCAGAAAAATTAGAAAATATTTTAAACTAAATGAAAATATAAAACAAAGTCTAATTTTGTGGCATCCAGTTTTCACTTTTACATTTAGGACCATGATTCATTTTTTAAATGCTTGCCTGTTGTGTAAAGTAAGTGCATCTACCCCCTACCCCCCAACATTGATATTCATTTGTTGCAGCAGCTTTTGTTAAAAGAATATCCTATTACCCATGAATCACTTTGGTATCTCTGTTAATAATCAATTTATGATATATTTGTTGATCTACTTCTTTTCAGTCTGCTTCATTAACATATGTCTATCCTCTGTGAATACCACACTATTTTGATTATTACTATAGCTTTATAGTGGAACTTAAAATTGAGTAATGAGAATGCTCTTTGGTCCTCTACTTAAAATTTGTTTTGACTATTATATGTCTCTTTTGCTTCCATGTAACTTTGGGAATAAGCATGGTACTTCCTACAAAAATTGAATTGCGATTTTGAGAGGGATAAAATATCCTTTTTGTCTCTACTAGTATATCTTATCCTAATGTTTATTATGTCTGACATTTATATAGTCACTCCGGGTTTCTCATGAGTTTCATTATGTATCTTTTTTCTATCGTTTTAACGTCCACCTTATCTGTATCTTTGTATTTAAATTGCTAAAAGTCTTTCTGAAAGTTTATTTTAAGCGACATATAGATGGGACTTGATTCTTAATCCAGTAGGAGAACTGGGTCACTGAACTCAATACTCGGTCAACATAAATATCTTAAACCATGCCTTCCATCTCATTTTGTTTTCTGTTTATTTTATAGTGTGTTTTCATTTTCTCTTTTTTACTTTTGATGTTTTATCTGTTGCTATTAATTTATTGTTTCTACTTTGAAGACTTTAAAAAAATTAAGTAAAATCAAGATATCAGCGTTGCCCCTTTACCAATGGGTATTAGTCCCCAGTTGTTTACATTATCATGATACAAAATGAGGTCTTAGAATGCGTTAAACTCCCCTTTTCCCAACTAACTCTGAGAATTGTGATGGTATAGACATGTTAATTCATCTGTGATCCATTTTATTTTAGAATCATTATTTAGCCCTTACACTAAAAGTTTGAGCCACACCATCTTTATCAATTTAGATTTATCTGTTACAAGGTTTACGACTTAAAAACATTTTGTGTCTTCTTTCCGTCTTAATGTAGAATGTATATTCTTGTTCATTTGAGCCATTATTTTCTCTTGATTTGCAGACTTATAATTCAGGTCATAGTAGTAATTATCAACTTAATTCATTTTCTATGTTTAAAATTTACACTTTTGACCAGCCTGGGCAACATAATGGTGGTGCATACCTGTAATCCCAGCTGTTTGAGAGCCTGAGGAGGGAGAATCCCTTGAGCCCAGGAGGTCAAGGCTGCGGTGAGCTGTGATCACGCTGCTGCACTCCAATCTGGGCAATATATTGAGACCTCATCTCCAAAACAAAAAAAAAGAAAAATTACACCCTCACATTTTACCTTTAAAAAGTGTGTATGAATGTGCGTTTGATGTAAGTGAAAGCTCTCTTGTCCAGTAACTGGTTTTCTAGGAATACTTCATCTGAATGTTTTGTTTCTTTTCCTTATTTGATAGCTTAGTTATCTTAGGTGCATTGCTTTCTCCTTTGCCTACTGCAAATGCACATTACATCAAATGCACATTCATTTCTCTTGATTTGCAAATTCTTTAGTAGGTAAGCAGGCTCTGTTCTTGTTGGCTGTTAATGTGTCATTAACAAATTGTCAGTTCATAGCTGGGTTGCCAGGGAAAAGATTCTTTGTTTTCTTGTCTTGTAAGTTTTAAAGTATAGCCCTTTCTTAACGACGGCATTGGAAAGTCATCCCATCTCTGTATAACTCTCTTGAAATTCACCTACAGGCAAGGAAACCAGCAGGTTTCCCAGGACTGCTCATAAAGGCAGGCATAGGAGTTCTGTAAACAAAGTTCTATTTCCTGGTCTACTCATGCCTTTGTTCTTTCTGTAACTCCTCCTGAGGCCTCTTACCATCCTTCTTACCCTGCACAACACCTATGCGTAGTCACAGCTCATCACTAAAGTAGCAAATGACAAAAAGAATGGACTTGAATGGCAGATTTGCCCATGCAGGTGACTGTCCTCACAGCCACTAAAACAAGCAAGCAAGCAGAAGTCTTTCAGATCTTAGTAGTATTGTGGTAAAAGCTATGGCAACTAGAAACTTAGCATGTGTAAAGTCATAAAGGGAAGAATGGTGAATAGCAGGGTAATCCTGCTACTTGGTAGGCTCAGGTCTCTGGTAAGAGCATTTTTAAAGTCCTGATTGAAGAGCTGGATGAACAAAAAAAGTTCAGTTTAGACCCAGTATAATCCCAAATGTAAATTAAATAAAGTTATTTTAACTCCCTCCCTCCCTCCTGTCTTAATATTTAATTTAATTTAATTTGGGAGAGCTAAATAGTTAAACATGAGGCCGAAGTACACAAGAAAGTGGCAGCCTTTTATTGCAGATATGCGCACAGTCTCCGGCGAGGTTCTCCGCCCCTCAGGTATGGGGCCAGGGAAGTCACGCCCACATTCTCGGGTGAGGTTCTCCGGTCCACAAGTAGGAGGGGCCGAAGAAGTCACACAGGCTCCTGCGGGGTGGCAGACTTTTATGCATTGTTACTGGAAGGAGGAGGGCAGTGGGCAGGATAAGGGCGTGATAGGGGCGTCTCCGTAGGCGTGGCCGGGTAAGTTTCAATCTCTTCAGATTGACGTCACCTGGCACATGGTCTGTTGTCCTGCACTTTCCCCCGCGGGGGAAAGTTTGTGATGAAGAACCCGGAAGCAATCGGGACTGTGCCATCTTGTTCACCTTCCTCCATTTTGGTCCCTTCTCCCTCACCTAAACACTTCCCTCCCTCCCTTCATTCCTTCCGATTTTTTCTTCATTTTTTTAATAGACTATTTCTCGCTGTGTTACCCAGGCTGGAGTGCAGTGGTAAGATCATAGCTCACTGAGGCCTCTAACTTCAGGGCTCCCATGGTCCTCCCACTTGAGCCTTCTGAGAGCTGGGACAATAGATGTGAGCCACTGCACCTGGTCCCTATTTTAATTTCAATAAGAGTTAAAGGAAAAGTGCCAACTTGTCTTGTTTATTTGCCTCCAAATATTATTTTTAGATTATTTGTTTATAATTATTTTTATAACAAATATTCTTTCAATCTGTGGTGCTCTTTTTAATAAATTGCTACATTTCTATAGAACTGACAAGTATGTTTACTATGCTGTTAATATCGGCTGTCTAGAATTTTAAGAGTACATTGTGTATATTTTAGTCAATGTCCCTAATCTTATCAATGAAAAAGTAAATCTCTCAATATTTAAATGATTTTGATGGGTTAGAAGTTGGTTAGAAAGCTGGGATTGGTTTTCAGGTTTATGGGATACCACTTCTGGATCTTATGTATAACAAATCATTATTAACTAATTACTTAATTAAATGATAATAATTGTATAGTCTACAAAACAGAACTCCAAACTGTGACTTCAAATGTGTTGATAGCTGTCAGAAGTCACATCAAACTAAGAGAAAATGGCCAGTTTCTAATTTATTTTACTTTAATACTCAAAATTATTAAATACATAAAGTGCCACAATATAATAATAATAGTAGAGTATACAGTAAAAATTAATGGCAAAGATAAAAATTTGCGATACAATTATTTCTTTAGTAAACTAATAACTTCTAGGCTCATTCACATAATTCAGTTGTCTTCTTAAAACAGCCTAAAGTAAGAAACAAACTAAGTAGTATAATTGAAATATTTAAAAAATCTGAGTTGAAGCTGATATAGCACCAATAAAATAATTTTTAAAATTTAGTTATGAATAATTTTCTTAAATTGTTTCCCTAATAGCAGATTTTTTGGCATGTAATTTATAAACTATATGATTTCCCATGTAAGCAAATAATTCGATGGCTTTTAGAATATTCAGTGTTTTTCAGTCATCATCACTATCAATTTTAGAACATTTCAACATTCCCCAAAGAAATGCTGTATCCATAACCAGTCATACCTTATTGTTCCCCAACCCCTCATCCAGCCCTAAGCAATCCTTCATCTACAGGCTATCTCCATAGATTCTCATGCTTTAGACATTTTATATAAATGATTTCATATAATAAGTGATCTTTTGTGTCTGGCTTCTTTCACTTAATATAATGTTTTCAAGGTTCAAACACATTGTAGCATGAATTACTTTTTGAATGAGTGATATTTCATTATGTGTGTGTGCCATATTTTGTTTTATACACTTGCCAGTTGATAGATACTAGGCTTGTTTCCACTTTCTGGCAATATGAATAATACTGGTATAAATATTTGTGTATAAGTTTTTGTTTAGATATATATTTTCAGTTCTCTTGGGTATATTACTAGGAATGGAATTGCTAAGTCATGAAAACTTTGTTTAACACTTTTTTTGGGAATTGCCAGAGTATTTTCTATAGGAGCCGAGCCATTTTGCAGTCTCATTTATATGTGAGGGTTCCAATATTTTTACATTTTCCCCAACACTTGTTATTATGTGTCTTTTTGGCAACATCCTTGTGAGTATGAAGTTGTATCTCATTGTAGTTGGTCTTGATTTGCATTTCTCTGATGACAACTAATGTTGAGTATTTGTTCATTTTTTTTTTGGCTAGTTTTAGATCGTCTTTGCGGAAATGTTGATTGAGAGCTTTTGTTCGTTTTCAAACTGACTGACTTGTCTTTTTACTGTTCAGTTGTAATGGTTCTTTATACAGTTATTATGCAAGTCCCTTAACAGGTATATGATTTGCAAATATTTTGTTCCATTCTGTCACTTGTCTTGTCAATTTCTCAATGATACCCTTTGAAACACATTTTTTTTTTCCTTTTGATGGAGTCAAATTTATTTATTTTTTCTTTTGTTGCTTGTCCTTTTCGTGTCATAAGTAAAAAGGCTATGCCCAATTAAGGGTCACAAATATTTACCCCTAAGTTTACTTTTAAGATAGTTTATGGCTTCACCTCTTAAATTTTGAGTTAATTTTTCTGCATATGGTGTAAGAAAGGAGTCAAATAAAACTTCATTCTTTAGTTTGTGGATATCTAATTTTTCCAAAACCATTTGTTTAATTATGATTTGCCTATTTAATTGTCTTGGCATCCTTGTCTAAACAAAATTTCTCATAAACATAAGAACAAATTTCTAGACTTTCAGTTTTATTCTCTTGATGCATATGTCTAAACTATGCCAATACCATATACTTACACTAACTTTGTAGTATATTTTGAAATTAAGAAGTGTTAGTGTTCCAACTTTGTCCTCCTTTTCAAAATGTTTTGGCTATTTTGGTTCCCTTAAGTTTCCTTAATAATTTTAGATCAGCTTGTCAATTTCTATAAGAAGCCAACTGGGATTCTGAGGGATTTTATTGAAACTGTAGATCGGTTTGAAGAATATTGCCATCTTTACAGTCTTAAGTATTTTATCTTTAAACACGAGATACCTCTCCATTTATTTAGCTCTTCTTTAATTTGTTTAACAGTGTTTTGTGTTTTGAGAGCATAAATTTTGTACTCCTTTGGTTACATTTATTCCTAAGTGTTTTTATTTTGTTTGATGCTATTTTAAATGAAATTGTTGCCTTAATTTAATTTTTGATTTGTTGCTAATACATAGAAATACAGTTGATTGTTGTACATTGATTTTTCATGTTGTAACATTGCTGAAGTCAGTTACCGGTTCTTATAAAATGTGTGTGTGCAAGCTGTCCTTGCTCATTCTTGGACAAAGGATGAGATACCTATGGCAGGAATTTAGTTTAACTTTAAAACAAAGATGATAACACTTACACAAAACTAATTCCCTTCTTATTTAGGGACTAAAACCACCTTTGTAAAACTAACACATTGTTCATAAGGTTAAAATTATGTCTCAGGAGTCATGTAGCTAGAGGCCACAGATTTGTAACCTTCCCGATTGCTCCTATAGATAATATGACAGTAATAAAACCTGGGGCTGATGCTTGAGATATTTTTCCGACACTGCATTGTGATGTACCAGCTGGTAACACCTGGATCGGTAACTCATACCAAGAAACTGATAACAGGTCTTGTAACCCCTACCCAGGAACTGACTCAGTGCAAGAAGACTGCTTTTACCACCTGTGTTTTCATGCCTGACCCAAACAGGTAGCATTTCCCATTCCCTAACCTACTGACAGCGAAACTATCCTTGAAAATTCTTAGTGTCTGAATTCTTGGGGAGGTGAACTTGAGAATTATCTTCTGTCCTTCTGCTTGATTGGCCCTGTAATTACTAAACTCTTCCTTTGCTGCAAAACCGGTTGCTCTCAGTGCATTGGTTTTGCTATGCAGTAGGCAGGAAGAACCTATCGGGCTGTAATGTAAATAGACCTTCAATATAGCTTCTATTTTTTTTATTTACAAGGAAACCTTCCTTTTGACATTTACGCCTTATATGCTTTCAAACTGACAGACTTATTCATAGGTTGTGTCAGCTGTTATTTGCCAAACTTTTTATCCAGGGACTTTAAAGATAATTCTCTGCAGGTTTTTTTATACTCTTAATGAGTCAACAGCAGGCTCTGTAAAAAGTAAATGAAAATGTACACAGTATATTTGTTATATCAGTAAAAGGCAATATTACAGGATTAGGAACTCAGATTCAAGTTTTGAATAACTGGAGGTAGTTGTACATGAAATCATAAACAGCAAGAAGTTTTGCATTTCTAAGAGCCTATTTATAAAAACAATTTCATTTTTTATTACAATAAACTATCAGTTGATTCTTTCTCAAATGCCATATGTAAATTAACCATTCTAAATATTGTGAAAATGATATAGTTTGAATAATCTTAAAAATCAGATATACCATAGAACTATTTCTTGTATTGGCAAAGGAAATGTGGAAACAGCTCCTGATGTCTGGTGTTTAACAAGAGTTTTGTTTGCCGGGGATGAAGGAACTTCTCCCTTTCTTGCAGACTTTTTGATTTGAGTCTGTAAAACAAACTGACAAGAGACAGATTAGTAGGAGAAAAGGCATACAAGTCAATTTGTATGCAAATACACAGCAGCCATGCAAAATGTGAGACCCCAGGATGAGCCAGATGACTGAAGAATACTGTACAGAAATGAGTAGGGGTTTGGAGCTCTTGGAGGGAAGTAGTAACAGGTTATTGGAGTGTGAGGAAAGGAACTAAATAATGAGCAAAGGCTGTCTTGTTACGTAGATGAAGTCTCCCAAGCAGCAGCCCTCAGAAAGAGAGATGGTAGCCTGTAGTAAGTTTGTCTGTCAAAACTTGATAAATGTCAGACCTTTAGTCTCTTTTTCCTGTAGGTTAATCTTTCCTAGATCCCGAAAAGGCAACCTCAGAAAAAGCATCTGCCTACATCCCCTGTTTGTTTTATTAAAGCAGATAGGTGTAAATTTCTTTTACAAAAGGATAGCTTCTCAGAGCTCATTTTGTCTGCTCTTTCTCATCACAGCTAACCCAACATATTCCAAAGAAGCATATTTTGGGTTAGTTGTGCCAAAGAAGCATATTTTGGGGTGACATATTTTGATTTCCCAGTTTCAAAAAATATAAATTAAAATGTTTATTTCTATGGCAGTTTATGGAAAACACGCAGAATGCTCTTCCAGGAAAAGCATGGTTATGCCATATTTCTTATGACAGTAATTTGGTTTAGTAGTGCTACATATTTTTCATAGTCTCCTTGTGAGGTTAGAAGCAAGATGGAGTCAACAATGGAGTCAACAATGCCAGATTTACCTCACTGTCGTATTTTTTGCAAAGGCACTTTCATTTGTGCCTTGGAATCTTTGTTTTAATAATTTTGGAGGGCAAAGAAAGTTATTTGATTTAGTGGCATTATTATACATTGGTAGTATCAGTGGTCATTCAAAACTTTTGGCGATTTCTAGTCAATATTTAAAATAAGCCTAGGTATTAAATTATAACCAGGGCTTGCTTCTGTTTCTCCCTGCTTCTGGCATTCATTGCACATTGAAATTATTACATTAAAATGTAACTACAACTGATTTTCAAATCCAAATAGCTGAAGTGAGAAAATAGATTTTCTAGATTTGCAACAACAGTTTCACACAAATACTCTACTTCGTATCGAAACTTCCACTCCTTTAAGAATCTTATTACCCTATGCTTTCTGCATTTTCTACAGCTTCCTTTGTAGGTTCTACATCTATTGCAGACTTTGGTACCTGGATAATACTTTTTACACATCTTTGGATTATTTGAATGGTCTTTAACCATCAGCTCTAAAACTCCAAACAACATCTCTGTATCTAATTCCCCGGACTCTTGCAGCTTCAGTGGCCATCTACATTTATAGCAAACATCCTCCCTGCAGGGTCAAATTATCCAAGTCTTCCTAATCTGATGTGGTCAAGCTCAGAACTTTATAATATAACTTGCATATTCTCTGACCATGATTTCTTGTTTTTCTAACTCTTTTACTTCCTTATTTCCTTCATTTTATTTCACCAAAGATTCCAAGACCTTATTATCTTACTTCTGTTTTGGAATCTGTCAGATACTTCCTGAGCTCCTTTCCTGCACTGGCATTCCTGAATTTCACGTCAAAAGTCTGAACAACTTCTTCAGTAGACCAGAATTCTCGGCACCTGTCATTTGTCATATTTATCCTTTCGAAATGAAACCTGAATCACTGCTATGATCTGCACTGTCATTTCATTTACTTCATTGAATAAGTACTGTGGAGACAAAAAATACACAGGTGAAAATATCGTGGTAAGTAACTTTGATAGTGACTTCAACACATTTCATTAATACCTTTACTAATCTTGGTTAGCTCTATCTTTGATTGCTCACAATGATTATTCTAAACTGTTGTGACTTTCCTATGTCTCCTTCCTCAGTTTCCATTAACCTCATTCTCACTGGATAACCTTACTCTTATTGAGAAGAAACAAACCAAAGAAAACAAGAAATAGAAAGATTCTGTGACCATTAGTTGCAATCTCACTTCTATACTCACCTACAAACAAATATATTCCGTATTCACTATTCTTTTCTCTATAAGATGTAAATATGAGATTTTATTTTCTTTTTGAGTAAATATTTCTGTATGTTTCTTTATTTTATTTGCTACCTTGAGAAAACTTGCTGAGTAAATAAGCTCTTTTTTTCCCCCACATTTTACCTTTAATCTCCTTTATCTGCCTGGGAAACATTCCCTCAGTCATAGATAGGCTTAAATAGCCTTTTGCAAAACAAACAATATCAACAAACCCCTTTCTTTCTTATCTTTTTTAAAATTATTTTTATACTCTACTTTCAATAATGGAAAACCTTCCTGTTTCTTATACTAATATCTCTTAATGATTTTTCTCTTCTTCCTATGGAGATAAGTCAATCACAGTCTTCATCATTCTTTGTGTTTCATATACCTTCCTAAATCCTTCTAATATGATTTATTGCTTTCCCCGTGACACCAAAGCTATTTTTATTGTGGTCTCCAATAACTTTTAATGGATACATTCAGTTGACACATGCAATTTATATTTTTCAATATTTATCTTTTTGAGAGATTATATTACATTTGATGACTGTGGAAGAATTTTTCAAATTGTCTTTCTTAAATCTCACTTCACATTATTATTTGGAAAGACAGGAATGCTAAAAATCACTTCACCAGCTGTCTTGCAGCTATAATCTTTGTAGTGAAATGTGCTTCTCCTTTAGAGGCACTCTAGAGAGATCAGGAAAACGTGAAGTGGAGACCAGATCTGTGGCTGGAAGCTAGTGCTGCCAGCAAACAAGATTTGGAAATGGGTGGGTTACTTTAACGTGTGTTCCAGTGCCCAGTGTTCAGTGTCCTGCTGTAAAGAAATGACATTGGCCACAGACTCCTTATCTGATTTTCTAATTCTCGGCATGATTTTCGCTTTGTGTGCTCATTCTCCAGCATTCCAGTTGTGAGAGTTCATTGGGAAAGCAGCAGAATCTTCTGGTTTTCCTTATAGCTATAGTGATGGCTTTGTGGTATTAACTCTTTTTGAACTGAGTGTCATTCTAGAAGATCTAAATTGGAAATGGTACCTCAAGATGCCTGACAATTACATAAAAACTCCACAGAAATCCCCTTTGCAAAAACTGTAACAGTGGGAGGAATCTACCATAAACAAACTCCAGACTTGCTTCTAACCTCACAACCTCACTGCCCTTGCTCATTCCTGAATGTAGGCAAAGCTAACTATGGGAGAAATTTAGCTTATAGTTTGATGTTAAATCAAGGAGAATAATAGTCCCCTCCCAATACTGACCCCCTCCTTGTTCAGGGACCTAGAGCATCTTTGTAAGGCTAATAAAAGGCCACAGCATTAAAATTATGGGAGGGGCCTTAATTCTGCCAAGATGTAGGCGTGGTTAAATGATAACCAGCCATTGTTCCCTAGCTTGCTTTTTTATAATTCCTTACCACTCAGGAGTCACGTATCCAGAGGTCACAAGACTTGAAACACCACCCCCACCTTGCTCCTATAGATAACATTACTATTATCAAACCTAAGATTGATCTTTGAGCTATGTTTCAGACTTTTGCATTCTCCTGACCTACAGACTCTACCTGGACTCATGCCTCATACCAAGCAACTGACTCAACCAGTTATGGGATCCGCACCTGGAAACTGACTCAAGTACACGAAGACAGTTAGACATGCTTACTGTTTCATCCCTAACCCAACCAATCAGTAGCACACATTCCCTAGCCCCATGCCTGCCAAATTATCCTTAAAAATTCTAGCCTCTGAGCTCTCAGAGAAGCAGATTTGAGAAATATTTCCAGTCTTCCCACTTGGCTGCTTTGGGATAATTAAACTCTTTCTCGACTGCAACATTCCTGTTGTTCTCAGTGTATTGGCTTTTCCAGGTAGCCAGCAAGAAGGAGCCATTAAGTTGTAACACAATCATTAATTTAAATATCTTCCAACTTCACAATCCTATATTGTATTCTGCTCCTCTGCTGAATGAATTATGAACGCTAGAACTCTTACTCTGCCTTTCATAATTTCTTTCATTGTCATGACACAGCACTCCTCTGGTCATTGTCATACCTCTGGTTTTTGCCTTCTTCGTAAGGAGATTCTCTTCCTCCTTTCTGTTTCTGTGTGTTTGTATTTAGGAACAACTCTTAGAGTCTACATACTGTCCTTGGTGATCTTACACATTCTCATCTTTTTTTTTCTTAGGCAGTTCTGTTGCCCATGCTGGAATGCACTGGCACAAACTTGGCTCACTGCAGCCTCAACCTCCTGGGCTCAAGTGATCCTACTACCTCAGCCTGCTGAGTAGCTGAGACTACTAGCATGTGCCACCATGCCTGGCTCATTTCATTTATTTTTTGTAGAGAGGGGATCTCACTGCATTACCCAGCTGGCCTCAAACTCCTGGACTCAAGCAATCCTCCCATCTTGGCCTTACAAAGTGCTGGGATGATAGGCATGAGCCACCACATCCAGTCTGATGATCTTAATAGCAAATGTATTCCAACTCCTAAATTTGTATGGATAGGTCAGACTTCTTTTTTTTACTTTAGACATAGACTAAGCTACTGTGTATTTCTATATGATTGTTCTACTTGTTCCACAAAAATTAACATGAGGAAAGTGAGTTCACTCTCTTTCTCTATCCCCAAATATGCTTCATTTCTGTACATTTTCATTTGATTTTTTACTAATCATGCATCCTTGTCATTTTTATTCTCATCTTCTCATATCACATTTCACATTCAGTCAAAAAATCCCTTCCTACAAAGGAAGCTGTAGAAAATACAGAAAGAATAGGGTAGTATGATTCTCAAAGGAGAAGTTTTGATAGGAAGTATTGGTCTCATCCCTCTTCTTTATCCAACTATCACTTTTAAAAATTTGAGTCTTTGCAGGCCAGGTGTGGTGGCTCATGCCTATAATCTCAGCAGTTTGGGAGGCCTAGGTGGGCACATCACTTGAGGCCAGGAGTTTGAGACCAGCTTGGCCAACACAGTAGTGAAAACTTGCCTCTACTAAAAATAGAAAAAATAGCCAGGTATGGTGGTGCATGCCTGTAACCCCAGCTACTCAGGAGGCTGAGGCATGAGAATTGCTTGAACCTGGGAGGCAGAGGTTGTAGTGAGCCGAGATAGCACAGCTGCACTCCAGCCTGGGTGACACAGTGAGTTTCTGTCTCAAAATAAATAAAATAATTAAAATTAAAATAAAATAAAATTGAGTCTTTGTTACCTCATGTAGAGCACAGCAAAAGTTTTTTAACTGGGCCTTCTCTCTGTCTTCCTTAAATTTATTCTCACACACTGCAGTCAGAATACTTTATATAAAACACAGAATACTTGATATAAACCATAACCAAGGCATGTTATTTCTCTGCTTGGTTCCCATTAGTGGTACTTCATTGTATAAGACAATGCCTAAATTCCTTAGTGGTATTTAACTTGTCAACCTGGCTTCTCTCTATCTTCCTTGTCTCCTTTCTCCTCTTCTGAGGTTGGTCCTGGTATACCTTCTCTCTGTACCTTCTCTCTGTTCCATGCCTGACACACTTACATATATGCAAAAAGATACACTTTCAGATGAGTGAAAAAAGTCACATTTTACTAAAGTTTACGTTAAAACAAATAGTAAATTTTAATTTGAAACCTAAGCTATTGCATCTCTCTCCACCTCAATTACAGAGATAAAACCAGCAGCATCCTATAGAGAACAATTTTTGGTAGTATTTATAGGGTATTTTCTAGATAGCTGGCAAAACTGTGAGCAATATCTTTAGAAAATTTTCTACTGAATTCTAACACAAGTCCAATAAAATTTGTATAGTTTTTGGCAATATTTAATTATTTTTTAGGTTGGTAAGTGGTTAACTCAGGACTGAAACTAGATAGCCAATCTCCAAAGCTGTTTCCTTTACCATACTCTATATTGCTTCTGGTAGATTAAAAAGGTCATTAATTATGGTAGTGATGGCAATAGATTAGTTTCCTAGGGATATCATAACAAATTACCACAAACTTGGTAGCTTTGAGGCAACAGTAATTATTCTCTCACAGTTCTAGAGACCAGAAGTGCAAAATCAACTTGATAGGGCTGCTTTCTCTTCGAGTCTCTGAGGTGAAATCTGCTCCATGCCTCTTTCTCAGCTTCCGGAGAAAACTGGCAATTCTTAACATAGCTGTCTGCCCTCTGTATCTCCATATCTTCCCCTTTTCTTATAATGACACTTGTCCTTGTAAGAAATTTAGTGGCCATCCTAATTTCAGGTTACTTTTATTTTGAGATTGTTAATTGCATCTTCAAAGATCCTTTTTTCCAAATAATGTCACATTTTCAGATACTGGGGGTTAACACTTGGAAATGCCTTTATTGATGGACACAATTGAATCAATTAAAAGGACTGTCAAGGTGTCACGGAAATGCTATTGACTATATAATCTGTGTAGAGTTATAACATGGTAAGTGCACCAAACAAAAGGTCTCATTTGCCACTGCTTTTAATCCCATGGCTCAATTATAACCAAAAATATTTTAGAAAGGTATTGTAAGAATTCCATGTCTGCCAAACTAGTGGAAAAAATTATTTTAAATCTCAGATTGAAGGGAAAAGAGGAAGATTTAATAGAAAGCATGTGCATCAGTTATCACAATTGTTAACAATGATTTTATAGAATGAAAAGAAATTTTTTTTTGTCAATAAAACTGATGCAGGAGGTAGACATTATGTAGGCAGATAGAGCAAAAGGGTCCTTGGCAGAACTTCCCTTCTAACAAAAATCAGCCCAAGAAATCATTTCTTTTCTAACAAAGAGCAGCCTAAAAGATCAAGCTGCACACATAAATAAGGAAGTTGGAAGCTTGCATGGGGGGATGTGGGCAGCTACACTAATAGAACAAGGCTCCCTGGGAGCCACACATGTCCACCATGGGGCTTGACCTTTCCCTTTTTGTCAGCATGTGTACCGTAAAAAATGGGCAACATGGAGAAGCTCAGGTAGAGAACCCACAGGCATAATAAAAGATTGGGATGGGGGCTGCCAGAGAGTCACGCCCTGTGCAAATGGCACAACAGGTCCTAACATGTTCTTCGTGTCCTATGTAAATCAGACATTGCCTCACCACTAGATCATCTATAAAAACCCCTGCATTTCACTACAGATTGACAACCCATTTTTCCGGGACCCCTCTCTGTAACAGAGAGCTATTCTCTTACTTTCGCCTATTAAATTTCTATACCTCACCCTTCTAACATTGGAAATACCATGTTATAGACATGGACCACACAAGAATGTGTGTCCACATTCTTGATCTATGTGGCTGTGAGGCCAAGAACCTCGGGTGTCACCCCAGACAACAAGGCCTCCTCAACACGATTTTACTGATTAGGAGACAAATGATGAGATGTATAGGTTTCTGTTTATTTGAGTTCTGTTTTAGTTTTTCTTACAGCAACCATACTAGCATGATATATAATATTTTTTATTTTCCTGTGTGTGTATGTTCATAGGCTGCCACTTACTGTCATTTTTACTTTGGTTTTACTTTGGGTAAGCATTTCTCTGACTTCCCGAATACGCGTGAAGAAATATGTATGTTTTAAAGATTTGCAACTCATGAAGCAGTTTTTTATATCCCAGCTGAGGCTGAAAGAGTGGTAACTTTAGGCCTAGCCACATTTTGAGAAAATATGATATATAACACTTGAGTATTTGGAACATGAATGAAAAGAAATCAAATCAGTTTTTATTTTTCACTTTACTGACAACATATCACAAGTCAAAAATGATTCCTCCTGAACTTACATATACAAAATGTCTCACTGTGAAAGCTGGAATCACATTTTTGGTTCAGTAATACCAGTATTGGGGGGTTCAAGTAGAAAGATTAGGGAAAGGAGCGTGATGCATAAAATACATTACTATACCTACTTTCCCTTCTGCAGCTGAAGTAATGCGGCAGAAATGAAGACTTGGTTTACATCGGCCTACATTGCTGAGGAGTGTGGGAGAGAATATGACAGCCACACACTTCAGAGGTGGAAAATAGAGGGACAAGTGTTAAATTACTTGTCAGGAGAAGTTTGAAGCCTACGTTGGAATGCAGGGTAAGTCCAGAAGCAAGCATATTAACCATGAATCCCCACCCAGAGGACTTGGGAAGTAGAAGGAGGTGGAATTCCTAACATTGGGTTTGTAGCTTGGGCCATCAGCAAATAAGAGGGAAGGCTGAAAGTCTTTTTTTGCAAATCAGAATCCCAATTTCTTTCTCCGTCCTGTGTGTATAAGTAACTACCTGTCCTGCAACCCAGAATAACTGGGAGATTTGCTGTCTAAAGAACTGTAACTAGAAAGATTCTGTACTCACCATATGATATGGTTTGGCTGTGTCCTCACCTAAATCTCATCTTGAATTGTAGCTCCTACAATTCCCATGTGTTGTAGGAGGGACCTGGTGAGAGGTAATTGAATCATGGGGGTGGGTCTTTCCCATGCTCTTCTCATGAGAGTGAATAAGTCTCACGAGATCTGATGGTTTTATAAGGGGGAGTTTCCCTGCACAAGCTCCCTTGTCTTGTCTGCTGCCATGTGGTTCGTGCCTTTCACCTTCCACCATGATTGTGAGGCCTCCTCAGTCACATGGAACTGTGAGTTTATTCAACCTCTTTTGCAAATTTCCCAATCTCAAGTATCTCTTTACTAGCAATGTGAAACCTGACCAATACACCACATTAGACACAGCTGAGAAAAAAAAAAAGATTATGCACCTAAAACAAGGGAACTAAGTGAACATGTTGTGAATATACAACCCCAGGTTCATCTTAGTCTACTTGTCCCACAGAATGCTGACATCTGGGTTTGTACTTCCCAGGTGAGAGAATAAAGGATATGATTCTTCTCTATAAACCAATGACTGGTAAAATGCCTACAGAAAATTACAGCTGATTGTTTTTGGTCTGCATCTATCTCAGTCTCCCAACTCTAAAACCTACTTTGTAAAAAGTTTTGCTTGTTCAAAGCAATCACGACAAAACATAAATAAACAAAAACAAAGAAAAAGGCTTCAGAGAAACATAAATAATAAAAACAGATTATTGAAAAAAAATTTCCTCAGGTAAAAATAACATTTTACTTATAAATGAAGAGAAATTTGTAGAAAAATATTTATAGAATAAAAGGAACTCTTGTATGTTAAAATAATTAATGATGAAAACATGAGCTCAAGTAGCCACTTTGGAAAAGAGTTTGGTGATATCTGTTAAACATGCAACTACAGCAAATCCACCCTTTGATACGTACTTAGAAGAAATGAGGGAAAGTAAAAATTTGGCAATACCAAGTGTTGGCATGGGTGTGAACAATGGGAGCATTTTTATACTGCCGATTCGTGTGTAAACTTGTACAACCATTTTGGAAAAATAATTTGGCAATATCTCTTACATTTGGACACTCACATATCCTGCAAATTAGCAGGTATTTCACTCTCAGCCAAATATTTTATATACATTCTTACATTTTCTCAGGAGACGCGTAGAAGAATTCTCACAGCGGCTTTGTTCATTTAAAAAAAAAAAAAAAAAAAAAACTCCAGGCCCATCAACAGAAGCATTCATAAATATTAGGTTGGTGCAAAAGTAATTGTGGTTCTTGCCATTGGTTTCAATATATTGTGGTGTGTATTTACATGATGGAATCTGATACCTCAATGAATGTGAAAGTATCACAACTATTAAGTATCAATGTGATATTGACATAAAAAGCAAATCTCAAAGACTGCTATATAATATAATTCAATTTTTATGAAACTTAAAAGAGGAAAATTGAAAAATAAATATTGTTTCTGAGTTAAAATATACGATATAAAAGTTTTTAAAACCAAGATGATTATAACACAAATGTCAAGAGAATAATTCTCTTCTCTGGGCAGAATTGGAAAAGGAAAAGAAGGAACCCATTGGAATGATATATGTAAGATTATATTATTATGTAAAACAGAGAGTTCATGGGAATTTATTTAATTATTTTAGTTATAAACAAATATGTATTTTATAAACATGTAGAATATCACATTACTTAAAATAATTTGAATTATTATACTACATGTGGAAAAGAAAAAGATTAAAGGTTGAAAATATGTCATGTAAACTGACATAGATTAATCTCCAAGCAGAATGAATGAAAAGAGAAAGGTATAAAACATTATGATATATTTGAGAAATTTGAGAAAAAGATGGGAATATAAAACTTTAGAGATACGGACTCCCTTTGGAAAGGTACACAAAGAACAAGTATAAGTGGATGGCTGCTTTATGAAAACCGATTATTTGGGAAAGAGTATGTGGGTGGGAAGATCTTTTCTTAATTCTATTACATGCTTAAATAAGAAAAATCAGAGAAAAATAACTAAGAGATAGTCATCTGCAGAGATCCAGTGTCAAGAGGGGAAGAAGGAGAAGGAGAGGGATTAAGTATTATAAAGTTCAAGGAAGGACAAAATTAAATGTAGAAAGATATTATACTCCAAGAAAATAAAGAGAAAGATGGGGGAATTTTTCCCTTTTGTTAGTGGCTAAAACAACAACAATAATAAAACACTGAGGGAAAAAAAAGAAAAACGGAGTCTTCTGTTACCTAAAGCAAAACGGTATCATTTTTCTATTGATCTGTGGATCTAATAACATTCTTCCACTGCTTGTAATAATGAACTGTGTGTTACATTGATAACTTTAGTTTTATCTTCAATAATCAAATACTTAGCAATGTCCATTTTCATTTCAAGGAAACAATAGCTAGAATTCAATTATATTTAGTTCCTTAGAAACCCTGATGTCCATAAACATGTTTTTTGTCTTCACTTTTATTGATTTAAGTACACATTTACTTATCTCTTTCTAGAATATTGTAAGCATATTGAGAGCTTGTTCTGCCAAGTGTAATTTGTCTATATTACTGAAAAGTGTTAAACTATAGTGTTCAATAAGCAATAATATTTGTTTTGTATTTACTCATTATGTTATATGAAAATATATTCAGGCAAGATGAATTTTATTTGCTGGCATAATAGTTACTCTTCTTTATTTCTGTAGATGCTTACATTTACTTGGGTGCCTGTGTGAATTTATCGCTATCTTCATTAAGTCTTTGTTGTCAAACCCTCAGCAAGTATGTTACTAACTGAAAAGACTTGTTAGTCACATTAACGGGGCCAGATGTGTGCTTCAACGAACTGCCCTTACAAACTTCTGAAATGACATTGAACATGGCAGATACACATTTCTACAATTGGGAGGCTTTCGGTAAAAGGAGAGGCAGTAGGATGTAGCAGAATGGGGCATGGATTCTAGAACTTGTATATCTTGGTTCACATCCCATCCTTACGTTTGGCTATGTGGCCTCGCGTGACTTATTCAACCTTGTTATGCCTCGTTTTCCTCATCTGTGCAATGATCATAATAAGACTGTTGAAAAGACTGTGTCATTCTATATATAAAGCACTTAGAACGGGACCCATAATACAGCAAGAAACCATACATCATCATCATCGTCATCAGTACTTAAAATTTACCATTATCATCATTCCTAAGCAACTGTAGGTAAAGCAGCGTAAGTCCTCTGTCTGAGGTTTAAACAAATAGTTTGCCTTAGTCATCTTGGTTATGACACTACAAGAAAAAAAATTGTCTGAGAATTGTTTGAAAACAATTTCCATTTTACTTTGTTTGCTTATTTTATAAGAAAGTATTGCTCATCAATTAATATACTTTCACTTTATTGATTTTTTAAATAGTCACATGTTCTAGTCATGTAGTCACAAGTCAGACCACGTCACACAGTGGTTGGCAGGTGCTATACACAATTGAATGTCTTAACGTGTCAAGGTTTCAGGGACACATTCTGTTGATGGCTTTGCTCAGGATGCGTTTTTCACTATGTAGAGTTGACCTGCACAGTGATATTTACATATTCACTGAGTTGTTATTTGATCTCTAGAGGCATTATGATATGGAAATACAACAAGATATGATGTGAACCATTCTTGTATGCAAGAATGGAGAGGGATCGAAAACATGTTGGTAAATAAGACACTTCTGGTAGTTATATTAAAAAATAAGAGGTGGTATTTTATTACATTGTAATGATTGGAAAGAGACAAATATGGGTAAAAGTGCTCTGGGAAGGTTTATAAGAGAATTGGGGATATGGACTGATTTCTGGAGAAAGAAGTAACTGTGGAGACGAGCCATAGGGTGGACAGTGGGCTTGAGGGAATGCGGCAAGGCATTTTATGGGACTAATGAGTAAATTAGCCTTGGTAGGATTTGCAGTGAAAATCCTAGAAGAATGTTATTGGACTCAAAATAATGGGGGGGATTAAAATGGTTCTGTAATAGAAGTAAATCTGCCAAAATTCCTTCAGTCTTAGTCTCTTCAGTGAAATATCTCTGCATGCTCTTCTCCCTTCTCTGCTAAACCAGAATGAATTTTCTGAAATTTGAATGAAATTATGGTTGAACTACCCTTCTCACCATTCTGGACCCTATTCCCACACTTCACCACTAATCCTAGAGGATGAAGATCAGGGACGTTATTGACTTTGTTGATTTTGTATCCTCAGGGCACATAAGTGTGCCTGGTGCGTAGCAGATCCCTGAAGATATTTTTAATGAAGTTGTTGAATGGAGATCAAAGTTTAAGAGAAAGAATTGGACATGGATGTAGCATTCAGCTAATGGGAGAGATGTCATACTATAATCTGGATTGTGATGAGGTCAAATGTTCTTTTAACCTAATAAGTTTATGGTTATCCAAACAGAAAAAATAAAAAATAGTAAAAAACTACACACACATAACAGTATGTCATTGACCTGAAGGACCTGAAGGGGCCATCAATTTATTTCCCTACTGGGAAGGATGCCTAATATTTGTAGAGAGCTTTGAGAAAATTTATACTGACAGCCAACTGACATCCATAACAATGCATTCCTCAGAGTTTTACATCCCATCCCAGTTTCGTCATTTGAGGTACAAAATGCACTCCTCCCTCTAAACTGCTACAAATGATTTTGACAGATAATAGTTGTTTGAGGTTGAGATCAAGATCTCAAAAGACAGAATCAGAATGAAACAGAACTTCTGATTTCTGAGGATAAGATAGCTAGAGAGGAGTAATGGTGATTCCCGCTCTGCAACAAGTTATTTCTGCTCATCAGGGGTTACTAGAGATACAATCTCTTGGACTGATGAAAAGGCAGACTATGTATTTAATGGACAAAGTCCATTTCTTAAACTTATGTATTATCTTTTAAAAAAAATCGGGTCTGAACACAGCAATTAAATTACAACAACAACAACAACAACAACAACAGCAGCAACAACGTGAAAACAGTCTTATTCACTTTTAGCTTTTTATATTTCTAATTTCCCCTGTTGTAAAATATCTGCCAGTGCTGTATATCTGACAGTTTTTTTCCAGTTATATTAATCATTGCTCACTTTTTATTAAAAGACTGCTTCCAAATAATTAGGTATACAGCTTTTGCTTGGGCACATATATCTTGAGATTAACAATTCAGATTCAGAGCTTGTCTATAAAATTATGATCAGAAAACATGAGAGATATTCAGAGCTCTACTTCTTAATAGTGAACTATTGAAATGTGTTTCAGAAAACTGTTCCTGAAATAGATTTTGAAGGAAAATGTCATATGTACGGTATATAAACACGTCCTATATTGCAGTCTCTAGCCTTCCTGAGAAGTTCTGAGCAGATTTAGCAAGGTTAGAGTAGGGAAGTTAAACCCCGACCCTGAAAACACAAGGAGAAAACAGACCTAGGTTATCAGGAATGGGCATAAACACAAGAGATGAAGGGTTTCAATGAAAACAGAGCAGTAAATAATAAGACAACTTGAAATTCTGGGAGATTTACCATAGTAGGTTAAGAAAAAAGAACAGGTTAACCTTTGTCCATTTTAATTTCTCTGTCCAAATTCCCTGCCTCTTCCAACAGACTAGAGTGCCAAGTAAAAATTATATTAATGTATTGGGGTAGCTTGATTTACAGCTCATAAATTAATTTTCTTCCCTATGGGATCCTCTTTCCCCTGAGGTAATTTTACTTTACCGCCACACTGATACCTTGATTTTGCTAGCAGTTTCTTACTGATTCTCTTTTGTTTCTTTAATGAGCTCTACATTGTACCAGATGGGGACTGCTCCTTCAACCTGGAGCCCAGAGTGACAGTGACAGTGACAGTGGCTCCAAGACAGCTAGCAATAAGCAGATAGCATATGTAGCAGTCACATGTATAGTATTGTAAGTCACTGAAATATTGGCGACCATTATTTCTACTTCATCATTAATGGCTGAACTAATTGTTTATGAGTAATAATGATCATAAGATATAAAATTGTACTAAATTAAATTTGGGAATACACCTTTAATCTAAAACACAATTCAGGAACCTCATAATTGTCTTTTTAAAAATTACCTGATGCTTATCTTTAGCTACATAGCTAAGAAATGGAATACATACATTTGCATATAAATTATATTTATAATATATATTTATATAAATGATATATATCATATTTATACTCTATTCATATAAATCATAGATCATATGTATAATATATAAATTATATATCATATTTATAATATATATTTATATAAATTATATATGATATATGTTTAAATATCATAAATATATTTATAATATGTATTTATGAAATATATTTATAATATATATTTATAAAATATATATCATATAATATACATTTTTATAAAATATATATCATACATAATTACATTTATATAAAATATATGTCATAGTTATACATTTATATAAAATATATATCATAGTTATACATTTATATAATACATATCGTAGTTATATATTTATATTATATCATAGTTATATGATATATATTTATAAAACATTTATAAAATATATATCATATAATATATATTTAGATAAATATATATTACATATATCATATATTTATATAAAATATATATCATATATAATATATTTATATAAACATATATCATATTTATATTATATATCATATATATTTATATAAAATATGTATCATATATTTAAATAAATATATATGATTTGAACATACATATATGTTTATATATTTATATAAAATATATTTATACATAGATATAAAATATAGATCTATATTTATATATTATATATTATATAATAGATATAATTCATATACAATTTATTATATATCATTATATATAATTTATATATAATTTTTATATATTTTATATATAAATTACATATTTTTATATATTTCATATATCAATTATATATCAGTTATATATTATATATTTCATATATCAATTATATATCAATTATATATTATATATTTCATATATCAATTATATATCAATTATATATTATATATTTCATATATCAATTATATATCAATTATATATTATATATTTCATATATAAATTATATATCAATTATATATTAAATATTTCATATATCAATTATATATAAATTATATATTTTTATATTTTATATATAAATTATATATTTTTATATGTTTTTATATATTTTATATATAAATTATATATAAATTTTATGTATATGAATTATATAATTTATATATAATTTTATATAATTTATAAATATTTTAAGATGAGAAAAAATAAAGTTTTTACATTTTTGATTTTTATGAAGTCTTATAAAATGTCAGCTATACCTTTATTATTACAAGAGGCATTTTATTATATGTGCTTTAAATCTAATATACTTTGAATGTTAAAAATTGCCTTCTTCAGATTATGTATAAATTCCCAGAGAAAATGTGTGGCTGAGTAATATTTTGTTGAGGTACATAGCTCTTAGCATAGTGTGCATCCTGGATAAACACTAAATAATGATTGGCAATGCCATGGAAAATTGATTTACGTAAATCAGATTTCATTCTGTCCTATGATAGTGTTGTTTTGAAGCGTGTTTTATCTTTACATGTTACATTAACGCTTTATTTCTTAGAAAATTACAACTATGTATCTTAATAATGCTATGTATTTGGGTGATATGCAGAGGAGAGAATAGGCTGCTAATGATGATAGACCTGCCTCTCTTACCTTTTGGGAATTTAAAATGTAACTTCTCTTATGGCCAAATACACTTCTTCCATGGTTGAATAAGCATGGATTTTTCTTAAGAATCCACAAAATATGAAGATGGAGAAAATGCTTACTGACAGGGCTCCCAAGGGCTCAGAAGCCATCGTCTGTGTGATAGAAAAATACGTGAATCTGATCCAGCTTTAGAAAAAGCTTTGCAAACAACTGATATTATCAAAGGAAAGCCTGTACTATCCATAGTGACTTCTTTATATGAGATCTTTCTGTCTAGAAAGATACTGTTACACATATCACAAGTAAATTTCACCAGAGGTGTAGGTATTATTGTTCTCTAGGTAGTAATACAATATTAATCTCTCATTTAATATGAAACTAGCCACATATCTGTGAATAAAAATGCAGAAGTCTTTTATGACCTTTTTTTAAAAATTGACATAAGATACTGTAAGTGCATCCACTCCAGATTCACTTTAAAGTGTGTTACGTGTTTTAGGAAGACATGTCATATTAACCATTGTAATCTCAGTATTGGAAGGACCATCCATCGTATTGTTTCCCTTATCTTAGCAAGATTAATGCAGTATTTAAAAGCAACATTTGTTTACTCATCAGGCTTTGTCCAGTTTTAAAATCGTAAGTGGCTCTTGAGCTTTTCTACCCACTGATTTCCAGTTCAACTGTCATTTTAACTGATAAATCCTACATCTTTCCTTTGATGGTATTTATGTAATGGAATTAAACGTAAAACAACTTAAAAATAGCTTAGGAAAAGTAATGGGGCTCAGTGATAACTTATGTGGGAAATCCAACCTTCACTTAGAGGGTAAGAATATCTGGAGGAGAGGTTTTCTTGCAATTAAAACACTATCCTCTATTTCAACATTGAGGAGATTGTGGACGAAAATAATCTTATCCAGGCTCCCCATCATGCGTCTGCATTGTACTGAGGCAGGGAGGTGCTCTCATTCTTCACACTAAGATGCGGCTTTGAGTTACAACTTTCCCAAAGGGTCTGTCTTATATAAACCAAACCATTTCCTTGAAAAGCTTTACCTCTGCTACTTAACTGAACCTAAGTCTGTATCTCAGTACTCATCCCCAATTTGGTCAGTTCCCCATCAGTTCTATCATACAGGGTCCTCTTCTTTTATCACCACCATTGCACAGGTGTTTGAAAAGACAGCCAATATTCTTTTTTGCTCCCACTATACTTCCTTTTACATGACATTGCCTGATTATCAGCTCTCTACTTGTAGCCTGGAATTTCACACCCTTTTATTATCCTTTTTGCAGTCTTTCAATTGCTAAGATACTCCTTTTCACAACAATGACAAATACCCAGAATAGGCGCCACCACTTTCTCTTCCCTTTAGTCTCATAGATCACTCTTTCTTGTGGAACCTCGCCCCAGCCTTAACATCATTCACCACACTGTGAATGTTCCCAGCAACCGCTATTAATTTTTATGAGTTCACTCCTAAGGATTTTTGGACCTGCTTAATACCATCATGATTAATGTCAGTTTAAAATCCACAGTCTCCTCACCCTCATCTCCTGTCATCATCTTTGAGAAATTAAATATTTATGTGATGACCTGTGTCATTCCTGCATACAGTCTTTTGAGTTTTAAAAAATCTACTTAGCTGCATGGATTTTCATTTAATTCTTTTTTTTTTTTTTGTCCTCACTGGAATGACTATGGTTTGTATCTAATCATCAATAGGAATTGCTGTCTTTAAGATCCAAATCTCTGAAATATCTCTCTGCCCATAACCTCTATCCCTTTGCTTCTCTAAATTGTTTTCCCACGGAAATTGCACCCTTTGTTTTCGATATGCCTCCCCATGCCTCGCTTTCCACATTTCTTACAATGTGTAAGTGTCAGAGGTGTTTGAACCAGAGCAACTCCATCTTGAATAGGAGCTGGGCAAAATAAGGATGAGACCTGCTGGTCTGCATTCCCAGGAGGGTAAGGCATTCTTAGTTACAGAATGAGATACGAGGCCATTACAAGATATAGGTCACATAGACCTTGCTGATAAAACAGGTTGCTGTAAAGAAGCTGGCCAAATCCCACCAAAACCAAGATGATGATGAAAGTGACCAGTGGTCATCCTCACTGCTCCTTAGATGCTAATTATAATGCATTAGCATGCTAAAAGACACTCCCACCAGTGCCATGACAGTTTATAGATGCCAAGGGCAATGTCGAGAAGCTACCCTGTATGGTGTAAAGAGGGGAGGAACCCTCAGTTCTGGGAATTGCCTATCCCTTTCCCAGAAAACTCATGAGTAGTCCATCCCTTGTTTAGTATATCATCAAGAAATAACTCTATTCTTAGTTGAGCAGCCCTTGCTGTTGCTCTGCCTATGGAGTAGCTATTCTTTATTCCTTTACTTTCTTAATAAACTTGCTTTCACTTTATGGATTCTCCTCGAATTTTTTCTTGCTTGAGATCCAAGAACCCTCTCTTGGGGTCTGGATCGGGACCGCTTTCTGGAAGTTAACATAAGCCTCTCCTTCACCTCCCTTGTATTTCTTCTGATTCTGTTTGAATCCTAATGGAAACCTCAGTCCTCGCTTACTGACATTCGGCCATGTTCACCCAACGCTTCCCAATCATGAGTTAATATTTACATATAGCACTTCCAATTCTAGGCTGCTCAGCCTTCAAAAAGAATGTTATAAAACCTCAGTAATTGCATATCATACAACCTCAGTACAAATATCAGCTGTTCAGCATCTGCTATTTATAAAGGTAGTCTATAATTCTTTCGTATCTTTCATGGGCAGTTTTTCATCCTATGTTTTCCTCATAATCACCTTTTCTAAAATGCTGTCTTTCCATATACCAATGTCTTTCTTGCGGTTGGCAGGGCTTGAATCACTGAGGAGGTAATGTTTGAGAGTGGCCTGAGCATTGGGAAGCAGCCAAGCAGGAAAACATTGGGGGGAAGAGCATTCCAAGCAAAGAAAAAGCAAGATTCATTTATTTATTTGTGTATTGAGACAGAGTCTTGCTCTGTCACCCAGGCTGAAGTGCAGTGGCACAATCTTGGCTCACTGCAACTTCTGCCTCCAGGGTTCAAGCAATTATTGCGCTTCAGCCTCTCGAGAAGCTGGGATTACAGGCATGTACCACCACACCCAGCTAATGTTCACAGCTTTAGTAGAGGCAGGGTTTTGCCATATTGCCCAGGTTGGTGTCAAACTCCTGGCCTCAAGCAATCTGCCCACGTCAGCCTCCTGAAGTGCTGAGATTACAGGCATGAGCCACTGTGCCTGACCTGGAATGAGTAAGGTTTAAAGGCTGAGATTTTAAAAAATCATTTTGTGCATTAAACAAATAAACAGATGTGTGACTGGAGTATAGCAAGAGGGTTTATACATGGGAGGTGAGATCTGAGAGGCAGACAAGGGTGTTGTAGAGCCCTCTGGTCCATGGTAAGGAGTTTGGATTTTATTTTAGTGAAATTCAGGGTTTCTCAAACTTGGCATTATTGAAATTTGGAGCCAGATAATTGTTCTGGGGCTGTCCTGTGTGTTGTGGGATGTTTAGCAGCCTACTTAGCCTCTTCCCCCTAGATGTCAATAGCAACCGTCCCTTGCCCCAATGTGACAATAAAAAATATCTTCAAACATTGCCAGGCTTCCTCTCAGAGGCAAAATCACTCCCCAGGGAAGTCATCGGAGTATTTCAAGCAGGGGAGAGACATGATTTGTTGTGTTGTTTACAAATTGTCATACTGGCTTCTTTCTGGAGAATGAAGTATTAGAAGGTAAAATTAGAAGCGGAGATGGTTCAGAGGCTATATGTGTTGTTTAGCTGTGAGAAGATAGTGGGATGGACTTCAGGGCTTTCTATGAAGGTTGTTCAACTTACATGATGTTTGCAAGCATTATAGAGTTCGGTCATTCCATTTATGGAAGAGTATATAAGGCATCATATTGTTAATTGTGGATGTCAGTAAGAAGTTGCCTAGAAACAAATGGAGCTCAGAGTTCAAGACTGAATTTATTAAGACAAAATAGTTGGTATCATCAGCATTGGTAATGTAATTGTTGAATTCACAGAGTACCAGTGAAAAACAACCACTTTTACTCTCTCAGGCTGCAAAGGAGTGAAATGTAAACAGAGGGTGTCTTCTGTACACCATAGACAAAACTTAAAATGGATGAAAGACCTAAATATAAGAGATTAAACTGTAAAACTCAGATAAAACACGTGTACATCCTTATAACTGTGGATTAAGCAATGGTTTCTGAGATAAGACATTGCAAAGACGTTGCAATCAAAAGCAACAAAAAATAGATAAATTACTCTTTATAAAAATGCACACTTTGTGCTTCAAATGACACTATCACAAAAGTGGAAATTCAACATACAGAACAGGTGAAAATAATGGCAAGCTGTGTATCTGATAAATGTGCAGTGTCGAAAATATATAAAGTTATTACAGTTCAACAATAAAAAGACAACCCAATTAAGACAATAGAGAAAGGATTTTAACAGATTTGTGTCCGAAAAAGATGTACAAATGGCCAATAAGCACATGAAAAAAAAAGTTCAGCATCATTAGTCATTGGAGAAATCCAAATCCAAATCGAGATAAAGATACTCTTTCATATCTACTAGGTTGGCTAAAATAAAAAAGGCAATAACAAATACTGATGAGGATGTGGAAAAAATTAGAACCTTTAAGCATTTCCTCAAAAATGCATGATGGCGCACAGTCAGTATAAAAAATAATTTGTGGTTTCTGAAAATGTTGAATATAGAGTTTTGGTGACTTAGCAGTTTTACTCCTAGATACAGACGGATCCAAGACGATTAAAAATACATTTCTGTGCAAAAAGTTACACACAAATATAGCAGCATAATTAACAATAGAAAAATAGTGGAAACCAAATATCCATCAACTTTTGAATAGAAAAACAAATGAGTATAAACATGCAATGAAATATTATTCAGCCATAAAAGTACTGATTCATGATATACTGATTCGTGCTATGATATGGATGAACCTTGAAAACAATATGCTGGGTGAAAGAAGCCAGATCCAAAAGACTGCATGTTATATGATTCCATTTATGTAAAATACCCAAAATGAGCAAATTTACAGCCAGACAGTAGATTTGAAGTTGCCAAGGGGAAAGGAAGAAAGCAGAATGGGAATAACTTGTAATGACTGTATGAGCATATGCATTTTGGAGTAAGGAGGGTAAAAAAAAAAAAAGTTCTGGAATTTGGTAATGGTAATACTTGAACAATAATTTTGTGAATATACCAAAACCCACTGAATTGTACACTTTAAAATGGTAAATACAATGCTACATAAATTATTAATAAAATAAAACTGTGTATATGTACAAACACTCAGGTTTGGTGAGAGTCTGCCTAATCCTCCTTTCGTCTCTCCAAACAAAAATAGAGGAGTGAGTGGAGTTCAAAATACTAGTTATAGATAAAGCTGAATTGAAGTGTGATGATTGCATAACATGGACACAATGAAGTTGTGATATAACTCCTAAATGAAACAGGTAAACCCATCGAGTCAGACAGTTTTATTGAAACACCCCCTCTCTCAGCCATGCGTATAGGAAAACAGGTTGGAGGGCATGTGCTCTGCAGGTAGGCAGAACTAGAAGGGAAGCCCCAGAGAGGCTGAGCCAAGGATGGTAGATTTCTGCTTTCCAGGGAGAATTGTTACCCTCCCTCAGTCCTCTCACATGAAAACATGATCCCAGGGAAATTGAATCTCTTGTGAACAGATTTGGGAGGGTGATGAGTTCAATTTTGTGCATGTTGGGTTTTGTGAGCATGAAACTTTCAAAGTGGAGGTGTTGATAGAAAGAAGAGTCTATGGTTCTGAAGTTTATTACCCCAGGCAGCTCTGCAATCTTTTAATATCTGCCTTAAAAATGGCAGGGAAGGGTCAGAATGAGTATCACAAGAGTTGACTTTTCTAGCCCAACAAGCAGCCATAAAAGTGGTTTAGTAGTGTGAAAAGAAAATAAATCTTGGGACCCTAAAACCACTGAGCCAAAAGGAAAAGTCAAGCTGGGACCTGCTTAGGGCAAACCTGCCTCCTATCCTATTCCTTAAAAAAATAGCTACTAAGATTAATAATAATAATAATAGTAAAATTTTAAAAAGCTACATACCTCACAGGAATTTCCTATGGACAAAGTACAGACAGAACTCACAGTCATCCCACTGTTCACCGATATAAATGTATATCTGCTTGCCTCCTTTGGAAAGGCTAATCAGAAACTTGAAAGAATGCGGCTGTTTCTGTCTCTTGTCTACCTGGGAGGTGGAAACCCTCTTCCCTCTTTTGAGATGTCCTGCCTTTCCAGACTGAACCAATGCACATCTGACATATATTTGTTGATGTCTCATGTCTCCCTAAAACGTATAAAAGCAAGCTGTACCTCGACCACCTTGGGCACGTGTCGTCAGGACTTCCTGAGACTGGCTCACATCCGTGCATCCTTAACTTTGGCAAAATAAACTTCCTAAATTGACAGAGACTTGTCTCAGAGATTTGGGGTTCACGATAGAAATTGCAACCCTCTGTTTTAAAGAGATGGGTAGGTTGTGTTCAAAAGTGAAAATTCATGTAAATGGAGGCTGCTATAAATTTTAGGTTCTTATTCCATGAAGTTTATTGCTTCTTAGCATTCACAGTTTTCAATATGGAGAACTTTATTTTTTTCTTTTGTTTTCTTGTTTTTTGACAATGAGAAGAATCATACTCTATAAACCTATTGCTTGGGGAATGGGAAAAAAATAAAAGTCATTATGCCTGAGAATTTTTTGCTGAAAGTGTCTATTCCTGTATTTGTAGGTCCTATAGACAGCATTTTATTACTCTAATAAGGAGAAATACATACAAATTGTTTCTGCCTTTGCTGGAGTTTACACTGCATGGACTGTTTTTATTATGATAAGCTAAATAATCCAAAGCTTCCATACACTGGGAAACTTAATGGTTTGTGAAAGAAAGGTAGCCTGGGAGCTGAAATAAAAACATGGATATAAAAGCAGATAGACACTAGGCTGTCACGTTTGTAAGAGAATTATTCAATTCACTGAGTACTGATTGCCATTTTATTATCTGAATCAATACCAGTGCAGTTAATGTGGTACTTAGAAATCATAAAAATGAAGGTAGGATAATTGTTCCCCTAAACGGAAGCCTTACATAAATATTTTAAACCTCATATAATGAAATCACATTGGAATATAGAGGAACATGGGCCCATATGAACACTACCAGCGTTAAGCAACTCTTGAGATTTCCTTCGCTCTTCAGTAGACTTCATTTACAGTTTAATCAAAATGCTAGCTACTGCCAAAACTAAAGGGATGAAGAGTTAACAAACTATTTTTCCTCTTGGAAAATATTATTCATAATTAAATAAAAACTTTAAACATTATATCTATTACCTTTTTATATTTTTATTTTATTAGGATATCAAGAATTTTAAAAATATTATATTAGTTTACATAACAGATTCAAAGAATTTTAGAACATAACTAAATAAATGATCTGTGTATTTATGTCATTTTATAGGTGAAAAGTGCTAAGGCCTATAAATATTAAATAATTAGATGAAAGTTATAGTTCAATTAGAGTTGGAGCCCAGGACAGTGATCTAGATCTCCTAATCCTAATTTCAGGATATCTTTTCTAAAATTATTTTGCCTACAACATTTTCTGGCAGATGTTTGAACCAGTCAACAAGTTAAAGTCATCAGTGAGCTGTTTGCCTCTTTTAGGTTAGGATGGTGAATATCTCTTTACATCATTCATTATTGAACTTCCCAAATGAATAGCTCCTTAAATCATTCATTTTTAAACTTCCCAAATGCTTCTTTTTAACATTGAAGTGTAAGTACGTGTTTTATATGATACGTTTCCATACACTGACTGCACTTGAGCAAGTGATCTATAACTTGCTCGAGTTTTTCTGTTTCAGAACTTCAGAATCTCTCTTAAACTACCTCTACCCCAGGTCAATACTTGGCCCTTTAGAGTGTAGATTGGCCCTACTTGTGTTTGAGGAATTCACCCACTTAGTCGTATGTAGTTGTAAGTTGCTTACTCTTATTGTTCTATAAAGCTTTATTGTGTCATCATATCATAGTTATCTATAGTGGCATTTGGTTATTTTCTAGTTTTTGTTTGTTTGTTTTTACCAATACTTTTTCTTTACTTATTGAAAGTAAATGAGTTTTGGTGAACACAGTATACATTTTTGTTGAGAATAATCCTCTGGATATACAGTTGATTGGTTGTAGGAGATGCATATGTTCAACTTCTGGAGGGGTTTTCAAAGTGGTTGTATCAATTGACGTTACCACCAGTAGTGTGTGAGAAATCTGGTTGTTCCACCTCCTTATCAGAAATGGATATGATGATGTTCATTTTCAGTTTAACCATTTTCTTGGGAACAGTGTTATCACATGTTGCATACAACCCCATATGTGAGTATTTGCATTCTCTTTTTTCCATTGCATCCTTTTTTAAAAATTAATTGATAACTCACATGTAACAAAATGCATGTGTTTTTAAGTATGCAGTTTAGAGTGTCAACAAATATAATCACTCACGAAACTGTGATCCCAATAACATATGGAAGATTTCCATCATCCAAGACAGTTTCTGTGTTACCTTTTCCAACTCTATCTTCTCTACCACAGAAGGAACCTCTGCTCTCACGTCTATTCCCACAAGTTCATTTTGTTTGTTTTTCAACCATCAATGAATAGAATCTCTTGAATTTGGCTTCTTTTGACAGGTTTTGTCAATTTATGCGTGTTGTTTAATATGTCAGTAATTTGTTTCTTTTTATTGCTGAGTAGTGTCCCATTGTGTAACTACTGCACAATTTGTATTTATACGCCAATTCAGCAATGCAAGGACAGTGGAGTAAGATATAGGAAAAAACAAACTGTTTATTTTACTATACTCTCACAACACTTAATACAGAATATTTCTGTGCCCCAAGATGCGTGTGTGTGGGAGTGGTTCCTTATATACCAAGCAAACAATTTTTTTCATGGACACCAACTGGGTGTCCTCTAATTTAATATAATTTCAATACTATCTACCTGGAAATAGCATCAGATGCCACAGGTTGAGGATTCAGTCTCACAAGACTGTGTCCCACTTCACATCCCAGTCACAAGTCTGGGTCTCCAGAACTGACCAAGTGGCTGTAAACTGGGATTCCCATCACCACTTTCTGGGTTCAATTCATTTGTTAAAGCAGGTCACAGAACTCAGAAAAAAACACTTTATTTGCATTTACCCAATTATAACAAAGGATATTTTAAAGGACACGAATAAACAGTCGGATAAAGAGATGCACAGGGCAAGGTTTGGAAAAGTCCCAAGTGCAGGGGCTTCTGTCCACTGGGAGTTGGAGTGCATCACCACATGGATATATTCTTATTCACCAACCTCTAAGCTCCCTCAACTCATTCCTTTTGGGCTTTTATAGAGCTCTCATCATTTAGGCATGATTGATTAAATCATAGGCCACTGGCGATCAACTCAATCTACAGCTCCTCTCCCCTCTCTGTAGGTGGGGGTAGGGCTGTAAGTCCCAATCCTTTAATTACATGATTGTATCCCCTGGTAACCAGCATCCTAGTCTTGTAGTTATTTAGAGACTTTTAAGAAATCACCTCATTAATACTCTGGTTTCTCTCTAGATTGTATAAATCTTTTCCTTTTTACAGAAATCACCTCATGAACATAAACACTGGTATGATTGAAAGGGGTTTATTATAAATCACAAAAATGTTGTTTTTCATCTTTATGGATCTGAAGCTGTTCTGCAGCTCTTTCAGAAATAAAAAGCCAAATATTTTCACAAAGCTGCTCTTATTCTTCGAGTCACTTAGGAAATTACAAGGGTTATTGGAGCTGTGAGTCAGGAACCCTGAACAAAAACCAAAATATATATTTCATCACAGTTGGTTTTTTTTTCTAGTCTGGGGTTAAGACAAATCGAGCTATAATAAACATTGTAGGCAAGAACATTAAATATGTATAATATGTGTGTATGTGTATATAGGTAATTTATAATCTCAAATATTCTTCACTACTCTGTGGCTTACCTTTTCATTTCTGTGTTTTGCCTTTTTATTTATTTCAGTTGCAATTAGATGAACAGATAATTTAAATTTTGATGAAATCTAATTTGCCAACTTTTCTTCATGGTTAGTGCCTTTTGTGTTTTGTCTAAAAGATATTTGCTACCACTAAAATGACAGATTTTCTTTTATGTTCTTTTTAAAGTTTAGCCTTTATGTTATTAATATGTCATCCACCTTGAATTAATTTGTGTATATGGCATGAAGAAGGGGTCATGGTTCATTTCTTTTTTATGTGAATTTACATTTTTTCTATAGGTTTGTTTTTTTGTACAAAGTAAGATTTTTTCATTGAATTTATTTGGCACCTTTGACAAAAATACGTTTGGCATTAAGTGTATGTTTGTTTTGACAACCATGGGAGGGTAATATTCATCTTCTAGGTTTATCCTTTTTCAAGATTATTTTGTCACTGAATCTGAATCTTTTGATTTACATACATAATTTAGAATAAATTTCTATTTGTGAAAAATCCTGGTGAACTTTTGATTGAAATTGCATTGCATTGTGGATCAATTTGGCAATAATTGATATCTTAAAAATATGTTATATTCTGGTCAAGGAACTTGGCATTTATCTCCATTTATAAGAACTTTTCTTAATTTCATTCCTGAAAGTGTCCATAGTTTTAAATTTTTTAATATAAAGACTTATATAATTCCTATTAGCTTTTTTCCTATGTACTTTATTAATTAAAAAAACTGTTGCAAATGTAATTTAAAAATTTTATTTTCCAGTTTACTGTCAATATTTAGGAATACAATTAGTTTTTCTACATTTATTTTGCATCCTACGGCCTTGTAAAATTTTGTTTCTTCTACATATTTTTTGACGATTTCATAGAATTTTCAAAGTATATAACATTGTCATCTGGACATAAAGACAGTTTTACTACTTTTCCATCTCATTGGCTTTTACTTATTCATCTTACCTTATTTTATTGGCTAGGACTTACAGACGATTGTTGACTAGAAGTGATGAAACCAGATGTTCTTGCTATTTCTTGATTTAGCATGAAGACAATATTCCATCTTTAAAAATTATCTTAGCTGTAGATTTCAGGTAGAGCCCTTTTATCAGGTTGAGATTTTCCTTTCTATTACTAATCTGCCGAGAGGGTTTTTGTTTTGTTTTGTTTTGTTTTTTCACAGATGAGTTTGGATTTTTATCAGGTGTTTCAGTAGTAACTGAATTTTGTCCTTGTAATTTTGTCCTTTATTCTTTTAAGATAGTGAATAACACCGATTTTTTTGAATGTTGAATTAACCTTGCCTTCCCAAGATAAACGTCACTTGGCCATGATACATGATTTCATTTATATAATTTCTGGATTTGATTTGCTAATATTTTGTTAGCATTTTTGCATCTATGTTTCTCAATTTCATTAAATGGGAATTTTTTTGATAACTAATGTAGTTGAGCATGTTTTACTATCATCCTGTGGTCATTTCGATATTTTCTTTTGAGAAGTGTTTACATTTGTTATTAATAATTTTAAATTGTTTTATTATTTTTAAATTATATATTTAGGAATGAAGTTACTTGTTAGGTGTGATTACCCCGTTTTGAGGATTGCCTTTTCTAATTCCTGATAGCATTTTTTAAAAGTTTTTTGTTTTAGTATAGTCCAATTTATTATTTCTTCATGAGTAGTAGTTTTGTCTTACATAAGAAAGCCTTGCAAGCTCCGCCTCATGGGTTCATACCATTCTCCTGCCTCAGCCTCCCAAGTAGCTGGGACTACAGGTGCACGCCACCATGTCCAGCTAATTTTTGTGCTTTTCGTATTGGCCAGAATGGTCTTGATCTCTTGACCTCGTGATCCGCCCACCTCGGCTTCCCAAAGTGTTGGGGTTACAGGTGTGAGCCACTGCACCTGGCCGCTTATATTATTTTTATAATGATATTTATATTATTTTTATAATGATAACAAATGTCTACAGATATTCCATGGCAATTGTTTTGTTCTGGTTTGTAACACTTATTTGACTTATTTGTAATTGCATAGTATTTTCATTTCCCTTTAGACACCAAGATATTTCCTGCACAACTTACATCTCTTTAGTTCATTCTTGGATTATAAACACACAGACTTTGCATACAGTATACACTCAATAAATGTCTGTTAAAAGAATACATCAATTTATTTATGGACATATATGTATGCCCACCTAATAGTTTTATATGATATGTATATTTTACTTTATACTATAATTTGTTATTTCTCTAGTAAACTAAATACTGATTTTATGATTTCTAAGCAAATACAAGTTCATTAGGAATTTTGTAGGAAATACTACTCGTTTTGCACATAGAAAAATTGTTGTCGGCTAGCTGGGCTATTTTGAGAAAATATATTTTCTTTGATCCTGAAAATAATCTACAACCAGTTTCATACATCATCATCATCATTATTATTATTATTATTATTTTTGAGTCGGAGTTTTGCTCTTGTTGCCCAGGCTGGAGGGCAGTGGCACAATCTTGGCTCACCACAACCTCCGCCTCCCAGGTTCAAGCGATTCTCCTGCTTCAGCCTCCTGAAGAGCTGGGATTACAGGCACCTGCCACCACACCCGGCTAATTTCTTTGTATTTTTAGTAGAGATGGGGTTTCGTTATGTGGGTGGGCTGGTCTTGAAATCTGAGATATTAAAGGACTGAGCCATTTGGAAAATTGGGGAAAGAATATTTCAAACAGAGAAAACAGGAAAGGGAACAGCTTGGAGGCAGTCTTAAGTGTGGCATGCTCCAGAAGGTCAGGGTACTTAGAGCATGCAATGGGAGAGAAGCTGGATTGTAGATGAGACAAGAGAACAAATGTAGACCAGATCCTTTAGGATCTTGTAGGTCAGCCTGAGAAACTTGGATTGTACAATGAGTGAGATATAGTACTACTGAAGTACTTGGAGCAGAGGAGTAATACATTATTTTTTTAGCTGAAATTTTAGCAAGACCACTCTGAACACTTTTTGAGTATAGATCATAGGAATTTTAGGATACAAGCAGAGAGACCAGTTAAAAAGCTATTACAATAATCCAGATAATACTAATGAGAATTTGGTATGTGAATGTAGCATTGAAGTTACTAAGAAATGACTGGACCCGCATTGGGTAATGAATTTTATCAGAGTGTAAATTTTACGTGAACTTCTTCAGGATGCTTATATTATTAACTCTTGTGTGTGTTCCTTTTGAGTAGTAATATTTCTCCTCTCCAAACTTGGTATATAATCTTCTCGTTTCCATGTAGTATAAGAGAATAATGCCACCCTGGCTGATTATTTTCTCTCTAGATATGAGGTTTGTATTTTTTTTTAATTTTACCATAAGTATTCTTGCAGAATTATCTTCTTTTTCAATCAAGTTGAACTTCGGGAGATAAAACTAGAGCTGTAATTTGCCCAGTAAATTGAGTAATTAGGCCTGAAAACTCCAGTCTTTTGTCAACTCAGGCCGTATTTTATTTTCCTACATCTGTTGTCCTCTGATGTATTTTTGAATTCTTATGTCTATCCTCTTTAAACATGTTTTCCACCATATATTGGACGTTCTGCCTCTTTTAATTAATCCTGTGGATTTTTTTTTTTCATGTTTCTCTTTTAATTTGCCTGTTCAGTTTTCTGTTGTTACCATTATATTGTTTTCTGCTTCCACTGTGTGTTTTTCTCTCATTTTATAATGAAATATAGCTGATGTATATAAAACAATGAAACTTAAGTGTCCAGTATAATGAGTAATTAGAAGTGCAAATATTATGATCACGTAATAGATATTTATTGAATGAATGAATTAAATATGCAAGTCTCCCTGCTTTACCCTCCATTTTTCTAGGTGTTAATTGGGGCACAAACACATTTAAGTAGCCATCTGCGCAAAATGATTGACTCTGAGCACCTTATATGGGTTCCCCGGAGAGGGAGTGTTTGTGGTGACTCCATCCTTGGTTTTTCTGTGGCTTTTTGCTGTGGAGAACCTATCAGGTAAAACAACACGGATATGTGCCTCCCTGAGTCTTATTCTATGATGGAATTAACCAAGTAAGTAGGAGAATGACCAGGTCTAGAGAACCCCCAAGCTCTCTCAAGCCCACAGGCTTAGGTTAACCATTTTACATGTCACCCGGGGGAATTATCCATTTTCTGGAGTGTAGAGCTTCTTGGATTGTGTCTCTGTCTGCCTCGATCTGAGTATTATTTAATTCATTTGTATGTGTTAGTACAGACTTCAGGAGACCTAATTCTATTTGGCTAGAATTTTAGTGTTCTTATTTCTCTTATTTTCGAAGTTTTAAAAAGAAATCCATCCATGATTCGGCTTGTTTTCCCCTTCCTGAGTGACTTCTTTCTCCCCATAATTGTCTGAAAGAACTGTATGGATTCTTTTGAATTAACTAATATATGTACTGGTACTTCTACTCATTAAATTTGATACATAGGTTATTCCAATGAATTTCCCCTATTTCCCAAGGTCAAAATTTCTCATACAACATAATAAATGCATGAAGAATAGCAGAGTTGACCTAGTCAGTCTGATTAAACTCTTGTTTGAACATGGCACACTGTGTTTATGACAATTTGTACTAATTCACTTTCAGTGCTGTTGAAGAATGTAAATGTAGTGAAAACGGCATTTAAACAGCCAACATTGTTACAATACATGGCCATTCTATTTTTTGATGCTGAAGACCTCTACAGATTGCATAAAATGGAAAATAACCATAAGAATCCTAATGTGACTGATGCAAAATAACATTTAGTTCCCACAGAGAAGCCTTTCTTCAAAACTTCCGTTAAGGTTAAATATCTTTTAAAAATTCAACAAAGAGCATAGCATGAAAATCGACTCTTAGTGACACCTGTTAATGGAAAAAAAGAAAAGAATATTTTACACCAGGGCAGTGAAAGGAAAAACTGAGAGTGTGACTAAGAAGCAATATGAAAAACCCTCCATTGATGCCAACATGGATTTCACACTCCTCTGTTAGCTGCCAATTCTATTTTAAATTACCAGGCCTCTGCTGCTAAAGAAATATATGAAATGTATTATGAATACTGTGTTCTTGCATGTCACTGGGTATTGACATATCCATAATATATTCTACCACTGGGTGATACTAGAACCATTGTCCTTGAGGTGAATAAACAGGTAAGATGATGGAAAAATCGGGCTAAAGCCTGATCATAACAAGAAGATTGAGTTAGAGCTAGGGATGTTTTGAGCTATGTTAAAATATTTTATAACTATGTACAACAAAATCTTTACCTTTTCTTTGGGACAGCACTAGAAAAACAACTCTTGTCTTCTTGGCACATTCTATGGAAATTTATATTCATCTAGATTATAGAGAAAATGTTAGCAAACTGATGAAATACTATTTTCCTATAATATTTTAAATATTGGGGCCTATTTTATCTCTCTCTTCCACTCTCTGTTTCTGTATGTATTTTATATATACAGTTAACTCTTGAACAGTGTGGAGGTTAGAAAAACCAGTTCCCAAACGTGGTTGAAAATCTGTTTATAACTTTTAATTTCCCAAAATTTAACTACTATAGCCTACTGTTGACTGAAACCCTCAATAAAAACATATATTATAAACTGTATTATTTTAATAAAGTTAGATAAAATAAAATATTAAGAAAAATACAAGAAATAGAAAATATATTTATTAAGGAAAGTGGATTATCATCAAGGCTTTATTCTCATCTTCATACTGAGTAGTCTGAGGAGGACGAGGGATTGGTCTTTCTGACACTGCTTCTGTATCTTCTTCCTCATTGTCTGGCACTGGTTCAGAAGCAGTTATCTCCATCAATTTGTCTTCCATTAAGTCTTCTTGTGTGTGGTCTGTTAACTCTTGAATTCCTCCCAGATCCATATCTTGAAACTCTTCAATCCCTACCTATTTTGTCATAGCCACAATCTGTTTAATGATTTCCTTGACTGGATCTGTCATAAATCCAATAAAGTTATGCACAACGTTTGGATATAGTTTTCTGCAGGATGAATTTATTGCTTCAGGCTTGATGACTCAGGTTATTTTCTGTAACAACAATGGAATCTTCAATAGTGTGATCCTTCCAGAGTTTCATGATATTCTCTCTATCAGGGTTCTCTTCCACATCATTGACAGTCTTATCCATAGGGTACTGTGCGTATTGAGACAGAGGTGCTTACAACATGCTGACCTACAGGCTGAAATAGAGATGTCATATTTGTGGAAAAGTAGACTACTTTGTCACCTTTGCTATTGAACTCTTGAGGTTCTAGGTGGCCAGGGGCATTGGTCAACATTGAAATAACTTAAAAAGGCAATCCCTTACTGGCAAGGTACTTCCTAACTTGAGGGGCAAAAAAAAAAAAAAAATGACATCAATGAAACCAATCCAGAAAAAGTGTTCTTATTGCCCAGGTCTTCTTGTTGTGCAACCAAAAGACTGGCAGCTGGTGTTTAGTTTTTCTCTTCAAGGCTCAGGGTTTAGCAGCTTTATAGATAAGGGCAGTTCTGATCATAAACCTGATTGCGTTTGCAAAATAAATAAATAAATAAATAAATAGTAGAGTAAGCCTGTCACTTCCTGCCTTAAGTCCTGGTGCTTGCTTCTTTTTCTCATTAATAAATGTCCTCTGTGGCTTTTTTTCCCCCCCAAAATATGGCACTTTGTTCTTCATTACAAATTTGTTCAGGTAGATATACCTTCTCCTCACTGTTTTTATTAATGGCATCTGGGAACTCTGTCTGCTGCCTCTTGGTCAGCAGAGATAGCTTCTCCTGTTACCTTAATATTTTTTAAGCCAAACTGTTTTCTTAAATTATTAAGCCATCCTTTGCTGGCATTAAACTATTCAGCTTTAGATCCTTCACCTTCCTTTTGCTCTAAGTCGTCACAAAATGACTTTGTTTTTTCTTGAGTCATACTAGAGTCTATAGGTATGCTTTTCATATAGCAGTGTTGCAGACTTCATCATCACTCTGCTGGGCAGATCTGGAAGTGGGATTGTCCTTCTGAATTGAGACAAGGGATTCAGCCTTTGTCACCTCATATCCACCAGTCATAAATAATGAGTTAGCTCTTTTTGGGTGAACCCATTTCTGAAGAGGAAATTAGCTCATTAGCCAGCAGCCCCTAATACTCTCAATAGCTGATGAAATGATTACTTCACTCCTACTCGTGACATCTGAATGATGTACCATGGTTTCCCTGCTTTCCAGACACTTGGGCCATTCATATAGCAAGTTTGCCTCCCCTGGGAACAGTTCCTCTGGGATCTGCTTGGTCTCTTTTTCTGGAGAAGCTAACAAGAGGAAAGCAAGTAAAACAAACTACGATACCCACTACTCCAACTGGTTTCCAGGGGTGGTATCTGATTGAGGTCCCAACTTTGGTTCCAGTTGATAAAAGTTTGGATATTTGCGGTTGCAGTAGCTGGTGTAACCTTGCTGACTAAACCTATATTTTGGGGCCCATGTCTAGCTTACACTACACCATGGACACTTCTTTGAGCAGCAGTCAGCCGACATTGACCATGATTGATGACAGAGGTCGTCTGATATCAGTCGGCCACATGATTTTGCTTACTGAATTACCTAATATGTCTTTTGTGGTAGCTGCTCATTGGTGAGTGTTACCATGCAATAAAAACATCATGACAAGTTGTGCTTGCTCTCATTACTCTATTTACATGTCAGTTGGTGCAACTCATACAATTCCGTCTTGCTACAGAGTAGAGTTGAAAGGAATAGAGAGTGTATTGAAAGGGGCACATGAAAAATATATAGCACAATTTATCATTTCTTTTTCTTGGCATCTACTCTTTTTTTTTGTTTTGTTTTGAGATGGAGTCTCACTCTGTTGTTCAGGCTGGAGTGCAGTGGCATGATCTTGGCTCACTGCAAACTCTACCTCCCAGGTTCATGCCATTCTCCTGCCTCAGCTTCCTGAGTAGTTGAGATTACAGGTGACCGCCATCATGCCCGGCTAATTTTTTTTTAATTATTATTTTTAGTAGAAACGGGGTTTCACTATATTAGCCAGGATGGTGTTGATCTCCTGACTTCATGATCTGCCCACCTCGGCCTCTTATTATTTCTTCAGGTAAAAAAGGTGTGTTCCTAATACAAAAGATACAGAAAGTTCTAGAAGCTACATGGAATGTGAAATACTAGTTATTATCAGAAGCTAAAATTCTAGCTATCTCTTTATGCCATGTGGCAGGCATAAAAATGAAGTAAAATAAAAAACGTGAACATAGATGCCATAATTTTCACTTCATTAGTTAGCCGTGAGGTCTTTGTTGGTAATCACAGGTGCCTTCTTTGACTGCAACTTGTGGTCCCAAGTTTTAGTTGCACCCCATTTGAATGGCATTATTTATCTGGTAGAATAACTCAGATTTTTATTGGAGTCTTTGGTTACCCTGTTGCATTTCCTCACAGACCTGAATTATTCAAGGCAGTACTAAGGGGAGCCTCCATGAGTCATGAGTCACCTGGGCTCCTAACATTGTTCTTTTCCCTGTTGCTTTGCAGCAGGACATTTTTCTCTTAGAAATCAGAATTTCAGGAAATTCATTGATCCATTTGCTGCCTGTGGGACCAAAAATTATTCTCTTAGAAATCAGAATTAGTCATTTCAGGAAATTCAATGACCCCTTTTCTGTCTATGGGACCAAGAGAAAGAAAAAAAAGGGAGTGAGTACAAGGTGGTCAGAATGCAATCTCAGCTTTCAATTTAATGGAATCACGATGGTGTTCTCTCCCTCCCGGAAGGATTCCTCCTTTTGAGCACCAAAATCTAAATATCCGGAAAGCCCATGCTAATGGGGATGGGGAGAACAAATCCTTCCAACATGTTATGTATGTTAACAGTGAGAAAAATCACTCCTAATTCTGCTCTTTGGCTCTTAAACACATATATCCCATCTGTGGAACAGATTGCACCATATACCCAGTACTAATTTAAAGCATATAATACATTTTTTGATTGACACTAATCCTATAGATATTAACTATTCTATCGAAAATATTGTGGTAATGGAAGACGTGGTAAGACTGAAAATTTTCTGTAGTAGAACCCATTGCTATCCTTGTATTGCTATAGCATATGTCTCTTGATCAAGGAATACTTTGTATGGAACAATATGGCAATTAATGAGGCATTTTGTAATTTCATATGCTTAGTCCTAGCAGAAGAATTGTAGATAGAGATGGTAAATATGTATCTGGAATGTATGTCTATTCTCATGTGGTGTGGAGAAGGGGATTTCTTCTCATTTTGCAAAGATTGCATTATTGTTACCAATGTTAGCTCCTTTCCCTGTAAGAGGATTAAACCTCAGTGCCCTTTGTTTATATAATTTCCTCTGCCTCCTGGTAAATGGTATTTGGAGGATACTTGACCACCCTAACTTCTTTTTTTTTTTTTTTGAGACAGAGTCTTGCTCTGTTGCCCAGGCTAGAATGCAATGGCGCGATCTCGGCTCACTGCAAGCTCTGCCTCCGGGGTTCATGCCATTCTCCTGCCTCAGCCTACCGAGTACCTGGGACTACAGGCGCCCACCACCACGCCTGGCTAATTTTTTGTATTTTTAGTAGAGACGGGGCTTCACCGTGTTAGTGTTAGCCAGGATGGTCTCGATCTCCTGACCTGGTGATCCACCCGCCTCGGCCTCCCAAAGTGTTGGGATTACAGGTGTGAGCCACCGTGCCTGGCCGACCACCCTTACTTTTGAGCTTAGATTCCTGTGAATTGTTTTGGTTGAAAAAAAAATCAGTGGTTGTGTTTCAGATCATTTGTATGCACAGTGGAGACTTTAATACATTGTGTGACTTTGTTCAGCCTCTTCTGATTTTGTCCTCTGTCACAAGAGCAGGACGTCTCAAATTAGAGGTTCTTTTAGTCTGGGACCCTTTATCTTGGGCCTCAGAGTAGAATAATAGAGGGGAAGCCAAATGGAACAGACCCACAGTCAGTCCATATAATGTAAACAAGGAATGGCTCTTGATACTATTGTCATTGTTTTGAGCCACTGGTATTTTGGTATTAATTTTTACTGTAACAAAATCTATCTAATAAACACCCCCAAGATATAAAGTATCCACACTAGTCAACCTATTGTCAGATGGCCAGTTAGTACCTTCCAGGGAATAAAACTAAATTGGGAGGTTTTTACTTTTGTCTGGTTGAGCATTATAGCAGTAACCAAATCAGCCTGGATGAGAAAGTACCTCTTGTACAATTCATGCATAGCCCTCGTGCGTGCTGTCATGGTCACTGTGTAAATAGGCTCATTGAGAGAGCACCTGGATGGCTGACACCTTCAGCGTAATTCATATGCTCCATCTCATTTGGGAGAGTTTTATCCATAGTGGCAGCTTGCTAGTCAGCATTTAAAGGGGTCAAAATAGTTTTACATATTTAAACTGTTTCAGAAGCCCATGTTTCCAAATTCTCTGTTGACAATCTTCCTATTTTGTTCTTTCCATTTCCCTGATAAGTCAGTCAACCCATTAGCCACTGCCCATGAATCAGCATAGATCTGTATTTCAGGCCACCTCTTCTTTTATATGAAGTGATGTACTCTCATTTCTCAAAAGTCTGTTAATTAAAGAGATACCTCTATATGACTGTTTTTGAAGATCATTCCTTAATGGGGCTTTATTGTAACAACTTCTAATCAGACAGTTGCTTGCATATGGTGCACATGGTTCCATAAACCAAATGGCTACATTTTTTTCTTTCATTTCTTGCTTTGTCAAATGGTCATAAATAGGGTGATGATAGATCCTGGTTTTCCCAGAATGCTTCCAATTTACACCCACCATTCCATCTTAATAATAGTGTTGCTTTGCACTGTTTTGGGGTTTGGTTTTGTTTTTTGTTATTGTTTGTCTGTTTTTTTTGAGATGGAGTCTCACTCCGTCACCAAGGCTGGAGAGCAATGGTGTGATCATGCAGCCTCTGACTCCTGGATTCAAGCAATTCTCCTGCCTCAGCCTCCTGAGTAGCTGGGGCTACAGGTGCGTGCCATCACAACTGGCTAATTTTTATTTATTTTTTAATTTTTTTGCATTTTTAGTAGAGACTGGGTTTCACTATGTTAGCCAGGATAGTCTTGATCTCCTGACCTCCTGATCTGCCCACCTTGACTTCCCAAAGTGCTGAGATTACAGGTGTGTGACATTGTGTCCAGCCTGCTTTGCACTTTTAAGTGTCTTGATTTGAATGTTAACTGTGTTATACTAATCAGAGATACAGGTTGAGACAGGTGTCACACAACAGTGAAAATGTGTGCAACTGAGTGTTAATTCTTCTTCAGTTTATCTTTGCATTCCAGTTATCCTTAAATTCAGTTTTATAAGTTCCTTTTCCATTACACTGAAGCATACTACTGGATCCGCTCCATTTATGATTCAGAAGGTCAGCTAACAACCCCCTGTTGAGTGTGTGCAGGTGGGGATATATGATTATTTGCTATATTGTGATCAAATATTCAGTTTCTACTGGGGACCAACAGGGGATTTTCACATAGAGAAGAGTTTGTGACAGGGCCAGGCCTTATTATCAAACCTTAAGGGTCTGTGCTGTTTCTCCTATTGAGATTTGCCAAGAGTTCCATAAAACCTCTCTGTCTGTCATAAACCCTTCCAATGCTATTGAGTTTGTTGATTGAATCCAAACTTCAGGACATATTTTCCCTTCTACAGGCTCTTTTCTTATTCTGATACCATTCAAAAATGTCATATTTATGAGTTATTCAGTAAGAGGTTAGAAGAGCCCACATAAATATGATGCATGTAGTCTCAAAATCCAAAGATCCCCCCAAAGCATTGAGTCTCTTTCTTTGCAGTGGGCTTTGCAAGGGATAGCAACTTGCTCTCACTTTAAAGAGTATGTTCTGAGATATTCTCTCCACTATTAAATTCATAGAAACTTCCATGGTAGGACAAACCCCTGAACTTTTGCAGAGTTTCTAACCCATTGTATTGTATCCACGTATCTTATTATAGTACATTGAAGGCTTATTAATTTCTCATAATGGCATTCGATTAGAATCATGTCATCAACATAAAATATCAGTAATGAGATATCAGCCTGATCAAGAGACCTTTGGACATTATGACATTGGTCTAAGTCAGGAGAGTAAGCGTGCAATGATACTACTACTGATAAAAGCAAAAATGTTTCAGGTTAATTTTACTAATAGAAATGGAAAAAAGAAACCTTCTGCATGCAAGAGACCTTCTGCATTGATTAGTACAAATATCATCTCTGCAACTCAACTGTGATTATTATCATCATCTTATTAATTTTGTGATATTCTATGGTCATTCTCTGTGACCTAGTTGTAGCTTTGGCACTGGCCAACAGACAATTAAATGAGAATGTGGTAGGAATCACCATCTCCACATTTTAAAAATATATGTAGTTGGTACTAATCTTTGCAAATCTGTTGTAGATTGGTTTGGCTTTTTTTTTTTTTTTTTTTTTTTTCTTCTCTTGAGTCTCACTCTGTCACCCAGGCTGGAGTGCAATGACATGATCTTGACTCACTGCAACCTCCGCCTCCTGGGTTCAAGTGATTCACCTGCCTCAGCCTTCCAAGTAGCTGGGATTACAGGCACGTGCCATCATGCCCAGATAATTTTTGTGTTTTTAGTAGAGACGGGGTTTCGCTATGTTGGCCAGGCTGGTCTCGAATTCCTGACCTCAGGTGATCCACCCACTGCAGCCTCCCAGAGTGGTGGGATTACAGGTGTGAGCCATCGTGCCCAGCCTGGCTTGGCTTTTTCTTCACTCTCTTGACAGGAGTGGGAAGATCCAAGGGTTTCCAATTGGCCTTTTCTACCATAACTGCCTTCGCTATACAGATTATGGAACCTATATAGGAATTCTGCCAGTAAGTAAATATATCTATTCACTGTATGCTCAGACAATGGGAAAAGAACAATATGTGTCTATCATAAATCCCCTCCTGCAGCTTGAGTTAGGTTTCTGTCCATTAGCCGCAGAATTTTCCAGTAGAATACATTATCCTTGCCTAGGCTGTCAATCTGTTTTATTCCTTGTATCTTCATGATCAGTTAATCATTGCCATAGAACTATATCTCTCAAAACATGATTATCACTCAACTCAGTTGTTTATTATGTTTAATGCACTCAGATGACCTTTGACAGATCAACATTGCGGTCTGATCTGGGGTCTAAGTTTCTGTTGAAATGATGGAGCCTAATCGTATTGCAGTATCCCTCACTGTTAGCTCTGGCTACAGAGGACAGTCATTGCAGAACTTTACTTGCCAGTGCCCTTCTCATCAATACTTTTCTTAACAGTTTAGTGAGTAGAGTCCCCTTTGGGTCATTGCAGCCAAGGAGGTTTTTTTTTTTTTTTTTTTTTTTAATAGGTGAATAAACATTCTATACATAAGAAAACTGGTCTAACAACGTAAGCTTTTGCACCCTCAGCCACTAAACTCTGGATTTTGATCATCAATGACTGTAGGCTGCTGTTCAACTTTAAATTAGCTAAGATGATAAAGGAGATTAGCAAGATAGATTCAGGGAATTTGGGAGTTTAAAGCTCTTTAATAACATGATTTCCCGACACTTAATACAGCAAATTCTAAATCCCAGTTCATACATACCCATTAATACATTCATCCCAAACTATACTTATGTTTTATTCTTTCTGGTTTAATGTCTTTGGATCCTCTGATAAAATGTCTCTCAGATCACTGCTCATAGAAATTGGTGAATTCTACAACCCATTTGGGGTACTGACTATATCCTCTTGAGTCGATCCATGAAATTTCCAATTTAGTCTATGAATATCTAAGTTTTTATGGACTACGAGGAAAAATGGTGAGGTGGAGGTATGCCCTGAGGTGAGGAAATAGCCTGTAGACTATTTTGAAATATAACATATTGACAGAAAGTTTGAAGTACAAAAAGGCCAACAGATCAGAAGATGTTTTCCATTGAAGGGATACTTTCTAACTCACAGTTTTCAAGAGAAGGGGCACTCCACTCTGGAGGGCCAATGAGAAGGTGTTGGGGTTGATCGGGAGGCAGAGAGAGGTGCGGCCTATGGGTAAGAGCCTTTATTGTGGTTTTCACAGGAAGAAACAGGGAAGGGGCAGTAAGCAGGTTTAGGAATGGCTAGTTTGGATAATTTCAGTGGGCTCTGGGGACTAGGGTTTCTCTCTAGTTGTCTGGTACCTAGCCCTGAGGTGATTGGGGCAGATGGATATTAGTCCTCGAGTATGTGAGCCCAATAAATGAGTTAGTTGGGTGTGGACCTTGGATTAGTTGGTTTGCATCTGAAAAGCATGCTAGTAGTTGTGCTATTGTTATCTCTGAAAACTGGGTCACTGTGGGAGAAACAGGTCCCTCTAGGGTCAGCAAAGCCCCAGATGTCAAAGCATCGAATGCAGAAAATAAAAGACATAATTAATACAAGAGCCAGACATCCAAGTATTTGATGGGAATGGCTGGTTCCTTCACCGTGTGTGTGTGTGTGTTGGATGATGTTGGCATGGAGTGGGGAGATCTCTGCTGTCAAAGTGAGTTCAGGGGAATTTTGCTGTTAAAATAGTTTAACATTGACTGTCTCTGCTCAAATGTCTCCACCACAGGTCTCAGGGTATATCTTCATTCTCATTAATGACTTTGATGTAGCATAATATTTTTTCACATTTTTATATTTAATTGGTGCTTTAGCAGCTCTTAGCATATATTTGCTGCAACTAGAGGAGATGAGAGCCTCTTCAAAATGTCCCTAAAGGCTTTTTGATTTTTCCTGTTTGTTCTTAGTTGGGCATTCCAGGACTTGAGTTTGTCCTTTTCACTGTTTATGCTTTCTAGGCGAGTCAGAAAAAGCCAACTGACTCCACAGTCTTTGTAATCATGATGGTTACCATAGTTACCAAGTGCTTTAGCCGCTTGACCTTCATCCACACAACATCCTTCATCACATGCTGCCAGGAGAGAGAATCTGAGTTATCAGGATACCACTACAAGCCGTGGAATTACTAGTAGTCTATTACCCCTAGCAAAGAGATTATTTCTTCTCAAATACATAAGCAGCTGAATTATGGAATCTTACTGTGACACAATTCTAAAATGTTGAAAGGTGAAAAACTCTTGTTTCCTAAAGCTACTTCAAAAGTCAATTACTCTATTAGTCAATGTTCCCACTGGCAAAAGATGGAACAGCCACAGTGAGGAACTAAGCAAAGTTTCATAAATGAATATTTTAGAAAGTGTGGGCAGAATATAAAGAAACCATCAAGAGATATTGTAGCTAGAAAGAGTGTTAGATGGATATACCTAGAATATGTATACCAATTTATCATTTAGATCTATAGCTTGTGTTGGAGAGATTTCTAAGTAATGAATTTTGCAGTTCAGTGCATCTTTTTTCTCTGTTCAGTCAACATTTTCACCAAGCCATGAGAAGTGGCAGGCTTCCCATACCTCATTCTGAAATGGCCAGCATGGGGAGCAGTTATCTAATTCCATGATGAGTAGATGTATTGAGAGGACCTTCTGACCAGAACTGCTGTCTCTCCTAGAGGGATGCCATCTGAGAGTGACCCTGTAAGAATGGAGTCTGTAAAGGGAAAACCTCACCTCCTTTTTCTTCTACCCTCTCATCTACCAGAACTTTCCATTGGCTGAACCCAAACTGAAGATGATGCTGAGAGCAGGGAGATCCAGTCTCCACAGGTCAGCCTCCAGTGACCCAGGAGGAAAAGTCTAGAAGGGAGATTTGTCGGAGCAAACCCAACAGACCCAGCACAGATGTCAGTTAAAAAGGAGGAAAATGAAAGCTAATTCTAACATACTGATCATTTTCCTCTAAATTCATACTGGATTTCTTCCTTTTTCTATGGACCCAATCGCGTTGAACATTAGGAGGTGACTCCATACTTCTCTAAGAAAGTCAATTCTTCTTCTACCTCCAAATATTTTAGACATCCAAATCAGGGGGCTGATGTTTTATAAAATTTAGAAGTAAACATTTTTGGCTCTTTCTAAATCTTTTCTGATGTGATATTTAGCGACCTACATTTCTAAAATAATGCTAATGTGTAAAGCACATCCTCACTTAACATAAATACTTTAGTTTTCTTTTTTTACCTCAATATATGAGGAAGAAAAAGAAAGGGTATAATTTGATAGGAAGACTGGGTGACATTTTCTGCCTAGAAAATAATTTCATACACCTGAGATCAATTTTAGACTTCACCCTTTCTTTTTTTTAAATTAATTAATTTATTATTATTATTATACTTTAAGTTCTAGGGTACATGTGCATAACGTGCAGGTTTGTTACATATGTATACTTGTGTCATGTTGGTGTGCTGAACCCATCAACTCGTCAGCACCCCTCAACTCGTCATTTACATCAGGTATAACTCCCAATGCAATCCCTCCCTCCTCCCCCCTCCCCATGATAGGCCCCGGTGTGTGATGTTCCCCTTCCCGAGTCCAAGTGATCTCATTGTTCAGTTCCCACCTATAAGTGAGAACATGCAGTGTTTGGTTTTCTGTTCTTGTGATAGTTTGCTAAGAATGATGGTTTCCAGCTGCATCCATGTCCCTACAAAGGACACAAACTCATCCTTTTTTTATGGCTGCATAGTATTCCATGGTATATATGTGCCACATTTTCTTCATCCAGTCTGTCACTGATGGACATTTGGGTTGATTCCAAGTCTTCACTATTGTGAATAGTGCTGCAATAAACATACGTGTGCATGTGTCTTTATAGCAGCATGATTTATAATCCTTTGGGTATATACCCAGTAATGGGATGGCTGAGTCATATGGTACATCTAGTTCTAGATCCTTGAGGAATCACCCTTTCTTAACTTTATTGATTTTGGATAACTTTTTTTTCAAGACAGAATCTTGCTCTGGCACTCAGGCTGGAGTGCAGTGTGATCTTGGCTCACTGCAACCTCTGCCTCCTGGGTTCAAGCGATTCTCCTGCCTCAGCCACCCAAGTAGCTGGGACTACAGGCATGTGCCACCACACCTGGTTAATTTTTTGTATTTTTAGTAGAGATGGGGTTTCACCATGTTAGCCAGGATGGTCTCAATCTCTTGATCTTGTGATCCACCTGCCTGGGCCTCCCAAAGTGCTGGGGATACAGGCATGAGCCACCGTGCCTGGCGATTTTGGATAACTTTTTAAAAACCTCTCTGATTCTCAGTTTTCCTATCATTAAAAGGGGGTCTATAATAGCTAACATGAATTTAAAAAAGTTATTACATATAATGTAGACAATGCTTCTGGTACAGTTTCTGGTATTAATTAGTCACTAAGTAATTGGAAAGGATTGTTAATAGAACTAAGAAAGTAACAAGAGAAAACACTGATTTAGGTGTCTAAAAGATGAATGAAGATCCATGAAGACATTTAGAAATTCTCTAAATATTTTAAATAATTTTTAGAACTCTAAAAATAAACAGTATTTACTTATATACCTGATATCTGGATAGAAATGGGTAACCACCAGCAATGTGAATACACTGACAGTTCTTTTCCTTCTTTTTTTTAGGGTTAGAGTTATCACCACATCCACACACATTTCCTTGCTATAAGGAATGTAAACGAGCCAAACAGTTGAGAAATGTGTGTGGTCCAATGTATTGGCTGCTCTGGGGCTTAACATAGTGAATTGAAAACATCAATAATTAATAGAAAACAAAGATAGCCTGGACTGCCTGTATTACAAAGCAGGGATACTACTAAATAAAAGCCATTTACATTTTGAATTTCAGCAGCTCCTAAAATCAGCTTATATGCAAAGCTCCTTACACTGAAATGAGCTTAATTTCTGGTTGTAAACAGTTCTGCTGAACACCATAAATTTCAGGCTTCATGAGAGTCCATTGTTTAATTCAGATTGGTTTAAGAAAAGCTATAGTCACATTAAAATCTTATATGGTAGATTTACTCCTTTTAACTTATACCAACAATTTTCTAGTGCAATGTTTTTACTGATATTTTTTCACCAGTGTCTAGAATGTTAAGGTGAAGGACTAGTTATTTCATGCGTAAAACGAATTCCTTCTGCTTCTCTTATACATTTTTTCCTATTTGAAAGGCGTACATGTATAATATTTCTCTATTACTTTTAAAGAACACAAGTTTTGGAATTCCAACTCTCTTAATACTATCCAAATCTTTCCCTTCTAAAAATGATTGGATATGCCAATATTTTGAAAATATATGTAAGACAAATAATTTGCTGGTTTGGGCAACCGTCATTCATTTTTTTTTTTCTTTTCGGTAACAGCTCTCAGATTTCTTTTTAGGTATTCGCCTCTTTGTCATGCAGTTCGTGTAACTTTGTGGAAGCTGGAGATACCTGCAATGCTATTCTCCAAAGCAGTCAGCGTGTCCCTTGAAGCTATTCATGTTTTTGTTGTTGTTGTTCAAGGATGGGCATATGGTGTCATTAAAGTCAATGAGATATGAGTAAAAATATGTCATTTCTGTGAGGGTTTTTTGGGATCAAGCATTTTGTATTTTCAATAAGATTTCGTTGGAGAGAATCATTTCATTTACTGGAATTGAATGAGAAAGGCTATTGTTTTGGAAGCTAGCTGGCAGCCATTCTGTGACCATGAAGGTTTCCAGCATTAAAATGATGCAGACACGATGGAATATAGAGAAGGGAGATGGGACAAATTGCACTGTTAGAAAGCAAGTATGCATGTCTGACTAAAGCACCCCTATCCCCAACTTCAAGACATGTTCCAGCTTCCAGTACATGTACCACAAATTACCATTATTTCAAAGCTAGAATATATATGCCAGTTTATTATTTAGGTCTATAGCTTGCAATGGAGAGATTTCTAAACAATGAAAGCATTTTCACATTACAAAATACCTCTTTCCTCTATTCAGTCAACATTTCCACCCAGCTACAATGTGACATTAGAAATGCTCAGAACATGTTGCAGTCCATTCTACGTGCACATACAGTTCAAGCAGAACTTTCTCCACTTCAGAAGTTTTTATAGAAATTGTCTCCCTGGGCCAGGCGTGGTGGCTTACGCCTATAATCCCAGCACTTTGAGAGGCCGAGGCAGGCAGATCACGAGGTCAGGAGATCGAGACCATCCTGGCTAACACGATGAAACCCCGTCTGTACTAAAAATACAAAATATTAGCAGGGCGCGGTGGCGGGCGCCTGTAGTCCCAGCTACTCGGGAGGCTGAGGCAGGAGAATGGCGGGAACCCGGGAGGCGGAGATTTTAGTGAGCTGAGACCGCGCCAGTGCATTGCACTCCAGCCTGGGCGACAGAGCGAGACTCCGTCTCAAAATAAAATAAAATAAAATAAAATAAAATAAAATAAAATAAAATAAAATAAATAAGTAAATAAATAGTCTTCCTTTGATGTAGGTATACAACTCCATTTTAATTACAATTTCAAAATGGATTTTATGTTTTTTTCCTGACCTATCGCTTCATCCCAAGGAACCCATAGCTGCCCTTTCCCCAAAAGCAGAGGCAGAGGAATTCCCACAAGTAGTGCCCCAAATCACTGGACGATGGAGCTGGTTGAGATTCCGAAGAAAGAGAAAATAAACACCTGGGTGATCAGGCCAAAGGATTCATTAGGGGAAATTAGTTACCGAATGACGCAGCACAGCCTTACGACACATAGCAAGAGAAAGGGATGTTCTAACTAGGTATGTCCCCAGCCAGGTGGTCAGAGGATGAAATTTACATGAGGGATTATGAAAATTTTGCTCAGGGCTGAAGCCAGTATCAGTGTTTTGAGCTACAACCTAGATAGATTTACTAGTGCCTGAAAATGTTCAGGTCCCTGGTTTGGGTTCAAGTTCCCTGGGGAAAACTTGCAGCTGTTTGGGTCACACAGTGTTTTAGGTGCCTCTTGATTTTTCAGTCAGAACCTGGAAAAAGCTGGGAACCTGGGAGACCCTACACTATTTACTCAGAATTGCCGAATGGCATGAACAGAAATATGAAGCATATTTAATACATGTGGATAAAGAAATAACATCTAAATAATAATATTGTAAATTATGGGTACATATTTGGACAGTTATTTAAATTTATATTTCTTTTGATTTGGGTAAGATAAAAAAGATCATACTTTTTTATATTTAATTTTTTTTTTTTTTTTTGAGATAAACTCTTATCCTGTCGTCCTTGCGGTAGTGCGATCTCTGCTCACCGCAGCCTCCAGGGTTCAAGTGATTCTCCTGCCTCTGCCTCCCAAGTAGCTGGAAATACAGGTGCCAGCCACCATGTCTGGCTAATTTTTTTTATTTTTGGTAGAGACACGATTTCACCATGTTGGCCAGGCTGGTTTTGAACTCCTGACCTGAAGTGATCCTCCCACCTCAGCCTCCCAAAGTGCTAGGATTACAGGTGTCAGCCGCTGTGCCTGGGCTGACACTTAAATTTTTGACAATACCATTTGTCATGAAATAAGATACATTAAATAATTAAAACACACCCATAATTCAAAATTTACTTCTTATACATGCAACAATCATTTCTTTTGTATTCATTCATTTATAACCTGGACATAAAACATATTTTTATAGCAGCATTTGACATCGTAATTAAATGGATATTTTACTTATTAGAAATTCTATGTTCCATTTCATTTGTTTAAAAAAATAATTCTACTTATTTCTGCTTAAAGGAAGAAAAAGTAATTTACAAGTTTTGTTTATCCCCAATGATGACAATATTTAGATTTCAGTAATATCAAAATAAAATTTATCATTTTATTCAATCTGAAAATATTCAGAAGAAAATATGACTCATTCAAAATGCCAATTATTCAATAAGAAGAATTCAGCTAGATGTTTGATTCAAAGTTGAATCTATTTATAATATGAATTTGTAAGACATCTATTTTACTTAAATACTACTTTCATAACTGAAACATGCCATTTATTTTTCTAAATAAATTTTATAATAGAATAAAACAAATGAGAGAAAAAGCGAGGTTTTTGTGGAGCTGTGGAATACTTGTATCTAAAAGCCAAAGAAGGCTGCTTAATGTGAAGAAAATGACAGAAATAGAGCAGTAATTTCAAAAATTATGTTTATAAAATATATTAAACAATAGTTGCTATATCCTGATATAAATGGAGAGCCATGTGCAATTTTTATCCATGGAATGCCTGTAAAATATGTTTACAGTCATGGAAACAATAATGGAAATCATGGAAACAAATGTAAGGAAGCAAGAGATACTTTTCTTATTGATAACACACTACAAGGTAGGTACAACTTGCTAGATGAATAAATGAAGAACAAAGAGCTTAATGAACTTGACTGAGGTTACAGCATTTAAAGTTGAAATTTAAAAAGCAGGCATTCAAACTGAAATTCAGTATTTTTCATAACTAGATTTCACTCACTAATCATCATCATCAAAATAATAATTGAAATATGTACTAATCTCTAGACTCATTTAAAAATGTATTTTCTAAATAGATGAATGGCCTTCATTTACTGGCAGTCATTGATTTGACAAGAAAAGGTAATTCAATGACAAATACAAAGCTCTTCAATTTGTGTATTTTAATCTGCTTCCATAATTTTCAAGCTTTAAGTTTTAGACTATTATATAAACATTCAGTTTGCCTATAAAATATGCCTAAAAAGCTGGAACTTTTTGAAATATAGCGACTACAGATGTTTGAGAAAATGGCACTTTAAAAAAAATTAACAGGAAAATCAGGCTGCAGAGCAGGTTTCCCTATTGGAAGTAATTGTTTTCACTGTATTTTCACTTAAAGAGTCTTTAAAAACAACCTGTCAGAATGCTGGAAGTGTTTTTCTCATTACTTTTTGAATAGACAATATCTGTCCAACCACAAGTGTTTGAAAATTCATTAATAAGCAACTTGTTTATTAAACATTAAAATAGGGATACATACAGTTTGTTATGAAAGATTTTCATAATTAATTAGGCCGAAAGAACAGAGATAAGATTGTCGCTTCCTACAACTTTACTCTTAGTACGTAGTTGAAAATATCATAAATAAGAAGTGCATTTAATACGCCTAACCTATCGAACATCATAGCTTAGCTCAACTTAAATGTGCTCAGAACACTTATGTGAACCTGTGGTTGGGCAAAATCATCTAACACAAAACCTATTTTATAAAAAGTGTTGACTATCTCATACAATTTATTGAGTTCTGAAAGTAAAATGGTTGTATGGGTACTCAAAATCTCATTTCTACTGCATATGTATTGCTTTTGTGTCATTGCAAAGTCGGAAGATTGTTAAGTCAAATCTTCATAATTCAGGGATCATCTGTACATTCTATTGTGTTTAGAAAACATATTTTGTAATATTTCTATTTGTTTTATGACCCAGCGTGCAGTCTTCTGAAAAAGGCTTCTGGTATAGTAAAGAGGAATGGATGCTTTGCTGTTGTTTGGTGGAGTTTGCTATACACGTGTTTAAGATGTAGTTGGTCTGTAGTGTTGTCCAAGCCTGCTTTTTCCTTGCTGATTTCTGTTTCCATTCATTTTTGAAAGTGGGATATTTAATTTTGTATTATTCTTTTTCATGTTGAAGATTAATTTAGTTAAACTTATTTTCTTGGCTTTCAGAGTTTTTTTTTTAATATTCAAAAAGATTATTGTTGATTTATCAAATGTATTTGATTGAAAGGAGTGTGATTTGGCAACAAGGTGTTTTAGTGGGTCTCACAACTGTGTAAACATGATTTCTTGAGCAGTTCATTATCTCCCTATAGTTATGAAATACTTTTATTATATAATGAATATTCCAGCATATTTGAATTAACTTTTTGACTTCATTCTGTAAAACTACTTAGTGTCTATCTATTCATGTGACAGTCCACTCTCTTCATCACTGAGAGTGGATAAATAATAAAATAAGAAAAATAAGTTAAAAGACCCTATTTTAATTCTAGAAAGCTTAGAAATTCTCCATTACTGTTTTGCATAATCTTACAGAAATTCCTTAAATTTTTCCCCCTGAATTTTAATGGATGCTTTTTTTTGTGGGAATATAAAACATCTAGCCCTTATAAAATATCATTGTAGGCTAGATAATTTTCAGTGGTCAAGAATCTCATTAGTCTTCCATAGAGTTACTTAAACTTGATTATTAATGTCTCTGAAACTATTTTAATTATTTAAAAAATATTTCACAACCATCTTCTAAAATTATATGTGAGTGGATTTTTTTCTACAAACTCTAAGAATTGATGAGATTTTTATCTGGATTTATATATATTAAAATAAGAAACATCATTAAAAAGAATGAAGGTGCTGGGAGCTGGTAGGACATTGATGGTATGATATTCTGGAATTAGCAAAAATTGAAAAAACAGCTACAAAATTTCCAAAGCTGTAGAATTGGCAGATGTTTAAACAAATTACAGATAGATTAAGAACTGAAAAGGATTTCAGAAAATATTTGAAGCAAAATTATAATGAGAAGACATATATTCCTTGAAAGTACACATTTTACAATATTTTATATAAGAAGCTATTGATATATTCTGAATTTCTTAGTTAAATATGATATTAATCTCTATGTGTTTATACAATTTTGTATAATCATTAGATGCTTTTTCTATTTTGAGAAATAATTATTTAACAAAAATAATTCACAATAAATGACAAAATTCTCACAAGTACTCAAAAAATCATTTCCATCATTATAAATGTTTGTATTTTGCATTATATTTAACATCAAACCACCACATATCCCTAAAAATATGGTGACAAATAAAGGTTAAACAAAAGATAATGTTTTGTCCCACAGTTTCCTTGATATACCATTGGTAGCAGAATCTAATATAAGAAATTAAAAGCAGTAAAGCTGTTTATGTAATTTCAGAATGTGAGCACTATGATGCCAAATAATGGCATATTTCACTTTTGAAATTTATACTGTTTCATGAGCAGCTATCATGGGTATATTCTTATGATATGATGTGTAGGCCAAGAGTAAAACATACTGAGTTTTCCTTCACTCTTTGAAGATATTTTTGCTAAAGGTTCTGCAGTGTTTTTTGTTGTTTGCTTGGTTGGTTTTATTTTGTTTTCCCTCAGTAGGTGAAAGTGTTCTGCCACTTCCTTCTGGCTTCCATGTTTTCTGATTATATGGTTAGTGGTATTTGAATTTTTTATCTGTAAGTAAAATGTCATTTCTTCTTTGCTACATCCAATATTTTTTCTTAGTTTTTAGTTTTCAGAAGATCGACTTTGGTGAATCTTGCCATAGATTTCTTTGGCTTCGTCTTGTTTGGGTCTGTCCTGGCTTTTTGAATGTATAAGTTAATGTCTCTTGCAAAATTTGTGAAGTTTTCATACTTCATCTCTGAGTACTTTTTGAGCCCTGCCTTTCCTCTCCTCTCCTCTCCTCTCCTCTCCTCTCCTCTCCTCTCCTCTCCTCTCCTCTCCTCTCCTCTCCTCTCCTCTCCTCCTCTCCTCTCCTCTCCTCTCCTCTCCTCTCCTCTCCTCTCCTCTCCTCTCCTCTCCTCTCCTCTCCTCTCCTCTCCTCTCTCCTCTCCTCTCCTCTCCTCTCCTCTCCTCTCCTCTCCTCTCCTCTCCTCTCCTCTCTGTATTTTAATTACACAAATGTTAGGTCTTTCTAATACTCACATCTCTCTAGGGTTGTTTTTTCTACCGCTCTATTTTCTGTCTGTTTCTCAGCTTGGGCAACCTCTATCACTTTGTACTCAGGATCATGGATTATTCTCTTTCCTTCATTTTGTTGTTAAGCCCGTTCAGTGAGTATTTTATTTTTGATATTGCACTATTTATGCTAACATTTTTATTTCATTCTTCTTTATATCTTTATTTACTAAAGCAAATTTCCCTGGATCCAAGTATATTCATAATTATGCATTAAAGCACTATTATGACACCTGCTTTAAAAGCCTGTTAGAAAATAGTATTCATGTGATTTTAGTGTCAGAGTATGTTGAGTGTCTGTTCTCATTCAGCTAGAGCTTTTATTCATTCTATGTATGATGAGTGATTTTTCAACTGAACCTGGACATTTGAGGTATTATAAGACTCTGGCTATTTAAATCTTGTGTTTCGCATCCCTTGTCTGATGACACTGTAGTAGATAGTGGGTGTGCATGTGTACCATAATACTACCGTCAGGTGAGCATAGAAATATTAGTTTTTTTCACAGCCTCCACTGACGTCTGAAATGAAGAGGAGATCCTTGTTACCACAGGTTGGGTGTAGCCTGACTAAATTTTGAAGTCAGACTTTTTAGACCTCTGCTCTTTACTGAATATTTTCACCCTTAAGCGATCTGGTCCACTCTTAACAGCTCAAGGTCCCTGTTAAACTTCAGGGGATACCATCCTGCCTGGGAGCAAGGGTAGCTCTTTGTTGTTATTCCCCATGTGGGGCCTCCACCAACACCACAGGGGAGGATATGGTCTCGTTATTACTGAGTAGTGGCAAAAGTCTTGACTCTGGATGAGTCCTTACTTGATACAACATTAGAGAGAAAGTGGAGGAATATCTTGTTACTGATGGTTGGGGTGAATGTACAGACACACCTCCTGATCTCCACTGACACCATGGAGTGAGGAGAGATGTTACCATTTGGCAGGGACAAAATCCCTGGTTCCCTACTTACACATTTCTAATGCTACCCCATCAGAGGGAAGGCTTGAGTGTGTCTCAGTGCTCCCTGGAAAAGGTGGAAGTCTATTGTTTTCATTCAAACTTTCCTTTTTCAGGATGAGGATTTTTTTTTTTTTTTTTTTTTTTTTTTTCTGAAGTGTTATGCTGGAATAGGGTGATTATTGTATAAAAGTGTTCTGTCTTTTTAGTCTTTCTAGGTTGCCCTAATCCTAGTCCTTTGGCTAAATAAAGAAAGGAGGCTTTTTTAGCATTCTTTTTTCTGTTCCCATGGGAACTTAAGGGTTGCCATCTTCTCTAGTATCCATTCTGGATAGAAAAGGCAGAAGGAAAATCCAGAGAACTCACCAGTTGTTGTTCCTCAAGCGTGGAGTGTACTAGCACACATGTTTTCTCTCCAACTTTCTAGGTCTTCTTATGCTTGTTTGATGGAAAATATCCAGGTTACTTAATGGTTGGAATAACGAAAATATCTCTGCTCCATCTTCCCATAAGCAGAAATTCTCCCACTCGTTATCTTTTAAAGTTTGAATGAAATTCATATGGTGGTTTTTAGAAGATTAAAATAAACCCAATTAAATATTATATTGACTCCTTGCCAATGATATTCAGTGTGATAAATATCTCTATATCATTTCCTTCAGTGTTTGACACTAAACGGTGGTAAAATTTCACATACATCTCTATTATTTCCAGCAAAAACTATTCATAGCCCTTTGGTCAAATGCAACAGTACTCACCATGAGGAACAGTTGGTAAATCTAAGGGAGGTTCTGTGTTGACCCATAGACACTGTGCAATCTTGAACTTTTAAGTACATGTAATTGTGGCTATTTTATTAAGCCACAATTCTCATTTATCATCTTGACATATTAGCAGAATTTGACACAGTTATTTTCTCTTTTTTAATGGTTGTATCTCATCTTCCCCATGACTAAAGTTTGACGTCAGGCTTTATAATCCTTTACACTGGACCAAACATGTTCCTACCTAAGTGATCTGGTTCACCCTCATAGTTTTAAATACAATCTGTATGCTCATGGATTTTTATTTCCGTTTAAGACCTCTTTTTTTAAAAAAAAAATGCAAACTTTTATACTCTAGTGCCTATTCATAATCTTAGGTCAAATGTATCATAGGCACCCCAAAGTTATTATGACCTAATCTAAAATCTTGGTTCCATCTCTCCTCAACCTGAATAGCTGGTAGTCTTCTCCATCTCACTAAATGAAATTCTAAGAATTGCTTTGGGAAAAAAAAATTGTGGACTAAGCCTTGATCCTTTCCTTTCTCTTATATTCTAATGTCATCCATCAGTCAATTCTGTTGGCTATATAAATGAGTATTGTCTGATCCATATCTACATATGTTTACTACTCTAACCATGGATCTAAACATATCTACATATGTTTACTACTCTAACCATGGATCAGACTATACTCATCATTCACATTAATTATTACAATTGTCATTTAATTGAGCTTCCTGCTTTTGTTTTTTACCTCTTAGAGGTCTCTGTTTCCAAACAGCAGACCTCTTAAAAATGAATACATTAGAATCACAGAATCGAAAAATGTATTTAAGATTAGATAATTTTCACTATTGATTAGAACTAAATCTATTTCTTTGTTTTAGTGTGTGTATTCACTGAATGTTATTTTAAAATAAATATGTAGGTTACTGTAATTGCTAAAATTACCCCGAAAAAATTATGTATTGGATTTTTTCATTAACAGGAAGTGATAGTAAAATAGAATTATTCTGATTTTAAAACAGGAGGAGACAAAGAAAAATTTTGCTTTGATTTTAAAACAAGAGGAGATGAAGCAAAACATTTTTCTGTAATATTTGTTGTTATTTTTATGTAAGCTCTCTTTAATCAATGCAATTTTTGGAAGTTATGTTGTATAAATTGATACATATTAGGAACGTGAAACATAGAATTTAAATCCCTTAAGAGGATTAATTTTTAAAAATGAGTCAAAAGTAATTTTTCTTTAGAGTAATAAATCTTTCAATTATGTCTACAACTCTTCTTCAAAATGTTTATGTTAAATTTGTCATATTATAGATACTTTTCCTAAGATTTAACATATTTTTACTACTCAAATAAATCAGAACACATACAAATTTACTTTGTCTCTTTAACAAAACCACAAAGTGTATTAAGTGTTATGAATATATTTATTTAAAAATTTCCGTCTGCATGTTAAAGTCTTAACCAAATTTTGAGTTAACAAATATCTTTCAAATCACTCAGACTCCTGCTAAGGAAGGATGTGCACAGTAGCAATTAGGACAGTTAATCAGTTGGATTTGTCATCTAAAGGGGAAAAATCATTAACAAGACACTGGGTGGCCAGTGACAGATGAAATACTTATGAATCGCAAAATTGTCACCTCTTTCATTTAAAAGGAAAAGGTTGAGTCTTTCTCAATTTAAACTTTTGATGTATATCACTTTGCCAAAAAGCTATACACTGAACCCCCATCATGCAGAAAACTTGAAAATTTGGGTAAAGGTTAAGCAAGCAAGTTGTCCTAGATAAGTCACCAATCTCTTCTGCATACTGTCTTATCAGGTCCTCGTTAGACTTCAGCAAGCATTACAGATTCCCACACACTAGAGGCCAGCCATTAAATACTGTTCATTTACAATTATCTGGGCACGATATCACAGAGTGGAAGGAGGGATCCTCTCCTCAAGGGCTTCACATTCTAGTGTCCAAAAATATCACTGGAAACACAACAACTACATGTAGAAAATGTCACAAAATTAATAGTTCAGTTCTACCAAATTCCTTACATGAACAAAGTCAAGCATTTGCTTAAAAATAGCATCAAATTATACTTATAATTTGAGTATCAACACTAATTTCACATTAAAAAAAAACAAAAAAAACCCCACAGTTCAATTGACCTCAACTAGAGAAGTATCTGGAAGATTTTTAGTAAAAGTATTATATGTATTATCAATTAATGTTAACTTCATATCTATCGGGATGCTAGGCTCATCAACACCAAGTCATTGAATGAAATCCTTTTGTAAAATCAGTTTTATTTAGGTACAATTGATTTGCGGTAAACTCCGCACATTGAATTTATGAAATTTTCTGAATTTGGACACATACATACACTCATAAAACCATGACTATAATATCCAGGTACTAAACATATCCATTACTTTAGAAGATTACTGTGATCCTCTGGTTTTTGGTATTCAGTAAAATATTTAACATGAAATCTACTCTCCCTACAAATTGTTAAGAATGTAGTTCAATATTGCTAACTATACTATACAGGCACTATGCTATACAGCAAATATCTAGAACTAACACATCTTGTGTATCTGAAATTTTATACAAATTGAACAACTCCACATTTCCTCCTTCCCCTGGTCCACCATTCTAGTCTATACTTTGAGTTTGAGTTTTTTGGGTCCTTGTACAAGTGAAATATGCTGTATTTGCCTTTTTGTGACTGGCTTATTTCACTTCGAACAACATCTTCAGAGCTCATCCATGTTGTTAAAAATGGAAGGATTTACATCTTTTTAAGGCTCAGTAATATTTCATTGTAAATTTGCACCACCTTTATTTATTAATCTGTCAATGGACATTTGTGTTGTATGCATAATTCTGCTATTGTGAAAAGTGATGTCAGGGCACATATCTTTTCATGATCCTGGTTTCATTTATTTTCGGCGTATACCCAGAAGTAGGATTGTTGGATCATATGGAAGTTCCATGTTTAAATTTTTAAGGAAATTTTGTGTTGTTCTTCATAGTGACTGCACCATTTTACACCCCGCCTACCAACAGTGTTAATGTTTCTACAGGCCCTCTCCAACATTTATTATCTTTTGTATTTTTGGTAATAGCCATCCTAATTAGTATGAGGTGATACATCACTGTGACTTTGATTTACATTTCCCTGGTGATGAGTGACACAGAGCATCTTTCATATACATCTTGACCATTTGTGTATCTTCTTTGGAGAAATGTCTTTTTAAGTGTTTTGCTAATTTTTAATTGTTTAATTTGCTTGTTTCACTATTGAGTTGTAAGAGTTTTTTACACATTTTCAGTGTTAACCTCTTGTCACATATATGGCTTGCAAATACTTTGTCCTATTGTGTAGGTTACTTTTTTATTCAGTGGATTTTTTCATTTGCTGAGCAGAAGTTTTTTTTTAAGTTTGATATCATCCCACCTGTCTATTTTGCTTTTGTTGCTTGTACTTTTTGAGTCATAACCAGGAAATCATGACTAAGAGCAATGTCAACAAGGTTTTCTTTTATATTTTCCTTTAGGAGTCTTAGAGTTTGAAGTTATAAATTTAACTCTTTAATCTACTTTTACTTAATTTTTTGTGTATAAAACTATAAGTCACGTGCACATAGATATATGGTTTTCTAACAGCATTTGTTGAAGAGAATGTCTTTTCTCCATTTTGAATTCTTGGCACCCCCATTGAAGACCAGCTGACTGCCTGGGTTTATTTCTGGGCTTTTTATTGGGCTCCTTTCATCTATATGTCTGTCTTTATGCCAGCATCATACTGTTTTTATTAGTTTATAATATATTTGAAATCAGGAATTTGTTATTTTCAACTTCATTCTTTCTCAAGGTAGCTTTGGCTGTTCAGAGTCTTTTGTGGTTCCATATTCATATTAAGTTTTTTTTTTCTATTTCCAGAAAAAGAATGTCATTGGAATTTTTGTGGGTATAACATTAAATTTGTAGATCACTTTGGGTAGCATAGACATTTTATTAATAAGTCTTCAATCAATGAACATAGAATGTCTTCTCATTATTAATATAGTCTCAATTATGTCTTTATTTCATATTTTATAATTTTCAATGTTCTTAACTATTTTTAATTCAATTTTTACTATTTTCTATTGCATAAACAGGTGAATCATGTAGTTGATTCAATTTGGTTGGGATGCTCTGAGGCATACTAAGATTTTCTAAGCTTTCTAAAATAGTCGTGGACTCCATTTTCAAAACATACTCTTTTCCTTATAGTTTTATTCATAATAAAATAATTTAAACATCACTAAGATCCATAGGATACAAATTAGCGTCAAGATTTAATTCTAGTAATCATTGTGGCCCTCTCATCATGATTAAATTTATTATTATTATAAATTCCTGAGCTGTGTTAATACACACAAACACAAACACTCACATACGCTAACATGACTAATCAGGTTTGCATAATTTACTTAAATGGTACGTAAAAATAAACAGCAATGCATACAAAATTGCCACACAGTACACACACACACACGCACACACACACACACACACACACATTAACATGACTAATCTGATTTGCACAATTTAGTTAAATGGTATGTAAAAATAAACATCAATGCATACAAAATTGCCACCATTGCAGCTTTTTAAAGAATCCTTTAAAATTAATTACTCAAGTGACAACACTTGAATAATTATGTTCCAAATACTTGCAAAGAGCTTACTTGGCTTGACAAAAGATGTAAAGGGTCAGCAAAGTTTTCGTCAAATAAGTCATATTCGATAAGTAATCTATTAACTATATTAATGATAGTTCACAGACTTGTAGAGCTGGGGTATAGGTAATATGTTCATCAAACTCGCCCAGAATTCAAATGTAGTGGAAGTAGTGGAAGCACTCACTTTGGAATGTAATTCTTTTTTGCCTTTGTGTTTAGATAAGCATGGAAGTCAGCGAGGTAAGGGAATGATAGTTCTAAGGAAAAGTTCAGAGAGAAAGCGCGAAAAGTGTCAAGATAACACCTACATGGTCCCAGTAACCTAGACTCAGAGTGAAAAAAAAGAGGAATTGAGTTCAGTGTTATGTTTTAGCTAAGTTCTTACAAAAGAGTCTTAGAAAGAGATGAAAGTTAAAAGGTCCAAATAAAAGAAATTGCAAAACTCCTTTCTCTAAAATCTTTGTAAAACATTAAAAGCCCTATATTGAAAGCACAGGCACTCTTGCTTTATGGCCCGTAGCATGCTATGAAACTTGGGGTGATAGATATTTCACATAATAGTGGATAATATAAAGGGACAATGCCTTGGGCAACAAGGTAGAACACTCACATTTTAAATGTGGAATAATAGAGAAAAATCAGTAACCTTAGAAGCAAAGTAAAAAGCATTGGAAATCCATAGAGTACAGAGTGCATAATTTGATGATTTTTCATAAACTAAATGCACTGTGGGACGGACCATCACCCAGATTAAGAAAGAGATTAGCCTTAATTCTCCCTCCTAATAGAAGTTTCTCCCAACCAAAGAAAGTCGCTAACCCATCTTCAAAACACCTGGATTAATTTCGTATTTTTGTTCTATGTATGATTTCTTATAATGAAGATGGAATCTTTTAGTACATGCTCTTTTTTGGGTGACTTTTTTTGCTTCTGTCGTATTTGTCTGGTTTTTCTATATAAGGTATGTAAAAGTAGATAGTTTATTCTCACTTATGTGTGAATAATAGAATTTTAAGTGAAAATGGATTATTTCAAAAGTAGTTATGTGTTTGTTTTTGTTTCTATTTATTAGAAAAAACACAGCTAACAAACAATGATGATTCAGAGACTTGAATGGTTAGGGTAAGGTCAGAGCATGTTTATCTGTAAAAAGTCAAAGTAAATTTAAAGAAAAACAGTAAGTATTAGAACAGTTGTACAAAGCAATGAAATTATGAGCTACGCTCAACTAGAAACAAAATGTTAAGCTGTGATTAAGGTATGAGTTTATAGCAGAAGGAATGGAATGTTAAGTCAAATGGATCAGTGAAGGGTATCCTCTCAGAGTAAGATAACAGGTGAGCAGTTAAAGTCATCTGCAAGATTAACTGATTGTTAATTTTGCTGCTGAACCACCTCGTGTCACTTAAATCAATGTGATTATCACAAAGAATCTAATGGTTCTACCAGTTATTGTTTTATTTCGTTTTTCTAGTTATTGTCCATGGATTAGAGAAAGAATTACAGTACTTATTTTTAGAAAAGAAAGGACACAGGCCAACGAAAATGAAAAATCTTGCCAAAATTGATCACCACGTGGCCAAAAAGCACGTTTTAAAACGTATTCTGATGATTTTATATCAAAGAGAGCTAAATATAAAATTTGGTCTTGAAGAATTTATCAATTTAGATGCACTTAATCAGAATTTGTCGTAAATATATTGGTTTGAGTACCTAGAGAGTAATATTAACACTCTGAAAATTAATATTGCCTAAAGCAATATTAGACTCTGAAAATAAACTTTGCCCCAGGTACTTGAACTAATATGTTTGACTGTATATTTGGCAATATATTTAAGGCTGATTAATAGAAGCCTGGACTCACCACTTGTACTCACAATAAGGTTGATATGTTGGAACTCCCATGCCATACTCTAGAAGAAGAGTCTCTAAAGTCTTGAAATACAGAAATATTTGAATTCATCTACTGTGTGCAACTTATTTGTAGTTATATGTTAATTGTAGCATTCAGCAGAACTCTTTTTGAGAAGATTCCTTTTTCCCAATAATTTAAAAATACATTGTTGAAGGGAGTAGTAGCATCCCAGAAAGGCCCTGGGAGATGTTGCCTGGAAATTAGGCTCCTGATTTCAGTGAAAATATTGAAATCTGGAATAGCAATGTTTAACCTTTCAAGATAGAAGGGTTGTAATTATCATGGTAATATGGGTTATAATCCCCTAATAAGCATGGGAGCAATTTGAAATGATGTTTTTGAGGGATCTGTTGTCCAAACCAGTTGATCACAGGGTTCTATCCATAATGAACAGGTATCCTGCAGAACAGTTGCTTGAACCGTATGATTAAAACAATTCTTTGTCCAGAGGTCAGAAACCTAAATATTGTCAATATCATGGATATTCATGGGTATTTACCTGGTTCATAGACTTAGGTCCCTTTACAGACCTGTTGTCCCTTTACTACGGGAGAATTTAGGTTCTTATGAAGAAGAAACTTCTATTTATAATTAGAAGAAACTTGTCATATTGCAGTGTATTTTATATATTTTCCTCTAAATCTTTCCCAAGAACCTTACTGTCATATACTGGGATAAACGTGTTCTGAATCGAGGAGAATACCTCAATATTCCAGATGTTATTAGAAACTCATTCTAAATTGACACTAAATCTTGGAGAACCACAGTTCTACCATTGTCCTTGGGTCAGATTTAGAGGGAGTGAGGGTATGGAGGTCTAGTGAAAAATGAAGTTATGGCATAGTCTGTTCCATAGTTTGAATTTAAAATTATGATTGTTCCCCAGTTCCTAAATGTATAGTTTAAATAAAAATACCTGGTTATATTGGTTAAATCCACAGAGTGGTTCTCTGACCCAGAGAGCGAAGACTGTTTTGAAAGGAAGAGCCAAGTGGGTGTGTGTGGACGTGTCATCCCCAGTCAAAAAGTAATCCAAGAGCAGAGGTTAATTCTATATAGAAATTATAGTCACCACCAGAGACTATAGTGATGCAGAGAAAACGGTTCATATCATATCCCTGTTTAACTCTTCTATTTGACTGGTACAAAAATCAAATAGATCTTAGAAGTTACTATGGGTTGTTGGAAAACTTAACTGGTTTTCATGCCTATGTGGTCTCTTTACTAAATAAAATAAGCCACATCCCCTGGTAGTAGATAGTACACAGATGTTGACTCTCTCTCTCTCTCTGTTTCTCTCCCTCTCTCTCTCTGTCTCTTTCTCTCTCTCTCTCTCTCTCTTTCTGTCTCTGTGTGTGTGTGTGTGTTTTCCTGAGAAGATAGGGAAGAGTGTATATCTCTCTTCCACATGTAGATGTACACTTCAATGAGTATTTCAAGAGTACATCTTCAATGTCTTGTTTTAAGGCTATAAATTGCTCTCTGACATATAATCATCTTGAGTGTCCTCAGAAATTGTAAGTCCTACAGAACATTACAGCAGATCTATAACATTAATGATACTTTTGCTCATTGGATCTGATGACCAAGAAGGAACAAGTACCCTGGATGTTTCAAGAAGACATAGCTCTGTCAGAGGGTAGGAGATTAAACCCCTAGAAATGGAAAACTTTCTCATTCTGAGGTTTCCAATAGTCCAGTTATCTAAGACATGTGGGATACATCCTCTAATGTCAGAAACATTAGCTGTTGCCTCCATGGCCTACCATGAAGGAAAAGAGGCAACACGTTTGGTGTAACTATTTGGATATTGAAGACAATATACAACAGATTGAGTGGGCTGTTCTTACACATTTATTGGATCACTTATAAGGCTACAAGTTTGGCATGAAATCCAGATCAAGAGAGGATTTAACATAAAGTCCATGATCTACTGCAAGCTGCCTTGACATCTGGACCTACTGTTGGGCATCCAGCAGTATTTGAAGTGTCTATGGCAGACAGTGCAGGCACATGTAGCCCCTGGATAGAATCACAGTGGAGATCCCTAAGATATTGATGCGTAACTGATGATCTCTCCTGCCTCTCACTATTATCTATTGAAAAAATGCTCCTAGCTCACTACTGGATTCCTAATCACAAAACATCAAGTCATCTGGCAACCTCAGCTGCTCATGCAGTATTTTTTGATCTATCAAATAATAAGGCTATTTGCATCCAGCAGTATGTCATTATTAGTGGAAATCATATGTGCAAGACCAGGCCTCAGTAGGTTTGGAAGACACAAGTAAATTGCATAACACAGGGAACTCACCCACTGCACCCCTTCTATTGCTTCACTATCACTTCTAACTCTCAGTTATGGAAACTTGATAAGGTTTCTAATAACAGAAGAGGATCCAATTAACCAATTCAGACAAGAAGAGTACAGAGAGGCCTGGTTGAACGAGCCTGCATGTTGTGCGGCAGTCAACAACTATAAGTAGTCAGCTGCTGCGTTGTAGATCCACACAGGGATAGTCCTGATGGATGGAAGGAACATCTTTCTAATTGGCAGTACATTTAAGTTTCTTTACTTGGAAAGGTATAATTCTACCCTAACTTCTGAGGAATGACTAATGAGTCAATGACTTAGAAAGGACAAGATTGGAATATTGCTGCTAGGAAAGTCTGGGATGTGGGGTTAGGAGTGGTGATATGTTCATGTGAATTGGCCTATTTTAAAAAGCACAATGTGCAAAGATGCTTGTGTCCTAAAGACCATCCACTATAGAGCAGGATCTCGGTAATCAACTAGACATAAAAACCTATTCTATGGCTTTCACTACACATGTTTTCAGATTCCTGGCTCTTGCTGAATGTGCCTATGTACCATGTGGCTGTGTTGGCAAGAACAAAAACTATGTAGGAGCTCAACAACATGGACTTTGCCTCACCAAAACTGAGCTGCTTTGTGCCCAAACACTGAAAGGAAACATGAATATTGAGTCAATACACCATTTTTCCAGTGGACTAACCAGCAATACAATTTCAGATTGATTATACTGAATGTCTTCCTTTGTCAAGTGAGCAGAGGTTTGTTTCCATAGAAATAAAAGTTTTTCTGGATACAGACTAACCGTTCCTTCCTATGACACTTCTGCCAGTGCCACTATTGATACACATATGGAATACCTTATTCCTTTCTACTTAGGCAACACAACACTGCCTCTTGTCCAGGGATTCATTTTAACACTAACAAAGGGTGCAAAGAATCATGCCACAGAATTTGCTGATTTTGTATGTGCCCATCCCTCAAAATCAGCTGGTCTGATACAATGTTGGAAATGGCCACCTGATGCCTCACTTGCAGTGCCATCTGAGAGAGGGGAAAAAAAAAACCCAGAAAATTTATGTCCTTTTGTATACACCGTGGGCATATGCCTTAAAGTAGTAGGCCATATATTGTGTTGTTCCCTATGGTCATTATATCAGTGGGTGGAATGAGGAGTGCCCTTTTACTCTAATACCTAACAGTTCCTTCACATGGTTTTCTTCCTGTCTACACAAACTCGAGGTCAGTTGGACTGACAGCTCTAGCACCCAAGACGGACGCATCTGGGCCAAGGTCATGGTTCCATTAAACTGGAAGATGAGGCTACCAGCTTGTCGTTTGGGACTTCCCTTTCACTGAACTGACAAAGCAAATGAAAGGATCAACTTGTAAACTGTGGTGTTTTATCAAAATTACCAAGAGAAAATTGGGTTACTGCTAGGCAAAGTGGAGAAGGACTAGGCTTAGACCTGGAGGCTTCCTAAGGAATTTCTTTGTACTTGTATATTGTATTAGATTGGTGCAAAAGTAATTGTGGTTTTTGACATTAAAAGTAATTGTAAAAACTACAATTACTTTTGCACCGACCTAATATAATGATGTCAGTGAGAAACTAGAACAGTTCAGTAAGGTCAGGATCAACATGAGCATGGATTCTATAAGAATACATTTTTGAGCTGCCCCAACAAGTGTGAAATATCCCAACATACTAAGGGACTGAGCAAGGTAAAGGGAATGTGGAATTAGATAAAGGAAGAAGACAGCTATGATTATTGATTTTGATTAATATTAATTATTAATATTAATTACTCAGTATATTAATATGATACCAATATTAATGACTTATAATTAACATTTTTTATCATTTGATATAAGACATAACTACTATAGTCCCTATCTCTTGTGATTAGCCAAAGAGTTAGGAACTACTGTAGTTATGTCTTATATCAAATGATTTTTTTTTTTTTTTTTTCATTTTAAAACCTTATATAGCCGATGTTGTTATTCTGGACCTATGGAGACTATGATTGAGTTTACACCATTCTGTGAAGATTTGGTGACAGTTGGGCTTTGTGCTTTCCTTTCTGTTGGGCAAGAATGGATGCTGAGTTGAAAATGTGTGGAGAATATTTTTAATCTCCATTTATAACTTCTCCTTTCCCCATAGACCTATTTTCTGTTATTCTCTGGCTTTTTTCTGTGTTCTAAGGAATGGGCTGTGGACCACTTTGCCTGGAGTTTCTTACTTTTCAGCTTCAGATTGAATTTATTATAGTCAAAAAAGAAAAGTACCAGTAGGTTGATGAGTGTGTGAATAGAGTGGTCAGGGTATTTCTTCACCAAACTCCTCCCCCACTTCTGGCAGTGAGTGGCCACTGAAGCCATGATTCTGGTAGTAGCTGCCTCATCTCTCAACTCTAAGTTCTGTTAAACATCTCTTCCACGGCACATCTCTCCCAGTCGCTCTTCCCTTTGCCATAGAGGCTTGGTGGTAGTAGCTTCCTGTCATTGAGAGTCCCTGGGTTCTGCAACGTCTCTGGTTGGTTAGTTTAAACTCTCACACTCACCATTAAATTATCTTAATTGCAATTGAGTATGTCTTCTATTTCCTGCTGAAATCCAATCTGATATTCTAATCTAGAACAAGAGAATCCTTGTCAATAGCATACATTAGATAAGCATTCTTTAAACATTTTTTCCCCTGGAAATACGTATTCTATTTATTTCTAGAGATTTGTTTATAAAAGGGCTCTAGAATCAATGGATGGAGGTGTGGGGATGATGTCCTGATGTGTGCTTCTGGAAAAACACACATTTGCCTGCCCTTCCCCAATCTCCTGGGAAAACTCTTAAAGCCTACACACAAAAAAAATGCTAGATGTTCTGTTTTGTATGCTGATTTTAGGTTATACAAAAATGGGTTTCGTAGTAATATTGTGAATATGGTAATACAGTAATTACAGTAATATTGATTATTCTAATAATTGTTTCAGACTACATGAGAATATTTAATTTAGCTGTTGTTCTAATAAGGAGGTTGCCTCGGTTATCATTCCCAGTTCCCCTGTGCCTCGATGCCCTTACCATTCTTGGGGAAATTAGTAGATCCTAACGCAGAAATTTATTGTGAGCGTTAAATGCTATGATACATGCAAAACATTCAGGACACTGTTTGGCTCCCAATAAGTGATCATTCAACAGGAACTATTGTTATTCTACACATTCACCTCCCCTAAATAGTCATGGATACAACTCTATTTACTTTATTCATCATCTAGGCCAATCCTTAAACACTGAAGAAACGTCTTTGCATGAACTTAGAGAGCAGCAACAGCAATGAGTTCCCTAACCAACTTTTCAGCTACTCTCTCATGTAGTGCTATCCTATTTTTTTTTCCAGTAAAAGTGCCTAATTATGAATCTTAAATCACTGGAGAGTTTGTGTTGAAACATAACAATTCTGTTGTCACAAAGTCTACTTTATGATTATACCATATTTTTATTTAACTTCCTTCAATGTTTTCTCATTAGGCCCCCTCACATGATTAAGCTTAATTTTCCTCCCCATTTACCGCCTGAGATACATCATCCTGAGGCACATCATCCTTGAAGTTAAACCTCACAGCAACACACTTAAGTAAAATTTTAGTAACGAATGGTACCATATTACTGTAAAAGAAACTATTTCAAACATTGTATTTTATCCACATTCATAATATGTGTAAATTTTATATTTCTTCTTTAAAAGCAACAGTTTAACCATTTGACCCAACAGTCTCATTACTGGGTATATAGCTAGAGGAATATGAATCATTCTAGCATAAAGACACATGCACGTGAATGTTCATTGCAGCACTATTCACAATACCAAAGACATGAAATCAACCGAGATGCCTATCAGTGATAGATGGGATAAAGAAAATGTGCTATATAAACACCATGGAATACTCTGCAGTCATGAAAAAGAACGAGATCATGTCTTTTGTAGGAACGTGGATGGAGATGAAGGCTATTATCCTTAGTAAACTAACGCAGGAACAGAAAACCAAATGCTGCGTGTTCTTATAAGCGAGAGCTAAATGATGAGACCTTATGAATATGAACGGAACAATAGACACTGGGTTCTGCTTGAAGGTGGAGTTTGGGAAGAAGGAGAGGATCAGGAAAAATAACTATTGGGTTCTAGACTTAATACCTGGGTGATGAAATAATCTGTACAACCACAAATTTACCTATATAAAAACCTTCATATGTACCCCCCCCAAACCTAAAATAAAAGTTAAAAGAGCAGAAGTTTAGCAGGGAAATCCATTACTGCAAAGGGAAAATGAATTATAGTTTGGTATTATGTATCACTGAATTTGAATTGTAGGACCTGTTCAGAAACTGAAGAGTTCTGAGATGAGAAATTTATTTGAAGCAACAAGGGATCTATGCCAAATAACCACAGGAAAGTTGAATGCTTTGAAAGACTTCAATAAAGTATGTTAATTAAAACCAGCACTTGAGCCTCCTTGGCAGTTTTGTGGTTGGCAAAAGCACTTCAGAACAGTTGGAAGAGATTATATGTTTCATGTTAGGGAGTGATTGAAAAGTCAGCAATATCTCAATAATTTGAAATAGAAATGGTACATTCTAAATTGGCCTCTAGAAGGGAAGATAAAATAATCTAAAGTATAGACATTATAATGCCCTATTTTCAGGCAGCCTGACAAAGTCTAGCTTATACTGATACAGTTATAAAGCAGGCAAAATCAAAGGTAGATTTTTTCTAGATTTTGTTTCCCTTACTTGTCTTAGGATAGAAGGATAGAAAAATGACTTCCAAACTGTAATAAAATTAAAGAGAATTTATTACTAAGTTACAGCAAAGAAAAAAAAAAACACAAAGGTTACCCAGCATTATTGAAAATTACCATTAAGAAGATGGCTTAACTGAAGTTTAACTCAACGGTGGAATAAACTGTTGAATATATAGTGCGTTTATTTTCGTATTTTACATATCCTGCATATCATTGCTAATATGAAGTTAAGTTGAAGTAACTTCACTTTACAAGTAAAGCTATAGATGTCATATCCTCACCTTTCAAGATGTCACAATAGACCAAGGTATTCCAGCACTATTTGGATTTACTTTATAATATTGGATCACCTAAGCCTGGAATACTCAATAACCTTCAGTTTCCTTAATTTTTAATTGGTAATGCTGAGGAAAAGTATTGGACCATGAAGTTGAAACTCGATAGAGAAAATTGGTTGAACTTGAATCCTCCGTAAGAAACAGACTTAATAGGTAGGGAGTTTGATGTACCAAATAAGCTATTTGTATTTTGGTCTGATTCACTAAAAATATAGTAGGATGGTAAGTGATTTTTTTTTTTTCCTGTCTTCTTGGAGTTAATTTCATATTTGAAAGATTTTCACTGGATATGGAAATACTGTATAGAAACACACTCTAAACATATTACTCAATTATCTTATGGCTTCCGTCACTTTTTTAAAGCACTCAGCTATTTGTTGTATCGTTATACTCTGAAGGTAATCTGAAAGTTGCTTTGACTTTTAAATATGTGTCTCTTCGTCTTTGGTATTTGGCAGTATTAGTATGATGCGTGGTTTTCTTTGATTACATTACTTGGGTTTCTTGAATATTCCAGGTGGTGCTTTCAATCAGCTTTGAAAAACTTTTAGCCTATATCATTTTATGAATTGTTCTGCCCCTTTAAGTCTCTTCTCTACTTCTATGATTGTTGTTGCACATAAGTAGGATTTTCTACCACCTTTCATTCTTGGTGTTCTTCTGTCCTTATATTTTTTTGTGACTTATATTGAAATTCTTTTCAACAAAGTCTAACCTGTGAAACTAATCTATTGACATATTTATTTCTCCTACTGCATTTTTACGTGTAGTTTTTTCTTTTTTAATTAATAGATGTATAAATATGGGTATAGATATATAAACTATATATTCCAGTTGTCTGCTGAAGTATATAGCTTGTCTTCCAATATGTGAAACATATTGGTCAAAGCTAGATTGAAAATTAAAGTTTATGTCATATAACTTCAATGCGTTTGTGTCTAATTTTGATATTTGTCCTTTTAATCTTCTGCTTAAATCTCTTGCTATGCTTATGTTCTATTGAATATAGGTATGAAATATTCTATATATAATTTGAGGCTATGAATATTGTTATGCTCCAGAGGGGGGTTACTTTTGCTTCTAGTACTATTTTGCATATAGGCAAATTACCCTAATCACCTCTGGGGTGTAATTAATTCATAGCTATTTCTGGGCTTCGTGAAGGTTGGCTTATTTTTAGTTAACCTTTATTCCTGCGATATGGTCCAGTACTTCACTGGAACTTAATGATATCCTGGAGTTTTTACTAACATCCTTTCTCTTTGGAAGGCTTTGAAATACAAGTTTTGTCCCTCCAGCCTCATGACATAGTTGAAATTTCTCATCAGCTTCTCAACCTTTCAATCAACTTTTGAGTTTACCACTCTGGAATTTCTTTTTCCAGATTGTCTTTGCCCTTCACCAGATCCTCATTGCCATAGAAGTTCTTCCTTGTCTTCAAAAACATGCTTCATATGTTATTCAGTTGTATAAGTTTAATAAGTGTATTGTTAATTGCAATTTGGCTGTCATAAGCAGAAGTCTGTTAAATATCTTGTTTTTTTTTTCTTATAGAATATGAGTAAAAACTTTTGTTGTATAAAAGTAAGGCTTTTGCTTCCAGAACCCGGTATATTTAAAGAAAGACTAGAGGATCTGATTTAAGTCCTTCAAAACTATTTATTTGCACATTGCTCTCAAAATATTGACCAGATGTTGACAAAAAATGACAAAATTTGACTAGATCTTATCAAAACCCCAAGTCTGTGCATAAGAGTAGTCCAAAGTGTTATTTCTTGGCATCAGTGATCTTCCAAGCATGAAATCGCACGATTTAAAATCACTCCCAATCTTCTTGGGGAGCTCCTGACCACCTATCATTTTCAAATTCAACAGAATAGATTTTATTTCTCCACGATCACATATATACGCATTTGTTTCAGTCCAGAAACACTGATTAAGCAGTATGGATAACATCATCTCATTAGTCTTTGCTTGTAAGTTATTAGTGAATAAAATACAGTTTGGAGGGTAATCAGACAGCAAGAGATTTTATGTTAAATTTTGTTAGATGAGAGCTAAATTTGGTGTTGACTAAGCAGAACTTTTTTTTTTTTTTTTTTTTGCAGTAATAATAGGCTATTCCCTTTCTTCTTTTTCCTTTATCATGAAAAGCGCCACACATTTTAGTTATTTCCTTAGGCTTTTTTTTTTTTTTTTTTTTTTTTTTTTTTTTTTTTGCATATTGGACTGGCATTTGGTTTACCATAAAATATAAACCATTTTAACTGTCTCAAGGCATTTCTGGATAAGCCTTTTGATTTTTAACGAAGGGCTGCCTCCGATCTTCAGAGTGTTTAAAGCTACAATCTCTAGTGTTCTTATTTCTTAATTTTGTCATTCATGTTTGTCCTGTGCCTTGAGATTTTACAGCACTCCCGTGCAGGCAGGTAGAATGTTCATCCCTTTCCTCCACTGATTGCAGGCTGCATGGTCAGAGATGACCTCTCAACAGCTCTGAGCCTAGACTACAAGAGCTATGGGAAGATTTTGTCATTTTTTTTCTGCATTCTGCTGTGAGAGGTTAGTCTTTATGTTGGTTATTACCTTATTTTGGAATAAGATTTTGTTTTTTGGGTTTTTTTTGTTTTTTGTTTGTTTGTTTGTTTGTTTGTTTTTTGAGACAGAATCTCGCTCTGTCGCCCAGGCTGGAGTGCAGTGGCAGGATCTCAGCTCACTGCAAGCTCCGCCTCCCGGGTTCACGCCATTCTCCTACCTCAGCCTCCCGAGTAGCTGGGACTACAGGCGCCCGCCACCTCGCCCGGCTAGTTTTTTTTTGTATTTTTTAGTGGAGACGGGGTTTCACCATGTTAGCCCATGTTGGGATGGTCTCGATCTCCTGACCTCGTGATCCACCCGTCTCGGCCTCCCAAAGTGCTGGGATTACAGGCTTGAGCCACCGCGCCCGGCCTGGCATAAGATTTTGGAATAATACTTTCAAATAATATTTCCTCATCACCTTGATTAAGTAACATCATCTAATTAACATCTAAAACTGGAAATAAAAATAGCAGAATAAGGATGTTAGTTGTATTTGTGGACCTAAATGTGTTAGGAGCATAGGAATCGGAATTGAAAAGAGTGGGGTAGGAGAGACCAGAATATGCCACCTCTAACTATGCAGGATTGTTGAGCTGAAGGCAGTTTAGAAGAAACAAATTCAGGAAAGCTCCCTGTCTCTCCTCTATTTGCCTAAAAGCAAGATAGATTTACAAACACAGAAGGTATCCTACCTACCCTTCTCCTAAGGAAGACAGCAGTTAACCACTGAATACAGCATTGGACCTTTACTGGCCTAGAGATGGTACCAGAGAATCTACACTAACAAAGTTACTAGCTAACCTTTGTCTGCCATTTGTTTGCCTTTCCAAAATTTGCCACCCTGTACATCCCTAAAAATTTTCTGTTCCCTGTTGACTTTAAGCTAAAATTCAAAGCCACCGTTTTTGAAAACTACTAAATCCCTGGTTATTTCCTATGTATGAATATAATATATATGTTAATAAACTTATCCTTGTTTTTCCATTGTTAACCTGTGTTTTGTCACAAGGATCTATTCCAACTGAGAACCTATGAGAATTGAAGAAAAAAAATTTTTTTCCCTACTGGTGCTTGGGGCTACACTTTTCCATATTCTTCATAGAGCTATTTGACCTTTCATACCATGCAAATCTATTATTTTGATTAAGATAATTTTAAAAGGAATAACAAAGTGTACTTTTTATTTTTTTATTATACTTTAAGTTCTGGGATACATGTGCAGGACGTGCAAGTTTGTTACGTAGGTATACACGTGCCATGGTGGTTTGCTGCACCCATCAACTTACCACCTACATTAGGTAATTCTCCTAGTACTATCCCTCCCCTAGTCCCCTACCCACTGACAGGGCCCAGTATGTGATGTTCCCCTCCCTGTGTCCACGTGTTCTCATTGTTCAACTCCTACTTATGAGTGAGAACATGCAGTGTTTGGTTTTCTGTTCTTGGATTACAGAGTGTATTTTTTTTTTTTTTTTGTAGAGAAATGTATGAGAGCACTAAATATATAAAATGGTTACAATATATGCCCATTTCTCATAAAACGTTCATCTTCTTTTCTCCTCTAAGAAAGCTCCAGAAGTTACAGTAGTCTGTATAAATCATAGGATAAAATATAACCAATATGCCTGTGGATATTGAGTTTTACTCCATGTTTGAATCATAGAGTTTGAAGGAGAAAAAATAAATTTTTCCCTAGAAAAAGTACTGCCTACAAAAATTATACAGCCATCCCTCATAGAATGAGATTGCATTTTCAATTTTTTAAGTGAAAAAATTTGAGCAATGAAACAATTTCATAAGAACAGCAGTTGATAATCTATTACAAAACCGATAACTCACTCTAAAAATTTCTCAAATTTGACAATATTAATCTTCCAGAAAGTGTGTGTGTGTATATATATGTGTGTGTGTGTTTTATTCTTTAGAAGCTTGTGTTAAATAAAAATGTAATTTAAACTTTTGTTCTTTTTATCTCTTCGAGTTTAAAGGGTTAAGTTTCATTACAAAAGTATCATTCTCCTAAAAGTGTCAAGCCTTCATTCAGAAACCTGGGAAAATCACTCTCCCAGGCAACCTAATGGATAATCAGCTCAATGCTTCATAAGCATTCTAGAGAAAATATACCAATTTGTCTATCTTTATCAACAAAATAAAACTTGAAGTAGAATGTTATCAAAGAGAATGACAATTCCAGTCACCCAGTGTATCAATAAGAATCCTCTTATAATTTATAACCTCAAAGAAATAATTTATCCACACCACCTTAGGGATTCTGCATATATGTAATGCAAATTTTAAAATACTCAAAATACTTTGAACTTTGTAAAAGATAATACAAACAACAAACATATTTAAATGTATTACATGAAATGTTTAAATAGCATGGCGATTACTAGCACATTGCATTGGTTTGATAAATCAACTACTTTTTTATAGAACTCAGAATAAAAGATTGAGATTTTAAGGCAATCATTTAAGACTGTTGTCATTTTCAGCAGCTTATTCATGAATACAAAGTTTTTCTGTGCTTTAAAACAACAAAAATAATTTCTAAAGACTTGAAAACATTATTGGACTACAAATTTAATTCTTTACAAAATATTCAAATACTGTATGTGTTAAATTTATAAAAACAATACTCATTGTTCACTTAATTTACAGAGAATATGTCCATTTGTCTATAGAGTTTGTCTTCATCTGAAGAGTTCTGTTACCTTGCCAGCACTTCTTCCCCTGGGAGCATCACTAATAAATAAAGCAGCCTTGTGTCACTGACTTCATTTAGAGATGTCAAAGGGAGATTTCAAGAGGTGATTTTTTTTTTTAGTTTTAAAAGAGAATGCCTATGAAATGGACATAGATTCTGTAATTTAAAAGCCATCAACTTTCTAGTAAACTATTATATTTAAAGATAATACATGTAATTTTAGAAGTGATGTAAGCTGTCCATCTCATCCCAAGCCTTATTTAAACAAGATGACGCGCAAGATAGTGGATCGTGTTCTAACTCCATATACATTAGTTATGATATGAAATACACTATGAATATCTGGGAGTAATCATAAATTTGTAATTTCTAGGAAGAAAGTACAAAGTATTTGAAATAAGACCAAGAACTGTTTAATTTGTGTTAAAGGGAAATAAAAAGGGAAAAAATAGTCAATAATTTTGATATATTTACTAATAAAATATATTTAAATCCTACACAGTAAAATTACAACCAACACATTACACTGTAACATCTATTAAAATGGCCAGAACCTATAATATTGCAAACCTGTAGCATTTGCAAAAAATGCTGATGACGATGTGAAACAACAGGAATTCTCATTCATTGCTGGTGAGAATGCAGAATGGTACAGCCACTTTGGAAGTCAATTTGATCCTTTTTATTTTATTTTTATTTTATTTTTTTGAACCAGCCTTGCTCTGTCGCCCAGGCTGGAGTGCAGTGGTGTGATCTCGGCTCACTGCAAGCTCCGCCTCCCGGGTTCCCGCCATTCTCCTGCCTCAACCTCCCGAGTAGCTGGGACTACAGGCGCCCGCCACCGCGCCAAGCTAATTTTTTGTATTTTCAGTAGAGACGGAGTTTCACCGTGTTATCCAGGATGGTCTCAATCTCCTGACCTTGTGATCCGCCCACCTCGGCCTCCCAAAGTGCTGGGATTACAGGCATAAGCCACCGCACCCGGCCCATACTTATTTATTTTTAAACAAAGTTAAACATGCTTTTGCCATACAGTCCTACAGTTGTACCCCTTGACATTTACCCAAAGAAGCTGAAATAAGTCCAAAGAAACAACTGCACGCAAATGCTTTTAACAGTAACTTTATTCATAATTGCCAAAACTGGAAAGGAACAAGGTTGTCTGTTAGTAGATGAATGGATGAATAAATGATAGCATATTCAGACAACAGAATATTTTTCAGAGCTAAAAAGAAATGCATTTATCAAGTGATGAAAAGACACTGAGGAAATTTAAATGCATATTACTAAGTAAAAGAAGCCAGTCTGAAAAGGCTACATACTATGTAATTCCAACTACATGACATTTAATCTTAAAGTCTCTGAATACTCTTAAATCGTGGCAAATAATAACTTTATCATTCTATGCAAAGTTAATACTATGCCTTACATTTACTACACTTCAGATTCATAGAGTTGAAAAAGCTTTATCAATGTAAATACTAAGGCATGAGTTAGACACAAGTATATACAAATGTAACCTATTTTTTTCTTAGAGACCCTGGTTGATACTGGGTCTGATGAACACTCACTTTTGAGAGAAATATAGTTTATTATATAGTATGAAACTAAGAGACAAGCTGATGAAGTGATTTAAAGTTAGAGTAGATGAGATTTCAGTATAGGAAAATATACTCAAGAATCTCGGGCTGAATATCTATTTAAAACCACAGAGAGTTTACTCTAATGGCAGGTCTCAGAGGTTATCCAAGTCACCAACTGTGTTTTAACGGTGACGAAGAAGCATGATGGAAAAATTAAATGACCCACACATCACATAAAAGAACATAAGTAGAAGATTTTTTAACATCATGCTCAGTATACTTGTCAAACATCTGAGGTAGGAAAGAACCCTGAACTATGAATGTATACAGTCTTGACTTTTAACACCCTGATTTATATACCTGCCAGAAATATGAGCTTCAGAGGAAAGTATCTAACTGGAGAGCCTTATTGGAGGAATCAGTCTTGACTGTATTTTACAAAGTAGATACGACTTTTTTCAGTGGAGACAATGCTCTTTCCAGTTTGGAGTCTCATGTTTCAACTGCTAACATTTCTTCAATAATCAGAGGGGAGCCAGGCATGGTGGCTCATGCCTATGATCCCAGCAACTTGGGAGGATGAGGCAGGTACATCACCTGAGGTCAAGAGTTCGAGACTAGCCTGGCCAACATGGAGAAACCCCATCTCTACTAAAAATACAAAGATTAGCCATGCGTGGTGGCATGTGCCTGTAGCCCTAACTGCTCGGGAGACTGAGGCAGGAAAATCACTTTAATCTGGGAGATGAAGGTTGCAGTGAGCTGAGATCAGTCCATTGCACTCCAGCCTGGACAAGAGTGAGACTCTACCTCGAAATAACAACAACAACAACAACAACAACAACAATAACGAGGGAGTGAAACCACAGAATTTACAAAAATGGTTTTCATAACTTTTCATACCTAAAATCTCCACCTCACACAAAACAGTGAAGCTACTTGAAGACAAGATAGATGCCTGCCTTCCACCTCAGCCTCCACTGAGAGCCTTCTCTGCTAGAGCTACAGTGTCTCTTTCATCTCAAGCTTATAAATGTCTTTCTATACAAGATTTTTGGAGAGATGGAGGGAAAATGTTGCAAAGGACCACTCATTTTAACTACCTTTGTTACTGTGGCTATTCTTGGAAAATGAAAATTATCAATTACTTCTTTGGTGAGGAATCGTTTAGCATAGTACAATTAGTTGAGATACAGAAAACTTATGAATAGCAGTCTTTAGTGAGAGTTGTAAGAATGCTTTTTAAAAAAAGTATGTGGTTCACAATTCCTCCACTTTTTATAACTTCTAATATATGGATTAGTTTTCAGACCAAAATTTATGGCTTTGAAACTTGATGAACTTAGGCAAATAACATGTATGTACATTTGTTTCCCAGTCTTAAAATCGGCTATCAATCTGATCTTAAACTTGCATCATTCAGTCTTAAAAACATTTTCATCAGCATTGAAGGCCTTGATTATATTGGGAGGCAATTCGATGTGATCAGAATGTCTGATTTCAAAGCCTTGGATATTGGTTAATCGGGAGCAAGTACTCAGTAGTTTTATTAACAACCTATAAATGCCCTTTTGATTCTTGGAAACACCTTTTCATGGAAGAGAAAATAAATATATTCTAGTAACAAAAGTACATCCCCATGGAATGACATATTTTACAGAGTTCGTTCTATACCTTTTTGTTAACAGTTGTTTGTTTAGTACATGCTGTGAGCTAGATATTGCGTGAGTCACTGAGAAACACAAAAAGAAATGAGAATGGATGGCAGGCCTCAGAGCTCAGTGAAGTGGTTTTAAAATTCTATGAAAATAACTCTGTGAGGCCAGGCGTGGTGACTTACGCCTGTAATCCCAGCATTTTGGGAGGCTGAGGTGGGTGGACCACCTGAGGTCAGGAGTTCGAGACCAACCCGACCAACATGGTGAAACCCTGTCTCTGCTAAAAATACAAAAATTAGCCAGGTATGATGGTGGGCACCTGTAATCCCAGCTAGTCAGGAGGCTGAGGCAGGAGAATCACTTGAAAATGGGAGGTGGAGGTTGCAGTGAGCTGAGATTGTGCCATTGTACTCTAGCCTGGGCAACAGAGCAAGACTCCATCTCAAAAAACAAACAAACAAAAAAAAAAGAAAAGAAAGCGAGTGACTCTATGATAGAGACTTTTTGGTATCTAGGTGATCTAATGACTCATTTCCAGAGTGATATAGTTTGGATCTATGTTCCTACCCAAATCTCGTATCAAATTGTAATCCCCAATGTTGGAGATGAGGCAGAGTAGGAGATGATTGGATCATGGGGGCAGATTTCCCCCTTGATGCTACTTTTGTGTTCACAAAATATGATTGTTTAAAAGTGTGTAGCACCTACGACCCTCTCTCTTCCTCCTGCTCCTGCCATGTACGGCATGCCTGCTTCCCATTCCCCTTCCGTTATGATTGTAAGTTTCCTGAGGTCTCCCCAGAAGTTGTAACCACCATGCTTTCCGTACAGCTTGTAGAACCATAAGCCAATTAAACTTCTTTTCTTTAAAATTACCCAGCTTCAGGTATTTCTTTATAGCAGTGCGAGAGTGGACTAATACACAGTGTACAACATAAAACTTTTGTAGGATTATGTGAAAATGCTTTTATCTTACTTTCTGAACTTAAAGCTGAGTTCACTTCACTTGTCAATTTTAATATTAAAGGGGGCACTTTGCTTATCAAGACTGAATATCATATTTCTCTTAAATAAATAACTGTCCATCACAGCTATCTTGCTTCTATCTGATTAAATTCTATTATCTGAGGATCAAATACTTCTGATACTCTTTTCTAAAAGTAGGATATTTTATCTTGCAGCATGACTGAAAATAAAATCATTGAAGCAACATTTCAAAAAGCACATACTTGAGCAGAGTAATTTCTGATTATGGGCAATAGATTTAGAAAGTTAAAATTTTAATGTCATGAACAAAAATTATAAGCTCACAATTTGGAATTTTATTTTATGTAAAACAATAACTTGTAAGACAAAACATTTTGTAATTATTTATGTTTAATTTACTATTTGTAAACACAATCTTAGTGATCTTAAGCAATGTGTTTAATATGGAAATATATATTCCTTAGGTAAAATTTTGCTCTACTTTACTCTGGAGAACAATTGAATTTTTAAAAAGCATATATATCCAAATATATTTTTTAAGGAGAAATTTTTTTATAGCAGTTTTAGATTGAGAAGAAAATTGAGAAGAAGGTACAGAGATTTCCCATAAGTCCCTTCCTCCCACCCCACGATTAAAATTCTGAATCAGAGTGATGCGTTTGTTATAATTGATGAACATGCATTGACATGTCATCACCCACCCAAAGTCCACAGTTCACACTAAGGTTTTCACTCCTTGTGCTTTACATTCTACAGGTCTCAACATATAATGGCACCTGTCCACCAGTATAGCATTATATAGAATGAATTCATTTCCTACAAACTCCTCTATGTTCAGCCTATTTGTTTCTCCCTCCATCCTGCTGCCTTAATCTGCAATCAACCATGTATTATTCATTGTCTCCATCATTCTGCATTTTCCGGAATGTTGCATAGTTGGAATCACACAATATACAGCCCTCTAGCTTCTTCCACCCAGCAATATGAACCAGTTTCCTCCATGTTTTTTCCTGGCTTGATAGACCATCTCTCTGCCTCCAAGTCTTGTCAATCATGAACAAAGCTGCTACAAAATCTTGTGAGCACGTTTTGTGGGGACACAAGTCTTCAACACATTTGGGTAAATACTAAACAGTGCCACCAATAGATCACATAATTGACACGTTTGGTTTTACGAAAATCTGCCAAACTGTCCTCAAAAGTGTCTGCACCACCCTGTACACTTACCTGTAATGAGTGAGAGTTCTTGCCCATCACATTCTCACCAGCAGCTAATGCCTTCTGTGTTTTGGACTCTGGCCATTCCAATAGGTGTGCGGTAGCATTTTACCATTATCTTAACTTGCAGTTTCCCAATGACATATGATGATGAGGAGCATGCTTTCTTATTACAGTCAGGCTACACATCTTCTCATTATTGAGTTTCAAGAGTTCCTTACATATTTTGGACAAGAATCTTTTGCAAAGATATGTGTTGCAATATTTTCCCGTTTTTGTCCGATCTTATTCTCTTGACAGCGTCGTTCACAGAGCAGAAGTTTTAAATTTTAATAAAGACTGGCTTACCATTTTTTTCTTTCATGAATCATACATGGTGTTGGATCTAAAAATTCATCACCATGCCCAAGGTCATGTAAGAATTCTACATTATCTCCTAGGAGTCTCACAGTTTCGTATTTCACATTTAGTTCTATGACTAATATTGAGATAATTTGGTAGAAGAATATAAGTTCTGTGTGTCAATTATTATTATTATTATTATTTTTTGCATATAGGTGTACAATTGTTTCAGAAAGATTTGTAGAAAATACTGTCTTTGTGCCATTATTTTTCATTTGCTCCTTCACCTAAGTTCAGTTGAATAAATTTATGTGGCTCTATATTTTGGAGCTCTATTCTGCTCCATTGATGTGTTTGTCTATTCTTTCACCAATACTACACTATCTTTATTACTGTAACTTTATAGTAAATCTAGAATTAGAGTAGTGTCAGTTTGCTGACTTTGTTATTTTTCAATATTAGATAATCTGGGTGTTTTGCATCTCTATATAAAGTTTAGAATCCGTGTGTCAATATCTAGTAAAAAAAACTTTCTGATATTTTGATTGAGATTGTGTTGAAGCTATAAGTTGGAAAGAACTGATGTCTTGACAATATTGAGTCTTAGCCACAAATATGGAATATCTCTCAGTTTATTTAGTTCTTTGGTTTCTTTAATCAGTTATGTGCCTTTTATTAAAAGCATATAACTTGGGCATATTTTGTAAAATTTATGCCTAAGCATTTCATTTTCTTGGTTTTGCTAATGTAAATGGTATTGTGTTTTGAATTTCAGTTTCCACTTGTTCATTGTTAGTATTGATTGATAGGAAAGCATTTGACTTTTGTACATTAATCTTGCATACTGAAGCCTTTCTATAATTTCTTATTAGTTCCAGGAGGTATTTGTTTGTTTCAATTCAGATTTTCTACATAGATAGTCATGTCATCAGCACACAGTTTTATTTTCTCCTACCAAATCACTATACCTTTCTGTTTTTTGTTTTTTGTTTTTTTTTCTTATTGCCTTATTAAGGACTTCCAGTACAATATTGAAAAGGAGTAGTGAGAGGACAGTTACTTGCTTTGGGAAAGTTTCAAGTTTCTCATCCTTAAGTATAATGTTAGCTGTAATTTTAAAAAAAGTTCTTTATCAAGTTGAAAAATCTCTTCTCTATTCCTTCTTTACTGAGAAGTTTTAACATGAATGGGTGTTGAATTTTGTCGGATGCTTTTCTTCATATTTTAATACAATCATGTGATTTGTCTTTTTTAGCCGGTTGATTTGATGGATTACATTAATTGATTTTCAAATATTGAATCAGTCTTACATTCCCAGGATAAATTTCACTTGGTCACATATTTCTTTTATCCATCATTGGTTTATTTCTAACATTTTATTGCAGATTTTTACATCTGGCAATAGATAGATGTAATAGAGAGATACTGGCCTATAGTTTTCTTTTCTTCTAATGCCTTGGTCTGATTTTGTGTTAGAGTAATGTTGGCCTCATGGAATGAGTTAAGAAGTATTCCCTCTGCTTTTGTGTTCTGAATGAGATTGTGGAGAATTGCTGGAATTTCTACCATAGATATTTGGTAGTAAACTCATCTAGGCCCAGTGCTTTCTGTTTTGGAAAGTTATTCAATTTCTTTTGTAGATATTCAATTTCTTTTGTAGATATAGACCTTTTCCAACTGTGCATTTCTTAGAGTGTGGTAGATGTACCTTTAAAGAAATTGAACCATTCCATCTGGATTATCAAAGGTATGAGCCTAGAGTTGTTTATAGTATTCATTTATTGTCTTTTAAGTGTCTGTGGGATCTGTACTGATATCCCACTTTAATTTCTTATATTAGTCATTTGTATGTTCTCTCTTTTTTCTTAGCTTGGTTTCAGGCTTATCAATTTTACTGACCTTCTCACACTGCCATCTTTGATGGTGTTAATTTTTCTTTTGTTTGTAATTTCATTGATCTGTGCTCTAATTCCAAATATTTCTTTTCTGTTGCTTCCTTTGAATTTAATTTGCTCTTCTTTTTTCTAGATTCTTAAGGTAGAATTTTGTTACGAATTTTATATTTTTATTCTTTTCTAAAATATGCATTAAATCCTATTAATTTACCTGTAAGTATTGCTTTTGCTGCATCCCACAAATTGTATGTTGTATTTTCCTTTTCACTTAGTTCCAAATGTTTTGAGATTTTCTTGACCTTTCTTCTTTGGCCCTTGTTTTAATTAGAAGTGTATTGTTTAACCTCCATATATTTTGGGATATTCCAGCTGACTTTCTCTGTTGTCTGAGAGCGGACACTGTATAATTTCTAATCTTTTAAATTTATTAAGATGTGTTTCATGGCCCAGAATGTGATCTGTCTCGTTGAATGTTCCCTGTGAGCTTAAAAAAGATTAGTATTTTGCTGTTGCTAGCTGAAGTAGTCAATAGATGTCAGGTGTATCCAGTTGATTGATACTGCTGGTGCTGCTGAGTTTAGTTATGTCCTTACTGATTTCCTACCTGTTGGATCTGTGCACTTCTGATAGAATGATGTTAAAGACTCCAACTGTAATAGTATGTTCATCTATTTCTCTTTGCAGTTCTATCAGTTTTTGCCTCATGTATTTTGATGCTCTCTTGTTAACTGCATACACTATAAAAAATGTTTGTCTCTTCTTAAGGACTTGATCTTTTTATCATTATGTAATTCTACTCTTTATTCCTGATAATTTTCTTTGCTCTAAAGTATGTTTTGCCTGAAATCAGTACAGCTACTCAAGCTTACATTTGATTAGTGGTAGCATGGTATAGCTTTACCCCTTACTTTTTAATCTGTATGTACTTTTATATTTAAAATAAGTTTTTTTTTTGTTTTTTTGGTTTTTTGCAGACAGCATATAGTTGGGTATTTTTCAAATCTACTCTGACAATCTCTGTTTTTTAATGGGTGCATTTATACTATTGCTATTTAAGATGATGATGGATTAATGACAATTGGATTAATATCTACCACACTTGTTGCTGTCTATTCATTACTCTTGTTCTTTCTTCCTATTTTTGTCTACTACAATTTTCTGCCTTAGTGATTTTAATTGAGCATTTTATATTCCTTTTTTCTCTTTCCCTAGCATATAAATTATACCCTTTTTTCTCTTTTTTTATTTTTTAGTGTTTCTGTAGAGTTGGTGTATGCATTTATAACTAGTCCAGGTCCACTTTTAAATAATTCTCTACCACTATATGAGTAGTGCAAGTTGCTTATAAGAACATAATATTCCTAATTCCCCCATTCATCTCTTATGTCATTGGTATTCATTTTACATATAGTAAACTATAGTCATTAAATACATTGTTGCTATTAGTTTGAACAAATGATTATTTTTTACATAAATTAAAAATAAGAAAATAAAAGTTTATATTTTACCTTCACTTACTTCTCTAATACTTTTCCTTTCTTTATGTAATACCGAGTTTCTGACCTCTATTATTTTCTTTCTCTCTGAAGAACTTTAAATGTTTCTTGCAAGGCACGCCTACTGGCAACAAACTCTCCATTTTCAATATGTGAAGAAGAAGTCTTTATTTCTACTTCACTTTAAAAAGATAAAGAATTCTAGTTTTCTGTTTTTTTGTTTGTTTTTTCTCTCAACACTTCAAATATTTTACTACATTCCCCTCTCGCTTGCATGGTTTCTGAAGGAAAGTTGAATGTGATTCTGATGTTTACTTTTCTGTAGGTTAGATTTTCCCAATTCCCTTCACCCCAGTTTCAAGACTTTTTGTGCTTGTAATTTTCTGCAGTTGGAATATGATATGCTTAGGTAATTTTCTTGGCATTTATCGTGACTGGTGCTCTCTGAGTTTTCTGGATCAGTGGTTTTGTATGTGGCATTAATTTTGGGATGTTAGTCAAAATTATTTCATTTTTTTTTTCTGTTCCTTTCTGTTTTTCTGGTATGCTCATATTGCACATGTGACATCTTTTGTACTTGTTGCCCATTACTAAAATACTATGTTCCTTTTTTTCAGCTTTTTGTTTCTCTGCTTTTCGTTTCTCTTTGCTTTTCAGTTTTGCGGGTTTCTATTGGCCTCCTGAAACTCTGATGTTGTTTCCTTAACCATGTTCAATAGTAATGAACCATGAAAGGCATTCTTCATTTCTGAATTTATAGAAATTTTTGCTTCTCAGTAAAATTGAGAAATTACAGATGTTTCTCATATGCCCTCTGTTCCCACATATATATAACCTTCCCCATTACCAACTTCCCCTGACAGAGGGGATTGTAACATTTGTTACAATTTATGAACCTACACAGACACATCATTACTACTTGGAGTCCATAATTTACAGTAGGAGTCAATCTGGGTTTTGCACATTCTATGGATTTGGGCAAAGTTATAATTGCATGTATCTACCATCATAGTATCATGCAAAATAGTTTTACTGTCCTAAATAACCTGTTCATCCTTCCCTTTCCTATAACCCTAGCAACCACTGATTTTTTATTTTGTCTCCATAGTTTTGCCTTTTTAGAATGTCATATAGTTGGAATAACCATAGTATGTGGACTTTTCAGACTGGGTTCTTCAGTAATGTGCATTTAAATTTCTTCTGTGTATTTCATGACTTGATAAGTGCATTTCTTTTTGCCTATGAAAAATATTCCATTGTCTGAATATACCATCATTTATCCATTCATCGACTGAAGGACAACTTGGTTGCTTTTCAGTGTTGGTAATTATATATAAAGCTACTCTTTTTTGCTTCCATATGAACTTTAAAGTAGTTTTTTTTCCAGTTCTGTGAAGAAAGTCATTGGTAGCTTGATGGGGATGGCATTGAATCTATAAATTACCTTGGGCAGTGTGGCCATTTTCACGGTGTTGATTATTTCTATCCATGAGCATGGGATGTTCTTCAATTTGTTTGTGTCCTCTATTTTGTTGAGCAGTGGTTTGTAGGAACCAAAACAGAGCCCACATTGCCAAGTCAATCCTAAGCCAAAAGAACAAAGCTGGAGGCATCACGCTACCTGACTTCAAACTATACTACAAGGCTACAGTAACCAAAACAGCATGGTACTGGTACCAAAACAGAGATGTCGACCAACAGAACAGAACAGACCCTCAGAAATAACACCACATATCTACAACTATCTGATCTTTGACAAACCTGACAAAAACAAGAAATGGGGAAAGGATTCCCTATTTAATAAGTGGTTCTGGTAAAACTGGCTAGCCATATGTAGAAAGCTAAAACTGGATCCCTTTTTACACCTTATACAAATATTAATTCAAGATGGATTAAAAACTTAAATGTTAGACCTGAAACCATAAAAACCCTAGAAGAAAACCTAGGCAATACCATTCAGGATGTAGGCATGGGCAAGGACTTCATGTCTAAAACACAAAAAAACAATGGCAACAGAAGCCAAAGTTGACAAATGGGATCTAATTAAACTAAAGAACTTCTGCACAGCAAAAGAAACTACTATCAGAATGAACAGGCGACATTGAGAATGGGAGAAAATTTTTGCAATCTACTTATCTGACAAAGGGCTAATATCCAGAACCTACAAAGAACTCAAACAAATTTACAAGAAAAAAAAAAAACCCATCAACAGGTGGGTGAAGGATATGAACAGACACTTCTCAAAAGAAGACATTTATGCAGCCAACAGATGCATTAAAAAATGTTCATCACCTCTGGCCATCAGAGAAATGCAAATCAAAACCACAATGAGATACTATCTCACACCAGTTAGAATGGCGATCATTAAAAAGTCAGGAAACAACAGGTGCTGGAGAGGATGTGGAGAAATAGGAATGCTTTTACACCATTGGTGGGACTGTAAAGTAGTTCAACCATTGTGGAAGACAGTGTGGCGATTCCTCAAGGATCTAGAACCAGAAATACCATTTGACCCAGTCATCCCATTACTGGGTATATACACAAAGGATTATAAATCATGCTGCTATAAAGACACATGCACATGTGTGTTTACTGTGGCACTATTCATAATAGCAAGGACTTGGAATCAACCCAAATGTCTATCAATGATAGACTGGATTAAGAAAATGTGGCACATATATACCACAGAATACTATGTAGCCATAAAAAAAGGAAGAGTTCATGTCCTTTATAGGGACATGGGTGAAGATGGAAAGCATCATTCTCAGCAAACTGTTGCATGGACAAAAAACCAAACACCACATCTTCTCACTCCTAGGTGGGAACTGAACAGCGAGATCACTTCGACACAGGAAGGGGAACATCACACACCGGGGCCTGTCATGGGATGGGGGGAGAGGGGAGAGATAGCATTAGGAGATATACTTAATGTAAATGACGAGTTAATGGGTGCAGCACACCAACATGGCACATGTATACATATGTAACAAACTTGCACGTTGTGCACATGTACCATAGAACTTAAAGTATTTTAAAAAAAAAAGAGGCAAGGAACAGCTTCTCCCTTGGAGCCTCTGGAGGGAGTATGGCCCTGCTGACACGTAATTTTAGCCCAGTGAAACTGATTCAGACTTCAGACCCTAGAACTATGAGAGAATAAATTTCTTTATAAGACACCAAATAAATAAAGCTACTACTATAAACATCTATGTGCAAGTATTTATGTGGACTTATTTCATCTTCTTTGGATAAATACCCAGGAGTACAATTGGAGGATTATGTGGCAAGAGTATGTTTACCTTTGTGAAAAAAAAAAAAAGATAGTATCAAAATGTCTTCCAAAGTGGTTGTAGCATTTTGCATTTCCACCAGCAATGAATGAAAGTTCCTGGTCGGGCTCGGCGACTCCTACCTATAATCCCAGCACTTTGGGAGGCCGAGGCGGGTGGATCACCTGAGGTCAGGAGTTCAGGACCAGCCTGGTCAACATGTCGAAACCAGTTCTCTACTAAAAATACAAAATTATCCAAGCGTGGTGGCACGCACCGCTAATCCCAGCTACTTGGGAGGCTGAGGCAGGAGAATCACTTGACCCCAGGAGGCGGAGATTGCAATGAATGGAGATATTGCGCTACTGTAGTCTAGCCTGGGTGAAAGAGCGAGACTCTGTCTCAATAAAAAAATAGAAAAAAAAAAAAGAAAAGAAAATTCCTGTTGCTTCAAATCCTCAGTAACATTTAGTAATATTTTGTAATTTTGTTATATTTACAAAATTTTATAAAATTTGACCATCCTGATCGATGTTGTTAGGGTGTTTTTTATATCTAATATAATTTTTAATTCTTAGAATTCATATTTCTTGGCTCACATTACTGATCTGTCCTTGTATGTTGTTTATTTTTCCTATTCAATCCTTTGGCACATTAATCAAACTTGTTTTACATTTCTGGTCTCATAATTCCAACTTCTCTGCTGTGTCAGAGTCTCCCTGATTTTTGCCTTTTGGTGTGCCTTGTAATTGTTGTTGAAATTGTCAATCAAAGAAAATGATAAGACATGTCTCAATCACTTTTGGAGATTTATTTTAAAAAGCTAAGGACGCACCCGGGAAACAGGTCTATGCCTTTTTCCACAGATGATTTTGAGACCTCTAAATTTAAGGGGGGAAAGGGTGGGATGATAAGTACACAACTTTCACATACATAAAAGGGGCAAAGGTAAAATGTGGGGAATCTGCATTTTACATAAGATAACACGGACAAAATGGGGGAGGGGAACCATCCGGTATGCATTTGTGTCTGGCAGCCTGGACCGATGCACCTGTAAAGATAAGCTATCAGTTAGCATGGCCATGGTGAGGTTTCAACAGCTCACCAGGAATTTCCCTGTGGGCAAAATATGGGGAAGGCAGGTAGCTTTCATCTTGTAGCCATTTTATTTAGGAACCGAAAGGTGGAGGCAAGTTTGTGTGACCCAGTTTCCAGTTTGGCATTTTTCTTTGGCTAAATGAGTTTGTGGTTCAAAAGTTTAATCTCCTTTCACAGAAGTCACACATGACGTCCTCTGTTCCCACATACACGTAACCTTCCCATTAATCAACATCCCTTGGCAAAGGGGATTGTAATAATTTATGAACCTACGTGAACACATCATTACCATGTAAAGTCCGTAATTTACAGTAGGGTTTACACTGGGTGTTGCACATTATCTGGGTTTGGGCAATACACTCTGTAATAAAGAGACTGTTGGAGATGTGGTTGTGAGGGTAGGGGAGAAGAAACGTTCTGCAGTCCTATGATTAGGTAACAGTCTTTTATTGAGCCTGTACCACTGGGCTGTAAACTTCACAAATGCTTCTCAATTGTATTCCTCTTCTCAGGTAGGACAGGATGGCTAGAGGGGGCTGGAGTTTGTAACTCAACTTCTCCCAAGTCAATTAGACTCTGATAAAATCCCAATAGGTTAGGCTCTGGTAAAATCGTTTCTTCTGAAGACAGGCCTTGTTAAGTAAGAAGAACAGTATCCCCTGTAGTATTTCACAATGTCTTCTTTTCCCCTCCTGCTGTGAGAAGCCAGAGGACATTTTTGTGTGATCTTCACTGTGAGAACTCAGTAGAGGCCCTGGAGGTAAAACTCACACAAGTGCGGGGTTCCACTATGACCAGATTCCCTCCCCTGGATTTTTTTTTTTAGGTCTCAGTCTTGTCTATATTCTGCTTCCCAAAGTTCATGAATTACAGTTTACATTTTCCTATCCCGGTACTGGTTGTGGGTTTCTGCTGCTGGCAAGCTGGGATTCCCTATGTTCCCCCATCTGTCTCTCTAGTTTTGGAGACAGTGGTTTGCCCTGTGGCCCTCCCTTCTCTGATGGATCTAAGAGAAATTGTTGACTTTCAGTTTGTTCAGTTTTGAGTTTTTGTTAGGATAGAGAGATGACTCCCAAATGTCTTACGTGCCAGACTGGAAATCAGAAGCCTCAAATATGAGTTTTTACAAATGTGTGTTCCAAAAGTTTGAATATGAAGACCTAAAGTTCCTTGCCATTTTTAGCAGATTTTGAGATTTTACTTTTATTCATTTCTTCACTCAGTTCCTGTGAAACAACATGATGCAACTTACCTCGAGAGGACCTAACTCAAGGCTATTAAATGGCCCTCATTGAAATTACTGGCTTAGTCACAGTGAGGCAGGAGAATAGGGTCTAGAGGCAGGAACATAAGGCCAATTCACACTGACTTCCTAGAAGTAAATAAAATGGAAACAATTCAGCAATGACAGGAATGTGAAGGGCTTTGTAACTTCACTTCATCCTCCCCATTTACATAGGACACACACACGCACATACACATACACATGTAAGAGATGACATCCTCTCCATTTATATAGAGTGCATACCAAGTAAATGACTCTGTAACTTTACTTCATTCTCTTCATTGACATAGGGCATGTACTGAGTAACCAATGGCAAACCTCTAGAGAGTATGGAAACCCCAGAAATTTCTGTAACCTGGGCTCCTGAACCCCTATGCTCCAGCCTGCTCCCACACTGTGAAGTGTAACACCAAGAACCTGGACACCTTCAACCAGTTACAACAGGACCACATGAGGAAAAACAAAGCTTTATTATTTAGTCACACTTGAAAATAATTTTTCATAAAAGAGGATATTGCCTATCTTGCTGCCCTCATATGTCAACTATTGTCTGCCTTGATGTCGTATTTCCTAAAGGTTCATTTATTGACTAGGTGAACATTTGATTCCAGCATGTCAACAGGTTAAAAAATATAACAGAAAGGAACCTGTAGTGAATTCTTTGAAATTCTAAAACTCTTCTAAGTGATGGCAATATTTCTGAGGCAACTATATATATTCTCCAAGTGATCACATCAAAAAAAAGTAATAATACAGTGAATTTTTTAAACCACCGTAATACAGATACAGAAGCTCCCTAACATGGGATGGCTTCACTTACAGTTTTTTGTCTTTACTATGGATTTATCAGGATATGACTCCTTTGTAAGTCTAGGAGCGTTTGGACTTGCTATGGTTTGAGTTACAATTTTTCAACCTTATGTTGGGTTTATAAGGGTTTAAATGCATTTTTGACTTACGATATTTCTGACTTAAGATGGGTTTATTGGTACATAATTCCATCTTAAATCAAAGAACATCTGTATACTGAAGACATAAAAAAAACAGTGCAAAGTTGCATGCTATGGTTACTCAATGCTAATTATGATTAACTCTCTAACAATTCATGTACATAAGGCAGCTAGGTACTGGGATAGTCATAAAAGATTTCATGATTTCTGCCTGTATTTTGGTTTTGGTTTATACCTTCAACAGTTTAGTTTTGGAAATCATAAGCATTTACTGGTGAACCACAATTTATTCCAAGTTACACCACAAATTAGCTCCAGAATTAATTGGAATTCAGGCACTTTCAGTAATTCATCTTTTTCAGAATAGAGTTAATTCGTTGTGATTGAAAAAACAGCATTTACCTTTAGTGTTAAGTTTCAGAATTAGGACTGAAATGTTAATGGAAGCACATTACTAGCCCAAATTCAGTTGACTATGAAAATGCCTACACATAGTTTTATGAACTTCAATATATGCAGAAGAGACACATTTTAACCTAAATATTTTAGCAAACAATTAAATATGTGAAAACATCCTGGAGGTAAAAGCACTGATAGATTTCAAATGCCTACCTTCTATAATCCATGGGAAATAACTGGTTGTTGCTTTACTTGTCTCCACACTAGCAAACTGTGGTTGGTATGGTTCGGAAAATATAATTAAAAACAGAATTCTCTTCCAACTCAGCATAGGGGAGAAAAAGTAGCTGTCTTTTTTTTTTTTTTTTTTTTTTTTTAATCCGTCACACAGTTCGTGGCTGAGACCACTATAACAAAAGACAGATTAACAAGAGAAAATCACCCAAATGTATGTGATGTAAGCATTATGTGATATGCAAGCCTTCAGCAATGAAGATCCAAGAAACAGAAAAATACGTATTTTTAGAAACAGTCAAGTAGAAGTGTGATTGAGAGACACAAAGGTATGATCTAACTGTAATAAACTAGGAGAAAATGGTACGTCCTGTTTGTTTAGATTCTTGGTTACTGTGGGTCTTTGGATTATTTTCCCCTGGGTGTAGGCAGAACACTTGCTTCAGTGGAAGGTCAGATAAATCTTTTATAGCCTGCTTCTAGGGAGAAAGGTGGGAGGTCAGAGGGCAACATTCTCACTTCTGCAGTTTTCTGAATTTCCATCAGTTTAAAGTAGTATGAGAAGGAGCATGTTCTAAATCAAAAACTTCTTTACAAATGTAGTAGAGAAAGCAATTAGTTTTATTATTGAATTAGAATTCAACCAGAATCAGCCAGGCACCGTGGCTCACACCTGTAATCCCAGCACTTTGGGAGGCTGAGGTGGGCAAATCACCTGAGGTCAGGAGTTGAAGACCAGCCTGACCAACATGGTGAAACCCTGTCTCTACTAAAAAATACAAAAATTAGCCAGGCTTTAGTGGCACATGCCTGTAATCCTAGCTATTTGGGAGGCCGAGGCAGGAAAATCACTGGAACCCAAGAGACGGAGGTTGCAGTAAGCTGAGATCGTGCCAGTGTACTCCAGCCTGGGCAACAGAATGAGACTCCGTCTCAAAATAAAACAAAACAAACACACATATAAACAAACAAACAAAAAAAGCACAACCAGAATGTGATGAGCATTATAGGCAAGCTAAAAAAGAGATTGCAAAGACTGAAAGAAATCTCACTTTTCAATATAGGCAAGCAGGTACAACCCATTGTCTATAGGATAACTAGCCCTCCCCTAAGAGAACTTGACAGACTGATTTGTCACACACAGTTCATCCTAAATGCACTTGGTAATTGGGGTAACTATCTGCGATAGCTAGTTGGCTTTATTAAGATAAGAAAACAAACTTTTTGTATCTTCATGATAAGAGATAGTTTTGCAACTTGGAGCAAGTCTTCTATGTCCTCACAGAAACAGGGAGATGGGAGCATTACCTTGATATTTATATTTCAAAGAGATGGCTTCGGGTCCTTAAGAAAGACAACCCTAGGTTATAAAACTGTAAAAAAAGGCTGTCTAGTTTTCAAAAGGATTTGTGCATTTCAAAGAGTGGAGACAGTACTTACAAGTTTTCTAAAGTAAATGCTCTGAGAAAAATGAGGGAAATCTCATCCCTTATTTTCAACAGGGCAAATTAAGGCTCTCCGTTTGTATTTATAAAAATTATGGCAGAGTTGGGAATACAGGAGATAAGTTAAAATAGAAACAAAATTCTAATTAACATCTATTTTCTCATTACTCCTCTTCGTGTAGGCTTTTTAATAAGCCTAAACTCAGCCAATGAAAACGTATTTAAAAAGTTAAGGAAATGATACAGTGAAGGAACAAAACATTTCAGTAGGCTAGAGCTGAGTCTTACTTTTTACAAAAGAAATGCTTCAGGAAGCATTAGAGCCATATCTCCTTATTCCAACTCCCCTACCATGAATTCACTCTCAGCGTGAAATCACTTGTGTGCAGAGTGCACCCCGATAAAGATAATTCCAGTGCACGATAACACGGGGCATCTATTAGGCAATACCAGATCACCCCGGGCATGTCTCTAGGTACAAACAGAGTTCCTTAAATTGTCACAGTCATAGTGATTGTTGATAAGAGCTGAACGATCCTTCCTCCAAAATGAAAAGGGCGTAATGGGTAATCTTTTCTGTGGAAATGTCTGTTGTGTTAGAAGAGGTCTGTTGTCTGGGCAGGCAGCATCTTATTTCTTCACACACAGTGCTGTAGAGCTTTAGAGAACCAGAGACAAGAACAGTATGTCTCTCATTGATTATCACTTTAAAATCAAAGTGTCTCTGGTCCTTGAAAGTTATTGTTGAAAGTGAGCAGAGTACAGAAAGGAAGCTCCAACACCATTAAAATATACATAAATAATGAGGTCTCAACCACGTTCCAGTCAGTTAATTATTTGTTGGAGTCTTCTTACGTGACAACCTCTTTTAAGAAATTAACTCAGGACAACAAATACCAAAGACTACCAATTAAAAAGGATACATACAACGGAACCAGCAATGTCACAGAGCGTTGAAATCACTTATAAAATAGGTTGTTTTTTAAAAGGCACATCTGAAAACTTCTTCTAAAGCTAAGTGGATCCGGGCTTTTTCAAATCAAGTTGGGAAATAAAATTTTGCCTTGTAATGCAGCCTCTCTAGTGAAGGGATCTGGGCGATGCTAGCATCAGTTAAAAATCTGTGATGATGCATAAGAAAAAGACACATCTATGACTTTGAAATAGCCATGTACTTCTGTGGCCATAGAAATCAGTTATGGGTTTGAATTAGATTTGGTAACAAAAGAGACAAAATGGAAACCCCTCTGGGGTGCATGTTTCTTCATATTCCTTGGGGTTTAAATAAAGAGAATTGAGACATTCCAGCCTGTAGCTGGCTGGAGGAAATATTTTATCACTCACAGAGGAAATGAGGGGGGAAGAGGAGGAAGAAGAGAGGAAGGAGCAAAACCAGGTTAATCTCACCTCTTTTTTTCAGTGGTAAATAGTTGGTGTTTCCTGTTTCCTCATTTTTCAGGAAGAAAATACGTATTAGAAAATATGAACAGGTAGGAAGAAAGTTAAGACATTAAATTAATCTAAGATCACTTTTCTACGTGGATTTTTTTTTTTCTTGGGGTTTGGATTAATGTTTGATCCCATTTCAGTCTCATGTCTGCCCAATAAATATGACAACAGGTTGGCCTCTGGCTGAGCCTCTGACTTACCTCCTCTTCTCCTAATCCACTGAGTACCTGGGTAGGTACAAAGTTTCCAACCAGAGATGCTTAATGCATCAGAATCATCCCTTCCATCTTTTCTGGTTGCTTCCTCTATTTCAAATCTACTCTGCCTGGGGGTACCTCAGGAAAATATCAGTTTAAAATCAGTGTACATTTTAAACCACCACACTTCATTTCTAAAACCCTTATCTATAACTCTATAACTGACTGAGAATGTTGAAAGTCAAGTTTTATTTCTGGAGAAGCACACTTAGACCCCAGTACTCTTCTTGGGGGCATCACATCTTACACTCAGCTGCATTTTTACAATTTCCAGCTTATTTATCAGCACAAGCCATATGTGAAGTGTGCAGGGATATAGATGGGTTGAGAATCTTTGATCGTCCTGAGCTAGATTCCTCCGTATGTGTCTTTTTTTTTTTTAAACCTGGTTTCAATTGTCCCAATCTGTTTTACTGTAGTAAGGCTTAGAATGATCTGGACAGTCTGGCCCTCTGGGGAGCATATCCTTTCTCAGATTTTTTCCAAGTTTTCTGCTTATGTATTTTGGCCCTAATTCTCCACTCTTGCTTCTCAAAGGACCATTAGAAAGATGATATCATTGCACCACACTGTGATATGAAGTATGAAAGAGGAATGACTATTTTTCTTCCTGAGACAAGTGCTTATTTGGTAATTGTATATGAGAGGCAGTGTGGAGGGGCAATATTAGACATGTGAAAATGTTTGTAAGTAAAAATTAAGATACAGTGTATTACCTGGTCACTTATATACCTTTCAGCTCCTCCTTTTTTTTTTTTTTTTCTTTCTTTTTTTGAGAGAGAGTCACACTCGGTCACCCAGGCTAGAGTGCAGTGGTATCATCTTAGCTCACTGCAACTTCTGCCTCCTGTGTTTAAGCAATTCTCGTGTCTCAGCCTCCCGAGTAGCTGGGATTGCAGACTCGCACCACCCCGCCTGGGTAACTGTTATATTTTAATAGAGATGAGGTTTCACCATGTTGGCCAGGCTCATCTCAAACTCCTGGCGTTAAGCGATCTGCCTGGCTCAGCCTCCCAGATTGTTAGGACTACATGTGTGAGCCACCACACCCAGCCTCAGCTTCTTCTTAAAGTACTGAAATCTTTTTGCCAGACAGAGACTCTTATGTCCTTAATATAGAATACACGGATATAGAGCTGTTATGCTGTGGGAAAGAAGAGCCGAAGCTCCATAAGGTCTTTTTTTCTTTTCTTTTCTTTTCTTTTTTAATCCATGTCCCTCTGTGACCCTTGTTTATTTTATAAAACCCCAGGGTTCCAGGAACCAAATTTGCTAACCATATTCAAGACAGTGCACTCACATCCAGAATCTTATGCCTCACTTTTCTTGCTAACTATATGTATTGTCAAAAGAACCCCTGACCTTATAAATAATAATAATTGGGAAAAAAAAAAAGGTTAATTTGACAGAACTTCACACACGCAAGCTTGTTTCCATTCCTGAGCAATTTCTCCCTTGCTGAGTTCTGGGAGCCTTTTGTATTAGTACTTATCATTTGTCATTTAAATGTAGGAACTTGTATTGATCTTTATCACTTAATTTCTCTCTTGTTTTCAAGACCAGAGACATCTAGAGACCAGGAACTGAATTTTATAACTGTTTGCCTTCCAGCACTTAGATCAGTGGGCAGCACTTACCAAACTCTGTGTTTGTGTGTGTTTCTGTCCACGGTGATGATAATAACTTTCAGACACTGGGGAAAAAAATCTTTGGAAACAATTTTGAGTTTAACTGAGTTATGTTTCTGTAGATGATTTCTTTTCACCATTTTTATTAAGTGTGGATTTGAATTTTTGCTAATATTCGAGTTGCAGCCTACCAGGTGACCAAGAAGGTTTTGATACCTTCCCTTCAGCTTGACTGAACTTCATCTAATTTCTTACTGATTAGGCCCCTGACCAGTCCTGATCTCTCCTTTTAAAGATAATTTACTTCAGAAAACTTGTAATTATAAATCATTTCTCTGCCCTTTTGAGGTGTAAATCATTTTAACAATCCTCTTGATAGTGTTATAACCCAGGACTATTCTGGGGTTCAGAAATCAATACCCCAAAATATGGCACTTTGATGTACTGGGCAAAAGAAAAAGCCTCAAGGTCCCTCTGACCTTCCTCCCACCACCCCTTCTGTCTTTCAATCCTCTGTCTCCCCGAAAGCAAAGGATGAAGTTGTTCTCTAAAGTTCCCTTATCTGCATAAAGTTCAGATCTGTCAAAGAAGGAAACAATCACCTCTGGTCCATTCCTTGAGTTTTCATTAACTGAACTCACATTAACAAGGAAAGACTAAAGGTTGTCAACACACATGGACAGACTTCAGTTGCATTTATTGTCTACTCTATAAGAACAACAGACTTTTTCCCAGGCCATGTATGTTCTTAAAAACCAATTTCCCTAAAAATTATTTACTACCTCTCTAATGTGAAAGCACCTTTGCAAAAATTATATTTGTGAGAAAATTATAACAGTGAAAGAGGTCTGACCTAACTGACTCCATCTTGCTTTCAACCTTCAAGCTATCCTTGTTTATTCCTGGGTTCAGGACAACCTAACTAACTTAGTTTATAGTTTAAAACAAAGATGATAGTAGCCCTTTCCCAAAATTTGCTTTTGTAAGACTAATCCCAAAGCAGGTTTTGTAAGACTAACAAGTTAGTCACAAAATTAGAAATTATGATTTAGGAGTCTTGCAATTAGAGGTCACCAGATTCTGAACATCTCCAGTTGCTCCTAGGAATAATATCACTATTGTAAAACTTGAGATAGGTGCTTGAGGTATTTTTCAGACCTTATACTTGATGGATCAGGTGGTGCCATCCAAATCAGTAAATCAGCTCACCTGGCCTTGTGGCCCTCACCCAGAAACTGACTGTGTGTAAGAGGAAACCTTTGACTCCCTACGATTTCATTTTAGACCCAACAAATCGGCACTCCCTGATCCCTTATCCGCCAAATTTTCCTTAATAAACCCTGGCCCTAAATTTTCTAGGATACTTATTTGAGTAATAATAAAACCCCATTCTCCCAGTCAGCCAGCTCTGCATGAAATAAAATATTTCTCTATTGTAATTCTGCTGTCTTGATAAATTGGCTGTATCTGGGCAGCAGGCAAAATGAACCCATTGAGTGGTTACAAATTTCATCCACGTTTCTCCATCTCCCTTTCCTCTAAGAAGAAAGGTATATAATCATTTGTACAGCATTGCATGTTGAGGTGATTACTCTGTGATTCTACTCCATGAGCATTACTAAATTGATATACCATTTCTCCGAATTTGTCTTTTTTTCTTTGATTTTCAGTAAATTTTGGTAAAGGGAAAGTTTTCCCCTGGCTCCCATAACTGTCTTTCTCAAGGACGTGGGAATCATCTGATTAAACTGTAATCATCAAGGAAGATAGTGCCTTTACCCCTGTCTTCTGTGGCAGGGTTCCAGCCTAACTTCCCTGGTGCATCTTGCTCCAAGTTGCAAAATTACCTCGTGTCAGTCAGATAAGAGAAAGTTACTTTTCCTCTGAGTAAGGCCAATAAGCAAACATAGATGGTTTATCATTACTTAATTCCCCCAAGTTCTCAGCTGTTAAAAACTCCCTAGTCCTTTGTTTTAGTGGAGTTGAGCTGAGACTGACTTTTGGCTTCTCTCTTTTATTGCAATAGCTTCAAATAAATTGTTCCTTGTCTGTTTAACTTTGTGAAGTGCAACTTTTGCTTTGATGGAGACTTCTATTAAACACCAAGAACAACAAAACATACCTCTGCTCAAATTTAACTTGCCAAAATCAAGGAAACTATATTTTTCAGAGAGTGATACATTTGTTACAACATTTTCTTTCTTTTTTTTGGTAAGGAAAACTTTGTATTGTTTGTAATAGCAATTAAAACACTTAGAGAACATAGTTTCAATAAAACTGAGGAAAAGCTGCATTTACTCTGTGTAAATACATTGACCAACCTTCTGTAAATCATTGAACTAGTCTCTTCTTCTCTATGTTATTTTCTTGCATGTAACTTCATTTAGAATGAGCAATAACATTTTCACCATGAAGGAACTAACTCTGTGGTATACTAGAGGTACAATTTACCGTCTACTAATAAATTCTAATATTATGCCCCCTTCTTCATGTTAAAGTAACATAATTTAGTATTACAGATTTAGAGGTAAGTGGTCGTTTGAACCTTTTCTGTACTTCCTTTTCAGCTATACTCCAAGTTGATTCCATGGGGCAGTGCTTGAGTATATACCTGACTCCCCACTCTGAATTCACCTATAGTGACTTGAGGGCAACAGAATTAGCCTAAGAAAATATAAGGGAGCAGACCAACTTCATAAAATTTTAGGCTGAAAATAATCTTTGAGGTTATAGAATCCCATCCTTTTATTTTGCAGGTGAAGAAAATGTGTGACTTTCTTTGAGCCACCCAATGAGTTAAAGATAAAAATAAAACTGAGAATTAGGAATAACAGAATCCTAGTCTATTACTTTTCTATTATTTTCCATTTCTAACATTTTTCTTCTATTTAGGTATTTTGCCCCATAATTCTGTGCTTCCATGAGGTATCACATAGGTCCAGGATTTTAAGTTTTCATTCGTGCTAAAGTTTTATAATCTTCAAGAGTTATTCTGTCTAGGAATATGTGTTTTTTAAAAGAATACAGACAATATTTTTAAAAATCATAAAACTCATAGTGGAATTTCTTTCTGCAGAATGGGTATTTTTTCACTGGAAAAGTGTACTTTCTTCTAACTCTCCAACACCCTGTGCTATCCCTGCTACAGGAAGAAAGCTTTGCCAACAAACTCTAGTGATAAATATACTTCAAATAAAAGATACATTCTGTGAACACAAAAGGCTTTAACATACAACTCATGAAAAGGTGACCCAATATAATATCAGCTAAGATTTTTCTATCCAGACTAGAAGGAACTTTAATTGATACATTATAATTTCTCTTTACTGAGACAGAAATGAAACAGTATGAGGATTCCAAGAAATAACTACTACTGCTTAGACAGTTCTCTTTTTATGTCTCTTTCATTTATTAGCTTAGATTCAACTGAAGAAACTCAAACATTAAAAATAAATGAGTATAGGGATTAATTCATGAATTTATCTTTACTCTAAATAATGATTTCCTTTCCCTGTACTGGAAAATATTAGCTTCTAGTGTCATTGATAAGCATATATGTTCATGGAATCTGAAGCATATAGACTGTTTCTATACTCAGCTTTACTGTGAATTAAAAGCCATTAGAGAGTTTTAGTTCTTTGCCTTCCCAACCTAACTCCTGGAGTCAAAAAAAAAAAAAAAAAATCCTGTCTTTTAAGATACCCATGTTGTTCCCACAGGTCTATTCCTTGAACAGATAAAAGCTTACAGTGGAACTGACCTTTTAGCAGATCCTTCATTTTTATCCTTGTTAGCAAGTTGTATGTTTTAAGAGCTATCTTTCTGAGGTTTTTAAGTCTGTGGATCTATTTTGTAGTTTCCCTTTCCTACATAAAATATCCCTCTCTAAAAAAAGGAGAAGTGCCGGGTACGGTGGCTCATGCCTGTAATCCCAGTACTTTGGGAGGCTGAGGCAGGCAGGTCACTTGAGGTCAGGAGTTTGAGACCAGACTGGCCAATATGGGAAACCCCGTCTCTACTAAAAATACAAAAATTAGCCAGGTGTGGTGGTGTATGCCTGTAGTCCCAGCTACTCAGGAGGCTGAGGTGGGAAAATTGCTTGAATCTGGGAGGTGGAGGTTTCAGTGAGCAAAGATGGTGCCACTGCATTCCAGCCTGGATGACAGAGCACGAGATTCCATCTCAAATTAAAATAAAATGAAAATTTAAAAAAGGAGAAGTAACCTTGTTTAACATAAAATACTAGAGAATCGTGGGAAACAAAAATATACTACCCCATGATATATCTCTTTTTGGTGTATTTCAAGATGGCTCTTTACAGGGACCACAGGCACTTCAAAAGCTCTAAAAAGTTACATTTTTGTGGGGGAGATTTCTATGTGCATATAATATATTTTTATACCTTTTCTCCTGTTAATCTGTCTATTCTCAATTTCCTCGACTCAAATTATAAAACTTCAGAAAGATAAAGAAAAGTTCCCTTCATCTCTAAAGGGAATCTATATGAGAAACAGGTCTAAAATACTTAGAAAGATTCCCAATGATATTAAATATTGTGGAGGAGTATAGTAGACATATAATAATAGAAAATATTTGAATTTATAAATGAAAAGAAAAAAGTGAAAACAAGAGAATATGGGCAAGAAACACAAAAGGACACAAAATCTATTTTTTTATTACCTTATTTTCCTCATAATCACAATTTTAAATGCTGGCACTGGAATTACGATGTTACTAGTGTCATTCTATTTTCCTCAGGAATTATTACGGTAAAATTAAATAATTCCCAAGGCAAAATTCATTATTTTGTGTTACAATTAAAACTTATAAACTCATACAAACTTCAGAAAACTGAATTTAATAGTTTTATTTATCAATCATTTAAATTGCCTTAATATTTAAAAAAAATGGTTTATCCAAGTATATAAGCCTTTTTGAGCTGAGATTTTTGTCTGTTTTGTTCATTACTGCCTCCTCATTCCTAGAACTTTGTCTCAGTGCAAATTAGGTACTTAGTTAATATTTGCTGAATTGCTGTCCTGAACTAGCCTTTCTCAAAGCATTGTCAGAAGAACACTGGAGCATTCTTTTTGTTGTTAGTATGCAGTGTGATAGGAGGGTTCTCTGGTAAAAGAAGTTTGAGTACCACAAAGTACCAGGGTAATATTTTAGATATTCAAGTTATATATAATCAGATGTCCTGAAAACTACCAGTGGTTGACTTGGTCAACTATGGTAACATGCTCACAATAAAAGCTATGGTCACTTTCCAGTTCCAGTGGAAAATGCTGCTCAGGGCTGCTCTTGCCCTAGCAATATATGTGTCCTTACATTCAAGTGTATGTTCAACAGGGGATCCACTTGGAGTTCAGATTCCATTTAGGAAGTCATTTTTTTAAAAAAGAATCTTGAGACTCAGCACTTATCTTTGATGATCCTTGAAAGAGAGTAAAGTTCTCATGAGGTGCCACATTCAGGCTATGATAAAACAAAAATTTACTCCTTTCCAAGTATCATTTTAATAATTTACATGCACTTATCATTTAATCTTCAAAATAAGTGTATAAGATATGATTTCATCAATTCAGAACTTTGGCTTTTGGAGAGACACCATTAAGAGAATTTAAAAAGTAAGTCATGGATTCAAAATATTTTAAATATATTTAATAAAATCTTATATTCAGAATATAACTAGAACTCTCAAAAGCCAAATAATAATTAATATCAGAAAACTCAAGTTTTAAAAAAAGCCAGGTAAATTGTTTGTGATTGCTTATGTTTTGGCCATCAGCCAAAATGAAGAATTAGATGAGGGAATTAGATGAAGAATTAGATGAAGGGTATTGATAGTGTTGTTCAATTACTTGATTCTCTTACTGAGAACACAGGGCCAATTATTTTGACCCATGTTCATGAATGAAATCACCCTATAATTTTTCTCTCTCTAGTGTTCTTCTCAGGTTTATATATTAAGATTGTGTTAAATTCCATGAAATAGATTGACAAGTTTTTTATTCTTTTTTTAAATTTTCCCTGGGAAAGGCTATATAATACTGAGCTTATCTGTTTCCTTGATGTTTATATAGATTCATCACTGAAGCAATCTTTTTTATTATTGTTTCAGTAGTGATTTTTTTTATTACTGCTTTAATTTCTTTAATAATTTTAGCAATTTTCAAGTTTTTTGTTTCTTTCTGAGTCAGTTTTTGTAAGGAACATTTTACTATGAAGTTTCCACTTTTAAATTTTCATATTTATTAGGCTATTTATTTATTTATTTTTAACATTTTAGAATCCATAGCTTCTCTACATAGTGATAGTATAAAAATTCATCAGACCATCCTGGCTAACACGGTGAAACTCTGCCTCTACTAAAAAATACAAAAAATTAGCTGGGCGTGGTGGCAGGCACCTGTAGTCCCAGCCACTCGGGAGGCTGAGGCACGAGAATGGCGTGAACCCGGGAGGCAGAGCTTGCAGTGAACCAAGATCGCACCACTGCACTCCAGCCTGGGCCACAAAGCGAGACTCCGTCTCAAAAAAAAAAAAAAAAAATTCATCAAAGCGTTTATAAGTATACGTGAATTATCAATACAACCACAGAATAGATACAGGAAACTTTGTGATATAAGCTAAAATTTTAAAATGACACTTAGTATAATTACTTCATATCTTGTATAGAAAGAATTTTTCTACCATTCATAAATACTCAGAAATTCTGTATACTCAAGAATTTCTGAAAATGTAGTGTTCAAAGGTTATCCCCACGGAGATAGACATCTGGGAGCTTCTTCAATAGGTGTATGAATCACAGTTCAGAAAATCTATGTTTACTCTGTTAACAGTGGTGCATACTGTGTGATTGGTCTGAAAGTGATTTCTCAGAACACAGTGAGAAGAATAAAACTTCTCTCTTTTGTCATGTTAATATGAGATTCCCTCAGCACTATTTTTTAGCCACCATGTCCCCCACAGATAAAAAGGAAAACACCTGATAAAAATGTATTTTCCAAACTGAGGCCTATTCAATTGTATTACTTTGTCACTTAGTAATATATTTCTCCATACAGACAATCCTATACGTATACTTAATTGAGAAACTACATCTAAATGTCCCATTTTGTAGGAAACATCAGTACTATAAAAATTTCCTGTGTAACTAACATAGTATAACCAAACACAAGTCCAGCTGCTAGCCACTTGCTGAGTCCCATGAACAAGAATGAGATCTGGTGGAAAGTAAGTGGCTTTTATTCCAGAGCTTAGCTGAAAGGAAGTGGTACAGGTTCCTGCCTTAAAGGTAGCTCTTCCGCTTTCTGGGCAGAAAGCAGTCTTTTAAACAGGGACTTGGTGTTCAAGGCATGGAGGGAAGGGGGCAAGTAGAGGCAAGGTCTGTGTGATTTGCTGGCTGGTGCCTTTGCAGAGCTACGTGATAAATTGACCATTCTCTGAGGCAGTCTCCTTGGGGGTCGGTGCCTAGTTTGTTTCAAGGTTCCATCTCCAGAACTTCTAAGTAAGCTGATAGTTAGGTAATCTTGCTATGTAGTATAGGAACTGTCTGGTGGAGGAAAGGTCAAGTTTATGATTGTATTCTTTTTTTTTTTTTTTTTTTTTTTTTGAGACGGAGTCTCGCTCTGTTGCCCGGGCTGGAGTGCAGTGGCCGGATCTCAGCTCACTGCAAGCTCCGCCTCCCGGGTTCACGCCATTCTCCTGCCTCAGCCTCCCGAGTAGCTGGGACTACAGGCGCCCGCCACCTCGCCCGGCTAGTTTTTTGTATTTTTTAGTAGAGACGGGGTTTCACCGTGTTAGCCAGGATGGTCTTGATCTTGTGACCTCGTGATCCGCCCGTCTCGGCCTCCCAAAGTGCTGGGATTACAGGCTTGAGCCACCGCGCCCGGCCTATGATTGTATTCTTAAAGAGCCGAGCCATGTAGGAGGTAGGGGAAAATGAAAAAGGTTAAAACAAATCATTTTATTTTTATTTTATTTTTTTTTAAATTTATTTATTATTATTAAACTTCAAGTTGTAGGGTACATGTGCACAACGTGCAGGTTTGCTACATATGTATACTTGTGCCATGTTGGTGTGCTGCACCCATCAACTCGTCATTTACATCAGATGTAACTCCCAATGCAATCCCTCCCCCCTCCCCCCTCCCCATGATAGGCCCCGGTGTGTGATGTTCCCCTTCCCGAGTCCAAGTGATCTCATTGTTCAGTTCCCACCTACGAGTGAGAACATGCGGTGTTTGGTTTTCTGCTCTTGTGATAGTTTGCTGAGAATGATGGTTTCCAGCTGCATCCATGTCCCTACAAAGGACACAAACTCATCCTTTTTTATGGCTGCATAGTATTCCATGGTGTATATGTGCCACATTTTCTTAATCCAATCTGTCACTGATGGACATTTGGGTTGATTCCAAGTCTTTGCTATTGTGAATAGTGCTGCAATAAACATACGTGTGCATGTGTCTTTATAGCAGCATAATTTATAATCCTTTGGGTATATACCCAGTAATGGGATGGCTGGGTCATATGGTACATCTAGTTCTAGATCCTTGAGGAATCACCATACTGTTTTCCATAATGGTTGAACTAGTTTACACTCCCACCAACAGTGTAAAAGTGTTCCTATTTCTCCACATCCTCTCCAGCACCTGTTGTTTCCTGACTTTTGAATGATCGCCATTCTAACTGGTGTGAGATGGTATCTCATTGTGGTTTTGATTTGCATTTCTCTGATGGCCAGTGATGATGAGCATTTTTTCATGTGTCTGTTGGCTGTATGAATGTCTTCTTTTGAGAAATGTCTGTTCATATCCTTTGCCCACTTTTTGATGGGGTTGTTTGTTTTCTTCTTGTAAATTTGTTTGAGTTCTTTGTAGGTTCTGGATATTAGCCCTTTGTCAGATGAGTAGATTGCAAAAATGTTCTCCCATTCTGTAGGTTGCCTGTTCACTCTGATGGTAGTTTCTTTTGCTGTGCAGAAGCTCTTTATTTTTCTTTAAAATTAGGCACATATAAAACATTGGGCATATATTATAATTGGAAATACATAAGAAGGTAGAAAAATATCATTAGCATCTTTCCATGAAAATGCTATAATAGTTGTAATAATTTAAAATAATTTGCAGCTGGGAGCAGAGGCTCAGGCCTGAAATCCCAGCATTTGGGAGGCCGAGGCAAGCAGATCACTTGAGGTCAGGAGTACAGACCAGCCTGTTCAACACAATGAAATCCCACTTTGACTAAAAATACAAACTTTAGCTCTTCATCGTGGTGCATGCCTGTGATCCCAGCTACTTTGGAGGCTGAGACAGGAGAATCACTTGAGCCTAGGAGGTGGAGGTTTCTGTGAGCTGAGATTGCCCCAGTGCATTCCAGGTGGGACAACAGAGGGAGACTCTGTCTCAATAAATAAGTAAATAAAATAAAATCAAATAATTTGGCACATACAAAATAAAAGATTCTTAAAATAAGACTTTTATATATGTAGGAAAGAAGAGGAGTTCAGTTAATGCAAATACTTTATTTCACCATAAATCTGTAGGATATTCAAAAAAGCCTTGAGTGTTGCAATGACTGCTAGAGTATATTTCTTAAACACATGTTTTTCCTGGGATGAAAAAGGCTTTGCCTCTTAGTCACACAAATAAATTTGTCAAGCAGCATATAACCATTAATATTAATGACAATGTTTTTTTGAGTAAAATTTTTATATTATTGGGTAACCTCTCCCTTTAAAAAAATGGAATATATTGAAAAGCTATATTAACTCTTTCAAAACATCAGGGTATTCGTTTTTCTATTTTCCATTTTGGCTAAAGTTGTTTATTTTATTTAATACATATCTATTAAATAGTTTTCATTTTTAAGATGTTATTATATAGGCACATGCTATTCAAACTTGAGAAATTAATTACACTGTGAAATAGAAGAAAACCATGGACTACTATCTAAAGAAAAGTGTAACCAAATAATAAAAATTACTTGGAATTTCAATGCTATTAACTCAGAAAAACAATAATGGTGCAAACAATACTACAACAAATCATTAACTTTTTTTGTTTTGTTTTTGAGACAGAGTCTCCCTCTGTCACCCAGGTTGAAGTGCAGTGGCATGATCTCAGCTCACTGCAACCTCTGCCTACGTGTTCAAGCGATTCTCATGCCTCACCCTCCCTAGTAGCTGGAATCACAGGCACGCACCACCATAGCTGGCTAATTGCTTTGTATGTTTAATAGACACGGGGTTTCCTCATGTTGGCCAGGCTGGTCTGAAACTCCTGGCCTCAAGTGATCCACTCATGTTGGCTTCCCGAAGTACTGGGATTACAGGCATGAGATGCCATCCCCGGCCCCAATCTTTAACCCTTAAGTAAACTCAGAACCATTAGTTCTTTAAAATAGGCATTTTTTTTTTCTTGTATCTTTCTATTTCTAATTGTATTGATTTTTTTTTTTTCAAGAAGAATGGCAACGACTTTGCTATAACTACCTGCATATATTGATGCTACATGTTTATACTGGAAAATGAACTTAATGTGGATATTGATTAATTTTCATGTTTTGTTCTTTGTAGGTGAAATCATAAACACACATCCATGTAAGCAACAGTACAAGTGATTATATTTCATTGCCAACAAAAATAAAATTTAAAAAATTAGAATTCCACAATTTATTTTTCCCCAAAGGTGGTTCTAGCAATGATTCCCAGCTTTCTATTAAGAGTACTTTTGCACCGTAGGTTTGGGAATATGCTGAGCAATTTTGTCTTGGGCAAATATTGAACATACTTTAAAGTAAGTACATAGTTTTCAGAGACCAAGTAAGCATCCAAGACCATTTGCGTTTAGTGATTACTAACTAAAATCACTCTAAGTAAATGAAGGCTGTAATAGGTAGAATTTGAATAGATCTCTTTAATCAAAATAATCCTGAACTCAATAGCTTAATTTTTAATTTAAAAATGTTCCATCTGCCCCATGCTTCAGGTTCTTTATTTCAGTCTCTCCAATCCTGTTTTCTTTAAATCATCAATTTGAACTAACCTAATATTCTTTGTCTTCTAAGATTTTAATCCCTTTATTCTATTTTATTTGTATACATTTTAGCTGATGATAGATGATGTCAAAAGGAAAATATTTTCTAATTTTATATTTTTGATTTATTTTTAAAAAATTCTTTCTTGTAACTTCTCAAGCAGTGATATGCATTTACATCAGCAAAATATACACAAAAATAGCCTTCTTTACCACCTTTCTAGTTCATTCAAACACGTTGCCTAGTCTTACCTTTTGCTACATGAGGAATTATTCCATTACTAAATGTGCCAGCTTCAGGGACAATTTTTTTTTTTTTTAAATGGAGTCTTACTCTGTTGCTTAGGCTGGAGTGCAATGGTGCAATCTCGGCTCACTGCAACCTCCACCTCCCGGGTTCAAGTGATTCTCCTGCCTCAGCCTCCTCAGTAGCTGGGATTACAGGTGCCCACCGCCACCACCCCCAGCTAATTTTTTGTATTTTTAGTAGGACGGGGTTTCACTATGTTGGCCAGGCTGGTCTCAAACTCCTGACCTCATGATCCACCTGCCTCAGCCTCCCAAAGTGCTTGTATCACAGGCGTGAGTCACTGAACCCGGCAGGGACACCTTTTATAGTATCTTAAACGAATGGCTTCACAGGGTCTCCATGGCTTATGTTTCCCTTAGAGTTCTGCTGCCATCTTCCCTTAGTCCTCCTCAGACTGTCTGCTCTCATAACTTTAACGCAAGTCAGAATGTTCCCTACAATATGCTGCTTCATGCATCCTGACTCGAGCTGAACACAAATTCTGGCAAAATCCCAATTTTTTCTCTCCTCAAGAATTGATTTAGTGTAAGAAATTTTGCTTCATGGGTAGAGGTGGATATATATTTAGTGTAACATATTTTTTACCCTTGTAATTCTTGACAGCTATTAGTCTCTTTGAAATTAATATTGGACTTTTATTTTACCAGCGTTTACAGATGTCTTCTTAATTTAACAAAATTTTAGAACTTAAATTCCCCTACTCTTCATTTCATTGATTTTTAAAGTACACTATGACCCCAATTTTCTCCAAGAGATAGCAAGTCAAGAACAATAAAAAGAAAGGTAAGTGTCTCCCCTTATGCGGTTTCTTAATTCTTTTTCATGGCTACTTCCAGATACCTACGATCTCTTTGTTGCCATTCTCCCATATAGAATTATTTTGCTAGCACTGGAATTGTTCACGATTATATATTAACTTAATTGTCTTGGAGAGGCAAATAATTTATGACAGATCATTGTCACTGATTTTATTAGTATTGTATTTTTCATCCAATAGGGACATATGAATGAAAGAATTGTGGAATTTGAGCACATTATGGCAAAGTGCTTGCATTGAAGTGTCTTAGGTAGACCACCTAACTTAGAATTTAACAACTGCCTGCAGAACCAAGATCTCTTAGATCTTTGTCATCCTAATTATGATACACAAGTGATCTAGAATGATGCCAGCCAAATTCCAAGTTGAGAAAAGTTAAAATTGGGACAGAAATGCACAGGATAATCTATTATGTATGGTTGAAGTCTTGTTCAAGAAGTCTCAAAATACAAACTGGAGGGTGAGAATCCACCAGTTCTGCCCTCCCCAAAGTAATGAATATTCTTAACTGGGACCTCAGCTGAGGTGGGCTGGAGCCAAGCCACAGGACAGCTTTCTGGTTCACTGCCAAGACCAATGTCTGCAGGCAGATGAGTCTTTTCACCAAGGCACTAGTGTGTATGATTTCTTCTGGACCCCTTGGCAGATGGTTTTGGTCAAGGTCAAATGTGACTATAGCCAAGACCCTTGGAGAATAGGGCTATTTCCGGGCTTGAGCCTGGGTGCTTAATCAGCTGATCAACCACTTGGGTATCAGTCTGCACTCAAAATAACTCTGCTAGGTCTTGGGCATCATTGGTGTCACATAACCTCCTACCTGAATCCTGAGGCTTCTGCAAAGAGGCTTTGTCTATGGATGGATTAAGAATACTTGTTGCCGTGAGGGGATATGATTGGGTTACCTCCTATCCTACCATCTTGCTAAAATTGATTTTAAATAGTACAGGCTATACTGATAATCCTTTCTCTTAATGGGCATATGTTCTGAATGAACACATGCCCCTGAATGAATGCCCTGAATGACTTAGGTGACACAAAGGTACTGTTGTCTAGTTGTTCTCAGTTCCTGCATGCCTTATTAAACATAAGTGTCTTACCCTACTGCCTGTGATTCTACTATTAAAAAATACACATTTTTATGTGAAAAGAATCAGAAGCCAAAAATTTTATCTGGAGCTTCAAAACAAAGAAATAGTAAAATAGTCTAATAGTTTTGGGAAAGTGTGTTGAATTTAACAAAGGAAATATATTTATGTGTTCAACATTAGTATTCCTATGAGATTTTCAAAAATAATCATATGCAATCTTACCTTGCAGGCTTTCAATCCTAATTCTTTGGCAGATGTCATTTCTATGGAATGGTTTATAATTAATACCTTGTAAGATTCTCAAACTTAGCTTTGTAATACATAATTATGAATTTGACTCACATTTACCAAAAACTGATCCTTCCTCATTCTGATATCTTAATAGATAAAACAATGTTTCAGTCAATATAATTGTCTGTGCTCAGGCTAAAAGCTCTAGGATTGTCATCAGAAATGTGTTTCTCTTTCATATGTGTATTTTAATAAGTCCCAAAGTTCTGCCTGCTTCCAAAATATTCCTCAAATTTTAACATTTCCCCTATCTCTGTAGCAACAACTCTCGTTTCCACCTTCATCTCTTCCTACATGATTTCCTGTCATGACTAATTGCACTGTTTTCTCCAGCAACTCCTAAAGGGATTCTCTTCACAGCTCCCAGACCTCAGTGTTTTTTCAAGTTGTAAATTTGATGATACAACCTTTTTGTTTGGAAAACATCAGTGTTTTCCCAATTCAATAAGATTTAATCCAATCCCTTTACAATGGCCCCATTTAATCCGTCCCATGACTGTGTTTCAAGACCTTATCTCCTCCTTATACCAGTTCCCAATATTTTGACAACTTTAAATTTATTTTTGTCCTCTGGACAGACTGAGACTTATTCTTGTCTGGGAGATTTTGTATTTACTCTTCTCTCAGGCAAAATGCCCTTCCCCAAGGTTTTTGCATGTCTCCTATGGCTACAGCACAGTGCTTTCCCAACCCAGACTCATGTATTCTATCCCTCCACCCTGTTTAATTTTCTTTAGAGCATTTAGCATTTGTAGAAATTATGTTATTCATATGCAATATTTTATGTTGTGGTAATGGAGATCTGAGACAATACGAACTGTATTTTTCTTGCTCACAATTGTAGTATCTAACACCTAGAGGAATATCTGGCAAAGATGAAGAGAGACAGCCCTTCAGATGCCTCCCATCTGATGCACTTGGATTCAGGTGGAATCTTTTTGCAACTTTCCCTCATATCACCCCATCATCTTTTCTCTCTCTTACATCTATATCATCTGTATCTGATTCTATATTTATAGCATTCTTATTCTTTCTTCCCTTCCTTTCCCTTCCTTCCCTCACTCACTCACTCCCTCCCTCCCTCCCTCCCTCCCTCCCTCCCTTCCTTCCTTCCTTCGTTCCTTCCTTCCTTCCTTCCTTCCTTCCTTCCTTCCTTCCTTCCTTCCTTCCTTCCTTCTTTCTTCTGTTAAATATCCATAAACATTCTCCAGAAATTCTTAAATGCAAATATTTAATCGTAGTATGAACTTAAATCAATAGGTTAACTCTTTCATAAGACCTTATTATTTTAAGATTTTTTTTCTAAAACAGAAAAAAAAAATCTAAACTGGAAAGGGGGCACAGGTGAGGACATGATCTGAAGCCCCAGAGCTACTTCATGGTCCAGTAACCTTCTTGGGCACCTGGGATGGTCTTAGATTAGAAGACAACTGATGTCCATTTTACTCTCGAGACACTTATTTACTAACTGTGGATGCAAGTCTCAGGAACCCTAATTTCTCTTGGCAGCTTCAGAAGATGTTTTTGATTTGCATATTTATAATTTGGATGATTGTATTTAAAATTACCATTGTATACTTCTATGACTTTGTAAAAAAGAAAGAAAAAACAGAAAACTATAATACAGCATTACATTTGATTCTATTCAATTCCATTCTAATTCATTTGTGGAAAAAATAAATAGAAAAATAAAATATACATGTAATATCCAAACCTTGGACCATTCAATTAGATGTATAATGTTAACCACAAACATTACTAAAATTTACTGAATCGAATAGCAAGATATTCAGAAGCCATAATCCTTCTCATTGACAAGTCATTAACAAGTTCGCTATTATGTGAGTAATACTCAGTTTCTCCCTAAGCATTCTCTTGGGGTTAATTATTGACTAATCTGAGTTTTGTCTTCAAGTACCCCTCAAATTTGTCTTCAAGTACCCCTCAAATTAACAATAACCAGAGGATTTAGCAAGAGGATGGCAGCAGAAATAAAGATAAAAGTTAAAGTACATAGTTATATTATATCGACAGTTAGCCCCTGGTTACTTGTAGCATGACTTTTGCTGTTGTGCCAGGCAGCCTGAAAGGTGACCTCACATGATTCCAACCCCCAGATATTCCCTCCATTATGCCATTATTTTCCATTAACTATAGTGCTTCTAATCAGTAGAACATGACAATGTTGAGGAGATGTCACTTCCTTAATCAGGTTATGGAAAATAAATAATATCTTTCTTGGCTGGGCACATTGGCTCACGCCTGTAATCTCAGCACTTCGGGAGGCCAAGGTGGGCTGATCACGAGGTCAGGAAATCGAGACCACCCTGGCTAATACGGTGAAACCCCGTCTCTACTAAAAACAAAATAGAAAAAATTAGCTGGGCGCAGTGGTGGGCACCTATAGTCCCAGCTACTTGTGAGGCTGAGGCAGGAGAATGGCATGAACCCGGGAGGCGGAGCTTGCAGTGAGCCTAGATTGCGCCACTGCACTCCAGCCTGGGCAACAGAGTGAGACTGCATCTCAAAAAAACAAACAAACAAACAGAAAAAAGAAATAATATCTTTCTTGATATTAGACTGTTTTTCTCAATCTTTATTGTCTTTGATGAAGTAAGCTGCTATGCTGGAGAAGACCAGGTGATAGGAATATGACATAATTCCTCTGACCAACAGGCGGTAAGGAACTGAGGCCCTTAGCCAAGTGGTCCCTGAAGAACTAAATCTTCTCGCCTGCCATGTGAACTGTGAACTAGATCCTTTCTCAGTTCAACCTTCAGCCTCAGCCCTGACTGACTCCTTGATTTCAGCCTCGTGAAAGTTCATGAACTAGATACAGAGAGACCCACATAAATCAGTTACAGATTTTGGACACACAGAAACTGTGAGATAAGAAATGTGTGATGTTTAAGACACTAAGGTCTGAGGTAATTTTTTAAATACCGCAATAGATAAATATTACACCTATTTATATGCATACATAGAAATTGCATCCTACCAAAGAGGTAAGATAATATAGCCCACATATCACAGACAGTTCGACTTTTCAAAACTGTTATTTTATTCCTTTTTGAGTCCATGAGAAATTTTCTTAACAGTAGAATTTTTCTCAGTCACTATGGAGACTAATTTGAATAAAGCAATGATCAGATTTTAAATTTTTTTTCATGGTTTGTATACTTTTAATCTGAGCCCTTTTTAGCACTGGTCTCTTTGATGATAATAGCTTATGTTACTAAGCAAGTGACAAAAATAACAACGGGAGGCTGAGGCAGAGGCAGGAGAATCCCTTGAACCAGGGAGTCGGAGGTTGCAGTGGGCTGAGATTGTGCCACCGCACTCCAGTCTGGCAACAGAGTGAGACTCCGTCTTAAAAAAAGAAAAAAAAGAAAAAAAACTCATGAGATAAAGTTTCTGCAGGCTTCAGTAAACACATTTATTTTTCTTTTCTTTTTGGTCTAGGTTTGACATTACACTTACTGCCTTTATAATCTTTTGTCATTACTCATTCAAATTTTTATCCCGCTTTGTTTTTTGTTTGACAAAGATTGTTTTGAAATTTTCATCTAACAGATTTTTATTAACTATCTATACACCTATATGTATTCTGTAATATTAATTTTACATATTAGTTAAAATATAACATCAGAACCACTATACCCAGTAAACTCCTGCACATTCAGCGAGAAACACCTAGTGCTCCCTCTCACACTATACCACAAGGCCTTAAAGGGGTCCCTAAGCATTTCGTTAAAGGGAATGACCTCAAGTAGTTCAGCCTGTGCTCTTGGTGAAGAATGTTCAACTGGTAAACATTTCTTTAGGAGAACCAATGATTTTTTTATGAGCCATAGAGAGATATATGATCATCACAGATGGAATGCCATGTAATGTATGCCCACATCTGCTCCCTGTGAAGCAAACTGTTCTGTCATTTTATGAGTCAATTTTGTTTGTGAAATAGGTGAATGATAAAGATGACTGGATTGCAAGAGTTTGATACAAAGTGAAGTTTAACTCTATTGGAAGGAAAAAAAAAGCCAGTAGAGATTTATAATGCCCCACATTGCTTATTTTTATAGCGTGACTTCATCATTTCAAATATACAGCTATAAACATAAAAGATGAACCAAAACAGAGAAATTTTTACAAGGGTATCCAAGATCCTAAGAAAACATGCCACTCTCTCCTGAATTATCTAGGACATTGCTTACATTTGAAAAATCATTTTATCTTTGATGATATATCCCTAGAGTGCATGCTTTAATGATAGTAAACTACTAAGGAATTCACTGATTTTATGTTGTTACTATTTTAGTGCACAATTCATTTTTATCAAGATGATTATAAATTATCAGCATAGTTTCTAATCGATTTATTGGTTTATGAAATTTAAAGTAATGAATGGATCATTATAAAATATGCTGCTCATAGTAATACATACTTCCAAGAATATATCAAATAAAAAAGTGTATATCATAATAGCATCAAGGGTAGTGAAATTAATAAATTAGCAAAAAGTAATGAACAATTATGGACTATTTTGCTGAAAAATCCATAAAGGTTGTCAAACAGGAGAAATGCATCCAACTGATGCTAATACTTTAGTGAGAACACATGAGCTAAATGATGGGACAATAGAGAATAAAAATAACATATGAAAGATTGAAGGATAAAGGGAACAGACTGAAATCTAAATGTGTTAGGGCAGAAAAGCCAAAAGATATTTATTAAAATATTTAACAGTTTGAGATTAATTAATTTTAACTAATTCTACAGCATTGGAACAATCTCAGTGGTCCCAGTAGATTAAAACCTGGTACAACCTTTAATGTAGAGGAGTAAGTACATTGGTTAATTGCTAAATATGTTAGTATTTTTAAATAGCAGATAATTTGGAAATATTCTCTAATATTAAAATGGTCCATAAATGTGTTTATTATAGAAATTTTATTTCTAGCACACTCAAATATACATATAAATAACATAAAGGAAACAGTTCTAAGATTCTGAGTCATTTTTGAGGCTGAAACTGCAAGTGAGTATAGAAAGGAGATATTTTTAACTGTATGACCCTACATATAATAAACAATTATATCTTGATTATATTTTAAGGACCATATAGGTAAAGATAATCAAATTATAACTTTTATGAGTTAATGTGGCTGATTTGAACTGAAATAATCAAATATTGATTTGATACATTTGTTCATATTCTTAAAGGAAATGTTCTCAGTATTGGGATACCACTCAGTATTCAAAAAAAAATTTTTTGTGGAGGATTAAAGGGTATCTGTATAATATCCATATATATCTCTTTATCCCAATGTTTTCATTATTGATGTGTCTCATTGATCACACATTAAAGAAAGTTTTTGGTAACATGCAGATATTTCAGCTAAGTAAAACTGTGTTTAATCATTATAAAAAAATTAGCCATGTATCAAAGGGCCATGTGAAAAGAGAACTGTGTGTGTTAAGGAAAAGAAGCACTTTTGTAAAGGAAGAGTGTGGCATTTGATCTCAGGGTTCTACAATGGATGATGATTTCAACAAAACAACAAAGCAACATAAAGACCAATGACCTAAAATACCAAGAGCTCATACACAGGGCATGAGGTGCCTAGAAAACCTAATAATATGGCTGCTGCATCATTTTGGAATATGTCTAAAAGAAATTCCCAAGTAAATACGATATTCATTTTGTTTCGTCTAGTAATAACCCAGTACTTTGTGAATTATGCCTGTGGGAAATATTAGTGTCTTTAGTCAGGAGCATTCATTGAGGAACAGACTGTTTTTGATAATGTCACAAAAACATGTCTTAATTTTTTAAACTGATATTCAATTAAATGAAATAATAGAGGGTAAATTTGCCATCTAAATAGGCAAGAAAAACCTAGTCTTGTACTTCAATGGAAAATGAATAATGTTTAGGGGGAGCATATGTGATTACATTATTTCACAGCATATTTTCACAACAATATATTCTAAAAATAATTTTTATGATGCATATATTCTGCATAGCTCTTAGTGGTGCTCAATGGTGGAGCAGTGTTTGAAAATAGATATGTCTCTGAAATCTGTGCTCTTTATACACCACAATGTGTAATTTACAGCATGTGAAATAATATGTAGAGGGTGTCAAGATAATTTATTGTATAATTTGACAGCTATACTTGTCATTTCTGCTCAGGTTACATGTCTAATTCCTTAATGTAAAAAATTTGACATTCAGTAGAATTAACTAGACTTTAATAGCACCTCCTCAACCATAGTCAACTTAATGAAAAGTGGCAAGGTAGACCTGGCTGCCTGAAAGCAACCATTCTAATGTAATTTTATACATATATTTCATACTGTAGCAGCAGCCAGATGACAACAAATATGTTCACTTACTCGCTGTGACTTATCCAAAATCATGGCATTACATAAAAATTATAGTTTCTCTAGATCTGTTATGACTTTATGGGCTTAGCACACAAAAATACATACACTGCCATCCCCCACAAAAATAAGATTAGAAAATGGGATACATCTAAAATCAAACCCAAAATGAATTTCATATAACTCTTAAAAGTTGCAAATAAAAGTAATATGATTTTTCACAAAACTAGAACAAGAACTAAAACTAATTTTTTCTGAACCTAATGTGATTTAAAAATTATTTATACATATACCTAATCATAAATTGCCAAAAATTGAATTCAGAATTAATGTATGCTGTCCTCAAAACAAATAAAAAATACATTTCTCTAAGCTACGAATGCTGCTAGATACATTTTTTAATTAGAAGGCAGGTGCATTAGTCTGTTTTCATGCTACTGATAAAGATTTACCTGAGAATTGGTCATTTATAAAGGAAAGGGGTTTAATTGACTCACAGTTCCACATGGCTGGGAAGGCCTCACCATCATGGTGGAAGGTGAATGAGGAACAAAGTCATGTCTTACATGGTGGCAGGCAAGAGAGACTATGCAGGCAAACTCCCCTTTATAAAACCATCAGATTTCATGAGACGTATTCACTGTCACAAGAATAGCACCAAAAAGACCCGCCCCCATGATTTAATTACCTCCCAGTGGGTCCCTCCCACAACACGTGGGAATTATGGGCGCTACAATTCAAGATAAGATTCAGGTGGGGATGCAGCCAAATCGTGTTATTCCACTCTGGCCCCTCCCAGATCTCATGTTCTCATATTTCAAAACCAATAATGCCTTCCCAACAGTCCCCCAAAGTCTAAACTTATTTCAACATTAACTCAAAAGTCCAGAGTCCAGTCTCACCTATGATAAGGCAAGTCCCTTCCGTCTATGAACCTGTAAAATCAAAAGCAAGTTAGTTAGTTCCTAGATACAGATGGGGGCACAGACATTAGGTAAATACACCCATCCCACATGGGAGAAATTGGCCAAATTTGTGAGAAAGATTTTTAAGTGGAGTTTTAGCATGCTTGAAGAGTGCTGTGGTTGCTCTTATCTATAGGGTAGACCTTGCAGTGGAGACTGCAGTCAAGGAATTGTGTAAGCTGAATGCAATGGGCATAACTGGATTCTGGGACAGCAGTAGTGAAGTGGTGTCAGTCAGTCACCAAAGGCAGGGTGGGCATAGTTATCGTAAAAGTTAGTACGGTCAGAGCAACAATGAGAATATGGGTGTGCCTTGGAGATATTGTGGGTTTGGTTCCAGACCACCACAATAAAGCAAATATCACAATAAAGTGAGTCATACATATATTTTGGTTTCCCAGTGAATGTAAGTTATGTTTATATTCTTCCGTAGTCTATTACGACTGTCTACAATAACATCATGTCTAAAAATATACACGCCTCAATTAAAAATACTTTATGCCTAACAAAATGCTAACACTCATTTGAGCCATCAGTGAGTCATATCAGCAGGTCATAGCCTTTTTGCCAGTGGAGGGTCTGGCCTTGATGTTGATGGTTGCTAAATGATCAAGGTGGTGATTCCTGAAGATTGGAGTGTCTGTAGCAATTTCCTAAAATAAGACAACCATGAAATTTACCACGTCAATTGATTCTTCCTTTCATGAATGATTTCTCTGTAGTATCCAATGCTGCCAGATAGCATTTTACCTACACTAGAAGTTCTTTCAAAATTGGAGTCAGTCCTCTCATAACCTGCTGCTGCATTATCAACTACATTTATGTAATTGTCTAAATCCTTTGTTGTCATTTCAGCCATGTTCACAGTATCTTCACCAGGAGTAGATTGCATCTCAAGAAACCATTTTCTTTATTCACTTATAAGAAGCAACTGCTCAACCATTAAATACTGATCATGAGATTGCAGCAATTCCATCCCATTGTTAGGCTCTGCTTCTAATTCTAGTTTTCTTGCTACTTACACCACATCTGCAGTTACTTCATCCACTGCAATTATTTCCAGATACTCCCTGAACATCTCAAAGTCATCTTTGAGGGTTGGAATCAACTTCTTCCAAACTCTTATTAATGTTGCTATTTTGACCCACTCTTATGAATCACAGATGTTCTCAATGGCATCTAATATGGTAAATCCTTTCCAGAAGGTTTTTAATTGACTTTGTCCAGGTGCATCAGATGAATATCTCTTGTATCTATAACCTTATAAAATGTATTTTTTTAATAGTAAAACTTGAAAGTGAAAATTATCTCTTGATTCGTGGGCTGCAAAACGGATATTGTGTTAGCAGGCATGAAACTATCATTAATCATATTCTGCATCAGAGCTTCTGATGCACTTCTGAACATTGGAAGTGCATTGGGTGAGCAAGTGCATTGCCAATAAGCAGTCATATTATGAAAGGAATGTATATATATATAGTTCTTTCATATTTATTATTTATTATGAAAGGAATAAATATATATATTTACATATTTATATATATTTATATATTTTATATATATTTATATATATATATATATATATATATATAGCTGGGCAATAAGTCTAAAAGTGGGCTTAAAATATTTAGTAAACTATGCTGTAAACAGATGTGCTATCATCCAGGCTTTGTTGTTTCATTTACAGAGCACAGGCAGAATAGATTTAGCCTAATTCTTAAGAAACCCACAATTTTCCAAATGGAAAATGAACATTGGCTTGCACTTAAAGTCGCCAGCTGCATTACCCCTAACAAGAGGTCTGCATGTGCTTTGAAAATTTGAAGGCAGGCATTGACACTTCCTCTCTAGCATGAAAGTCTTAGAGGACGTCTTCTTCCAATACAAGGCATTTCATCTACATTGACTATCTGTTGTTTTGTGTGGTCACTTTAATCAGTGATCTTAGCCAGATCCTCTGAATAACTTGCTGCAGCTTCTCCATCAGCACTTGCTGCTTCCTGTTGTACTTTTATATTATAGAGATGGCTTATTTCCTTAAACGTCATGAATTAAATTTTTTCAAACTTATTTCTGTAGCATCTTTACCTCTTTCAGGCTTCATACATTTAAAGAGAGGTAGGGCCTTTCTTCAGAGTGGGCTTTGGCTTAAAGAAATTTTGTGGCTAGTTTGATCTATCTACACCATTAATACTTCTCCAAAATAGCCATAAGGCATTTTGCTTTCTTATCATTTGTGTATTCACTGAAGTAGCACTTTTAATTTTCTTCCAGAACTTTTTCTTTGTATTCACAATTTAGCGAACCATGGTGCAAGAGGTCTGGCTTTTGGCATATCTTGGCTTTTGACATGTTTTCCTCTGTAAGCTTAATAATTTCTGCCTTTTGATTTAAAGTAAGAGACATGTGACTCTTCCTTTCACATGGATACTTACAGGCCATTGTAAAGCATCATTGGCCCTATTTCAATATTGTTGTGTCTCAGTGAATACAGACCCGAGGATAAGGAAAACGATGGGGGAATGGTTGGCTGGTGGAGCAGTCAGAGCCCAACATTTATCAAGTAAGTTTGCTGTCTGATATGGGTGCAGCACACATTGTTCCAAAAGAATTAAATGAGTAACATCAAAGATCACTGACTGCAGATCACCATGACAGATATAATAACAAATGTTTGGAATATTGCGAGAATTACCAAAATGAGACGCAGAAACATTCACGTGAACACACTTCAGTGAGCACACAATGTTGGAAAACTGGCACTAATAGACTTACACAGTATAGCGTTGTCACACACCTGCCATTTTAAAAATATGTACTATATGCAAATTAAACCAAAGCAAAGCACAATAAAGCAAGATGTGCATGCATCTCTTTGCTTGAATCTTAGCAGTCACAAGAAGCTCCATGTTTGGGTGGATCAGGAGGTGGCTGAGTGTGGGTAACAGAGGTACACAACTGCTACTGTACCGGTAGCATAGATAGGATAAAAGAAAAAAAAAAATCCAAAGTTCAGCAACCTCAAAGAAGTAGATAAGCCCACAAAGATGAGAAGGAATCAGCACATGAACACTAAAAACTTAAAAAGCCAGAGTGCCTTCTTTCCTCCAAAGGACCACATCACGTCTCCAAAAAAACGGTTTGGAACCTGGCTGAAATTGAACCCTCAGCCTCAGCCTGACCAATATGACTGATATGACAGAAATATAACTCATAATATGTTAAGAATGGAGTTTATTAAGCTACAGGAGTACATTGTTAAATCATAACAAGCAGTCTCTGGGATCAAAGGGCAATCAAATTAGAAATCAAGACTAAGAAATTCACTCAAGACCACACAATTACGTGGAAACTGAATAACCTGCTCCTAAATGAATTTTGGGGAAATAATGAAATGAAGGCCGAAATCAAGGAGTTCTTTGAAACTAATGAGAACAAAGACAACATACCAGAATCTCCAGGACACAGCTAAGGCAGTGTTAATAGGGAAATTTATAGTAACAAATGTCCACATCGAAAAGTTAGAAAGATCTCAAGTTAACAACCTAACAGTACGAACAAACAAATCTCGAATCTAACAGACAACAAGAAATAACCAATATTATAGCTGAACTACGGGAGCTTGAGACACACAAAAACATACAAAAGATCAATGAATCCAGGAGCTGGCTCTTTGAAAAAATTGATAAAATAGACTGCTAACTTGACTAATATAGAAGAAAAGAGCAAAGATTAAATTCAATCAGAATCAATAAGGGAGATATTACCACTGACACAACAGAAATATAACAACCATCAGAGAATATAATGAACACCTCTACACACGTAAACTAGAAAATCTAGAAATGGATAAATTCCTGGACACACGTTGTTCCAAGACTGAACCAAGAAGCAATTGAATCCCTGAGCAGACCACTAATGAGCTCTGAAATTGAGGCAGTAATAAACAGCCAATCAACCAAAAAAAGCCCAGAACCAGACAGATTGACAGCTGAATTCTACCTGATATACAAAGATCAGCTGGTACCATTCCTTCTGTAACTATTCCAAATAATTGAGAAGGAGGGACTCCTCCCTAACTAATTCTATGAGGCCAGTATCATCCTAATTCCAAAACCTGGCAGAGATACAACAAGAAAAGAAAAAATCAGGCCATGCCAAAATCCTCAACGAAATACTGGCCAATTGAATCCAGCAGCACATCGAAAAGCTTATCTAGGATGATCAAGTAGGCTTTTTTCTCTAGGATTCAAGGTTGGAAAATCACTAGATTATTGTAAGCTTAACCAGATGTGTCTTAATTGCAGCTGCTGTACCAGGTGTGGTTTCTTTGCTTGAACAAATTATCCTCTCATACCTGATGTGCAGCTCTTACTCTGAAAAATGTTTTCATTTCAATACCTGTTTGTAAAGACCACATTAGTAGTTTGCTTTAATGTGGCAATACTCCTTCACCATCCTACCTCAAGGATATGTCCGCACATTAGCCCTCTGTCATAATTCAGTTCACATGGATCTTGATTTTCTTTCCTTTCCATGACATTATCACGTTTGTCTATCACTTTAATAACATGCTGTTAGATCTAGTAAGCAATAAAAAGCAATTACTCCAGAGTTATTGGAAAACATTTGTATGTCGGAAAGTGGGAAATAAATGTGACAAAATTTGAGGGCCTTCTACCTCAGTGAAATTTCCAGAGTTTCAGTGTGGTGTGAAGCCATGTCAAGATACCCTTTTAAGGTGAAGAGAAAATTGTTGTGTCTTGCTCATTCTACAACTGAAAAGAGGCACAATACCTAGTAGACCTCTGGATTTCACATGCAACACATTCCTCATGTGGGTGTGTTATTCTGGTCCATTTACTAAGCAACCTAAAAAGCTGCTAATTTTGAGTGGGGCCCAGAACAAGAGAAGGCTCTGCAACAAATCTAGACTCCTATGCAAACTACCCTGCAGCTTTAGCTATGTGATTCATGCCATCCAATGGTGCCTGAAGTGTCAGTGGCTGATAAGGGTACTGTTTGAATACTTTGCCAGGCCCCTACAGATGAATCACAGTTAGTCCCTTAGGATTTTGGAGCAAAGGTCTGCCATTCTCCTCATATAACTACTCGTCTACTAAGAAACAGCTTTATACCTGCTACTGAGTCTTAGTAGAGACTGAAAATTTAACCATGGGCACCAAATTAATGTCATCATATGACCTGAGCACCCCACTATGAACTGGATATTTTCTAAGCCATAAAGTTGGGCATGCACAGCAGCACAGCACTTAATCATCAAATAAAAGTGCTATATATCTGACAAGGCCCATGCATACCCTAAAGATACAAGTAAGTTGCGGGAAAAAATGGCCCAAGTCGCCACGGTCCCCACTACTATAGTTTCATGGAGTTTTTGCTATGATCACCTGTCAGAAAAAGAGAAGATTAAGGCCTGGTTTGTACATAGTTTTACATATATGTAGGCACCACTCAAAAGCAGACAGCTTATCACATTTGTCTGTTACTTTAATAACATCATGCTGTTAGTTCTAGTGAGCAGTAAATAGCAATGACTCCAGTTATTGGAAGACATTTTTATGTCAGAAGTGGGAAATAAAAATGACAAAAATTCAAGGCCCACTGTTTTTGAGTAATGCCTACATATACTCAAAACTATGTCTCTGTGAGCACTATAGCCTCTTACTGAGACATCCCTGGAGGACAGTGGTGTAGAGAAATTCTCCTAGAAGGCAGAAATTTGTGCAGTGCATCTTGTAGTTCATTCTACTTGGAAGGAGCAATGACAACATGTTGACTACATACTGATTCATGAACTCTAGCCAGTGGTTTGGGTGGATGGCCAGGGATTTGGAAGGAACGTAATTGGAAAATCAATGACAAGGAAATTCGTGAAAGAATTACATGAATAGATTTACCTTAATAGACAAAAAATCTGAACATATTTATGACTGACATGCATGCTCACTAACAGGTGTCCTCAGCAGAGGAGGATATAATGAAGCAGATAGGATGACTCCTGTCCTGTGGATACGAGTCACCCTACTTCCCAAGTCACCCCTGTCATCACCCAATAGGCTCATGAACACAGTGGCCATGGTAGCAGGGATAGAGGTTATGCATGAGCTCAGCAACATGGACTTCAACTCACCAGAGCCCACGTGGGTGTGGCCACTGCTGGGTGCCCAATCTGCCAGCAGTAGAAACCGATGCTGAGTTCCCAATATGCCCAATATGATATCATTCCCTGCGATAATCAGCCAGTTACTTATTGATAGATTGATTACCATTTGACCACTTCAGTCATGGAAGGGACAATATTTTGTTCTTACTGAAATAGCCATATACTTTGGATATGGATTTGCCTTCCCAGAAAATAGTGCTTCTGCCATGCCAAAGCTACCATCTGTGAACTTACTAAGTGCCTTACCCACCATCATGGTATTCCACATAGCAATGATTGTAATCCACAAACTTATTTCAAAGCAAAGGAAGTGTGGCAGTGGGCTCATAATCATTGAACTCACTGTTCTTACCATGCTTCCCACCATCCTGAAGGAGCTGGCTTGATAGAAGAGTGGAAGGGGCTTTTGAAGACTCAGGTACAGAGGTGTCTAGTTGTAACTACCTTGCAGGGATGGGGCAAAGTTTTCTATTTGTCTGTATCTGCTCTGGATTAGCATCCGATATACACTACTATTTCTCCTGTAGCCAGGATTCATGGGTCCAGAACTCAAGGGTTAAAATGGGAATGGCACCATTCACCATTACCCTTAGTGACTCACTAGCAAATTTTTGCTTTGCATTCTCATGACCTTCTACTATGCTGACCTAGAGGTCTGAATTTCAAAGGAAGAAATGCCTCCACAAAGATTGACAGCAGTGATTCCATTGAACTGGAAGTTAAGACTGCCACTTGAATACTTTAGACTCTTTATAGCTCTGAAACATATGGTAATGAAGAGAGTTACTGCACTAGTTGGCTTAATGCTGGCTACCAAGGGGAAATTGAACAACTACTGTATAGTCAAAACTCCTGTACAAAGGAAGAGTATATTTAGAATACAGGAGATCCTTTATGGTGTCTTAATGTTACCATGCTCTGTGATTTAAGGTCAAGGGAAAACTATAATAATGCAATATAGGCAGAACTACTAATGGCCCAAACCCTTTAGAAATGAAGGTTTAGGTTACTCAAGCAAATAAAGAATCATCACCAGCTTTGGTACTTGCTGAGGAAAAAGGGTGTATGGAATGGGTAGTGGAAAAAGGGTTGTTATAAATACCAAATATGATTGTGAGGCCAGTTACAGAAATAAGCGTTGTAATTGTCATGAGAATTTCCTACTTATTTGTTATGGATGTGTGTGTGTGTGTGTGTGTGTGTGTGTGTGTGAGTGTGTGAATTTGTATATCAAATATCTCTTTCCTCTTTTATTTCCCTGTGATGGAGCATAAAATATATTAACTTCATATAATAGTATTTAAATATTTAAAATTTTACATCATATAGTCTTTAAGTAATGGGTTATCAAGGAAGAGTCACTCAAGAATTTTTGATCCCCTTCTGTGGAAGGGGTTAGTGCATTTTTTATTGTATGCAGGGTAGTTCCATGATTTTAGGCAGACCTGTGACCTTGTTATTGTCTTTATTTGAAGATTAATTGTGATTTAAAGAGATATGGATGTGTTACCAGTGGAAGGCATCCAAGTTATGGGAGACAAATCCATATGGGTCTACAGTAACCTCAATTCTTGCCTCCTCTAAAGAAAGAATACAAGTGAGGGGCATAAGGCAGAAAAAGAGACCAAGACAAGTTTCAGAGTAGGAGTGGAAGTTTATTAAAAAGCTTTAGAACAGTAGGAAAAGGAAAGAAAGGAAGGAAAGTACACTGGAAGAGGGCCAGGTGTGCACTCGAGAAACCAAGGGCACCGTTTAACCCTGATCCGAGGACTCTAGAGGATGCCCCCTTCAGACATCTCACCCCCTTTTCCATGTTTCTTCCTTTAGGGTGGGCTGCCCACATGTGCAGTGCCCTCACCTTTGGGAAGTGAGCGTGTGCGGTGTGTTTAGGAAGTTGTGTACATGCCCATGTGAGGCTTTCTTTCGTTTTCCAGTGGAGTACCCCTGGAAGTCATACTCTGCCCTTTTGTCTCTTAATGTGCATGCCCAGGAATTTTCTTCCTCCTGGCATCTGCATTCAGTTAACACTTTAGTGTTAGCAGCTGTGGACCATTACAAATTGGCCTCTCCTTGGCACGAACTGCCAATATATCACTTTTAGAAAGGTAATATGATCATTGCCAACCATCACCTGACATCCCTGGTGGGTGAGGGAGAGTCCTCTCCTGTCCCGCTCATGCCTGTCTAACTACCTGTAATAGATGGGTGCCAAGTTGACAAGGGGTAGACTTGCAATGGTTAATTTTATGTGTCAACTTGATTGGGCCATAAGGTACTCAGATATTTGGTTAAACTTTATTCCATGTGTGTCTGAAAGGGTGTTTCTGGATGAGATTCACATTTGAACTGGTAGACTCTCTAAAGCAGTTTGCCCTTCCCAGTGTAGGTGGGCCTCATCCAATCCACAGAAGGTCTAAATTGGACAAAAGCAAGACAGATTAGTTTTCTTTACCTGATGGTCTTTAATCTGATACATTGGTTTTTTTCATGCCTTTTGACTTGGACATAGACTGGAATTGTACCATTGTCTCTCCCGGGTCTTCAATTTGCCTCCTGTAGATCTTGGGATTTCTCAGCATCCATAACCATATAAGCCAAATCCTTATAGTAAATATGTCTCTCTGCAGTAGGAAATATACGTATTTCTATTGTTTCTGTTCTCTGGAAAACCCAGACTAATACAACTGGGAAATAAGAAATGGTAGAACAAGGCGCTGGGGAAAATAGTGTAGTACTTAGTCTTAAATGGGCCAATGTTTATTCAAGTTTGATGGAAAGATATTTCAGACACTCAAGAAGTCAGAAAATTTATAAGCCAGATACATTTCATTTTTTATTTTCTGAAAGTCTTTAGAGGTAAGTTAAACCTAAACATCATTTTTTCAACATTTATTAAATGTTAGTCATAGTCTGTATTCTGTAGCATATTCAAGATTCCCTCTTGGCTTTAAGTTTATTGGCCTGACTTGTTCTGAATTCGTGGATGTTCTTTGCTTTCTCCCTTCCTGTGTCTGAACTCCTCAATACTCAGTGGGACACTAGGTGTCAGGAGAGGAAACTTCAGCGTAATTATAACACACTGGACTGGTTTCTAGTGCACAAGGCAACCATCACAGTCCCCATGCTAAATGTTAGTGCTGATGAACACACACTCCAGCAAGCTCAGCAGAACTCCCTTATTCCCTCTTGAGTGCCCAAGGAACACAACACCAATGAAGGACAAAGCCCCAAATTCATACTTTCACTGTGGTTAATTCTAGAGTCAAGAGAGAGTCTTGGATTAGGAATTACCTGAACACATGGTACTCATCCAGTTTTCTCAGAGTCACTGAACTTTGGTTTGTCCCTCAATGAATCTGGGCTAAACATGCCTGCTCTGCCTATCTCAGGAAGTTCTTTTCAGAATTATTGAATTCATAAGTGAGAATGTCCTTTGTAAGGAGCTCTAAAAATTAAGGATTTCTTTTATCTGATAAAACATTTGGCAATCAAAAAATCCAAAAAAAATGTAATGGACTCTGATTCCTACATTTAGAGCTTTCCAGTGTAATGCTATGAATAAACTGAGGTTAATGTAAAATAAAATTACAATGTAAACTTATAAAATAATCTGATATAAAATTGCAGAGAAGGATGTGAAAGTGAGAAAGGAAGCTTAAGGTAAGTATATTAAAGGCCCTCTATTTTGGAGAGAGGCTATTATTTGGGGAAAACTGATACTGTCGCAAGTGTATATGTTAATATTATTTAGTTATCTTAGTTAAAAATTCAATCTACTGGTAGATTTACAAAAAAAAAAAAAAAAAAAATGGATTTCCCTATCACTAGGGTACAAAAACTAGAATAAGACATATTTGTCAGTATAAAATAATATATTAATAATAAAACAATTTTTTAAAATGAGAATTGCAGGATATAGAAACATCTACTTATTCCTCCAGCTCACTAGGTTACCTTCTCTCTCTGCCTGCCTGAGTAACTAGGGCCAAATGGTTTGGGCATAAGTTTTATAAAATCTTCAAGAATATAAATCCTACTGCTATTTGTATTTAGAGACTGTTTCAGATCAGAGAAATAGATATGTGAGACTGAATTGAGGTTACACGGCTGAATAAATGATAGAAGCCTAGACACAGATAAGAAAATAAAATCTATGTCAATTTCACTTGTGAAAATTTTCACACAGGTCCAAGTAACTTATTAGCATACTGAATGTGACATTTCAACTACAAATGCTATCCAATGCATCATTTTGTCTAATAGCAAATATTAGCGGTAACTCAAATATTCATAAGAGGGAAATAATTAACTAGAATAAAAACATAGTTACTTTTAAAAAAGATATGTTTCACATGTCTAGAACATGTTTTGTTCTAGACAGAAAAAAATCATGGTACAAAGCAGTATATATGACATTATCCTCTTTTTGATAAGCATAGCTCTGCACATGTTGTATATTATGCATCTGTGTTAAAAAATTCACGAGGTCAGGAGATCGAGACCATCCTGGCTAACACGGTGAAACCCCGTCTCTACTAAAAAAAAAAAACACAAAAAACTAGCCGGGCGAAGTGGCGGGTGCCTGTAGTCCCAGCTACTCGGGAGGCTGAGGAAGGAGAATGGCGTAAACCCGGGAGGCGGAGCTTGCAGTGAGCTGAGATCCGGCCACTGCACTCCAGCCCGGGCGACAGAGCAAGACTCCGTCTCAAAAAAAAAAAAAAAAAAAAAAAAAAAAAAAAAAAAAAAAAAAAATTCTAAAGATAGGCCAAATGTGGTTACTCAGTGAATCAGGAATGCATATTTCTTCGACATTATTTGAATTTCTCACAAGTATGTATACATTTTTATTGTTGAAATTATAATTTTTTCTAAAGACTATCAGAGTAGCCTATGGATTATAGAAATACTATCAACAATCCAGCTTCCTTTCTTTGAAGTCAACTTAAATGCTTAAAATTTTTTTAAGCCTGTTTATATGAAAATCTCTCTGAGGGTATACCATTATTTCTCACCCTGTGTAATCTAAGTTCTCGCTGATAATGTTTCAGACTCTGGTCCAAGAGCTATAGTTGCTTAATGTTAATGCCCATCATCTTCCTGGGTGTATTAATATCATCATTTAAAAAATGAGCTAAAGTGTTTTGCTAAAATTTTACCAAGAATAAATTGTGAAGCCAAAGTTTGTTCGAAGAACACTACGATTTTACAGCCTATGTTCTCAACCATGATATTAATTTAATAAACCTAAAATAAGTACACCTAAAATAATTTAAACCTGAAATTAAAAAATATATATAGTATTTGATGAACACCTTAAAATTTAACATTTTATTAATAATTATCTAAATATGTAAACATCCCAATTGATATACTTGGGGAGGTCTTAATATGTGTGAAATGATTATAGTGACCTTCACAGAATTATGTCATAAATATTAAAAGAAGAAATCCCCTCTAGCATTTTACTTGGCACACAATATATTTTGTTTACTTCATGAGATCCTTGGAAAGCCTTTTGCTGAGATTTTACTACAGTTCATGCTTTGACTTCAAAATTTCAAATGTTGTTAACCAAGATCCAAGGTTTCCTGAAGAACAAAATTGCTCTGAACATCACACATAAACTTTGTAATATACTGTGTTTCATTTCACCTAAGACCTTAGATTTCCTAGTAGCTGTTAAGCCTCTTTGCTTGATACAGAAAAAACTTTTGTAGATGATACAGCTATACCTTTATTTTGCCCTAGAGTGGTTTGGTTGTAATCTAGAGATTATTGATTATCTTTCCTCTTCTATATCCTCTATTTCCTCACAGGGCCTAGAATATAAAATGGAAAGAACATTCCCTGAATGTAAGGTTTGCACAAAACAGAAGTTCCTGTTGAATAGGAAACTGGGTAACAGCAACATGTTTTATCTAAAAATAAATAGTTGTGACCAATAATTATAAAATATGATTTCAATTATTACCCCCAAATAAACATACGTTATAAAATTTTGCATGGGGAAATATTTTTGGCAACAAATTAATAATGGATAATAAAATGATAAAGAGTTGTAACATCTGTTTGTCAGTTGTTTGCAACATGCCCAGCTTTGCCTACACAGCCACAAATCTGGGTGCTTGAGGATCATGTGCACCTTCTTTCTCCTCTGTTCATAAGCTGGCATCAGTAAATCTCATCTATCTAAGCAAATAAATTAAAAGTCTTACTTTGGTATTTTTATTACGTTTTTCATGAAATGAATGAACCTTAATATTAGGGTCTCTCACATGTAGAGAATCTTTCCCTTGTTAGCAGTGATCAAGCCTGTGTGTTTTGAAAGTCATATGTTTCCACAACTTTGCAAAAATAAAATAATTTACTACATTGAATGAATGCCAGTGACTTGCTCCATGCAACTGTCTTCACTACACTTTCCCTCATACCAGGTACCATTGGAGTGGCCACGTGCATTTCCTGATATCCAGGCAGGAGAAAGTGAGTCAGAGACATAAAGTCCATAGTTTGGATTGCATGGGATATAGTGATGTGCTTCACAGTCACTTCCACATATAGTTAGGTTGTTTCTAGCTATTCCAGTGTAGAAATGGTTGCTGGGAAACCTACCACCTCCCACTGTGTCAACTCACTTAGCATTGTGACAGAAAGAGGCAAGAGTATAGGTTGTTTTGCAACTTGAATGTGTCCTAAGGTGTGCATAACTGGAAACTTGTGGGTGGTGGGAAAGAAAAAAGGACTGGGATACATGGAGCTGAAAACTAGTCTTTGGAAAATTCCTCCAAACTTCATTTAGGTACAATTGTATATGGAGGATTCTGTTGTCATTCACACCAAGTTAAAACAGAAGTTACTTCCCAAAAGCTTATACTAACTAATGTAGCATATACAATTATAAATATGCCATAAATACAGGATTTCCAACAATCTCTGTGTTTCTTTGGTACACATCTAGAGCAGTACTGTAAATAGTAACATAGGCCTTAGGCATAGCCACTGTCAATAATAATAAAAAAATTAGGCCACGCTAAGGAAAACATTGAATATTCTGTACCCGTTTCACGGAAAGTATTATAAAATTATTATATGAAAATTTCATTTTCTAAATATGAAAACATCAAAATGTTCTCACTTTTTCATTTTTTTTTTTTGAAATTATTCCACTTTAATGTGAAGACTCTGTCCCATATTCGGCTCCATATGTTCTCTTGTCCTTGCTGGGTCAAATTTTTTCCTAAGTGAAGAGGGGTGTAGACAAATGGCTTAAGCCAGTCTAATGGAATGTTACATTGGGTCTCTCTCTTCTTTCTCATTTGCGTTGGAGCAGTGACAATAGGTGTCAGCTTCTCCCAATTCTAGATTTAGGGGCTAAAGCATCAATGTTACAGACTTTCTGTAAATAAATTTGTGACATTTGCTAATTGTATTAGGGTTCTCCAGAGAAACAGAACTAATAAGATTTATCTCTCTCTCTCTCTCTCTCTCTCTCTCTCTCTCTCTCTCTCTCTCTCTCTCTCTCTCTGTCTCCAAAAACCAAGTAGGAGATTTATATGTATACAAAATGAGATATAAAATGAAGAATTAACTCACACAATTATGAAGGCTGACAAGTCCCAGGATAAGGTGTCTGCAAGCTGAAGACCCAGAAAGACAGTGGTATAATTCAGTTCAAGTCTGAGGGCCTGAGAGTCAGAGGAGTCAATGGTGTCAATCCCAGTCCAAGGGCCTGAGAAGATAAAATGAGATGTCCCAGCCCAGGCAGTCATGCAGGAAGGAAAAAGAGGCACATGCTGTCTTCCTCCACCTTTTGTTCTTCAGACCCTCGACAGATTGGATGATGCCCACTCACATTGGGGATGGCCATCTGCTTTACTGAGTCCTCCAGTTCAAATGTTAATTGCATCCTGAAACATTTTTGCAGTCACACCCAGAAATAATATTTAATATGAACACCCTATGGCTAGTCAAGTTGATACATAAAATTAACTATCACACTAATTAACCATTTCATACAAATATATAAGTAAAGGCAGGAATTCAGCCATCGAGGGCAGAAATTAAGAAGAAATGCCTTTGGAGAATGCTGTTGGAGTATTACAGCATTTTTCCAACATAGCTTCTGAGAGGGTAGGAAGGGAATTTTTAGCCCTACCTTCTATTAAAGCTAGAGGGTTTTTAAGGGCTAACAAAGACATGACAAATAGGTCCTAAAAAGCTTAGAAAGAACTAATTTCTGTTGTAATCCATACTAAGAAAATTTTAAAGAGAAAGACTGTGGCGGTTGTTCTCTGTTTGGTGGAAAGCAAAGAGAGTGGGATATGTTGGAAGGCAGAGCACTGCCCCTGAAGACAGAACAATGTGCATAGTTCCTTGTAATTCAATGTGGGTCACATAGGGAAGAAGCTATCACGTGTGTGGTTGTAAAAGATATATCATCCAGAAGATTGTCCTTCTAGGGATGAAATGACGTTAACAGGAAAAATCTGTTGCGGTTTTGTTGGATGAAATTCATCCTCATATGCAGCTTGTCATAGAGAAGGCACTCTCTGAGGCAAAGAAGCAACAGCAAAGGTTAACTGAGGGGACATCTGCAAGACATCCGTAAAATGCTCCCTAAAGAAGACCAACATGAGCACAAATGACAGATCATGACTGTTCCTGACAAGCAAAACCTGTGCTGCCTATTCTCCCCGCCCCTACTCCTGCACCTTGCAGGATCCAAGGCTGGAGGTCTCCTAAATTCAACTTAGAATAAAAGAAATAGATCCGTAATACATCCCTCTGATTCCAGCCCAATGTAGGTTTTTCAGCCTAATGCAGCCCACAGCTGGCAAGTTAAAAGTCTTTATTGCAAAAAAAAAAAAAAAAAAAAAAAAAAAAAATTCAAAATCAGATTTAAATGGACTGGAGCCTCATTGTTACAAACATAAACCAAAAGATAACAAGAGGGCTGGATGAGAAATTTGGAAGCAAAGTGTTTTGCATAGCAATATTCACTAAAGTCAAGAAACCCATAGATGGAACAAATAACTTTATTGCTCATATCACCTTTCTCCCTATCTCCTGGTCATAAATTAAATAAATAAATACTGGAGTATTACAAAAGACAAATTGCTTATGTCAACATTAGCCTCTTGGACCTCAAGAACATTTGGGAAGAAGATACAGTACAGGATTAAAGGGGTGCAATAAAGGAAGATAAGATGGTAGAACAAATATGGGTTACTCATTAGAATCTGGTGGAGGAAATTAAGTAAATGAGCTTGTTTTCATAGGACACATTCAGAATAAGAGAAGCAGCCCTCAGCTGGACTGCTCAGATGCAAACTTGTTAGTTCCCCTTGTCATCCTCTGGATCCCCAACATCCTTTCTCTTATTTCAGAGAGAGTGATCCTATCTAAAATAGCTGTTTTGGACCCTTGGGCCTTTTCGTTATAGTATTCACAGAGCCTTTTTAAATATTAGAATCAGCATAACTTTATTAGAAGAATTACTTTAGTGTCAGAGGTGAAGAAAAATTCATGCTTCATAGAAACGCTTCTCATGGAATGTACAGCAGAAGTTGGTGTGTAAATACACCAGCTCTCCGACCCCTTGAGTGGGATAACTTTGTGGCCCAGGCTCAATATTAGATCCCAGAGTTTCTCAGTGGATCCAGCTCCTTTTGATAATTATGCTAAATGGCTTGACAATGTGCTTGTTTTCTTGGCTGCCTTCCATCACCTATCTCTTGTCCTTACTCCTCTATATTATCTTCTGAGATAACACTTCAAAAACATCTATGTGGCTTAAATACCAAGGTATACAGGGATCTAAAACTAAGAATCTGATCTGGTCTAAGACCCTTTTAAGTATTATTCCCAGAAAGTAACATTAATAATATATATACTTTATATATTTACATACATGTGTCTGTATAAACATTTATATGTATGTATACCTCTAGAGTTCACGTGGCTAGAGATTAGCTATAGACCCTGTTCCTTGCAAAAAACTGTGCATCTGTAGGAGATTAATTCAAATTTAAATGTATTCTTTTGTAAACAAAACTAAGGCCTGCCATGACAAGTGACTATACAACAGTCAGCTCCTCTACCATCAGAGGGTAAACAATGACTTACCTGCTTCTTAATTCTATCTGGAAATGTCACTTGATTGGAATGAGTTCTTTCTAAGAACCACAGCAAATGTGCAATTTAACAAGGGTCATTTGATCACCAAAAAATCAGGCTGCTTTTTCTCATAGAAATGCTATAGAAAAACTGAAAGTGACTGCTAGAGACTGTTAGGAAATTTTGTTTTAAGACAGACTCAAATTCAGTTCAAAAAATGAGAGCAGGGGCATCTGATTCCATGGTAAATACTCGCCTTAGAAAAGTAGGATATAGTTAATGTAATTACCGATTTGTCCTTTGTGTCTCCTCTACTATTTACTCCAATCTGGATAAAAACAAAGCAATATGCAGTGTCATGGTATGATTGACCTACCATATTTTTCCTCTGACTTAAGTTTGGAGTGGGGAATACAAAATGGAAAATTATCTCGATAGTTTAAGGGAAAGAAGAATTTAAGGTGGACCAAAGTTTTCTTGTTTCTACATGGATTTGGGGGTTACTAGCCAATGGGTTAACTGCTACAATTCTACAGGTACCTTCAATAGGAGTTACTCGGAGCTGTTGGGGCTGGGGAGAGTATTTCACACTCTGTTCAACAGTCAATACGAGTTTAGTTGTGTAAGAAACCTGCACATGTAACCCTGAGCTTAATACAAATAAAAAGAGTTTGAGACCAGGTATAGTGATTCATGCATGAAACCCCAGCACTTTGGGAGGCCGAGGTGGGTGGATCACCTGAAGTCAGGAGTTCGAGACCAGCCTGACATAGTGAAACCCCAACTCTACTAAAAAAATACAAATATTAGCCAGACGTGGTGGTGCATGCCTGTAATCCCAGCTACTTGGGAGACTGAGGCAGGCAGAATCACTTGAACTCAGGAGGAGGAGGTTACAGTGAGCTGAGATCACTCCATTTTACTCCAGCCTGGGCAACAGAGTGATACTTTGTCTCAACAACAACAACAACAAAAGAGTTTGAGAATAACTGCCCTATGCTGCTGGAAGACAGACAAGGATTGTCAAAGTAACCTACATGAGACAATTAAGACGCTGGTCAATTGATTCCAGCAATGTAGAAAAAGTATTATTTCAACGGGAATTAAGAGCCACCGGGGTATATAAAGTGAGTTACTTGATAACAGCAAGGCATGTTAATGCACATATTCTCTTGTAATGACTCCAAGATACAATTAAACTTTACTAGTTCATGGCCACCATGGCCCTCTAACTTAACTCCAAAGCAAGGACAATCACTGAGACAAAAGTGACTAATGAAGATGTCAGGAAACATACACATATATGTGTACGTGTGCGTGTGTGTGCATGCATGTTTTCATCCCAAAACCACCCAAGAGAAATGCTATGGCTGTTGCTACTGCTGACAAAACAAAACAAATAGTCAAGGTTCTTTAGAGACAGAAAGGTCAATTCTTTGCAAAGGGCAAAGGGCATGTGTCCATAAAGCCAGTGGCTTTATCCAAGCCTACTGCTAAGTGAGAGACTTGACTCTAGCCAAAACCATGAAGAAGATGCTTAGTTCTTAGGCTAAAAAATTCTGATTATAAACAAGTGGCAGGAAGATGATGTATGTTTCAGTAGAGCTTCATAATTTTGCTCACTTTCCATATGGAAAATGAAAATAAATATTTGGCGTTTACAACTACAAATCAGATTATACAAGTTTGTTTTTTGTGCTGCAAGGATCAATCCATTAACATCTTATGAAATCAATTTTGTGCTTAATCATCAGCATTTTCTTATATTAAAAAGTTATGCTTTTCTGAAACTTTATTAATTTTATATATGTGTATGTTTGTGTATGTACTGTCTGTGACGAAAGTGGGTAGCACTCAAAACATGTTGTAAGCTGTTGATCTAAGCTGCTTAAAGACCAAAAATTTAAAGTGAATTTCCTTAAGTAGCATTTTAATTTTTTCAATATCTGTAATTATAGTCTAATTATTTTCTTATCCCAGGCCTAGCCCATGAAACAATGATAAAAGTCACCAAAGCCTATTAACTCCAATTGAATCAGGGGTCTGAGAATAGATTGTATAAGCAAAATATGAGTACAGTCACAAGAATGAGAAAAGACTTGAGGCATTTATTACCTTACCTGTTTGGGGAAAATTAAGTGAAAAGCTACAATACACTTCAAATTTAGTTCTTTAGTACTACTTATTTTCACCTGAGGAAATTAAAAGTATTTTAATGGATAATTGGTTTCTTCTCTAGATATTAGCTGACTCTCATGAAATAATAATCTTTTGCTTCTAAGAATGTTTAAGATTGGCTTCAGTACTATAATTCTGAAGATCACCCATCTATTAATAAATTCATTAGAGGCATCTGTTACATTGAGATGTCTTGAAAATACTGACTAGTCAAGAGGAAAAATAACATGGAGGCAAAACTCCAAGTCAGATACCATTATATTATGAGATCTCCAAATGGTAGCAATAACAGACGGTCTAACTGTAGAATAGTTTCTCAAGTGCATAAATCACTTGATAGTATGGTATTTTTTTTTTTTTGCTTAATTAATTGATTCAATGAAAATTTATTGAGAACCTACACGATGCCAGGCACTATTGTAAAAGCTAGGGATTCAGACATAAACAAGCATCATTCCCGCTCTCACGGTACTCTTGGACTTAGGAATGCAGATATGAAAACATGTACTTTCAATGTTGCGTACTATCCACACAAGAGCAATTAGCAGAAGTGGTCATATTTTGGTCTCTAAAGAAGAGTGCTCAGGAAAGAAGCAAAACAAAACATATAGTTTATGTGAATAGGGCAAATAGTAAAATTGATAACAAGGAAAGAGAGAGACAAAGGAAAATCAGTGGGTGATGATACTGGAAGAAAGGGTTGAATCAAATCATATAGGATATTAACTACTGTCTTAATACATTTGGACTTCTTCCAGAAGAAACTGGGGAGCAGTTGATAGCTTGAAACACAGAAATGATTTAACCAAATTTCAATTCAGAAAGTCTACTTGGGCTATAATCTGAAGAATGGAATAAGGAGGGTAATACTTAGCATTAGGGAAATCTGTTGATATGCCATTGTAGAAATTTCAGCGTGAAATTATCAACTATGACACAGGCAATGGTAATGAAAAAAATTGTTGAATAATTTCATATATTATAAGGTGGGTATATGGATCAATATTCATAATTTTGATGTTAGGAAGGAGAGTTTCTTTTTTTAAAAAGTTTAAACTTCTAATTATTGTAACTTGGATGACTGAGAATGATGTTTCTATCATTTATAATAAAGATTGCAGAAAAATAAAATAGGTAGTGTATTTCTAGGTTTAAAAAAATGCTTAACTTTTCGAGTCAGTGGTGGGGATGTCCAATAATCAGTTTGCAATATGAGCACAGGATGACAAGAATATAAATTTAGAAATGAAGCAGTGAGAATTATTGATGTTTAAAGAATTAGTGGAAGAAGAGTTAAGCTAGGAAATGTTAAAAGGGGTTAGAGAATTGTGAAGGAAAAATCAGAAAAGAATAACAGCATGCAAGTCAATTCCATATACTGTTACTCCCCAAACTGCAGGATTTTAAAAAGTCTCTGATAACTCCAGGATATAGAACAGCATTGTTAAGAAATATACACAGAAAAAAATACAAGGACTAACTGGTACTCTTTTATCCTTAAATGTATGCGTAGACAGGAAATGAATCCTGGAGAAGAATTGCATTATCAGTCACTAATGAACGTGGTGGGGAGACTTAGGATCAGGGAAGCCTAACATTTGATGTTAATTTTTCAAATGCACTTTTGCATATGCATATCTGTAAATGTGTTATTAATAATTTAACTTTCGTTTTATACAGAAAATTTTTATGTTTTATACATACAAGTTACTTTTTATGTTTCTATGTTTGTTCCAATTGGCAAGCTATGTGCTGTATCCAGCTTTAATAATATTCTAGGCAGCTTAACCTAGGGAAGTTGGCCAGCATCATAGTTGCCTGGAGGACTACTTTTATTCCAATGTGCCCATACTTTGGGGCATTCCAATAATCATTCTCTGTTTTCAACAGTTTTAAACAATTCAGTTATGAATTTTATCGGAGTAAACAAGCGTGAAATGAATTTTCTATCAAGGTTTAGGAATTCCAAGAGAGCGCATAGATCAGTAGCATTGAAAGGCATTGGTGCTTGATGCTAAACTGCTTCTTTTTGTTTAAGTAGGCAAATTCCTTTGAGCACTATTTTGAAATCCCAAGGAAAGTAGTAGCTATAATTCTGGAGCAGTATATCTCCCCTTCTCTAAATATATCTCTCTCTTATAATAGTCTTGGCTATTTAAAATAATTCCCTATATTTTATGATTATAATTAGCTATTGTATCATTTCTATTTATAAAATAGAAGGGCCATAATTATATTCATCAAACAATGAACACTGTTAAATTCAGTACTGATTTTGAAAAGTTTTTAATTGTTTAATGTTTATAATACTTTATTTGGATAATTGATTTAAAGATAATATGTCATATTACATTGATTTTTAAAATGTTAAAACATTAAAAATTAAATATAGCAAGCAGATAAATATCTGTGAACATTTTCATTCTGTTAAATTGCACATAAGGTCCATACTTAAGAATACAAAAGTGGCCTACACCTTTCAATGCTGACATTTAACAAGATTGTCAAATTGCATATTCTCATAACTCACACCCTGATTATTTTATACATATACACTCATATTTAACATTCATAACTATTATTTGTTGACTCAATGGATTTGAATTCAAATGGTTTGTGTGAAGAAACCTACGAAAACACCAGATTTTGTTTTTATTCCTCCTTTTGTTTATTCAAAGACACTTGAAATAATTTGTGGGCCTTTAATAAAAGAAATCATTTTTTAAAACAAAACTTTGTGTAAATTTTTATTTTTAATTGACAAATAACTATATGGGGTACAATGTGATGTTTTGTTATATATATGTAAACATTGTGGAATTCTCATATCAACCTAATTCACTTATCCATCACCTTACATACTTGTCATTTTTTTTCCAGTGAGAACATTCAAATTCGATTTTTTTGAAGAATTTTGAAAATAAATTTCAAATTGTAAAGAATTATGCAAGAGGAATAATTCTTTTTAAGGTCATAGTGAGGATGGGCTGATTCGTTACCAGATAATTACTTGAGGTCGCCCAGCCAGACTATTTTCCCCTCTGCTTGGCTGAGGCATTCCAAAATGTATTATAATAAATGGAACTGAGGGTAAATGCCCAGTTGTTTTCTGTCATTGTACAATATAGGCCTCCTCCCCATGGTGCAGTATTTCCTTTGATCTCTGGAAGACAAAGAGAATAGCTGCAAAACTCTGCAGAAGGACAGCATTTTTTTTTTTAACCAATCCAATTAAATTGCTACTTCCTGGCAGGAAAAACATCGTGCGGGTGAAAAATCCAATAGTTTTAAGGCGTATCTTCTGCCAAAGGATTCCGTAGAGGAAGCTTGAATACACTCGGATGTGTTTCCTCAGCTCTCATGTAGCAACATACAGCTATTCCCTGAGTATTTGCTACTTTTTAGTTGCTTCTTGCCCATTTATGTCTTGTTCCTAAAATAAGATTTTCAAACTGAAGGAAGATCACAAAGTCTTATTTTCTCTCTGCTGTAATTATAGATTAAAATCTCTGCATGATACAGATTTATGATGTGGAGAGTGATTGTGTTGTTGGTCAATTGAAATTTTAAAGTTGTGTGGCTTAAATGTTCTGCAGTTAAAGTTCTTTTATTTCTGTAGTATTTTCTTTTCAATGGCATACGTATAAGAATACTTAACATAATCTTGCCTAACTTCCCAAGATGAAAACCAACAGACTGTAATACAAAACTAAGAGAAATTTGAGGAGGGATTAGGAAAGAAAGCTTGAATAATTACTTAAAAAACAATGTTCAGTTTAAGGAAACCAGCATATTTTCCCATTCTGTTCACCAACAGTTTCCTCATGAAAGATAATGCACTAAAAAAGAAATTAAAGTGACATGAAAGATGAAAAGGCTATCTCACGCCTCGGAAACCAGCGCTTGACATAAAGTTGGAATGCTATGTCTCGTGTAACTTATTTTTTGGGGTGTTCAAAGTAGTGATATTTTTGTTGCCCAAACACTGTCTTTGCAGAACTACTAGAAAATAATGAACAAGAAAGTTGTGTATGCTTACGTGCCATCTGATGACTAGGGTGGATATACGTGGCACTTCGTTTGCTTCATGGGAGAAATAATCCCAACAAAAAAGTGTCCATTGTTAGGGTGAGGAGAAGAACCCTGGTAACAGTGTATACCAGGAATCATTGCTTTTTATGTGATTTCAAAAATTAGAGTATCAACAACTAGGAGCATATTATAGACAGAACTTTTTTTCTCCTACATAATTTTTATGCTGAAGCCCTAATCCCCAATGTGACTATATTTAGAGATTGGACTTTAGGGAAGTAATTAAGCTCAAATCCAGTTGTAAGAGTGAACTGGTGACTTTATAAGAAGAGGAAGAGACACTAGAGATCTCTATGAGTGTGCATGCGCAAAGATGAGGCCATGAGAGGACACGATGAGAAAGCAGGCATCTACGAGTCAGGAGGAAAACTTAACCAGAAACCAACTTCAGTGGCCCCTTGATGGATGTCTAGGCTCCAGAACTATGAGAAAATAAATTTCTGCTCCTTAAGCCACCCAGTCTATGGTATTTTATTATGGTAGATAGAACAAACAGAGGATAAGGAAATATATTTACTTTTTAAAGAAGAACAACATGATTTGAGAACTTGCCACCTACTGAGAATTAGCTATGCACTGAATCCCATGTGTAGATCAATGACACTTTAAGATTTCAATATATGATGGAAAATAGGGAAAGGGAAGTCCACCAAATTGTGCATTGCCAAGCACAGAATTTGGCTCATCTTATCTCATTTAAGAGGAAAAAAAATAAGATTTATAAAAAAGCAATGTATAAAAATATTTTAATATTAACTGAACTTCACAAAATGTACCTCTTCAAATAAGTGCTGCAGCATTCAGAAAAAAATGTTAGAAATACCTATGGAATTCTTAATAGAGTATTGAAAAATACCGTGCCTCTGGGAAAACAGAGAGGAACAATGAAGATATACGTAAGAATAATCAGATAAAATTGGAAAGAAATTTAGATACATTTAACATGTGACTCCAGAAATAAAGTCAACAATTAATGTACTTGATATTCTATAAAACTGAACCAGTGTTACATAAAACGAGTTCAAGAAGTTATTCCAGAGGGTAGAGATAAGAGAAAAATACATAAGTAGAATGAAAGTGAAAAAAATAACTATAAAAGACAAAGGATCAAGGTCATTGGAGAGAGTGAATAGTACAGAAAAAGATAGGGTATACACAAATGAAATAATTATTTTTTAACTTAAGAATATGTTGTAGACCAGCCTGGGCAACATAATGAAAACCCATCTCTACCAAAAAAAAAAAAAATTTACAAAAATTAGCCGGCATGGTGGCATGAACCTGTAGTTCTAGCTATTTGGGAGTTTGAGGTGGGAGGATCACTTAAGCCTGGAGGCAGAGGTTGCAGTGAGTCAAGATCACACCACTTCACTCCAGCCTCAAACAAGATGGTGTCTCAAAAATAAAATGTTATAAATGATGGGAAACTAACAGAAGGGCTAAGCCATTGCAAAAAGCTGTTTTGTCTTTACTGTAATACAAACCAGATAAATTCAGTGATAATAAATATATAATAAAGATTATTGCTATAATTCCAATTATAGAACTCAAAGACTTCTATTTCTGAGAACATAGACTAAATGTATTTTAAAATTATTCCTGCTAAAAACAATTAAAAACCATGGACCTTATGCATAAAAGAAGCATAAGAAACCTGTGATACATAAAGAAGGCAGACTGACGAGACATCTTGGCTTTTCTTTTGCCTCATATCTTGGAGGAAACAACAACTCAAAACAGTAACAGGTTCAGACAAAGACGGAAACAAAAACAAAAGCAAACAACTCCAAGAACAGTCTCTCTTCTCTGTATCCAAAACACCAGAAAAGATAAAATCTAGGAGAATGAAAAACTTTTAGGCAATAAGAACTCTAGCCATACAGAAAAAATGGTGGCCCTATTCTCATCTCTACCAGAAAAGATTGAACGAGGAGGTTAGACTTCTACTCTTGCCAAGCTGTAGTGAGGTGCCCCAACTCCTCCATCAAAGAGGTGTCAGAGAAAGTGAAGTTGGGATCCAGATTTTCATCCCTGCCAGATGGTACGGAGCCTTCGCCCCCACTCTATAGTGTTATAGGAGACTATCTGGGAAGGCTGAGCTGGTACATCCGGCTAGTGATAATGAGGAATCTCTTCACCTCGAGCTGGGGTAGTGTCAGAGGAAACTTAGTGAAAAGTTAGGCCTCTTACCACAGCTCAACTGTAACAAAACCGTCTCCTCCCACCAAGTTGGTGGAGGCCAGGTGGAGACAGCAATGAGTCATACCTTCTCACAGCAAGGTGGTGTCTGCCAGGAATTTACAGACACTTTACTGTAACCACCCCTCACCCCTATCCTCCGAGGTGTTGAAAGAGACCAGTTGTATCCACTATCACTTAGCAGTAATGTCTAATGATGCATTAAGGTGTTGCTTGGCACTTGCTTCCACTGATACTCTGGGTAGAATCTTTCCTTGCCTATTCTTTGCTGGGTTAATACTTGATGTATTTGGATGTTAATACTTGATGTTCCTTGCCTTGCAGCAGCACTACTTCGTGACATTTTCTCATTAGAAATGGATCAGAAGAAGCTGGGCTGAGCATAGTGGTGTGTGCCTATAGTCCCATCTACCCCAGAGACTGAGGCAGGAGGATAGTTTGAGACCAGGAGGTGAAGGCCAGTTCTGGCTAGAGCCCCATTTCAGGAAAAAACAAACAAACAAACAACAACAACAAAAAAAAAAAAAAACAAGAAAAGGTGAAAGAAAAAATGAGAAAGTGGTTGGAAGAAAGTGGCTGAAAGAAAAAAAAGGTTGGAAGAAAGTGGCTGAAAGCAAAGAACTCTTAACCCATTTTCTGAATATAGAATTCTGTATTTAGAAAATATTCTTCAAGAATAAGGGAAAGTGATGACGTATTCTGATAAAGAAAAACTAAGAGAATTTGTCACGATGAGGGATATTATAAATGAACAGCTAAAGGAAGTTCCTTAAACAGAAATGAAATGATAAATTATAGAATCCTGGAACATCAGAAAACAATAAAAATTAAGGAAATAAAATACAATAAGAACTACAATTGAGGTAAATACAGTATACTTTCCTTGTAATGTTTTCTAAATTATGTTTGACAGTTGAAGCAAAAATTGAAGCACTGTATAATGTTGTTTTCAATTCACATAGAGAAAATACTTAAGATAATTATAAATGAGAGAGGTTAAAAAAGAGAGGGAAGGCTCTGTACCCATCTTAAACTGGTAAAATGTCAGCACATGTAGACTTGCAAAGTTATGTTTTTATAACCGAATGGGTAGAGCAACCAATAAAATCTAAGCAAAAAGATAAGCTGAAAAATACTGTAGTTAATCAGAATAGAAATTTAAAATATATTTGCGTAACCTATAGGAAACAGGGAGATGAAAACAGAGCAATTAAGAAATTAAAACAGACAGAAAATAAAATACACTTAAACCATAGCATATCGATAGTGATATTGAATGCAATTGATCTAACTATGCATAGTAAAAGACAGAAATTTAAAAATAGATCTAAAAAATGACCCAAACATGTAGTATATAAGAAACTCACTTCATATATAATGACACTTGTATTTGTTCATTTTCATACTGCTGATAAAGATACCCAAAACTGGAAGGAAAAAGAGGTTTAATGGGCTTACAGTTCCACGTGGCTGGGGAAGCCTTACAATCGTAGCAGAAAGCAAGGAGGAGCAAGTCACATCTTATATGGATGGCAGCAGGCAAAGAGAGTTGTGCAGGGAAACTCCCCTTTTTTAAACCATCAGATCTGATGAGCTCCATCTGCTACCATGAGAACAGCACAGGCAAGACCTGCTCCCATGATTCAACCACCTCCCACTGGGTCCCCTCCCCACCCCACAACATGTGGGAATTCAAGATGAGATTTGGGTGGGGACACACTCAAACCACATCAACTTGCAGGTTGACAGTTTAAAAGCAAACAAACAAACCCACATCAAAACAGCTAACAAAAGTAATGATACTGTAATGCCCAGACCATTTATTCCCCGAAGAAGACCACCAGAGTCCAGAGTCAAAGCTAAGCAGCAAGGATCTTTATTACAGGTTCGAACCTGGAAATCTCCCTCGCTCGCGAAACGAGACGGGCAGGAGAGCTCCCCCACTGAGCTCCGAGCAGTGTTATATAGTCTAAGAAAAGTGGGCATAGAATTATTATACAAATCAGATATATGATTGGCTAGTGTTGGAACAAGGCGATCTGGCTAACTATGATTGGTTCCCGCCATTTCTGATATTTTGGTTCAACCTTTGAGGCGGGAGAGCAGGTTTATGGCAGCAAGAGTTTATCTTACTTAAACACATCTTGTGACCTTGCCTTAGAACTTACAAAATTTCTGGTACGTGCAGAAAAACAGGTACTCACAGAACTTACGAAATCTCTGGTATGTGCAAAACAAAATCTCTGGTACGTGCAGAAAAACAGGTACTCACAGAACTTACGAAATCTCTGGTATGTGCAAAGATAAGAGAGCAGAACGTTTAGCAATAGGGTGTAGCGGGGGAGCGGGTACACATTTTTTTGTGTTTTTGTGTCCTTTCAATACCAATCATTGGCAAAGTGTAGAGAAACTGAATCTTTTATTTATTGCAGGAGGGATATAAAATTGTACAACTATTCTGCATAATAGTATAGCCATTTCTTTAAAAACTAAATTATATACTTACCATGCAACACATCAGTTGAACTCTTGGATATTTATCCAAAAGAAAGAAAACCTATGACCACCCGAAAACCTGTACATGATTGCTCACAGCATCTTCATTTGTAATAGGCAAAAACTGAAAACAACCAAAATGTCCTTCAATATGTGAATGGCTAAATAAACTGTGTTATATTTGTGGCATAGAATATTATCCAGCAATGAAAAGGAATAGATTATTAATACATGCAACAACTTGGATGAGACTCAATGGCATTAGAATGAGTTAAAGAAAATTTCAAACAGTCTCCTACTGTATGATAATAATTGTAACATTCATGAAATGACAAGGTCATAGAAACGGAGAACAAATTAGTGGTTGGCAGCAATTAAGGATAATTGGGAGAGGAGTGAGAGTGAGTATAAAGCAATGCTCAAGGAACATCTTGGTGATGATATAATTATGTGTATCTTAATTACAGTAGGTGGATATGGGAATGCTTTTGTGTGACAAAACAGCTATATGCACACATTATGCAAAAAGAAAAACAAAGCCAAAACCTTAAGTACTATGGCATGTTTTTTCATTAAGCACAACTTCATTGTTTTGGTAGGACTACATTTCATTGTAACTGTTGAAAACTTAGCATCTCAACTGAATTTTCTGACATGGTATAAAAATAAAAAATATGAAAACCTTAAAGAAACCTCAATGTGAATATAAAAGAGGACAAACTTATTCTAGAGAGAGAAGATATATGATGCTATATTTAGCAATTTAAATTCCTAAACAATTTAAATCTGGGTTTCAAATTTCCAGCTTATACTAACAAAGATATATACATGTATCTATATGTGCAAATACATACACATCTACCGTACAGGAGACAGACTGTTTAAGTTAGCCTTATTTTTTTCATTGTTCTTTTAGTGTCCTAATTGACTTCAATACATATTAATTACTATTGAAATTTAAATAAGAGAAGAATATCAATTTCTGCTTTTGAAAAATTATGCAGTATTCAATAAAGTAGATATTTTATAATACTGTGACAGGTTTTATTGTTTGTCTATCACAAAGCATGTAAATGTGCAAATAATAGGAAAGTTTTAGGTTCTAAATATTAAATGTAGTTAAAGAAAATTTATATAATTTTGCAGTGTATACTCAGTTTGAGGCAAACGTTTTTAAATGAATACTAAAATTACTAGTCATTTATTTGGTTATTTTGAGCAATGAAAAAGCAGGTCATTGTTATAAGTTAACAGTTCATATTTGAAATTATGTACTGGAGGACTAAGCTTTATTATTATTCAAATGAAATTATATAAAACACAAAGAAGTTAAGTAACATTGTTTTCTTCCTAAGAACTTAAAAATTACGTATCAGAAAGATGCCATATAAATTCATCCTCCTCACTTAAAGTGGAACCACGATCACATCTTCTCTGAGTCTACCTTAACTTCTGTGATAAAATATTGCAGAGGTTATGCCATCTTTTATCAACTTCTGAAATCATGCCATTAAACATTTTCTTTATAATTTACTTTTCTTTGGCAATATAAATAGCATTACATAAAAGTAGATTGCTTTCCTCTTTGAATTCAAGTTCTACCTATTTCTTTACGTCCCAGAACTACCTGCTGTGTCTTGAATAGCTGTTTTTTTCAACTGGTACTTCAGTAGGTTACGTTAGTCAAAACTTTCATGATGTGTTAAAGTATTCGTTCTAAAATTATTATGTGTTTCTGTAAGTTGCTAAAGAAACCAAATCAAACAAAGAAAGTGGGGAGGGGAGTGTTGACACAAGAATGAAAACAGCTTTCATCATGATGTCGGAGCTCCACTGAGGTGTTTTTTAATAAACAGCAGTTACTGTGGTTGGCCCAGTGGCTTTCAACTAATTTGCCACAACATCTCCTTTTAAATAAGAAAACATTCAGCTAAATGTAATATTAAAAATATTGGATATACTCTAAAAGAGTAATTATAAATATTTCTGGGCATTGGGATTATGAATAACTTAATGGACTTCTTTTTGCTTATCCACGTTTTTTACGTATACTGAATATTCAAAGATTTATAGCATAAGCATGCATGAATTTAAACCATAATAAGTAAATACCATAAACAAAATGAAAATGTTTATCATGGAAAATCAGTGCTGTGAACCAGTGCTGAACTAATTGTCTGAGACGGAGTTAGGATATTCAATAGGATGTGAGTACATGCTCATGTGCTGATTAGAAACTGTTCTTAAGCTAGCATGGAATGAATACAGTTGTTGAAAGGACATAATGGCAACATGGATGAGTAGTAGGAGACACGAATTAGGAAGAAAATGTGAGAACAAATTTTAGAGTCTCTTGAGAACCTAGATTTTGACAACGCAATTCCAATCAAAATCCCAGCGAGTTATTTTGTAGGTATCAAAAAACTGATCCTAAAGTTCATGTAGAAAAGCAAAATACCTAGAATAGCTAACATAGTATTGATTTAAAAGAACAAAGTTGGAGAACTGATACTGTCCAACATCAAGTCTTACTGCAGACATTTTGGAAGATAATTTAGTAATTTCTTACAAAATTATGTATTCTTACCATACATTTCAGTAATCACACTCCTTGGTATTTACTCAGAGGAGTTGGAAACTTACATCCACACAAAAATCTGCATATGGATGTTTATAGCTTTATTCATAAATGCCAAAACATGGAGGCAATCAAGATGTCTTTCTGTAAGCAAATGGATAAACTGTTGTTCATCCAGACAAGGGAATATGATTGAGTCCTAAAAAGAAATGCACTACAAAACCATGAAAAAGACATAGAGAAACCCAAAGTTCATATTGCTAAGTAACAGAAGCCAATATAAAAGGCTGCATACTATACAATTTCAAATATATGACATTCTAGAAAAGGCAAAACTATGAAGACAGTAAAAGATCAGTGGTTATTGGATGTTAGAGGGGTGGGAGGAACGAACAAGCAGAACTCAGATTTGGGGGGCTGTGAAACTACTCTGTGTGCTATTATGATAGTGGACATATGTCATCATGATATAATTTGTCCAAACCCATAGAATATACAACAGTGAAAGTGAACCCTAATGTGAAGTATGAATTTTGAGTGATAATGATGTGTCAATATAGGTTCAATTGTAAGAAGTGTACCACTCTGATGGGGGATGATGGCTATAATGTGTGGATGTAGGGGGTATATGGAACATCTCTGTACCTTCTGCTCAATTTTGCTGTGAACTTAAAACTGCTCTATAATACAGTCTATTAAAAAAAATAATAATTTGCATATAAAAGTTTGGGCATAATTTGTTACATCTTCTACTTAAAACTGAAAAAATGAGAAGTAATAAGAAAATAAAAGTAGCAGCTGCCTAAGTAGTTGTTTCAAAATATATCAATACAATATTTAACTTAATAATTGCAAAACAAACACAAAACATCACTTGGATTTGTCACTAAGATGGTTTATTTTTACTGTACGTTCTTGAGGCAAGGACTAATTAGGTAAAATTAGTATTTAAAGTAGAACAATGGTAGAAGCCGTATGTGAGTAAGGAAACACATAATTTTGCTTTCTTTTGCTCATGCTCAGATTTCTAGGAAATTGCTGTAGAAAACAAATTTAATGTGAAAGGTGCATTCTTTACATTCTTCCTGTCAAATGCACGAATTAGCTTTTTGATTGTATATTGCTCTAATTCTATCAAGCCAATGCAATTTGAGCTAATATTTAATAAAATATTACATGTCTATTCTGATTAATTTTGAATTTTTCATGCTATTTTTTTCTGTATATGCATTTTTACTTTTTAATCTCTTTTTCTGTGTTATTCTTGCATAATACAGGCTCATTTTGCTTAGGTATGCAGTACAAGGTTTCACCAATGGCAATGTCAAAGGAGGGACATTTATTAAAATGCTGCTTTATCTAAGATTGTAATTTTTTTGATTAATATTTGTTAAATCAATTTTCATTCTTAGGTTTTATTTTTATATTTTATGTTTCACAACAGCTCTAATCTCATTATAAATGCTTTCTGATGCTGTAATTATGCTTATTTATGTTAAACAATAGCTATTGCTATAAGGTGTACATAAAATTATAATTCATAAGCTATAAAAAAATGCCCCATAGACATTTATGACCACTCTGAAATATATATTAATATTGACATGCATATTTATTACAAGAACTAAATTTTCTTGGTATCCTTTGATACATTTACGTATATTTTCCCTTAGTATTTGAGTTGGTGTTATTTTCATTATTTCCCTGTTTTCTCTTCTCCTCTGCTTTCTGGTTTTGTATTTCACTGCCCTTTTATAAGTTTCTAATCTAGATAGCCAAAGAGTCAAGCTACTGAGAATTGCCTAAGAGCTGAAAAAATGCTCAATGTCCTCTGTACCAGAAGATACTCACGGTTTATTATTGATATGAGTACCAGCAAATATTCATGCTTATCGTAGAAAAGATACAATAATTCTTGCTTCAAACACTATCCTCACTATCTCTACATTTACAATTGTTCAGTGTCCATCATCCTTTAGTCACATGAAAAAGTCATCTTCAGTGTCTCAGGTAACATCAGAAAGCAGACAGTCTTTAACTTGATGCTTTAAAGGTTGTCGGCGTAATTCTACTTGTGACTGTCAAAAAAAATAAATAAATAAAAGCAAAAATGATTAAGATGATTACTTTCTATAAATGTAGTCAATAATTTTCTATTTTCTTTTTTTATTATGTAACCTACAAATGGTGCTCCTGTCATGTTTTTGTCATAGTTGAGATTTTTGTAAAATTTTTTATCTTGAAAAATAAACAATTTTTTTTATAAGGACTTAAGAGTAGTTGAATTAGTACAATTTTAATTCTTGAGCAGCAATATATTTTTCAATAAAATTATTTTAACTTACATGTTTTTTTCTTGGAGTTACAATTTATTAAAGCATATGATGCCGTGTATCTTTAAAGAGTCCTTTAAAATTACCAATTGATATGAATTATTAAATATTGAAAATGTGTCTGATGATTGTCTCTATATATCTATCTTATAGGTATTGGTAGGCAAATGATGGATTTTCTTTAGGCAGACTAATTTAGAGAGAGATTAATTTTAATAAAAACAGAATATGAAATATTTCAAGAAAATAATTAGTCACCGATTTTCATGCCACTGTTCCAATCTGAAAATTTCTATAAACCTTTTTGTTCACTACAGTTGAAATTATTTAAATATTACTAAAATATTCTGAGAATTTCAATTACTGTTTATTATAGTTGAGATCAGTACCCAGCATTTTTACTATGGCTTTCAAGATATTTCAACAATAAAATGCTACTATCTTAGTCTGTTTGGGCTGCCATAACAAATGCCATAAACTGGGTGCTTATAAAAAGCAGAAATGTATTTATCACAGGTCTAGAGGCTGGGAAGTCCAAGATCAAGCAGCAGGCAGATTTGGTGTCTGGCAAGAACCCACTTTCTGGTTCAGAGGTGGCATCTTCTGTCTGTATCCTTACATGGCAGAAGAGGACCTAGTTCATTCTATGATTGTGACTCATATATACTGTCTTACCTTATCCACACTGATCCTCCCTGGCCATCAACCACATTAAACTTTCTTAAGTTTGATTCCACTAATCTATGTTAAGTAAATAACCATAATTATTGAATTAGTTCTTCTTCAGCGGGAAATGGCTATTAATTCCTCTCAAAAACTACCTGTGTATTATTAGAGAGACTTTTTAATACCTGGAAGAATATTTTGACTTGTTGGAGAAAACATTTTGAAGAGAGGAGAAAGACTTTTTGAATTCTGTGTCTGTTTGTGTCTTCTAGGAAGCAGATGCCAAGGGCATTGGAGGGAAGAATGCTTGTGAAAGATGAAGGGGGAAAGAAGCGTGGTGAGTCAAGGAGAAACTTAGGACTTTGATAAAGATCTGACACATGTGTAAGAATATGAGGAAAGATGTAAAATTTGAGTTTCAGAAAGAACCAGGGAGTAAGGTACAACTCTGAGACTGTATGGCCATGCCCGAAAAGGAATGCCGAAGATTGCCTTTAGAGGTGCCCCATGTTGGGCAGAAATGGCCAGGTACCAGCACCCTTGCTGTGTTCATTCATTGCCTGGAAGTGGCTAAGGAAGAAGGTGCATTTGACTTGAACACTGTGGCAGACCCCCAATGCTCTTGAGCCCGTCGGCAAGATATACCCCTTATAGCAGAGTCTCACTTAGCAAGAGATCTTATAAAAGTTGCTGCTGCAAATTTTTCACCTAAAACTATATACTCATGTAAAAAGCTACACTGCTCTCACTGTTTTCATCCAGACAAAATCACTTTATTCTGAACCTACACATACTCATCCAATGTTTTATTTCTAAATTTTTGCTATGTTTTGACAAAAATATAAAATGACTTTTATCCTGATTTTTGCTGCATTCTTCCTTTTGTTTTCATTATATTCCATTGTATACCTTATGTACTCATCTACGTTTGTTCATTATTTAATTACTAAATATATACAGCTAGTTTATTACACATGTAAACTCAGTTAGTTATTTAGATAGGCAATATATGCCCTTTGTAGAAATTTCAAGTGTATTCACACTTTTATCTATAGTAGAAGATTCAACTTATGAAGGGGTCCTTCATTAATTATTCCATAATTCTATACCTTTTTAGCACATGCTATAATCCCCCTGCTGTACTGCAATGCATGCCTGTTATACCACAACTGTTTTATGTATGTTAAAACTGAACCAAAATGAGAATTATTTCTTGCATGATTTTTTTTTTTTAAGATGGAGCCTCACCCTGTCGCCCAGGCTGGACTGCAGTGGTGCAATCTTGGCTCACTACAACCTCCGCTCCCTTGGTTCAAGCAATTCTCCTGCCTCAGCCTCCTGAGTAGCTGGGATTATAGGCACCTGCTACCATGCCTGGCTAATTTTTTTAAATTTTTTTAATTTTTTTTATTTTTATTAGAGATGGGGTTTCACCATGTTGGCCAGGCTGGTCTCAAACTCCTGACCTCTGCTGATCCAACTCCCTTGGCCTCCTAAAGTGCTAGGATTACAGGCGTGAGCCACCATACCCAGTCTCTTGCATGATTTCATACATCTTATCTCCGCGAAGAATGCTCTTTGAGGACATCCTGTTCATGTAGAATGAGCATAACAAAATATAGCATACAAGAGAGTAGTTGGCATGTTTAATAAAAAACCCACATCTAGCAGTGATTGGACTGCTAGATTTGCAGTTTGTGCCTAGTGTATTTTCTTTACTCCTGATGGTGATGCTTGATTAATGTCATGTGAAAATAGATGGCTTGTAATATATACCTATTTTTTGTATTCTAGAAAAAAATACAAATTTATGATCTGAGTGATGATAACTTAGGCACACAGAATAAAGTGAAATTTGTGCTAAATGGAATCTCTCCTGAAGCAGTGGGTCTTCAAATTAACTCTGAGCCAAGAAAAAGCTTCAGTTATTTCTACTTACTCATCAGCAGGAATTAATGCTGTAAAGATGTGCAGAAGCCTGGAATGTGATAAAAGGTTCAGTGTGGTTGGCCAGATACCATTCATAAGGACAGGAGCTCTGGCTGACCAAGGGACATAACCACCTCCCCTTTTATTACTTATTTTCTGTTTATCTTGCTTATTATATGGCAAGCTTTCTGTGAAGCTGAGAAAAGTTGTATGTAATGTATAAGACAAGATGAAAACAGAGGAGAAATACATTGGCAGACAGGATCTAAGAAGAGATGCAGAGAGCAGTCTTGACATAGAAAAAAATACGGTCACTAGAGAGTGACAGACATAGATCAATTCTGATCAGAGCCCTTGCCTCTCTGAGTGGCAGAGAATCACCTTCACAGCAGCACTCTGCTCACAAACTATTTTTTTCTTTGCTTTATTATAGAGTTGTCTTCTTAATTATACATTATAATACATGTAAGATGCTTAGAACAGTGTATGGCATATGACAAGCCTTCTAGAAATGTAATCTTCTATAAAGCATAGTAATGCTAAAAGTACGACAAGTGTGATGGCTAATTTTAGGTGTCGACTTGATCAAATTAAGGAATACCTGGAGACTTAGATAGCTAGTAAAGCAATATTTCTGGGTGTGTCTATGAGGGTGTCTTTAAAGGAGATTGGCATGTAAGTTGGACTGAGTGGAAAGGATCTGCCCTCAATGTGGATAGGGGTCCAGATAGAACAAAAAGAATCTCTCTCTCTCTTTTTTCCTCTCTCTCTCCCTTGCAGCTGAGACACCGTTCTTTTCCTGCCCTTGGACACAGAACTGCAAGGGTTCTGGCCTTTGGACTTCAGGACTGATAGCAGCAGCCCTTCTCAATGCCCCAGGTTCTTTGCCCTTCAGTGTCAGATTGAAGGGTTACATCACTGGGTTTTCTGATTCTGAACATAGAAAATAGAGCTGAGAGAGTGAGAGAGACAGATCAATTCTTTTATTTTTATTTTTATTTTTAGATGGAGTCTTGCTCTTGCTCTGTTGCCCAGGTTGAAGTGTAGTGGCACAATCTCGGCTCACTGCAACTTCCGCCTCTCGTGTTCAAGCAATTCTCTTGTCTCAGCCTCCTGAGTAGCTGGGAATACCAGCACCCACCACCTTTCCTGGATAATTTTTGCATTTTTAGTAGAGACAGGGTTTCACTATATGGGTCAGGCTTATCTTGAACTCCTGACCTCAGGTTATTCACCTGCCTAGGACTCCCAAAGTGTTGGGATTACAGGCATGAGCCACCACACCTGGCTGACACAGATTAATTCTAACTAGAGTCTTCAGCTCTCTGAGAGGTAAAGAATCACCTTTACAGCGACATTCTGCTCACAAACATCTTGGAGAGCTTATTTTTCTTTGCTTTATGCTTAAAATAGCTGTCTTCTTAATTATACATGAGAGTACACATAAGATGCTGAGAATGGTGCATAGAATATGACCAGCCTCTGTAAGCGTAAGTTCCAGTCTTTTGGACTTGGATTAAGCCACACTATTGGTTTCCCAGAGACTCCAGCTTCCAGACAGCCTGTTGTGGGGCTTCTCAGCCTCCATTATCATGTAAGCCAATTCCTCTAATAAATCACCTCTTTATCTATCCATCCACCCATCCATCCATCCATCCATCCGTCCATCCGTCCGTCCGTCCGTCCGTCCGTCTGTCCGTCTGTCCGTCCATCCATCCATCTATCAATTCATCCATCCATCATCCAGATAACTGTCTGGCTATCTATCCATCCATTCATTCCTCCCATCAGAGTACTCCAGATACTGGTTCTATCTAGAGAACCCTGACTAATACAGAAGGTAATATGGTTCAGCAAGTCTAGGAAAGGGAGAGGGAGACTCATTCTGTATGGTAGTACACTGCTTCCTTACCATTTTCATGTCAGAGAACACAAACAAGTACAAACGCACACACTTGAGTGCATGCACTTCTGGGGATACTTATGTCCTTCAACACTTTGGAGAAAACTGAAAAGAAAACTATAAGTCTAGTCTCTCACTCCTTCTGATACTTTAAAAAAACACATTATTTAAGGTTGTTGCACAGGTGTTTCCTTAGAGATGTTCCTTTCTAAAAATAAACTAATATTATTTTACTCAAACTGCACACAATAACTGAATGCTAAGTATAAATAGTATAATTCTTTTTCCTCCTTATAGTTTTATATAAGGAATTCAAAGAGGATTGTCAAATATTAAAAATAGCAGTAACTGGGTAAAAGAGAAATGGTGCACACTGAAATACTAGCGATGCAAACTCAAGGAGATTAAACATTTTGTTCATGAATTTGGTGAAAAATAGTGGTTGGTTTAATGGCAACATAAAACTCAGACTTTATCCCAGTTTGGTGTTTAATAAGCTAAAGTGACCATCAGTCAATTTAGTATTAAAGATTTTGTGAGTCAAATATACTTTTTTCCCTGTAATATCAGCAATCTACATCTTAGTAATACTTTATAAATATCAAATCATCAATATTTATTTACTGTATTTTTCCATATATTTGGCAATCTTAAATCCATTGTATGCAAAATGTATCATTATTTGTGAACACAAGCAGTGCACAGAAATAAGCTGGAGCTTTAATAACATTTTGTGTCCCAAATAGACCTGCAATATAATAAAATGTTTGTAGTTGATATTAAACATAATAGATTAGGTTAGGAATGAGTCATATTCTACTCCACCTCCATTGGGCCTACGATCTAATTAGACTGTTCACACTAAATTTGTGCCCTTGTTAAGATCACTCTACTAAGTGCTAATTTTATACACCAAATAAACCATGCCAGGCACGTCTTGACAATGGAGTATTTGTGTTTAAGAAAGACAATTCACATCAAAGGACAATCAGTCCAGAATGTAGGAAATGGCTTATTACATCTCTGATTAGACATCAGCATATGTACTGAAGAGGTCGTAACACTCAATAAGTCGGGCTTGTACAGTCAAAGCAGAGGAATAGACAACAAGAGAATTTAGAGTTTGAAACTGGGTGGGCTTGTATATAAGTAAGTCCTGTGAGGAGATGAGTTGGGAATGAGAATTTGTGTACCTGTCTTTAATTCTTTATGAGAACAGAAAACTTAGGTACCCATCTCCTATGAGAAACTTAACTCTGCTTAGAAAGTTCTTCCTGTGATACCGTATCCTAAATGTCTGACAAAAGATACCCTATGAAATTGCGTCATACAAGGTAAACTCGATCTAAGATCATAGTCATGGGGGCAAAATAGTCTACATGATTGAAGTTAGATACTGAAAGTAAAAAAGGACCACTTGGGAAGAGGAGCAGGTGAGAAAAGTAGAATTTTGAGGACCATAACACATGTAGTTGCTGAAAGATGTCCCTCTGTGGTGGCAATGTATTCACAAGAAGAGATTCCCAACTTCCAGAAATTATTTCATGACTAGATTTTTGATGAAAGGGTAGATCTGAGGATAAAAGTTTAGAAAAGCCTATAGTATTTACACGTTTACTGAAGGAGTGTGTATGGAAAATGAAGAGAGGAGGAAAGAGCTTGCCCTAGTCAGCCATGCAAATATTTTCCAACTTAAAGGCTCAAAGGGAAGATTAAAGTTTATTTTTTTTACTCTTCAATTGCTATGTATACAAGTAGTTTTGCTTAAGAGAAAAAGTAAGTGTTAGAATGAATGTCCTCTCATTTCATTTTATAAAGCTTTCACTGATGGGTTTTCCAGCATTGTGGACATCTCCTGTGTTATTCGTATTGTGGTTCTATGTATTCTGAAGGTAGTTGCAGTTGAATTGCAATTTTTCCTTCCTTCCTTCCTTCCTTCCTCCTTCCTTCCTTCCTTCCTTCCTTCCTTCCTTCCTTCCTTCCTTCCTTCCTTCCTTCCTTCCTTCCTTCCTTTTTGAGACAGAGTCTCAGTCTGTCTCCTAGGCTGGAGTGCAGTGGCGCAATCTCGACTGGCTGCAACCTCCACCTCCCGGGTTCAAGTGATTCTCCTGCCTCAGCCTCCTGAGTAGCTGGGATTACAGGCGCACACCACCATGCCTGGCTAATATTTGTATTTTTAGTAGAGATGGGGTTTCACCATGTTGGTCAGCCTGGTCTCAAACTCCTGACATCGTGATTTGCCTGCCTCAGCCTCCCAAAGTGCTGGGATTACAGGCGTGAGCCATCACACCCGGCTGTCATCCAATATTAAGCTCAATTTCTGCACTCATGTGATAGTTCTCAAATAGTTGTCTCACCAGAACTTGTAAGTCTGCAGTAGCACTTTTTAAATGTTACTAAATTTCTTTTTTTCTGTCCAGCTTCTGTGGAAAACATTTTGAAGTTCATTAGATCAAACTCAATGAGAATGGCTGACACCTGAGATTCAAACCAACACACTCCTCAGCATATGAGTCCAAAAGTCACAGAAGGTATTGTTTAAACCTCCTTAAGATGACCTTGAAGTACGAGTTTTGTAGCAAATTGAGAATAAGGACTAGAGCCATTCCATAGAATAGACAGATTATGTTGGGGGAAAATAAGATCTTTGGAATTTTACATTTTCAAGGACAAAAGTTAAGAAGGAATAGCAAGAAAGAATGATGAACATATGATGAACATTCCTAAACATATAGTATCTGGGTTAAATTCATGGTAAGAGATCCTTACTTAAATATATGTGTTATAACACCTTGGTTAGCTTACAGACTAACCTGAGTTTTAAAATAAGCATGAGTCATACTATAGTAAAATTTCAGATATCTGGTTGTCTCAGAGAGTAAGAAATGTGTGTGCATCCAAATCCCAAGCATAGAAGCTTTAGAATGAGGATGGTGTAATTACGGCAGAAAGTGCTGTCACTATAAGTGTGGCTGCTCCTTCCTTTGGATTGTGTTGCTAAGCAGTGGCTTCCCAGCCAAGGACTACATGTTCAGGTGTCTTTTGGCAAAAGATATGGTCATGCGATAATATCAACAAAGGCAATTATATGGATGCCTTTTTCCTTCTACTTCCTGTGGAGTGTGAACAGGTGGTTCCCAGAGATTAAAAAGCTATCTTAGTGTTTTCTGCAATGCGTATGGGGAAACTATTGCATAAAAAGGCTGAGTTTCACTGAGGGAGTACTTGGAATGATGAGAGTAGATGAGACCACCCGGGGAAAGTTTATAGAATGAAAACAGTAGTGGGTTAAAGACAGAAGCCTAAGAAGTACCAATATGTGAAAGACAAGAGGGGGATATAAGAAAAGCACACAAATAACTTACAATGATTGGTGAAGACCCTTAAATAGAGGAAAAGTGGCCAGAGACCTGGAAGGGAATATTGTGTCAGTGACAGGGGAATAGAGAGTTTGAAGGGGACAAGGAGTGTCTTGCTATTGGCACTGGCAGTAATACAGGGTAAGAAAAGTATTCATTCATTTTGAAACTTTAAAATTTTGGGAATGACTTGAGAGTAACTTCAAATGGATGTTGGGGGCAAAATTTTGAGTGTTTTTTGAATAAGGAAAGAGAAGTGGGGGAGTAAGTACCACAGAGTAGTCGGCTCCACAGAAGGTTCAATGCAAGGGGAGAAAGGGGAGCTTTATGGAAGGAATCACAGACTCAAACGAGGGGATGAGGGCATATTTATTGGTTAAAAGAATGAATTCATTAAAGGGAGCAAAGCAACACAAATGATGGAGAGGAGATCAGATAGTTTAGCCTGGTCTTAGAGACAGGAGGAGATGAAATTTCAAATGTGGGTAATGGAACTGGATTTAAAGAAGAAACGGACAGAGTCGTATCTTTGGATTAAAGCAAATAAGGATGATTGCTGAGCTTGGCAAATTTGTGGTAAGAAAGAGGCATAAACTGAACCATGTCCACATTCACTTTTCCTCTAGCCTCCAGCCTCCATATAATAAAAGATACTATTGGCTGCCTTGAAAGACACATTGTGGTTGTATTGCGTGCATCAACTCTGGCAAATCATCCAACCATCTAAATAAACAATTGACAAATATTAATCTAGAATTTACTACATTCTAGGAACTTTAAGAAGTATAGTGGCAAACAAGGCATGCGTGTTACTCTTTTCTCCTTTTTAGAGATTATGATATAGTAGGAAGTGTTACTAAATTACAATTGATTAGAATGTATCTCTTTAGAAAATAAGAGAATGGGATTTAAGTGTTTATCAGATTGTTTCTTACTAAGAAGTTAAACAAATGTGAGGGATTTAACACAAACAAAGGAGCAGACAAATTTACAGTGTGTGGTTTATATTTATCATCATCTGCTATCAGCTTATTGTTAAACTTGAAAATTCAAATACATGACAGAAGTAGCAAAATAGGACTTTATATTGTAATGAAGTGCATATTCACAAGAATAATTGCAATGTCTGTACTCAAATGGATGCTTAGTAGAGAATTATGGTCAATATCAAAGGCCTTTTGAAAATTTCAAAGTGATATGATACATGTAGAATTCTTCTGTTATAATAGTCAAATATTTATTATTTGCTTGCTCTCTTCCTCTCTGAAAAGTCTGTGTCTGTGTACACATTCTTTAGTTGTGTCAGAGTAAATTAGTTACCTTAAATCTACATTATTGACTTACCAGTGATTCAGTTGTCCCCATCCCAGAAATAAATCATCTAAGGTTAAAAGTTTCTTCATAAATTTGCAAATTAATTTATTAAACACTTAAGACTTTTTAAAAAAATAATATTTATTTATTGTTATTATACTTGAAGTTCTGGGATAAATGTGCAGAACGTCTAGGTTTATTACGTAGATATACACGTGCTATGGTGGTTTGCTGCACCCATCAACCCGTCATCTACATTAGGTATTTCTCCTAATGCCATCCCTCCCCTTACCCCCTCACAGTGAAGACTTTTTTCATATTCAAAAAATACTAAATAACTTGGGATTTATTTTTTAAAAATACGTAGTTGATGTAGTTTGGATGTCTGTCCCATCCAAACCTCAAGGTGAAATGTAATTCCCAATATTGAATGTGGAGAATAGTGGAAGGTATAGGATCATGGGGTAGATCCCTCATGAATGGCTTTCTGCCCTTCTCACAGTAGTGAGTGAGTTCTCACTCTGAGTTGATGCCAGATCTGGTTGTTCAAAAGAGTGTGGTGTCCTCCTTCCCCCACAGCTTGCTCCCACTGTAGCCATGTAATGCACTCCTCCACCTCCACTTTCTGCCATGACTGGAAATTTCCTGAGGCCCTTATGAGAAATAGAAGCAGACCTGACACTTCTGGTACACCCTGCAGAACTGGAAGCCAATGAAACATCTTTACTTTATAAATTAACCAGTCTCTTACCCAATGCCAGAATGGACTGAAACAACAGTATAAAACTAGTGTAACTTCTGATCATGGTTCCACTTTCCATTACAGACTTTGAATTTTCTAGAAATACAGTGCTAATTATCAGCATTTTCACAATGACTAAAGTAGTACATACGGTTTGGCTCTGTGTTCCCACCCAAATCTCACGTTGAATTGTAATAATTCCCACTTGTCAAGGGCAGGACCAGACTGAGATAATTAAATCATGGGAGTGTTTTCCCCCATGCTGTTCTCGTGATAGTGAGTGAGTTCTCAGGAAATCTGAAGGTTTTATAAGAGGCTTCCCCCTTTGCTTGGCTCTCATTCTCTCTCCTGTCACTCTGTGAAGACGTGCCTTCTGCCATGACCGTACGTTTACTGAGGCCTACCCAACCATTGAAACTGTGAGCCATTTTAACCTCTTTTCTTTATAAACTACCCGGTCTTGGGTATTCCTTCATAGCAGCCTGAGAATGGACTAACGCAGTAGCTTTACAGGGTGAAATGTCACGAGCCAGTAAAGAAAAATAATTATTCAGTCAGTGAAAATCCATCCTTCAGTAAAGGATGTCTTTAGGTCAACTTGTGCTACAGGTGCAAGACATGGTTATTCTAAAATAAGTATCATCCCTAGGAAAGAGATCCTTCAAGGCAAGAGAGATGGAGCTATTGGAATATTCATCTTCCTTGATCAAAATACCCTTCATTGGGAAAATACTCACTTCTCCTGCAAAAATATCACAACTGTCTGGTAAGGCGTTTATGACATAGCCTTAAACACTTTGAAGGTGAGTAATGCAATTTGATGTGTATTTCCATTTGTCATTTATAAACTATTTTATATTGCCCTATTTTCTCCAAAAGAGTACTCCTACATGCAGAAAACATGTTGTGTAGGCTGTTTCTCTCTTCTACAATACCTGGCAGAATGTTGGATATTTGGAAACATAAATATCTGTGTTTTGAATACCTCAATGTTGTAGTCTGTGAGACTCATTCTAGAAAACCACTGAAGTGCTATTTTGATGAGTATTGCAATGATATTTGAAAGTATTGCTAAAATGGACTGATTATGATATTTTGGGAGTTTTTTTCTAAATTATTTTCTCATTTCCCATCTTCGTATGATGCAATATGACAAACTAAATAATATTCATTATCCCATTTTGAACAAGAAAACTAAAATGCATCTTGGTGTTCAATTAAGTTACAAATGACATCTAGGTGTCAGTGCCTTTTTGGTTCCAGAAAAGACTTTCAAATTATTCTGCTTAACAATGACATTTCTAAAATGCTTTATATTTTTCAAAATGCCTTCACATAATGAAACTTTTCCTAGCAACTCAAGGTTGCTATTGATTCAGTAGAAAAAAATACTCCAGTAGTGAAATTTCATTTCCTCGAATGTGCAGCAAGCAAAACCATCTATTTTACACTGCAAAGCAAACCAGGCATTTTCAAGAATAGCTAGTAGTCTGATGCTTCTGGAAAAAAACATTACATAGTAAAGGTCTAGAGGGAGTTCTGGAGAACATTCAAGAAGGGTCTGCACTGATTTTAAAAATATTAGAATCCAGCTACTAAAGTTCAAAATAGAAACTGAGTACTTAAAGCTTCTTTCGAGTCAACATTTTTCTGCTACATATATTTTACACACAATGTGATCATTTCAGAGAACGAAATAGTGGGTGACATCATTCAAATATCTCCTTAAAAACAATTGTTGATTTTTTCCCCCTGTAAGTCTACATTAAAACAAAGAAACAAAAAAAACTTAAAAATCACATTGGAAGTTGAAGTTTTTATTAGAGTGCTCTGAGCTTGAGTAACTATAGGTAAATTTAAATGATGTAATTATAACAATGAAGTGTGGAACTGGTAAGACATTTCCAGCTTATAATATGTCATATAGACAAATTAATCATCATCCAGGAACTTGAAATGCTGTAAGTGTTGAATTTTAACATATTTAAAATTGGTGTCTACCTTTATATTAGCAGAACTTACAATGCTTAAAGTAAACCACTCAAATATTTCAAATGATTACATACATAGACACATAATATTCCGTATTATTATGATTTTTCCATGATATACTGTTGATAATGCAGTCTCTTAGGAGAAAACAAATGTTTCTAGCATTGTTGTCCCAGAATGTTTGAAGTATTGCTGTTTGTCTGGATGTGCACTGTACAATCCAGGTACATAAATGATCAGTGTTGTTCTTTAACACAGTTCTAAGTCACGGGGGGAGAATGGATAGCCTGGTCTAGGGGGCTGATTTTATGAAGAACTTGTAGGTGTACATACAAGAAGTGGGCTCATAAGCATTAAGCCCTGCAAGGCATTGCATGAATGAATAAAATGACTTTTCAAAGTAGGTCCTCCAAAACATCTGCCTGAATGATGAAGCAAGTGGTAGAAGTGTTAACAAAAATAATCAGTGTTTTATAAACATATATGGCAATGATTGTTTTGCCAAGTCAGCGATTCCCCAAAATATGGTGCCTTGACACGCTGCGTGCTTTGAAAATTGCAAGGGCTCAGAAATAAACCTCAGGACCATGGTCTCTCTATGACCTTTCCTCTGTGCCCCTGTCTTTCTGACCCTTTCTGAAAGCGCTAGGAGAAGCTCCCTCTAGAATTTTCTTATCTAAGAAAACTTCTTTCCAAAAGAAATGCAGTTATTTTAAGCCACCCTCCCTAGGAATGTCGCCAAATAACCTGGAAAGATCAACCGCCAAAAAAGATAGAAGACTAGGGGGTCTCCACCATGCCCAGATAGACTTTTTAATCTATCTTCTGTGAACAGCTCCAACAGACTGCCTGAGAGACCTTATCGGCCTAGTTAGACAACCTTTCTTCCACTGAACCATATGGTCTGAACAATGGGCCAGTTCACTTCCCCACTCTCCTTCTGTGAATAAGCCATCTGGTCCATCTTTGAGTTCATAATTTAAACAATTCCCATTGCACATGTGTGCTTCACTAACGTAGGATGTTGGAAATGGAAGCTGGCTTTTCAATGCTTTTGTGGCAACTTCAGGATATCCCCCTGCCTTGACTTTAATCCAAAATGTATGGAGACATTGAAATTGTCTCAAACACACTTTTAAGGCCAATGTCATTTGCAATCTCAAGCCGTTGATCCTCTTCCAGCGCGGACAAAGCCGATTCACTTGTCTTGTTCACAAATGGGTTGCACATCCATTCCTTCTTAGTTTGGGGTTCTTTTGTGGTTGGGAAGTAATGCTCAAACTCTTTTGAAAGCTGATATATGTCACCATGCACCACTTGGGGCAAAGAAGGTCCTGGCTCAGTTTCTTTCAAAATCTTTGCTAATGTTTGAAACATGTCAGAAATCCCAATGTTCATTCATCACTACCATAACTCCAGTTTGACTTTGAATGCAGCCGCTTTATCTGTTGACTTTAACACAGTTGTCATTTTTCCCTGAAATGGCAGATCGAGTTTGTTGAGCAGGTTGAATATGTCACACAAGTAAGCAAGTTTTGCGACCCATTCTGTGTCACTGAAATGTGCTGCCAGTGCTGACTGTTTTTCTAAAAGAAGTCTCTGGAGTGACTCCTACAACTCGAAAATTCTGGCCAGTGATCTACTTTTAGAAAGCCATCTCCCTTCTGTGTATAAGAGAAGACGTGTGTGCTCTGCGTCCATCTCCTCACAGAGCTGTACAAACAGATGTGAGCTAACGGCATGCACTTTAATGTGGTTGTTAATTTTAATCACATCCTGCAAAATGTTGTTAAGTTCAGGTGACATTTTGCAGCTAGCCAGCATTTCTCTATGGATGACAGAGTGTGCAGACTTAGATTCAGGAGCAACCTCTTTGACCCCAGTGAGACTTAAGTGATTATCATGTTGAAATAGTATACAATTACATGATAATTCCTATTGTTAATAGAAATGCTTATGCAATGAAAAGATGAGCTGGAATATTTCTGTTTTATTGTTTTCAATCTAAATATTGTACATTTAATGTATGAGAAGACCATTAAACTCCCATCACTGAAACATAATAACTGCCTCATGTGTCTATACAATGTTTCAATGGTATTTTTAGGCCATTTAGGCTTTTTTTTTTTTTTTTTTTTTGTTAAGACAGTTCCTTTCTGTTGCCCAGGCTGGAGAACAGTGGCATGGTCTTGGTGCACTAAAACCTCTGTCTCCCGGGTTCAAGTTATTCTCCTGCCTTGGCCTCCCGAGTAGCTGGGATTATAGGCACCCACCACAACACCTGGTTAATTTTTGTATTTTTGGTAGAGATGGGATTTCACCATGTTGACCAGGCTGGTCTCGAACCCCTGACCTCAGGCGATCCGTCCACCTCAGCCTTCCAAAGTGCTGGGATTACAGACGTGAGCCACCGCGCCCAGCCTAAGCTTTTTAATTTATAATAAATATCCACTCAAAGATATCCTGTTAAATTTAGTGCGGTATTTTAAGTGATGGGCGCAACTTTATTTTTTATTTATTTTTTAACTTTTAAGTTCAGGGGTGCAAGTGCAGGTTTGTTACATAGGTAAAATGTGTCATAGGCGTTTGCTGCCCAGATGATTTCATCATCCATGTATTAAGCCTAGTACCCATTAGTTATATTTTTATCCTCTCTCTCCTTCCACCTTCCACCCTCTGAATGGCCCCAGTGTGTGTGGTTCCCCTCTGTGTGTCCATGTGTTCTCATCATTTAGCTCCCACTTTCAAGTGACAACATGTAGTATATGGTTTTCTGTTTCTCAGTAGCTTGAAGATAATGGTCTCCAGCTTCATCCATCTCCCTGCAAAGGACATGATCTTGTTCTTTTTATGGTTGCATAGTAGTCCATGGTGAACAAGTAGCACATTTTCTTTATTCAGTCTATCATTGTTGGACATTTAGGTTGATTCTGTCTTTGCTATTGTGAATAGTACTACGATGAACATGAGTGCACATGCATCTTTATAATAGAATGAATTACATTCCTTTGAGTGTATAGCCAGTAATGGGATTGTGGGGTTCCATTTGAGCAATCACCACACTGTCTTCCATAATGGCAGAACAAAGTTTCACTCTTACCAATAGTGTATAAGCATTCTTTATCTCCATAACCTTACCAGCATCTGTGTTTTTGATTTTTGTTTTCTTTTGACATTTTATTAATTACCATTCTGACTGGTGTGAGATAGTATCTCATTGTGGTTTGTATTTTAATTTCTCTAGTGATCAGTGATATTGAGATTTTCTTCATAAGATTGTTGGCTAAATGTATCTCTTCTGAAAAGAAACTGTTCATATCCTCTGCCCACCTTTTTTATGGGGTTATTTACATGTACATTTATTTAAGTTCGTTATAGATGCTGGATATTAGACCTTTGTCAGATGCATAGTTTGCAAAAATTTTCTCCCATTCTGTAGGTCGTCTGTTTACTCTTTTGATAGCTTCTTTTGATATGCAGAAGATCTTTAGTTTAATTAGATACCATTTGTCAATATTTGCTTTTGTTGCGATTGCTTCTGGCATTTCATTATAAAATCTTTGCCCATGCCTATGACCTGAATGGTATTGCCTAGGTTGTCTTCCAGGGTTTGTATAGTATGGGGTTTTACATTTATGTCTTTAATCAATCTTGAGTTGATTTTTGTATATGGTGTAAGGAGGGGGTGCAGTTCAATCTTCTGCATATGGTTAGCCAGTTATCCAGGCACCATTCATTGAATAGGAAATCATTTCCCCCATTGCTTTTGTTAGGTTTGTTGAAGATTAGAAAGTTGCAGGTGTACAGTCTTATTCCTGGGTTCTCTATTCTTTCATTCATCTGTGTGTCTCTTTTTGTATCAGTACCATGCTGCTTTGGTTATTGTAGCACTGTAGTATAGTTAGATATCAGGTAACGTGATGTCTCCAGTTTTGCTAGAATTGCCTTGGCTATTTGAGCTCTTTTTTGGTTCCATATGAATTTTAAAATAGCTTTTTTTGGGTGAAGAATGTCATTGATAGCTTTATAGGAATAGCATTGAATCTATGAATTGCTTTGAGCAGTATGATGATTTTAATGATGTTGATTCTTCATATCCATGAGCATGAAATGTTTTTCTAGTTGTTTGTGTCATCTCTGAATTCCTTGCACATGGATTCACAGCTGAATTCTACCAGATATACAAAGAACAGCTAGTACCGTTCCTCCTGAATCTATTCCAGAAAATTGAGGAGAGACTTCTCCATAACTCATTCTATGAGGCCAGCATCATCTTGATACCAAAAGCTGACAGAGATAGAACAAAAACAGAAAACTTCAGGCTAATGTATTTGATGAGCATCAGTGCAAAAATCATCAACAAAATACTGGCAAACCAAATCTAGCAGTACATCAAAAAGCTAATCCACTATGATCAAGTACACTTCATCCCCATGATGCAAGTTTGGTTCAACACATGCAAATCAATAAATGTGATTCATTACATAAACAGAACTGAAGACAAAGACGACATGATTACCTCAATAGAAACAGGAAAGGGTTTCAATAAAGCTCAACAACCATTCAGGTTAAAAACTCTCAATGAGCTAGGTATTGAAGGAATATACTTCAAAATAATAAGAGCCATCTATGACAAACCCATAGCCAGCATCTTACCAAATGGGCAAAAGGTGGAAGTATTCCCCTTGAAAAATGGCACAAAACTAGGATGCCCTATCTCACCACTCCTATATAACATAGTATTGGAAGTCCTGGCCAGGGCAATCAGGGAAGAGAAGGAAATAAAGGCATCCAAATAAGAAGAGAGAAAGTCAAATTATCTGTGTTTACAAACGCTATGATCCTATATCTAGAAAACCCCATATTATTGGCCCAAAAGCTCCTTAAGTTGATAAACAACTTCAGCAAAGTCTCAGGATACAAAATCAATGTGCAAAAATCACTGACATTCCTATACACTAACCACAGTAAAACCAAGAATCAAATCAGGAATAAACTTTCATTCACAGTTGCCACAAAAAAACAAAAAAAAAACAAAAAAAACAAAAAAAACACACACACACACAGCAGCAACAACAAAAACACCTAGGAATACAGCTAACAGGTGAAAGATCTCTACAAAGAGAACTACAAACTACTGCTCAGATAATTGTATTTTAAATTTAATAAGAATTATCACTAAATTTTATTCTTACACTGAAAATTTAAAGATGACATTTCAGTTTGGTATCTGCTATTTCAAATCTTAGGATGCTTTTTTCTATACTACAGAATTATTCAAAGTAATATTTGTGTGAGAATATAGACTAGTAGAATATTATTTATTCATTCATTCATTCTTTAGCTCACTGACTTGATATAGGTACTATGCTATAGGTACTTGGCTAGACTGAGGATGTAGAGATGAAGACACACACCTTTCCCCATAAGATGGTGAAGTAGAGTGCTGAGAACAGACATTTAAACCAAACACAGGGTTAACACCATAACACCCTCTCTCTGTCTTGCCCTCATTTGCCTGGATCTTTTGTGGCGTACGTGACTCCTGTTGTGTAGATAAAGTCAGTCTAAAGCTCCTTGGATCTTGGGTCAGAATGTTGTGAGTTTGAATCCTGTTTGCCACTTACAGATGTGTAACATTGGATAAGTTCCTTAATTTCTCTTGTCTCCTCATGTATAAAGTGTGGGTAATATACCCTTGTAAAAATTATGATATTGAACCTAAGGAGTTTAACACATTCATAAATTAGATTAAGAACTCAAAACAAATTGACTACTAATACAATTATTATAATTGCTAAACTTTAGTCTTCCTACATTTTTCTCTGTTATCTCATATTTAATCTGTTAATATGTCTCTGTCTGTCTCTACTTAATTTTAGTGTTGTAAGAACCAGGTAATAGTAAATTCTGGTTTTTCCTTACCTTTGTGGATCTTTGACGAACGTGACAAAAACAAGCAATGTGGAAAGGATTCCCTATTTAATAAATGGTGTTGGGAAAACTGGCTACCTGTATGCAGAAAACTGAAACTGGACCCTTTCCTTGCACCTTATACAAAAATTAACTAAAGATGGATTAAAGACTTAAAGGTAAGGCCTAAAACCATAAAAACCCTAGAACAATACCAAGGCAATAGCATTCAGGACATAGGCAAGGGCAAAGACTTCACGACTAAAACACCAAAAGGAATAGCAACAAAAGCCAGAAGAGACAAACTGAATCTAATTAAACTAAAAAACTTCTGCACAGCCAAAGAAACTATCATCAGAGTAAACAGGCAACATACGAAATGGGAGAAAATTTTTGCAATCTATCAATCTGACATAGGGCTAATATCCAGAATCTACAAGGAACTTGAACAAACTTATAAGAAAATAACAACCATGTCAAAAAGTAGGCAAAGGGTATGAACAGACACTTCTCAAAAGAAGACATTTATGTGGTTAACAAACATATGAAAAAAAATCTCATCATCTCTGGTCATTAGAGAAATGCAAATCAAAACCACAATGAGATACCATCTCACATCAGTTAGAATGGCAGTCAGTAAAAGGTCAGGAAACAACAGATGCTTGAGAGGATGTGAAGACATAGGAATGCTTTTACACTGTTGGTGGGAGTGTAAATTAGTTCAACCATCATGGAAGACTGGAGATTCCTCAAGGATCTTGAACCAGAAACACTATCTGATCCAGCCATCCCATTACTGGGTATAAACCAAAAGGAATATAGACCATTCTACCATAAAGACACATACATGTACATGTGTGTTTATGGCAGCATTGTTCACAATAGCAAGGACTTGGAACCAACCCAAATGCCCATGAATGATAGACTGGATAAGGAAAATATGGCACATATACACCATGGAATACTATGCAACCATAAAAGAAAGGGTGAGTTTGTGTCCTTTGCATGGACATGGATGAAGCTGGAAACCATCATTCTCAGCAAACTATCACAGGAACAGAAAACCAAACACCCCATGTTCTCACTCGTAAGTGAGAATTGAACAATGAGAATACATGGGGCACAGGGAGGGGAACATCACACACCGGGGCTTGTCAGGGGCTAAAGGGCTAGGGGAGGGATAGCATTAAGAGAATTACCCAATATAGATGATGGGTTGATGGGTGCAGCAAACCACCATGGAACATGTATACCTGTGTGACAAACCTGCACTTTTTGCACATGTATCCCAGAACTTAAAGTATAATAATAAAAAAAAAAAAAACAGAAAAAAATAGTCAGTGCAACAACTTGCAATTTGTTTTCTGTTTAGAAGGTTTTTTTTTTTTCCTTTGTACAGAGAAAAATTGAAGAAGTATTGGCTTATAGTCTAAACCTAGAAAAGACTACGCTTCACCTGAAAAACTGCCAGCCAAAGTCTTCATATCCAGTGATTTGACTATGGTTCAATTATTAACACAGAAAGGAAGAAACTAACAAAATCCAGTGTCTTAATAAAGCAATACATCACTGTCAGATAGCATATGGAGAACCACATCAATAAGACCACTAAAATTAGAACAAATTGAAATCTATTAAAAAATATGTTGCCTAAAACTTGTCATCATTTATTATCTTTATGTGTGGAGAAGACAACATAGTATACTAAAAACAGCAAGGATTTTATTTTCAGAAACAAACATAATTTAGGTGTGTTATCCTAAAATACTAAATATTTGTGTTTTCACACCTTGTGTTATCCTGACAGACTGAATATTTGTAATGTTACACCTGTCCTTAATTGCCACCTCTTTGGTCCTCACTTAACGCTTGATTATGCACCCCGCTCTCCCATTGTATTGGTGATGAGAAACAGAGAGCAAAACCCCTGCCTCCTTGTTTGATTCCAGGAGGTGCATGTAACCAAAGCAGCATCAATTAGTACTTCCCGGGATTATTATATAGCCTTGGAGGAAAGAGAAGTTGCCTCCCTGCCTCTAAGCTAGAAGGATTCAATGCTGGTAGTAATTTTGTCTCCCGGAGGAATAAGCCAAGCAGCAACAAGCACATATGAGTGCCAGAGAGAAACTGTAAAGCTCTAACTCATGCTGTGAGTCCATGAATCCAGCCATGGAAGAAATCAAGCCAAGCCGTAAAAAAGCACAACTGAGAGAGAGAGAGAGAGAGAGAGAGAGAGAGAGAGAGAGAGAGAGAGAGAGAAGAACCACAGTAAAGCAATTCATGGAAGATTAACTGCTAAGTGCGGGATTTTGATAATGCTCTTCACTAGGTCACACAGTGGGGCCAGGATTGCTCTGGATTTTGCCTTTTGTTCAGGTTTAATTATAATGTATTCCATTCACCCTCAAACGTGACCTGGTTTGGACAGTAATTTCTCTCTACTTATAGCTCAGCAACTGTGTTTTACCCACCCTAAATATATTATTTACATCTTCTTCTGCATCTATTGGCAATAGCCTTGGAGAAAAAGATAACCAAGAAAATTTTAAGCGAAATCAGAAAATATTAAGTGGTGTGAATCTATAGATTTCCGTTAGTGTTATGTCTGTCGAAGAGTAGAGTAGGAGCAAACCTGTATAAATTAAATAGAGATATTATTTTGGGTTTTATACTTTTTGAAGCAGAATTAGCAGAGATGAAATATACCTGGCACCCCGCAGACAAGAAGATAAATTGTGTCTACATAGCTTTCTGTGAACACCATCATGTTTTATGAGATGTAAGAGGTGCAGCAAGGAATTATTTTGATAATATGTTATACGTTAATTTTTCCAAACACTTAATCACAGTACATTATTATGTTTAAACAATACCACCCATATATATACTCTGGCAAGTTTTCTAGAGTAGAAAGGCATTACCAAAGGCACCCAGCAAGTACACACTTCATGAATGTCTATAGAAGTGGCCATGTACCATATAGAAGATTTTTTTAAACAAATATTTGTGAGTAATTTTCTTAAAAATCAACCTTGCTCATTAAAAAATGCACATATTTGCTTCTCTATTAGCAGCACAGGTCTATAAAATTCATTTTGGACTTGAAGCGTGGTAAGCAGCAGACAATTTTATGTAAATGGCATGGTTGCATAGGTCTTAGATTATGTGAGGAGAGAGAATACATACTTTCAGTCTGATCCTTCAGGAGGCGATGACCCAAACAGACAAGGAAACCAGTGTGCATAGGTGCACCCACTCCAAGGCCTTTGTAGAATGCCAGTGAACAGCACTGCTGCGGTTTCTGCGTGTTGAAGAGTCCATTTCAAAGGATACCTACTTCAGAACAGGTTTTCCACTTATGAATTCTGAGTGTTCCCTATCCAATTACAAACTAGATGACTGAAAGACCTCACAGTATGATTAGCCAGTTTTCTTTCAATAGACGTGAACTATGTGGATTTTCATTTCTTCCTTAGATTTTCATTAAAATGCACAAGTTAAACAGTGGTCCCATTTTAAACAAAACCTTCTGTGGCAAATCTTCATCTTAAATGAAGCTTAAAAATAAAACAAAATACGAAAGCTATGTTTAGGACGTTGTTTGCCAAACACTTTGGTCTCTGGTTTTCTAGTTCAGACAGATGGAGAAGACCCTGGCACACATTTGGCTTTTGATTATTTCAGTTCTGCTTGCATCAGTGTGTGATGGGGAAGGGCACGACTGACAGGGCAATAAATATGAGTCATTATGCCCATTCTGGTCATATAAAAGTCAATGCCAGGCTGTATCCACAGGGACAAATCATGTGCCCCTAATTTCCTGTTACCCATATCACTATGTTATTGCTTTTGTCCTGACACAGTTACTCAGCTGCTTATATGGTTGGCAATGAGATAAGTTAGCTATGAAGTGAACATACTTAATTACTTTTCTTCTATCATTGGAAAAACTGATTTTCATCGGGGGAAATTAGACTTTCAAGAGCAATAAAGGAGGAAGGAAAGGAATGGCCTTTGTCAGAGTTTTCCCAAATAAACATGAAAAATTGTGTTGGCTGTTGGGTGAATTTTGAATATTAAATGAGTGGATGTGAGATCATTATCTTTTAATAAAAGAAATTGGTATTTGCATGTGTTTGACAGATGGTGTGTTGAGTTGGCACCACCCAAGTGAGGCTGTTTTATCCCTGGGTAGAGGAATGAACAATACATTGCAGGTTGTGACAGGCTTATTCCTATGCCTCATTTAATATGGACCCCACAACACTCATTTCAGTACAAAGAACTCCCTTTCCTTGGTCTCTGGGAAAAAGTCACTGCAAAATCTATTTAATTCGCACTTCATTTCTTATATCCCAATCAATTCTCAAATCAGTAATGTGTGGTGATGCGTCTAGATGTCTTGTACTGCCGTATTGCCCATCTCAAAATGATTTGGCGAGCTGATAAAACAATTAAATCAAATAGATAAATCTATCATTATAATGAAAAATATTAATTACAAGCAAATGAGAGCCAAATATATTTCAATCAGTGTTTGCCTTTCTGTGTACTGAGATACAGATGACGAGAAATAGGTCGACTGTCTCTGCACTTCATTTCTCCCGGGATGACTCTCATATTAATAACATACTCCCACATTAATAACATACTTCCACATTAATAACAGTGTCCCTGTCATATCTCCCTCATGAATAAATTATCCAAACCTCTGCAAAGGGGTACAATCAAGACATCTTCATAGCTAATTTGATGTTGCCTGATAATGGTGTATCTGGAAAATACTTTAAATTTGATGATGCCTGGTAATGGTGTATCTGGAAAATACTTTAAATCTTGTAAATGGATTTCTCCTAGACAAGAAATGTATGTTCTGCGTTTTAGCCCTTTCTCTTTGCAAAACTGTGCTTCCGGTGGGGAAAACTATGGAGGGAGTGGGTATGGCCTAACACTGTGACATATTTGCTTCCATTAACTCTGTTGGCTTCTCTTCATCTCTCATTCATTACTTCCTAGGGAGGAAAAGTTTCAAATTTTAATCAGTGACTTTAAAAAAAGATCCTATCAAACACAGAAAATATTTGATTCTTCCCTTTGTCCTGAGAGTGAGCTGTCCCCCAAAAAGCATGCATTGTGCTGGGCTCCTTCTAGGGTAGGTTTTGCTGCTGGAAGAAAGTGTAGAGTGGCCAATTCTGGTGCAGTGTTGGCTGCCTAGGTCTTGGTACATGGTATTAGGAAGCCCAGCTCGGCTTCCTGAGAACTTATGCTCTATTCTTCAATATCTGCTTTATCATTAATTAAAGTGATACTTTGCCTCCTGCATGCTTATACATTTGTCTTATTTATGAATTGGTTTAGAACTTGGATAGAAAATTGGTATATTCTCTACTGGGTGTTAATGCTGAATAAAGACTATTCTGTACGCCCTGAATAATTTTGCTTTGGAGGGTAGAAAAACCATGTAGTTTCCCTTGCTAGAATAACAGACCTCAAAGTATTAGGCTGACTGGAGGCAAACTTGACTTGTCCTAGACTGAAGTCTATGAAAATCTATGTTTAAATAGACAGCTGCTTTTGCTGATTCCACTTGTGACTCCGCCCACCATAGAGCAAACAAATTAGTTTCCATAAACTCTAACACCAGTTCTGGGTTGCCTTAGGAAAGACAGCCCAATGGTTGGCCATTTGTTCAAACTAGAAACCTCATTGGGTAGGTCAGATTTCAAGCAGGAAGAGATTTGTTTTACTTCCAAATGCCGAAGGCTATGCTTTCTGCAGTATATTTTCAAGATAGATAGCTATATTATCAGTGAAGATTCTATGAGGGGATTGTCTTTGCAAATTTACTACAATTTTATTCTATGCTACATCTACACAAAAACACCTCCACCTGGCTCTTCTGTTCCAGTCTTAACAAGTGATACGCTGTTCCTTCAGAATCAACATTTGTGAAACATATACCTAGTCATTGTCATATAGTTATAAATTTGACATATATATTTCAAACATCATCTATTAAGCTCTGTTGAATCTCTAGAAAAGAAGATACTCTTCCACAGAAATCAAATATTGGTGGCTTTGGACTCCTGTGATGTTTGGTGTTTTTCAGGTTCTGAAGCTCCACCCTTGTATCACTTGAGTCACCACAATTCCAAATCCTTTTCCCTTATCACTGACATGGCAGGTTACTTTCTGAATGGGAATAACTTCTGGTTATAAAGCCTTTCAATTGGAAGTCAACCAAAACAGCCATATCCTTAGAAGAAATAGACTCCAAAGCTGTGGACTTAGATCCGTGGGTCTCATTGTGTTCCCCAAAATTTGTGTGTTGAAACATAATAGCCACTGTGATAGTATGAACAGATAAAGCTTTTACTGACCTTAAAAAAGAGGTTGAAGTGAGTGAGCTAGATTATTTGTATCCTTCCACTTTCTGCCGTGAGGATGCAGTATCAAAGTGTCATCTTAGAAGCAGAGACAAGGCCCTCAGCAGACTCCAAATCTACTGGTGCCTCGATCTTGAACTTCCACCTTCCAGAACTGTGAGAAATAAATTTCTGTTTACAAATTACCAAGTCGCAGGTATTTTGTTAGAGGAACACAAATGGACTAAGATGCTTCTTCTTGCATGTGGAAAGTATACTAATTTTTAAAGAAGCTAGATTTCCATGAATGCTGGAACAAAAATTCTAGTGTATAATAACTTCATGAGGAATTCTGGTAAATTTTCTTTAGGCTGAGGAAATGTAATTATCTACCTAAATGTGTCTTCATGCTAGTTCTTTAACATGGCACTAAATTTCTGAGAATCATAATAGCACTTACCTGCTTGACCTGTGGCTCTGCTCCATGTGATTTTGGTTTTAGTACATTGGTAACAATATTGTGCACTGCAGCTGTATATTGAAGTTTCAGTCACAAATTCAGTAAAATAGCTTTCAAAGTGTAATCTACATAAAAACTGGGGGATTTCTAGGGCCTAATATCTGCTTAGACAGATACACAAAGAATCCTAGACTTGCAATCAGTAGAGTGTTAGTCTGTTGTCACGCTGCTAACAAAGACATACACAAGACTGGGTAATTCATAAAAGAGGGTTAATGGACTCACAGTTCCACATGGCTAGGGAGACCTCACAATCATGGCAGAATGCAAAGAAGAAGCAAAGACATGTCTTACATGGTGGCAGGCAAGAGAGCTTGTGCAGCGAAACTTCCACTGATCTTGTGAGACTTATTCACTGTCACGAGAACAGTATGGGGGGAACCGCCTCTATGATTCCATTATCTCCACCTGGCCCTGCCTTTGATGCATGATTATTATTACAATTCAAGGTGAGATCTGAATGGGGACACAGACAAACCACATCAAGTAGTGATTTACAATAAACGTATTTGTTATTTTAATGTCTCCAAGAATGTCAAGGGGAATCCAAAATGTGTGGTACAGAGGATGGTTTTCAAGAGCCTTTCTCTATACTCTTACCTCTTATTCTCTGAAGTCTCATGTCTCCCCTCGGGACTCTTGCATTTCTATCCCCAAATTCTCAGTTATGGTGATGATGATCATCATGACAGTGGAAACAATGAGAATGAGTATAAGGAAATGAGATTTGTATTGTTAAGTGCTTTACATGCATTAAGTTATTTAATTCTCAACCTAAACAGGTTCTGGCCCTGTTCGCCTCTTTTTTCCCCTCTCTGCTGCTCTCTGAAGTCTCTCTCAAATTAAAAATTTTAAATAGCCTGATTTGGCCTCTCTGTCTGTTTTTCATCCCTTCTCTTTTTAATTGTTATTCATATTCTTTATCACAGAAGAACAAAACAGCTTTTAAGAACTGAATTCTATAATAGAATAAAGTAACTGAAGGGAAAGGTAAGGATTCATGGCGGATTGGGAGCTTGCAGACATTAAACGATTTGATCTCTAATAAACACAGGCTTTTAATAGTAGTACTTTATCTGCCTAATATACACAAAATTTGGTTGTACTTTTTAAATAAATATATCAATTTTCAATAAGTATATGCAGTCATAAGTGCTTTTAGATGTGATAATCACTTACCAAATTTGTTTTTAAATAAGTTGAGATCATGAATGCTTAGGACTGAAATGTCAGAAAATGTCACATGATGATATATGCAAAATATTGTATTTATGCAGTATACTTGTTTGAAGTGGACATATACATGTGGTGTATAAATGTATTTACTAAACAATTTTCTGTTTCTTACTGATTTTTCATGTAAAATTTAATTGGCATTCCTGAAAAAGAGAAATACATTTAATTGGGCAAATAAAATAGAAAGTACATTTTATTTCTAACGTAAAGTAAATGTTAATGAAAAAGCTGCTATTGTTTGGCATGAATACAATTTTGAAATTCTTAACTAGATCTCTAGTACATCATTGGTCAAGTTGTTTTTGAAACCCAATCAATTTTGACTCTTAGTTTTGATGGCAAAACTATAGTGCTGAAATCCCAGAGACTCACAAGGGTATATAGCAGAAAATAAATTCTGGGTTTTCATTGCTGACTTTGCTCTATACTGTTAGGCTTGTTTCAGAGAAAACCAGGATTTTTCAGTACATCCAGAGTTGAATTTTTGAGCTCACATTGACCTTGTGCTACAATAAGTGAAGTCATATTTGGCCAGGTGTATGCCATTGATGGCTTCATCAGCTGGAAAATGATTATATTTTCTGTCTCCACATTAAGGTTGTCTGAGATGATGTAAAGTTCTAAAGCACTCTGCATTGTTTCCAAGGATTGGAAGATTTCTTCCAACAGCCTAGTTAATACTGTTTTGTACCACTCAATATTTTGAAGCTCTAGAAAGTTTTGCAAATCTGTCTCCTCCAGTTCCTTCTTCCAAAATGGCAAATTTTCCAAACTCACATTTTTTCTGCAGCATAATTTGTGTCTTTCTGTGGCTTTGGACCAATAGATCCCCCTCCCCCACTTAGGAGGTCACATATATTCATCAGGTTTGATGAATCATTTGTAAGCCTTTCTCTGGAAAATTTTCCATAAGTCATCTTTTCTTTTGCAAGAAGAATAAGGTTTGTTTTCAAATTTAGCAATAAATGACTCAGTATTCTCTGAGAAGTCAGTATTTTCTGTGCATTAGCAGAGAACGCTGTATTTAGCACACACTTTCTGAGAAAACCTCTGAAATTTATGACAATCAAAGGTCAATCAGATGAATTGAAAACTTGCCTGCCAGTAGAAAAAAATATATTTTGAGAACTTTTAAGAGTTAAAAAAAAAAAAAATGTCAGTGCCTATAGGTGTGGTGGTCTGGAACAGAACCCTCTAATATCTCTGAGGTATGGTTGGACTAAAATTCAGATTTTTTTTCTCTTTACCTCTTGCTTACTAGAATTTCACACTGCCCAGCTATAGATGTTCTAATTTTTCTTTTATTGTCAAAACAATACTAGATGAAAGCATATTCTAAGTCAATATTTGTATCTTAATTAAAAAAGAGGAACATGATATATCAAATCTTACCTTATTTTTACAACTACAAAACCCACAGAGAAAGAACCGAAGAGACATTTTTTTTTGCGAAGTGTAAAAAGGCAGAACAGTCACTTACTCTGTGATAATTTTTGTACATTTCATGCACAAAGGTTTTAAGTTTATATTTCATGCTCTGACAAAAAGCTTATTAACTCAGTAATAATTCTGTCTCCAAAAAGTGTGCTATCTCAGCAATAACTCCTTTTTTAAAAATAGTTGTAACCTGTGTCCTAATATAGTTACTACTTAATAATGTCAGCATATGTAACAAACCAACAACCAGCAAAAGGATAATGAAAATTATCTGTTTCAAAAGAAATGTGTTTTGGTAATAAATTATAATCATAAAAAATCATTCTAGTCAAATAATAATTGTAATCAAAATCAGTTATGAAATGTGATGTTTTTTCTATCATAAATACAGAAAAGTGTTTATTTTGATATCCCAAACATGATACCTTGTACAAACGCTGTCTTTCCAATTTGATTGTGACTTCTTCCATCTTACTACTACTAATAGTAACATCTCCTGTTTGTTGGACACCTTCTAAATGCTAAGTACTGTGATTAATGCTTCCAGCTGTATTTTGTATCAGAACACTTGACTTTATCTGGCTACGCCTCAGTTACATATTCAAAATTGCCTTTCCATTGTTCTCTTTAATCCTTCTTTTAGAACCTCTGTTAGCTGTATTTTAGTTATGCCTCTGTCTTCCAAATCTTTTAATATTTCTTTAATACTTCCTATGACCTGATGTACTGAATCCTGAGGATGTTCCTTGACTTGATATTCTAACTCACTAATTCGCCCTTTAACCATGTCTGTTTGGTTAATCTCCCCATCTATTGTGTTTTTATAACATTTAAGTTTTTAATGTCCATTATCTCTAGATTTTTTTTGTCATATGCATACAAAATCCTGTCATATCTTTTAAATATAAGAATATCCACTAGTACCATTTTCTACTTGTTAAATTAACTCTATTTCTAGATATATTTTTGACTTCTGTCTTTATCTTATGTGATAGAAAGCAGATCTCAAGATCAACCAAAAATAGTCTTCATAGAGATGGAAGCAGGAGAGTCACATTAAGTAAATCAGCATAAGTTTTAGATGTATAGTGAAGTTATAAATGATGGAAAGGAGAAAGAGAAATGAAGGAATGAGAAAGAAAGAGGATGAGGGGGAGAAGATGCAATAATAATTTGTACTATAAATAAACTCAGTGATCTTTTGGAGCACAGGTAACCAGCCAGCCAGAGGTCCCTTACTCTGAAATATTTCATAGGAGAGAAATGCAATTGACTGTATATTGAGGGTTTTTTTTTTTTAAATTTTTGTTATAGCAGCTTAGCGTGGATTCTGTCTAACTGAGTTATAGAGACAGGCTAGTGATCCAGATGGCTGAAAATGTCCAAGCCAAGAAATATAATAAATATTCATGGTCAAAATTGTTCTCTTGGCCACACCTACCTTTAAGAAAAGCTAGTAAATCTAATTTATAACTGGGCAGCCATTATAAACTTGAGACATTACTTTAGTAAAGGAAACTGATGAGAATGAAACATAGAAGATTATTAGCTCACTCTATTTTATTGATCCATGTTCTCACACTTACTCTGCTACCAGGCCTATGCTGGGAACTGAATAAAGAGACTTAATCCTTAGACTTAGCCAGTCTTCTGTACACTCATGTTTTAGTTTTGGAGTGATCCTGTGCATATTCTTTCTTAACAGTCCACTCTTTTCATTTATTGTTTTGATTCCTTTTTAAAAAGCTTATATATTTTGTCAACTCTTAAAAGTTTTGTTGAGATATCAAGTCTGTAACTTGCCCTCACTCCACATTTTTGAAGAGTTATTCAATATAACATACTGTCCTTGAAAACACCTTTAAGATTGGTGGGCAGGTAACTAATATTTGTTAGTATCTACCTTGACTTAGTCACTCTACTAAACTCTCTCTCTATGTATACACATATGTATACATATGCTTGTGGATATATGTATAAAAAATACAAATGACCATGTATTTATGTATAAATACATATATATGTAGTTACCATAAATATTGAAAATGTAATCATTACTACAACTATTTAGAGTGTTTTCATTCTCATTTCACAAATCTATTCTTCTAAAAGATAACATTTATCATTTATTTTGGCGAGGAACATAAATATCAATAATTTTTATTTTTTATTTGTTTCTGTTTTATTTTAAGTTCAGGGGAGCATGTGAAGGTTTGTTACATAGGTAAACTTGTGTCATGGGGCTTTGTTGTACAGATTATTTCATTTATTCAGGTATTAGGCCTAGTACTGATTATTTTTCACAATCTTCTCTTTCCTCCCACCCTCCAATCTCCTATAGGCTCCAGTGTGTGTTGCTACCTTCTATATGTCCATGTGTTCTCATCATTTAGCTCCCACTTATAAGTGAGAACATACACTATTTGATTTTCTGTTCCTGCATTAGTTTGCTAAGAATAACGGCCTCCAGCTGCATTTGTGTCCCTGCAGAGGACATGATCTCATGTTTTTTTATGGCTGCATAGTATTCCGTAGTATATATGTACATATTTTCTTTATCTGGTCTGTCATTGATAGGTATTTGGGTTTATTCCATGTCTTTGCTATTATGAATAGTGTTGTAATATACATGTGTGTGCGTACGTCTTTATAATAGAACAATTTACATTCCTTTGGGTGTTCAGTAATGGGATTGCAGGGTTGAATGGAATTTCTGTCTTTAGGACTTTGATGAATTGCCACACTGTCTGCCACAGCAGCTGAACTAATTTACACTCCCACCAATGAGTATAAGCGTTCATTTTTCTCTATGACAATGCCAGCATCTGTTATTTCTCGTCTTTTTAATAATAGCCATTGTGACTCATGTGAGATGGTATCTCATCATGGTTTTGATTTGCATTTCTCTAATGATCAGTGTTGTTGAATTTTTTTCAGATGATTGTTGGCCATATATATGTCTTCTTTTCTAAAGTGTTCATTCATGTACTTTGCCCACTTTTTTATGGAGTTCTTTGTATTTTTCTTCTTGTGAATTTTAGTTTCTTACAGATACTGAATATTTAGATCAAGACAAAGATTGATTAATCACCTACTATATTCCAGGAACTATGCAATGAATAGGAATTACATACTCATTGCCTGGATATAGGTAACGTAAAATTTGCAGTGGTGAATCAATTGAGATCTAGAAGAATAGACAAATGACTAAAGCCACACAGTTAGAAAGTAATGCAATCCTATATTCAAAGCCAAGAAGCTTCCACCCATGAAAGTAAGTTATATAGCTTTAATACTCCTTTCCTTGTTTTGACTTTTCTGTACTTAAATCGATTTTTTGTCTCAGCAGCCAAAGAAATATCCCTAACATGTTTGCCTTGCCCAAGCACTTTCTGTTTTGTTACTATTGTCTCATTTTTTTCAGATCTTAACTAATATACCAGTGATGGCTTATCTTTCCCCTCAATATAAATTTGGCCAATCTTTATCCTTTTGCAGTATTGTATATTTTGTTCTTTATTACTTAACATTTTTAAAATTATGCACCTGATTTATCCTGACTGACTTAGTGTTCTATCCTCCTGTAGAATTTCATGCAGACTAAAACAATATCTGTTAGTTTGTTATGTCTAATTCAGTGTATACCAAATGCCTAGGGGAGCATGTGGCTATCATTTACCTGGAATGTGTCTGTTGAATAAAAGCAGATGTGGACTTTTTATCACTAGTAGAGTGCATGACCAATAAAGTCAGATATAAGGGTTCCCCTGTCATGTCATGCATTGAACCTTGAATCTTGGCTGTTGAAATGGGTGGGGGGAGTTTGAGAGGTCCAGAGAGATTGGCCAATGCTATGGAGGCAGCATGGATATGGGCAATTGTGGGGCTCAGGTGGCTAGTTATTTAACCAGTACAGAAGTGATTCCATATTTTTAACGACCAACAGAGCCACCACTACAAAATCTGAGCATCAGCATAAAGAGATGGATCAAAATAGAGCTACGTTTCATCTTAATTTCTTACTTCACAATTTATAACTCCAAAGCTCTTTAAAATTTAAAATTTGAACAGATTAAGTCATATGGTTTTATCTCATGCCATGCGCAAATAACCCTGATAACAAAGTACAAGAATCAAATCCATTTGAATTGGGATTCAGTTTTATAACTTCAAAGGTAATCTTAATGCCTTACCTCCTTGCTGCTTGTTTAATTCAGGTGAAGATATCATATGAATGCACATAACTCACTGTTGTTTCAAAAAATAGTTGATTTAAATGTTTTATATTTTCATTTTCTCTGTGGGGTAATTTTTTTCTGTTGGGTTGAACTATTTCAACAGTTCTTATCATTTTCAAAATATGATTCGAGTGAAATTTGCTAAAACACTTTATGGTGATTGTAACCTCCTTTTTATGCAAGACACCAGCTGTGACCTCACTTTTAGACTATTTGTATAGCAAACAAAGCCAAGAGTTGCATTTTGAACTAAGAACCTAGACACACATGAAAATTAGAGAAAGTAGAATTTTAGAAAACTTTCATAGATTTAAAACTCTACTACATATATTTTTCCCTGAAGTTTTGAATTTTTTTAACATTTAATTATTTTAAATAAATTATTTAATCTAACTATTAAAGCTTTGAAAATTTTAAGAGCTGTTCATTTCTACACAGTTGCAACTTCTATGTCATGGCATCTGCCTCTCTTTGAAATCTGATGAAAGAAATAGCTTTCTAGCATGATTCTACACCACTATCTTTTTGCAGTTTTTTTCAAATCATCATGAAAGTTTGATGCAGTTTTTGTATGTGTGTCCTCTGCCTAATATACTTTGCTTGGAATTTTTGTTCTTCAGGAACTTGTTTATATTTTTCTTGTTAAACATTTTTCTGATTCCCCAACACAGAATTAGTCATGCGTCTTCAGAGCTCCAACATCACTTTGGAGAGGTTTCTATTTTGGTATTTTGAAGATATATTGTTTTGTTAAGGTATATTGCTTTATATTGTTTTCTTTTCTTCTAAAACTGTGAAATTCTTAAGGGTAAGGTCTACTATTTTATCATCTACATAATCTAACATAGTGCCTAAAATTTACTCTTACGTAATTTTTAAGATAATGAAATAAATTTCCCTTGGATGTAGCTTGACTTTTTTCTTACAGTTTCCTATTTACCATTAATGCCTTTTTAACTCTTCTATAATTTATTTTTGTTCTTAGTTTTGTATCTCCCTTCCTCCTAAGTGTTGGACATAGAAAGAAGTAAAATGTAATTCACATAGCCTGGTTATTAAAATATATTGCCATAAACTTGCCACCTGGCACATTCGCTCTGTTTACCTTTATGCAAAACATTATGATGCATTATGTATAATGCTTTCTCCAGCTCATCTATTAAAGGCAATTAAAAGGAGGAATAATGTTCTGCGGCTGCTTTTACCCCTAGGACCTTCTAGAAAAGGAACAAGATGGGTTTTGGTATTTACGAAATTTGTTGTTTGTTAGGGCTCTTAACTGAGGCTAACACAACCTTTCACATAATCTTAATTAGATTTGATGTTTTATTTGTCTTCATTAGGAGGCAAATTAGTTTTTAATTAAAAAAGAAAAGATTACTGCATCACTGGATTATTAAAAAATCTTTCCATTTCTTAATTCCATAAGCAAGACATAATTATAGATGACTAATGAATGTCTCAGGGCAATAATCTAATCCATTAACCCACTTCTAATGGGACAAAGTAAAATATTCAAATAGTACTAACTGGAATATTTTTGAATTTTACTTTCATGAATACTTTGAGTTAAAAACTAAAACTCTTAAAAAGTTCTTGACAGCATAAGAAACCTAGATTTCATTTTAGTACCTTCTAAAACAACCAGTTTAGATCACAACATACTTAGTGGTAGCCTAAATTTTATTTGGTGTTTATTCTTCCTTTATTTTTACTTCACAGTATAACAGAAAAAATATTTTTATCTATGGGGTAAGTTAAAATACAAAAACAAGACAAAAGAAACAAAAACACAATTAAAACATTCCAATATAGACACATAGATACATAAGACATTATTGCATTATAAATAAATTGTAAAATGGTATATTGAAGATAAAGAAAAACAAAATAAACAAGGCATTCTTTAAAAAGAGATTTTATTGAATGAAGAGTTGCCCATGGCAAGAAGAGGAAGTTAGATGCTATAGTCCAAAACTGTTGCTTTCCTTACTGCTGTTTTCACATGATGGGAGAAGTTCAACAAAAGTTAGTAGAACATAAATGAGTAAAACAGTAAAAGCCTAAAAGGCTGAAGTTTCTTGCTAACTAAATGCGAAGTACATAAACAGCTTGATATTCTTGGAACCTTTGCCTTCTTGGGAAAATCATTGTCTACCACTTGCCATTGAAATTAACTTCAAAAGCCCATCTACCCAGGGCAGCTCCCCACATTGATAATGGAAGGAAACTGAAGTATGCTGGTAAGGAATTGATTCCAATGCTGGAAATTTAGACCATCCTCAGATATTCACTTCTTTATCATAATTTCCCCTCTAAATTCCCAGGTTTGTTGGATAGCAACCCAAATCAAATGGCTCTTCTAAACACTTACACTTCCTAAAGCATGAAAAATAAAATGTTGGCCATATTAGTTGCTTGGCAACCTTGATCAACCATAGTTGTGTGACTCCTTTGCCTCTTTGACCTACTCATCTCTTTCTGTTTCATTGAACTTATCAGGAGTCACACATTAGCTTCTGGTTTAGGGCTATTCTTCAGTATGTAGAAGCTTCTAAAAGGAAACAGAAAATCACTTTTACTATAATAAAGTCAAATTTATGTCTGTTAAAATTGCAACACTGGAATAAAATAAATACTAAATTTGGAGTAGAAAAAGAGAAAAAAAAGAATTGAACTTAAATTTTTATTGTAGGTCAATTGTTACTTAGCACTCTGCTGTTACTATGACAAATAAATTCCTAACAACAGAATCTTCTCAAAAATAGCAAAAATAAACATTGCAAAAAATAATAAAAAACCCTGAATGTTCTGTAAAGTGAACAAGCAGACTTTTGGCAGGGAGACAATTGGAGGAAATAATCAACACAAAATGAGTTTCATTTCTTTTCTTCTGCTGAGAGCACCGGAATTGGTGGCATGGCACTGGTCAGCTAATGCATCAGCAGAAAAACATTCTCTCTTTTATTCCAGAAAAACTAGAAGAAGGAGCCATGGCAATCAGAGCTAGCAGAGAATGACATGGGAGGTAAGAAAGGAGAGAGACAAAGAATGGAACTCAAAAGTCTGGGCATCAACTTTGCCCGAGCCACTGGCTGATCCATGAACCTCACAGGCACAGGACGCATCAAAAACTTTCCAAACAGAGATTTCAGCTGCCAGGCTCTGCAGGTAAACAAGTTTCTAGTTAGAGTGGCACCAAGTTAATTGCCTGCTAAAACAAAAAACACCCACACATTTCTAAAGGGTGGCGCGGAATCCAGGGGCTCTTCAGCACAGTATTTATAATGTCCTGAAAGCATTTTAAAACTATTAAACATATGAAGAACTGCAAAAATATGACCCACTGTCAATGGAAAAGTTAATCACCAGATGGCAACTACAAAATGTCCCTGATGTTGGAATGATGAGACTTTAAAGACTTTAAAGTAAATATTTTAGTTATGGTCAATGAAGAAATTATGCTCATAGTGAACTGGAATAGTAAATCTCACCAAAATGGAAAAAAATATATAAAAGAAACAAAAATAATTCTAAAAGTGAGAAATATATCCAAGATATCTGCTTAATCGGAGAGTGAATGTGACAAAGGAAGAAAAATCAATGAGCTTGGCGATGAATCAGTAGGCCCTATTCAATCTGAAATTGTGAGAAAAAAAAAAAAAGCGATGGAAAAAAATGAAGAGAGTCCCAGAGAGCTCTGGGACAATTTCAATATAGTATGAGTAATTATATTGTTAGAAAGAAAGGAGAGAGGGAGAAATAAACAGAAAGAAATTGACTGAAGACATTCCTAAATTACTGAAAGGCATACATTCTACATGTTCAGCAAATGGCAAATTTGGATAGCTAAGTATGCCTAGGCACGCCATAGTCAAGCTATGAGAAAGATTCTGGAAAGCACCAAAAAAACAAAACTAACAAATTACATATAGGGGCCATTTGTATAACTGTGGACTTTATATTAGAAATTAAGAAAGCTAGAAAATTGTAGAATTACATGTTTAAAGTACTGAGAACAAAGATTGTCAATCTAACATTCTGTATCCTCTTAAGCCAGGCAAGGCATAGTGGTGCATGCTTGTAGTCCCAGCTACTTGGGAGGCTGGGGCAGGAGCACTGCTTGAGCCCAGGAGTTCCAGCCTGTAGTGTGCAATGATTGTGGCTGTAAGTAGCTGCTGCCCTCAAGCCTGGACAACACTGTAAAGACTCCGTCTCTTAAAAAAAGATCCTTCCCAAATGAACATTAATTAATAGAAGCATATTAAGTTTATTATCTGCGGATTCACACTATAAGATATTCTAAATATTCAGACTCAAAGGAAATGTTATAGTAAAACTTGAATCTTTAAGAATGGAGAAGTCAGGCCGGGCATGGTGGCTCACACCTGTAATCCCAGCACTTTGGGAGGCCGAGGCAGGCGGATGACGAGGTCCGGAGATCCAGACCATCCTGGTTAACAGGAGAATGGCATGAACCCGGGAGGCGGAGCTTGCAGTGAACCGAGTATATATATTTAATATATAGTATATATAGTTATATATTCATACAGATTACTGTATAGAAATGCTGCTGACTTTTGTATGTTTATTTTATATCCTGCAACTTTACTATATATAGATACATATTTACTATATATAACTATATATTTTTAGTTATATACATAGTATATATAACCATCTATGTTACTATATAATTATTTTTGCCTTATTTGACTTGCTAGAATCTCCAATTCAATGTTTAATAGAAATGGTGAGAATGGACGTTTTGCTGTGCTCCCAATATTAAGGAGAAAACCTATTATTTTAACATTAAGTGTGATGTTTGCTATAGGTTCTTCAAAAGTTTTATATATATATATATAAAACTATATATATAGTGAGGACATTGTCACTCTGATATCCAAACTAAAGACGTGAAATAAAGCTACAGAACAATGTGTCTCATGAGTACAGATGAAAATATTTAAAGAAATTTGGCAAATTGAATCCAAGAATACTATATATATAATTTTTTTTTTTTTTGAGATGGAGTTTCACTCTTGTTGCCCAGACTGGAATGCAATGGCGTGATGCTGGCTCATTGCAGCAACCTCTGCTTCCTGGGTTCAAATAAGTCTCCTGCCTCACCTTCCCGAGTAGCTGGGATTACAGGCGCCTGCCACTGCACCAGCTATTTTTTGCATTTTTAGTAAAGATGGGGTTTCACCATGTTGGCCAGGCTTGTCTCGAACTCCTGACCTCAGGGGATCCACCAGCCTCGGCCTTCCGAAGTGCTCCTATATTTAGTATATATATTTAATATATAGTATATGAATTCATATAGTATATATGAATATTACACTATATATAATATATAATATATAAATATATATAGTATATAAATATATATACTAAATTTAGTATATAAATTTAGTATATAAAATTTAGTATATAAATATATATACACTATATATACACTAAATATTTATATATTTATATGCTAAATATATATTTAGTATACCTTTAGTATAAATATATAATATATATTTAGTATAAATATATAATATATAGTGTAAATATATATACTAAATATATATTTAGTATATGTATTTATACATAGTATATATAGTTATATATAGAAATATATATAATATATAACATATAACTATATATTTATATATAACTATATGTTACTATATAGTATGTATAGTATGTATACTATATATAGTTGTATATATAATATACGACTATATATTATATATAAAATTATATATCATATATAATATGTATAACTATACATTATATATGACTATGTATAATATATAACTATATATTTATAACTATATATAGTTATATATAAATAGTTATATATAAATATGTATTATATATAATATATGTAGCTATATGTAACTATATATAAATTATATATTCTATATATTTACTATATATAAGTATATATACTATATATAACTATGTATATATAACTATATAGTTATATATACATAACTTTTTATGTATACTTGTATAGTTAGTAGCAATGAATAAAAATAAATAAGATCTGGTATTCGATAGCGCAACAGGGTGACTACAGTCAACAATAACTCATCATACATTTAAAAATAGCTAGAAGTATAAAATTGGCTTGTTTTGTAACAAAAAGGATAAATGCTCCAGATGATGGATACTCCATTGACCTTGATGGATTCTGATGCATTGTATGCCTATGTCAAAGCATCTCTTGTTCCCCATAAATATACACACCTACATGTACTCACAAAAATAAAAAATTAAAATTTAAAAATTTAAAAAGAGATACTAAAGACCAGACTTAAGATGAAAAAGGAAACAATAAAATGTACCTATAAAACAAAAACCTGGTTCTTTGAATAAATCAATTAAATTGATAAACCTCTAGACACACAGATCAAAAAAAAAAGAGAAGAAAAACAATAATGGGAGTGATGAGATTGACATCATTAGAGATCAAACAGATATTTGATGGATATTAAAATTATGAACAACATACTAAAAAATTTGAACACATGAAAAGCAAATAATTTTCTTGGAAAACATCAACTATTAAACTCATTTAGGAAGAAATAGACAACTTGATTGCCCCTTGTCTATTAAAATAATTTAAATGTGTTTTTACATTTCTTCCAACAAAGAAACTTACAAGTGTAGTTGTTTTTTACTATAATTCTATCAAAAAAATTAAGGATAAATATCACCAGTTATTCTTTCAGTCTCTTTCGGAATAAGCAGGACTATATTCCAACTCACTCTGTGAAGACACTGTTACTGTGACATCAAAACTAAAGACATGAAATAAAACTACAGAACAATATGTCCCATGAACACAGATGAAAATATTTTAAGAATTTTCACAAATTGAATCCAACAATACACAAAAATGAATGCACTATGACCCAGTGGCCTCTATTGTCAGAAGATGAAGTTGATTTCACATTCTTAAATGAAGCAATGAAATTTACCACTTTAAATAATTAAAAGTTAAAAGTTGAGAAAAGATATAATCATGTCTTCAGTCACAGAAACATCTTTGACAACATTTTACACCAATTTCTGATTATTAATCCTAAACAACCTAGGAATATTATTAAACTTTCTTAACCTGGCAAAGATCTTTTGAAGAACCTACATCAAACATCACACTTAATGTTGAAATATTAAGTTTTCCCCCTTATTATTGGGAGCACAGCAAAAATGTCTCAACGTTTCTATTAAACATTGAATCGAAGATTCTAGCAAGTCAAATAAGGCAAAAATAATGATATAGTAACATAGATGGATGATAGATGATAGATGAATAGATGGAAACATAGATAATCAGGCAAATAGCATCTAGATGAGAAAGGAAGATGTAAAACTATCTTTCTTTGTAAGTAGCAGGAAAGGTGACATTTTTTGGCTTGTGGATGGTCTTTTCTCTGTGTCTTCACATTGTCTTCCTTATAAATCTTACCCCTTTCTATAAGGACACCAGTCATGTTGGATTAGATCCCACTTTACACCAGTATGGACTCATTTTAACTTAACTAATTACATTCACAATGACCCGATATCCAAATGAGTTCACATTCCAAAATATTGGGGATTAGGAATCCAATATATGCATTTTTGAAAGATGTAATTCAACCAATAACATACCTCAAAACCAGAAACAACCTAAATATATATCAACAGGAAAGTGGACGATTTTGCTGTGTTTGTGTCATTGGATACAATTTAGCAATAAAAAGGAGTGACAAACAATGATACTTGTAAAATAACAGATAGATTTCAAAATACGTACGTAAAGTGAGAGAAGCCAGGCCAAAAAAAGTACGTACTTTGTGATTACATATATATGAATTTCTAGAAAATAGCAATTAATATACAGTGTCAGAAAGAGGATTAATGTTTACCTGCAGGTGGGGTGGGAGGTTTGTAGGAATGCAAAGAGGATGTAGAGGCAGAGATGACAAATGAGCATGAGAAAACATTTATTATCTGTCAGATTGGTTTCACAGATATATGCACATACGAATTCTTATGTTACACAATTTAAATACATGTAGATTTTAGTATATAAATTTTATGTCAATAAAGATCTTTTTTAAATACAAATATTTCTTTTAATAAAGCACCCTCTTTTCAATAGGAGTTTAAAAATGGACTCAATAATAAGAAATCCTGTAACTTAAACTGTTTCTAGTTAAAATAAGAAAAAATTAACACTGATTACTCATGAGATTGCCAAATGGTAGTCAAAAAATAGTTTCGATATGTTGGGTAACAAAAACTTGAAATATCGAATTTTATCAAAATATATATCATAGAATCATTAACAGAGATTACCTTTTGTCTCCAGATAATCTAAGGGAAATGAACAAGTTACTAATTGTCTTCTATTAAATCAAAAATATTTACTACCAATTAAAATACACAATAAATTTTATAAATACCAAAAGTCAAGTATTAAAAAAAGCCATTCTGACTATTCATCCAACCTAAAACAAAAAATGCAGACATAAAATTACTTATTTTTAATCACAATATTTGCTACAGTGTTGGTCACCTTCACAGTCTTCCAGACCTGGTCACTGTGTTAAAATGATAAGAGAGTAAAAAGACATTTGACATAGAATACATGTTTGCTTTTGGACAGTACCGTTTTTCAAGGTCAGTTAGTAATCTCTCTGGATCAGATATTTAACAGACAAAATCCTGGTTTCCAAAGCTACCCTAACCAGATGTGTTTTATAGATTGAGTCATAAATACGGATGGGCTCTCAGAGATAACCTATTCTAAATTCACATGAAGAGAGATGGGTAAATTGCCACCTGGAAATATTAAATGGCTTTCCTAGTGTCATATAGACATTTGTTAGTATAGCCAGGGCTAAATCTGCTATCTCTTAATTTGTCCTAGAATAGCCTTCTCCATAAGCTATATCATGCTGCAATTTAAACATTTTATATATAGGGTAATATTAAGATTTGTTAGAGGAGAGTGACAAACACAGGCTCCCATATAATTTACTGCTCTGCTAGAGTCCCTACAGAATGCATTAATTAAAGTTAAGAAGGTATTAAGTCAGCATCTTTGACATTGAATTAATGTTGCCTATTATGAATGACTAAATAAATACACATTTTCTTAGATATTTTCAAATGCAAATGGTTAAATTCTACAACATGAGAATTAAGGCTGAGGACCTAATGCCAGAGACTGTAAATACTGATAAATTAGCTATGACTCCTGCCTTTGTCAACATGATACTAGCAACAAGGGTTCGTGTTACATAAATATTAAACTCTGTTATACATGTATTACATTCTAGCCATGAGCTCCAATGCTTTGATGAAATGGCATTGAAAAAAATCGAGAGAGACTTTAGCATCCAATGTAATTAACACTGCTAAACAAAGTTAATGAAGGTGTGAGCATTGTTACATTCCTAATAAAACGTATCTGTAAGTACAGTGAGTAAACTTACGGTATATGTTATTATCCAGTGTCAGAATCTGGCAAAAATTTACCTAATTAAAGTAGCTGCTCTTGTTCCAGAGAATAGAATAGAGAAATGCTTTTGAAAATAAATTAGCTTTTAGTAAGTCTCTCTTAATTTTTAACTCATGAAATAGAAAATTAATTGGGGTTGTGACAGAATTTTCAATGTTTTTTCATCAAAGCTATAAAAATGACTTTATACTAAAACTCACTGTGCCTTCTGTGGGGTAAGAGTGCCATAGAGAGCAATTTGCAAAGTGTTTAAAAAATATATACCACCTTGGAGTATTAAAAATCATTATACTAAATGCAATCACATACTTCTTAATGTGTGTATCCATTTAGTTCTACATTATATTAGTTTTCTATTCTTGCCATAACAAATTATGACACTCTGGGATGTTTGAAACAACATAAAGTTATTATCTCACAGTTTTGTAAGTTTCTTTGCATGTCACTGAAGTTTCATTGGGCTGGGCCGATTTTTCTACTCAGAGCCTCAAAAGGTTGAAACCAAGGTTACAGTGAACCCTGGGAAAGAATCTGTTCATTACATTAGTGGCAGAATTCAGCGTCATGGGGTGGTAGACCTGAGGTCCCTGTGTCCTTGCTGGCTATCAGCTAGAGGTCGTTCTAGTTTTCTCTAAAGGCCTCCTGTATATCCTGGGTTCATAGACTCCTTAATCAGACTTCAAAACCAGCAACAGCAGATCGAGTTGCTGTGTCTCCGTGATCTGCCCTTCTGCCGAGCCCCTCTGACTCCTCTTTCTGCCATTTCTGACTCCAACAGGATAACGTGCTCTGATTTTAAGGGCGTTTGTGGTTAGGTTGAATCTGCTGGAAAATATCCAGCATAATCTCTCCATTTTAACATATGTAACCTTAAAAACATTTGCAGTCTCTTTTGCCATATCACCAATATATTCATAGGCCCCGGGGCTTAGGATATCTTTACCATATGGAGGATTTGGCTCACCACGTGTAGGTTTAAATGGAGTAGCTACTTTTGGTAACTTTGCCAAGGGTAGTCTACCGCCTGTCCACCAAGGAACTTCATTTCAAACCATTATTAAGTAGTTTATGTGAAAAACATAAAAGAAGCAGTCCATAAAGTATTTACTTATATACGATACAAGAGGGCACATGACTTTTTTTTTTTTTTTAATCAGACTAGCTGGAGTATACTCTATGCATGTCATTGTCTGTCCTTCTACACATTTTTTTTTTTTTTTTGCTAGCACATATTTTAGCTTTCTGTTTATGTTACACATGAATTATTTCTGGAGTGATAATGCATTTACAAATACAACATGTTACCTGACACAGAGTAGTTGCTCAATAATTTCAATAATTATTGCTTCCCTTCCTTTGTTCATGCTCATTAACTTATTTGATGTTCCTTCTGTCCTTGTTCCTAAATAATTACCAAAAACTTTCAGAAGGCTTACTTCCTCATCTAAACTTTGTGGAATTATTCCACCTCACAATTCCTCTTCCCTAACATGTTACATCATTTCATACTACAAGGTAATAAAAGAGTATACTCTTCCTTGTATTAATTGATACATTTCTATGCATGTTACTTTTGCTCTGATAGCAATGATAGGAGAAGGCCTTTCAAAATGCAAAACTGTACTGTCACCAGTGTGGTTCTGAGCATATAGCAGCTGTTCAATAAAACTGTGGACTAAAGCCAATTATTACTTCCTATGGGAATACATTGTTGAGTTAGGGAGACAGGTAAGAGGATAAAGAGATGTTTTTACATTAGATGAGGAACATATTACTATCTGATTCACATGGTAGCCTAGGAAGTCAGGGAAAATAATAAAGTAGCTCCCAGTGTTCTTGTTTTTCAGTGGGCTTATTATTAACTATGTGGGGTTATTTTTCAGTGGGGTTATTATTAAGTATGTTAATAATAAAACTTTGGTCACAGATGATAAGACAGGTTCGTAATACCTTACCTGAAATTCCAAAGGCACATGAGTTCTTAAAATCAGGTGTTTCTAAAGCTCATATGCCAGTAATACCTGGCTTGAAAAAATTAAGCCAAATAAGAAAATAATGTGAGTTTTTAAAACAGTTTCCCGTTATGCCACTTGGTATGATTATTAATACATTTTTGGCAGAGATTTTAATGTGGTTGTTGCAGGTGCTGCCTCAAAAACCTGTTAGGACATACTGTATTTGCAATGCAATACTTTTCTGAGAAAAAAGAAAAAGAAAAAGTCTGAATTCTGAAACACATTTAAGTCAAAAGTTTTGGTTGGAAATGGCAAAATCTTATGTCTGTAAAGAAGTAAGGGCTCTCTAGCACAAAATAATAATGAAATACCTTCTTGTAGGTGAATTAGAAATATACAAATGTGTTTTAAGACATGACAATCACATTTTGTAATGTAGTATTTATAAATTGTCTAGTTTTTTATGCAAAGGTCTATTAGAGGAAGTGGGAGACTTTTGCAGTGCTAACAGACTTTTATAGGCCAAAATTTTCAAACAGGTATTGAATCCACTATATTTCCTTGAGAAGTTATGCCTCTGATCATACTCAAGAAGCTTGTCTGTGTATTTATTGTTGGCACATGTCTAAAATTTAAAAATAAATATAATTAAATAAGGTAGTGTATCAACTGTAATCACTAAATTTTCTGTTTACATCACTCAATTATCAACTGTATAAATGTATTTGCATAAATACTCCCATTAAGTGCTATTCATTCTGTGGCAGAATTTCCTATATAATTATAAGACTAATAATGATGAATTTGATGAAAAAACATGATAATTGAATAGTACAACTAGAAAACATCTGGCTCCAAAAGCTTATGCAAAGTATAATTTTACTGTGAACACATAAATGGCATTAGCTTTTATCTTTTATTTCCCAACACAGCCTTAATTTTTTAAAACTATGATTTGAAATTTTGAAAGTGTTTTCTTATCTTCTATGGTGCAGTGGCCCATTCAACCCTGGAGAACCTGAAAACTGTAGCAAATGTATTCCTGGCTGTATAATATAATTCATTTTTGTAGAATGAACTCCCCATTGGAAGAACCAATAGTACATCTCTACTACAGAAATCTCCACCAGAGGCATAGCGGTATGCAAATTATTTTATCCAAAATTTCTATCTACATATGTTTTTTATGTCAGAATTCCTAGCATTGAGTAAAGAAACTGAAGTTAGCAAGTGAGAAAAATGAGGATTAGACCAATTCTGTTATCTATCCAAAATGAATGTAATCTCCACTTCAGTGACACTAGAAGACAAGAAGGAACGATGTGCTGAAAAATGCCAAAGCATGAACATAAAATATCTTATTCACATTTGCGGAATTTGGAAGTAAAATTATGTTTGTTTTATTTTGCATAAAAGGATTTTATGATTACCAATGGGGAATTTCCTTTTGGAATTTGTAGGGGAAAAAGTCTATTCTGTTTGAGTAACAATGAGAACTAAAACTTTTTGGTGGCTTGCTTCGCCCCATCAAATTAGTAATTAATCAAAATTTATTGGTTTGGACCAAATTAAAAATATCTCAAAGTAATAAACATTTTGGCAGTTTATTTTAATTATTTAAATTTGCTTATTTATTTTGATCATTTATCTTTTTAGAGACAGAATTTTGCTCTGTCACCCAGGCAAGAGTGCAGTGGAACTGTCATAGCTCACTGTAACCTTGAAGTCCTGGGCTCAAGTGATCCTACCCGCCTCAGCCTCCAGGAGCAGGAACTATTATATCTCTTACTTTATACATGAATAAACCAAGGGAAAGAGTGACTTGTCTGAGGCACACAGTTAGTCAATGAAGAATGATGATGTGCTTGAATGACTATAAATGAACAATGTTCTTCATTGACTAATTGTGTGCCTCAGACAACTCACTCTTCCCCTCGGTTTATGAACTGAGGGAAATGAAGACGTATTGGAGTTGAACTGTTTGGCCACAGAAGGTGTAGTCTTTTTTTTTTTTTAATTTATTTATTATTATTATACTTTAAGTTGTAGGGTACATGTGCATAATGTGCAGGTTTGTTACATATGTATACTTGTGCCATGTTGGTGTGCTGCACCCATCAACTCGTCATTTACATCAGGTATAACTCCCAATGCAATCCCTCCCCCCTCCCCCCTCCCCATGATAGGCCCCGGTGTGTGCTGTTCCCCTTCCCGAGTCAAAAGTCCATCAGTGACAGATTGGATTAAGAAAATGTGGCACATATATACCATGGAATACTATGCAGCCATAAAAAAGGATGAGTTTGTGTCCTTTGTAGGGACATGGATGCAGCTGGAAACCATCATTCTTAGCAAACTATCACAAGAACAGAAAACCAAACACCGCATGTTCTCACTCATAGGTGGGAACTGAACAATGAGAAGGTGTAGTCTTAACCACTGTGCTATGCAGGCAATTCTCTTTGCCCAGAGCCATGTCTATGGATTCTGCCTGCATATCAGACCATGCAAAGGGAGACACAGTTCTGATACGTTAGTACAGAATTATGTAAAGTGAAAACTGCCTCTGTTGCTGAGGGAAAACAAAGATGAACAAATTCAATACGATTTTATGCGGTTAGTGATCTGTAACATTTATCTTGTTGTATGTTATCCAGGGAAGTATTTTATTGTAATAAATGTCTTGCGACTTCCATGTCTAGCAAGAATATATTCGTTCATTTTCACCACCCATCAAAATGGATTAGATATCTTTAAAGTTATCTAATTCTTAGTAATTTGTAATTAAAGCTTTCCTTATGTAATTTTCAATGTGTTTGTGTAATAGCGTTTGCATAGGTTATACTCAGTTGGACAATATTATCTATATTTAAAAAGACAGATGTTTTTCAAGAGTTAGTTGAAAGAGAAAGATAATTGTATGTTAGGCTAGTTTATTCTGGTCAGATATTAAAATTAGCCATGTAGGGCAGGTAGAGGTCACATGTATTTTCTTTTGATTAAGTAAAATGCTGAGACTAGGTATTAATAAACACACACTGACAAACTAGAATGCTTTAAGCAACTCGGGCGAAATCCTTACAACTGAAGGCAGTGGGGTTTACAAAGATCAAAGAGTTCTTTCATGGTCTATTATTAGTAGGCAGCAGTGCTGAGATTTGAATCCAAATCTGTCTGTACAGTTCCAGTGGATCAAAGTGCTTTATCCAAGCCACAGGCTTTGGCTTGTTTGTTGATTATGCTTTTCTAAATTTACTTTGCTGAGGTTAGATCAATCTATTGGATTTATCTCTAGTATATGTTGGCTATTTAATTTGGAGGGCATATTCTAGAGCTAATTGGGCAGAAGTTAACAAGATACTGCTTGCTTTACTTTGCTAATACTGGGAGGAAGAACAAGTTGTTTCCATTTCAGCTATAAAATCTCCTCACTCTTCAGCAGTATTTCCAAGAGATTCAATCTCTTTCATCATCATATTAAGTCCACCCACACAATGCAAAATGCAAATTAGATAGACATTGATTATACACTGAAATAAACTTAGGGATCATATTACATACTTTTTAACACTTATTTCCTGGAATCTGTGCTGTTTCATGAGCCCACAAAGAATATGCCAGATTCTAAGTTAGGGATTCATGATACAACAAGAGAGAAAGCAGACAAGGTAACTGTCCCCATGAAGCTCACCTTTACATAGAGGTAAATCAATTCATAAATAAGTAAACAAGTGTATGTAGCGTACATCAAAGTGAGAGAGTGCTGTGTAGAAGAACAAATCAAGGTTAAGGAAAACAAAAGTGTTGGAGGAGGGAGGATCATTCTGATATTAGAGTTTTCAGGAAAGGCCTCTATAATCAAGTAACCTTTGAGCAAACACATGGGTACGAAGAACATTTCCAGAAAAAATGAGCTGAAATTATATAAGTTTGGAAGCAGTAAAAAGCATGGTGTGGTCAAGAAACAGCAAGGGATTACTGTTCCTATGTTAATTTTCTTAGGATTATGGCCTCTGACTGCATGCATGTTGCTGCAAAGGACATGATTTCATTCTGTTTCATGGCTGTGTAGCATTCCACGGTGTATACGTACTACATTTTATTTATCCAGTCTACCACTGATAGGCACCTGGGTTGATTCTAAGTCTTTGCTATTGCAAATAGCGCTGTGATGTACACATGAGTGTATGTGGCTTTTTGGTCAAATAATTTATTTTCCTTTGGTCATATACCCACTAATGGAATTGCTGGTTTGAATGGCAGCTTGTTTTTTTCTTTGGGAAATCTGCAGACTGCTTTCCACAGTGGCTTAATTAATTGAGGTGATGAGATTAATACCCAAACCTCAGCATCACGCAATATCCCTGTGTAACAAATCTGCACATGACGCCCCCTACCTAAAATAAAAGTTGAAAATAAAATGAGAAAAGAAACAACAAGGGGGTAGTGTGGCCTGGGTACAAAGAGCAGAGAGAGATGTCAGGAGATGAAATAGGAGATATAGCCAGGACCAGACCAGGTGAGGCTCAGCTCTGATGGATTTTGTCTTCCTTCCTACTATGAGAGATGTGGAATAATCTGACTCTGTAAGAGGATCTTTAGGGGTATAATGTGGAATAGACTGGAACGGGGCAGGAGGAAGACATAGGGAGACTAGGTAGGTGGTTACTGCAATTGTCTGAGTAAGAGAGATTTTTGGCTTGACTCAGGGTGGCAGCAATGGAGGGAGAGGAGATCAGTGATTCATTTGGGGATATTTTAAATTTGTGATGCTGCTTATTGTTTAAGAGAAAAGAGGTTGGGTATTTCATCTGGACTTCAGAGGAGATAGACAGTTAATAATATAAGACAGGAGATTGAATGAAGTTAGCTACAGAGACAGAGAAGGAGATAATACAGTGATAAGAATGAGAAAGGTAAAGAGAGCGAGGGCTTTTTGAGTCAGAGAGAAGAGGCAGATTCAGGACCAGAAATAGAAGGTATGGCTTGGGGTATGGGAGGAGAAGCAGAGAGGGCAGGGCCTGGGAGCTCAAGTGGAGAAGTGATTTTAGGAGGGAGGAGACATGGATTTATTTTTTATTTTATTTTTATTTTTTATTATACTTTAAGTTCTAAGGTACATGTGCACAGCGTGCAGGTTTGTTACATATGTATACATGTGCCATGTTGGTGTGCTGCACCCATTAACTCATCATTTACATTAGGTATATCTTCTAATGCTATCCCTCCCCCCTCCCCCCTCCCCACAATAGGGCCCGGTGTGTGATGTTCCCCATCCTGTGTCCAAGTGATCTCATTGTTTCATTCCCACCTATGAGTGAGAACATGCGATGTTTGGTTTTCTCTTCTTGTGATAGTTTGCTGAGAATGATGGTCTCTAGCTGCAACCATGTCCCTACAAAGGACACGAACTCATCCTTTTTTTGTGGCTGCATAGTATTCCATGGTGTATATGTGCCACATTTTCTTAATCCAGTCTGTCACTGATGGACATTTGGGTTGACTCCAAGTCTTTGCTATTGTGAATAGTGCCACAACAAACATACATGTGCATGTGTCTTTATAGCAGCATGATTTATAATCCTTTGGGTATATACCCAGTAATGGGATGGCTGGGTCAAATGGTATTTCTAGTTCTAGATCCTTGAGGAATCGCCACACCGTCTTCCACAATGGTTGAATTAGTTTACAGTCCCACCAACAGTGTAAAAGTGTTCCTATTTCTCCACATCCTCTCCAGCACCTGTTGTTTCCTGACTTTTTAATGATCGCCATTCTAACTGGTGTGAGAAGGTATCTCATTGTGGTTTTGATTTGCTTTTCTCTGATGGCCAGTGATGATGAACCTTTTTTCATGTGTCTATTGGCTGTAGAAATGTCTTCTTTTGAGAAGTGTCTGTTCATATCATTTTCCCACTTTTTGATGGGGTTGTTTGTTTTTTTCTTGTAAATTTGTTTGAGTTCTTTGTAGGTTCTGGATATTAGCCCTTTGTCAGATGAGTAGATTACAAACATTTTCTCCCATTCTGTAGGTTGCCTGTTCACTCTGATGGTAGTTTCTTTTGCTGTGCAGAAGCTCTTTAGTTTAATTAGATCCTATTTGTTAATTTTGGCTTTTGTTGCCGTTGCTTTTGGTGTTTTAGACATGAAGTCCTTGCTCATGCCTATGTCCTGAATGGTATTACCTAGATTTTCTCCTAGGGTTTTTATGGTTTTAGGTCTAACGTTTAAGTCTCTAACCCATCTTGAATTTTCATATAAGGAGTAAGGAAAGGATCCAGTTTCAGTTTTCTACTTATGGCTAACCAATTTTCCCAGCACCATTTATTAAGTAGGGAATCCTTTCCCCATTTCTTGGTTTTGTCAGGTTTGTCAAAGATCAGATGACTGTAGATGCATGGTATTATTTCTGAGAGACATGGATTTAAAGGCTGCTACTAAGAGGTCAAATAGAAACTGAAAACTCATGGCCGGTTTTATCAAAACACAGGCCACAGCAGCCGGAAAATAACTGTTGTAATGAAGTATTTGGAATGAAAGTGTGATTTCAGTGAGTTCAAGACTGAAGGGGAGAAAAGGACTGGGTAACTTCACGAGTTTTGATGAAAATGGAAACAGAGAAATAGGGCATTAACTGGAAGAGGTTTTGGATTCGAGATAGTTGTTACTTAAAGGTGTTTTCTTTGTTGCTTTTTTAAACATGGAAGAAATTTAATAGTATGCTTGAATGTTAAAGAGAAAAATAAATGGGTAATTCAGGAGGGAGAGAGGAGAATCGCTGGTGTTGTGCCCTTGAGAACCTGGAATGAGAATCTGTGGGCCACAGAAGGGCACGTTTAAGCAGCCGCTTGGACGGCTGGGTCATGGTCATGGTGATGGGAGGATAGGTAGGGCTAAAGGGGACAGGTCAATGGAATGTTACTGAGTGCATGTGAATGCTACTGTTCATGATTTATGTTTTCTCAGTGAAATAGAGAAAGATCATCAAGCCAGGCGCAGTGGCTCATGCCTGTAATCCCAGTACTCTGGGGGACTGAGGCAGGTGGATCACCTGAGGTCAGGAGTTCAAGACCAGCCTGGTCAACATGGTGAAACCCTGTCTACTAAAAATACAAAAAAAGTTAGCTGGGTGTGATGGTGCGTGCCTGTAATCCCAGCTACTTGGGAGACTGAGGCAGGAGAATCGCTTGAAGCAGGGAAGCAGAAGTTGCAGTGAACCAAAATCACGGCATTGCACTTGCAACAGAGTGAGACTGTGTCTCAAAAAAAAAAAAAAAAAGAAAAGAAAAAGATCATTGAAAATTGAGAATATAGGTGAAAGTTTTTTTAAAGATTTGAGGAGAGGAGTGAGAGTAAGAACTAATAACTTAAAAGAATAGGAGAAATTGATTGAAAAATGAAGAGGGATCATGCCTTCGAGGATTACCAAAGCTAGAATTTTGGTTTGTTTGTTTGACCTGGCAATGGGGTGAGGAGAGGGAGAAATGCTTTTAGTCAAGCTTGTTTTATTCACATACCATTCTCTTAATAAAGTTTTTATTCTTTATTTTAGAAGTTCAAGGTAAATAAGCACACTGTGCTATTAGTTAAAATAAATATTTTCCCGTAACATCCTAAAAGAATCATGAGCATCCTACACTTATTTAAACCTTTTTTGTTTCTAAACTTGTATTGATGCTAAAAATGTTTGAAGGAATGAAATTCTCCTGAAGATTGAATCAGTAGGCCCTAATCCACAAACCAGTTCTTTCCTGTGAGATTCTTCTCCAGAACCTTTTAACCGTGAAGGATTCCTTCAACTTACTTTGCATGAACTTATGAAGACAGTGCTTGGGAAAAGCTAACTATTTTTCCTTTCTTTTAATAGAAACAGAAAAAAAAAAAAATGTTAAAAGATGATACTAGTATCTACCAAGTGGCATATGTGCCATTTTACTATCACAAAATAATTGAATGAATGAGAGTTATGATCAGTAGAATCATAAAATGTTAGAACTAGAAAGCGTCTTCTAGATCATCGAATACATTTAATTCATAAAAGATAAAACAAAGATCTAGAGATGTAAGAAGTTTGCTGATAATCTCAAACCTGCTGATGAACTTAAAGATTGCTTTACAATTAGCCTGATGCCCTTTTCACCGATCACCATCCATCTTTTTTTGTCTTTAATCCATTTCTTTGTCTTAAATTATTTAGCAAGTTGTTATTCAATAATATAATTGCTCACATTACTGAGTTATGAAATTGCTTGTACAGTAATTAAGAAACCAGTACTCGTCCAGTGGAGTCCTTTGCTCTGTGGATGCTATCACATGTAATGGACTGAATAGTATGTCGTATCTTCCCAGAATCTCAAAGTATGACTTTATGCAGAATTATGGTCTTCACAAATGTAATGAAGGTAACGATCAAGATAAGATCTTACTGGATTAGGGTGAGCCCTGAATCCATAGGGAGTGTCCTTACAGGAGACAGAAAAAAACAGAATACACAGGTATACAGAAAAAGCAATGGGCAGATAGAGGCAGAGACTGGAGGATACATCTGAATATCAAGGAATGACAGTGGTTACCAGAAACCACCAGAAATTAGATGTGAGGCTTGGGCTGTTTTCTCCTTCAAACTTACTGGAAGGAACCAACCTTGCTGACACCTTAATTTCAGAGCCTCCTGAACTATGAGACAATACATTTCTGTTGTTTTAAGCCACAGTTTGTGGTGATAGTCCTAGAAAACCAATATACTGTAGAAGAAAATACCAAAGCCTATGACCTGGAAAAGCAGTAAAATAGAGGAAAAAGAAAACAAAGGAAAACCAGTTCATTAATCTATAGCCATTAGTAAGCACTACCATGATGTCTCCCACTCAGTTGATAAACATGTCCTTTGTTCATTGGAGTTGAACTAGAAAAATGAGGTGTTTTTTTTTTTTTTTTTTAAATAATGTATAACAGCTCCACAGTCTACATTACAAAGGCCGTGTGATGCCATGTTACTAGAGAACCCTCCAGAATTTGTCATATATTTTTACATGCCAATACTGAAAACTATTTCTTTTATCAATACTGCCTGAGAACTGTGACACATAATATGGATAAAAGAGCAATTACTTAAAAACGAGACACTCTGTACCCGTTTCTGTGCTAAGGAGCTTTACATAGGTGAGCTCATTTAATTACAAAACATCAGCATTGGCATGTGTATTAGTTTGTCATTGCTGTATAAAAAGTGACCACAGATTTAATGGCTTAAAACAACACACATTTATTACCTCACAGTTTTCTTGGGTCACAAGTCTGGGAACGGCTTAAGAGGGTCCTCTGCTCAGGCTCTCAAGGTTGCGGTGCAGGTATCGGCTGCCCTATGTACATCTGAGGCTCAGGGTCCTCTTGCGAGCTTATTCTACTTGTCAGCAGAATTCAGTTTTTTGTTTTTTTGTGTTTTTTTTTTTTTTTTTTTAATGTGCTTGTAGAACTGAGATTCCTGGTATTTATTATTTTTTTGGCTACGGGCTATGGGTGCTGTCAGCAACTAAAGGGTCCTGGTCGTGTGGTCCTTCCACAGGTCGTTCACAACATAGATGCATCCTTTTCCCCAGGCCAGCAGGAGATTGCCTGCATCTCTCTCACTCTCTCTAACTCTGGCCCGGATTTAAAGACCTCATTAGATTAGGTCATATCGATTTAAAAGCCAACTAACAAGGGACTTTTTATTTTAAAGGACAGGGCCTTGCTCTGTCACCCACGCTGGAGTGCAGTAGTATGATGATAGCTCACTGCAGCCTTGAACTTCTGGGCCCAAGTAGTCCTTCCACTTCAGCCTCATGAGCCGCTGGGACTAGAGATATGTGCCACTACGCCCAGCTAAGTGGTTTTTTTTTTTTTTGTAGAGACAAGGTCTCATTCTGTTATGTAGGCTGGTCTCAAACTCTTGGGATCAAGCAGTCCTCCTGCCTCAGCCTCCTAAAGTACTGGTATTATAGGTATGAGCCACCCTGTCCAGTCTAATTAGGGATCTTAATCATATCATTCCCATGTAGCGTAACCAAATCATGTGAATAAAATCCCAGAATATCTGCAAGTTCTTCTCACACTCCAAGGGAGGAGGTGATGCAAGAAGTGTCCACCAAGAGATGGGAATCTTGGAACCAATTTAGAATTCTGCCTACTATACAGCATTCCTAACAATTAATGTTTATTGATTCCTAGTGTGTAGTTTCATGCGTAATTCTCAGGTTTAGAATATTAGTCCTGGAAGGGATTTTGGAGATGGTTGGCTTGCTGTTCTGGCTCCTTGCTTGCATTTCCTCCTTTCTTTAGCATTTCTTTTCATTTAATATGTTTTTAGAATCATAAACTTAGAACATGACCCCAGTGATTTCATTTTTGTGTTCTCATTTATTAGAAATGGCTTGGCTGTAGAAACTACCATCAGAGTGAACAGGCAACCTACAGAATGGGAGAAAATTTTTATAATCTACCCATCTGACAAAGGGCTAATATCCAGAATCTACAAAGAACTTAAACAAATTTACAAGAAAAAAAAATCAACCCCATCAAATAGTGGGCAAAGGACATGAACAGACACTTCTCAAAAGAAGACATTTATGCAGCTAACAGACACATGAAAAAATGCTCATCACTGGCCATCAGAGAAATGCAAATCAAAACCACAACGAGATACCATCTCACACCAGTTAGAATGGCGATCATTAAAAAGTCAGGAAACAACAGGTGCTGGAGAGGATGTGGAGAAATAGGAACACTTTTACACTGTTGGTGGGACTGTAAACTAGTTCAACCATTGTAGAAGACAGTGTGGCAATTCCTCAAGGATTTAGAAGTAGAAATACCATTTGACCCAGCCATCCCATTACTGGGTATGTACCCAAAGGATTATAAATCATACTGCCATAAAGACATATGCACACATATGTTTATTGTGTCACTATTCACAATAGCAAAGACTTGGAACCAACCCAAATGTCTATCAATGATAGACTGGATTAAGAAAATGTGGCACATATACACCATGGAATACTACACAGTCATAAAAATGGATGAGTTCATGTCCTTGGTAGGAACATGCATGAAGCTGGAAACCATCATTCTGAGCAAACTATCGCAAGGACAGAAAACCAGACACTGTATGTTCTCTTTCTCACCCATAGGTGGGAATCGAACAATGAAAACACTTGGCCACAGGATGGGGAACATCACACACCGGCGCCTGTTGTGGGCTGGGGGAAGTGGGGAGGATTAGCATTAGGAGAGATACCTAATGTAAATGATGAGTTAGTGGATGCAGCACACCAACATGGCACATGTATACATATGTAACAAACCTGCACATGTACCCTAGAACCTAAAGTATAATAATAATAATAGTAATAATAATAATAATAATAATAATAATAAAAAGAAAAAAGACTTGGCTTTCCTTAGATTTCACTTCAGAACAGCAATACCGAGAGTGAGACTGAGTTATATATTTTATGAATCATATTAAATAGAGTAAGGTAGTATGTTTTAGAGTTCTGATAACATATATACTTGTTCGCTTGCATTTTAGAAGATTAGTAGAAGAAAACGGTTCTTCATTTCTAGGACTAAAAATATTTATCTGAGATAATTGAATCATGGGGGTGGTTTCCCCCATACTTTTCTCATAGTAGGGAATAAGTCTTACCAGATATGATGGTTATGTAAATGGGAGTTACTCTTCAATTTTTTGCCTGCCACCATGTAATAACATCTGATTTTGCTCCTCATTCGCCTTCTGCCATGATTATGAGGCCTCCGCAGTCATGCAAAACTGTGAGTCCATTAAACTTCTTTTTCTTTATAAATTAACCAGTCTAGGGTATGTCTTTATTAACAGCGTGAGAACAGACTAATACACAATATATGATTGAAAAGCACTAAATGTATACATTTTGAGAACTGAGAGAATTTGCAGTAAAGAAATGATACTTGAATTACAGTAGAACATAGCAGGAATTCCCCATACATTTTGAAAAGGGCAAAAGGGAATAATAATATTAAGGGAAACAGTAAAAGATACTTTATGTGAGCTGAAATTTTAACTCAGAATATTTGGCATGAAGTTATTTTGCTTCTAGATGACATAATATTGTCATCGATAATATGCGTATATTGAGACCACGACCATCAAAGAGGTACTTCTGTCAAAAATAACCTCAGCATGCAAACAGTCAGATATTTGCTTTGGTCTGTCATTTATCTGGTCTGTTGGCTGTCTGGCTATGAAAACGTGTCTGTCTAGTTTGTTTTTTGAGGTGTAATCTAGCTCCAAAACTTCTAGTTGAGTGTTATTTTCACTGTTCCAACCCATCACTGCTTTATGTAGAAGCAAACTTCTTTTTTTTTTTTTTTTTTTTTTTTTTGTTGGCAAACAGTTTGAGAATGACATGGAGCAAGCCTTTTGCCTATATGTTAGAGAATTTCCAAGCAAACTTAAAATTACCTAATATAGTTAACTGGGAAGCATGATTAAACTTAAATTTAATTGATTAGTCTTTTCTTTATAAAAAGACTAGATACAACAGCTCCAAGAAACATCTGTAATATTTCAAAAGAAAAACCTCAGCTCTACCGCTGACTCTACATACACACACTCAGAGAAATGAGCAGAATGAAGAGCTAAGCAATTTGTACTTAGTGCATAATTTATTTGTTTAGCGCAATGAGCTGCTATGCAAAATTTAGAATAAAATTTTTGTGTTATTAACAATAAGAAAACATAGAAAACAACTTCAGACCTTGAGGCTGGGGATAAGGCTGGGAGCTAGGATTACAAGCTAAGCTATAAACTTGGTCTCTTATTTCTCTTTTGTTCCACTTCTAAATAATTGATAATTACTGAATTCTAATCGTTGTTCCTTTAGCTAGCTTTCTAGGGATACCAGTCTAAATTGTGGACTCCCCTGCCCCTGAAACCACCCTTATCTAGAATGTACATTTTCTTCTACTTCTTACTGAATTGTCTTCAGATACACTCCATTTCTGGAATTTATCTTTTGCCAACTACAGCCAAATATTTCATTACAGAATTGATTTTATTTTTTCCTCCATGGACATATCCCATAGATACTACCCACCCAGCGTGACACCTGTTAAATTGTTCAATAAATCATTCTCTTACTCAGTTGCCTTGCCACCATTCAGGAGAAACCCGGGGTCATTGATCCTGATGCAGTCTCTCTGGAAGATCTATTTCACCAATCAACAGGGACTTTTCAACTGTCCCACTGAATTCTTCCAACAGTTCTCAAATGATACACGGAATCATGTGCTTTTCCAAGGGGAAAGAAAGTTTTGACAGTTTTAACTTCAGAAGAAAGAAATCTGTGACAAGTCGCTCTAGCCTCTTCTGTACTTTTCTCCAGGCCCTCTTGTACCTCTGCAGCATCACTGATTTCCATGTGAGTGCTTTCAACAAGTTTTCATGATCCTTTTGCTTATTGTAAATCAATCATTGATGATCAGCAAGGGCTTTGTTAGGCCACAAACCGATTTCTATTGGGTCTGGCTTTGTGCGCCTAGTCACAGGAACAAGAACTTCATTTCATGGTTGTCTTAAAAATAATGTTAGGCACATCATCAGTCTTTTTTAAAAGTTTTTTAATTTGAAAGCTAAATTGGTACCATTGACTTAGTGCCTGACCCTTGCATTTTTCAGTAAGTTCTTAAATATTGACAGCTAGATTTAAGACCAAGGGTATACTCTAAATGCTAACAAAGGCGTGCCAGAGAGTTGCTAAAATCTATCTCACACAGCATCTGCTCTAACACGTTGTTGGAAGACCAGAAATGCACTTGAGATAATAGAACTTCAAAAAAGGCTAATACTTATTATTCAAGAAGTGTCAGCACGACAAGGCATTTATTCATCAAGGTTCCTCATGTGCTTATTTTCATCTTAATTATGACACAAACCTAAAATTCTTAAGCATTCTTCAAAAAACCACCACCATCAGCCTGCTGTATGAGAAGCAAATCAAAGCCAGACCCTGGGGTTAAATAAAAGAATGTTTGAAGGCTTGTTAAGAATCTCTAATTGCACCGTTGACATTATACTATTCTTTTAAAACAATTGGAGTAAAATAAAAATAATCTGAAACTGGGGCATTACATTTTCCTAACAAGATACAAATTTTTAAAATAAAAGGAAGATTTCTCTTAGATTTGAATGAATCTCAAATGTAGTATAGTTAATTTCATTTATGAGCTGAACATGTAATATAGCTGGCCTTTTTTAAATATATAATTTTATAATATATAATATTATAACATGTAATATAGCTGGAATTATTTAGGAGTGGAACATTAATCTGAATTGGATAACTTTAACATTACAGTGTTATTAGCAGGTATCACTTTTGGGGATTAAGCCTTCTGGACCTTCCCAACAGAAAACTCATTAAGGTGCACATTAAATTAATAATCTTAGGGGGTTACATAATTACTGTATCCATAGTTCAATAAATATTTAAGTCATCCTTAGCTTTAAGAGGGTTTTCTTTGATCGGTAGTTTGTATATAATTAGAGCCATTTAAATTTTCTTTATTTTTTTTTTTGTATATTTTACAAAGTAATAGAAAGTACTTTGCTTTGAATGTAGTATAAGTTTTGCTTATATGTTTAGATTTGATATTATCAATAACGCATGAGTTAGAAACATACCTGGAAAATGCTGTGAAGTTATGATTTAATCTCCAAGGAGTAGTTCTGCATAAGGAAGTAGATGCTAGGGCTGAGTTAATTTCTGGGCAAATGTATGCATAAGAAATAATCTTACTATACCAAGAAATATTCTAGCCTCTGCATAAAGCTGTCAGGGAAGTCTTTGTGGTACACTTATAATTCACAAACAAACAAATCTGCAAACAAACAGATCCTTGAACACAGATGCTTTTAGACCAAACTACAGTCTAGGAAACAAATCTGATGCTAACTGTTTTTGTAAGACTAAGAATGGTTTTAACAGATGAGCATTTGTGATAGATTTGAGAGTAAGGAGCTCTAACTTTGAACTCCAATTATGTGAAATTCTATTTCCCTCATACATAAGTTCCATTCTTCTCATCAGTAGACTTGTATTAGCAAATTTTAAAAACTTTTCAATTATTGTGATTGCATTTGTTTTATTTTTTTACTGATGCATAATAGATGGACATAGTTTGTGGGTATATATGATAATTTAATAAATTTGTGTAACTTGTAAAGATAAAATCAATGTACTTGGGATATCCATCACCTTAAATATTTGTCCTGAATGTTTCTTTTGTAGGTATTTTAAAATATATAAGAGAAGAAATTTTATTTATTTATTTTGAGACGGAGTTTCGCTCCTATTACGCAGGCTGGGGTGCAATTGTGCAATCTCAGCTCACCACAACCTCCTAGTCCTGTGTTCAAGAGATTCTCCTGCGTCAGCCTCCCAAATAGCTGGGATTACAGGCTTCCGTGAGCATGCACAGCTAATTTTTGTATTTTTAGTAGAGATGGGGATTCACCATGTTCGTCTCGAAATCCTGACCTTGTGATCTGTCCCCCTAGGCCTCCCGAAGTGCTGAGATTTATGGGCATGAGCCACTGTGCCCGGCCAATATTTTTTATTTTTTTAATTTACTTTAATTTTACATTCTGGGATACATGTGCAGGTTGTTTAGGTTTGTTAAACAGGTAAACGTGTGCTATAGTGGTTTGCTGCATCTATCAACCCATCACCTCGATATTAAGCCCTTCATGTATTAGCTATTTATCCTGATGCTGTCTCCCCCACAACCTCCAGTGACAGGTCCCAGTGTGTGTTGTTTCCTTCCCTGTGTCCATGTGTTTTCATTATTCAGTTCCTGCTTATAAGTGAGAACATGTGGTGTTTGGTTTTCTGTTCCTGTTAGTTTGCTGAGGATAATGGCTTCCAGCTCTATCCATGTCCCTGCAAAGGACATGATCTTGTTTCCTTTTATGGCAGCATAGTACTCCCTGATGTATATATACCACATTGTCTTTATCCAATCTATCATTGATGGACATTTGGATGGATTCCATGTCTTTGCTACTGTAATATATATATATATATATATATATATATATATATATATATATATATATGACATCTGAATATATATTCATATAGACATATATTTGAATAAATATATAAGATTAGTGATGTTAACTATGGTTACCCTACTGATCTATGTATCACTAGGTCTTATTTCTTCTATCAAACCATGCATTTATACCCATTAATTAACTTTTCTTCATCACCCCTTCCTCTAACCCTTCCTAGCCTCTGATAACCACCAATCGACTCTCAATTATTGTGATAGCATCTGGAATTTCATCAGTACATATTTGTGAAAATGGTTTTATATTTTGTTTTAGAAGTACCTATATAGCCTTGATTTTGCCTCTTGATTCCCAATCTTAAAATGTTTACCGTCTGGCCTTTTGCAGAAATAGTATACCCACTTCTGTTTTAGAGCAACATGCGAATTTATACTGAAGGACCCCAGTCGGTTGAGAGCAACAACTTTGTATTCAAAAAAGGCTAAACTGAGTTCAGGAACTACTGTTTATGAGATCTATGATCTTGGGCAAGTTGTTTGCACTCACCAAACTTTAATTAATTCACCTATCAAGATATGTCATAGGATTACAATAGAGTTAACAATAATGACACCTATTTCATAGGGTAACTTTAAAGATTAAATTGCCAGGCACATAGAAAGATACAAATCATAATTATTTATGGTAGCAAAACAAATATTCAGATATTTAACCTGGTTATATATGGAAATTCAACACTTGGCAATCCCCAAGGAAAGTCATGATCACAGAAGGCAAATCTACTTCCAAATACTTCACATGAGAGTTTGAAGCATACACTCCTCCTTTATCAGTTTTGTTTGTTTGTTTAATTTTTGTTTGTTTTTCCCTTGCTAATGATTAAGGGTTAGATTTAACAAGGCATTATGATCAATTACATCCTGTGATAAGTCACATGTTTGATATATGGGTACCTACCAAGCAAGAGGCTTTCTGGAAAGGAACCCCTCCCACCCCAAACCTTTGGACCTGATCCAAGGTGTGTTTTTTCCAGAAGCCTGATGTCTTCACCTCTATGGACCTAGGAAGTGCCAGACAAGTTTGCCCGCTAGAAATTGTCCCCATGTCCAGTTACCCAGTAATCCGAGTGCTTGACTGTATTAACTAGCTTTCATGTAGAAAGACTGAGATCCCCTCTCACCTGTATCTCCTGGATGGCCCCCTGCATTTATCTCCTGTTGATCTCTGGTCTGCATGGAAAAGGGAAGTTACTCTGCACTAATTCTTCATAGCCGACTTCTGTGAAGCAAGAGGGATACCAGGCCTTGTTTTAAAAGATGAACCCTGACACCACTAACAAGTACCTGGTAAGGACTCTTTTCTAAACTACCGGAGTGCACTTTTTGCCCAAGGAGATCTCCTTAGAGGAGCGGTAGGGAGGAAATCCAGGGGCAATGCGGGGCATGGGAAGTGTCCAACTGAGAAATTGCGACTCCTGGAAATGGGCATCGTTTTTTCCCCCCCCTCTCTCTCAAAAAAGCCACAGGGAAGGTTAAGTGGACCTCTCTTTTGTGCAGTATGACGTTATATATCCTATAGCCCTAAGGAAGAATTTCAGAGGAGCATGTTCTTGGTCACCGAGTGAAACTTACATAAAACAAGTAATGAAATGGAGTATGTTAAATTATCAATTCTTTAACCTGATGATACTTCAGCATCTAGGAACTCTGAATCTTAGCAATTGCAATGATTACAGAAAGGTTTCCATTTGCAATAGCACGACTTTTTGTGTGTGGAAAATAAAATAAACCAAACAGAATAAATTATCCAAAATATTTCCCATCGGTATTCCTTAACATCACAAGGTACTGTGTCTTCTTTAATGTAAAGAGATTGAACATGTGGTTGATATGCTTTATGGTGGCTGTATTTCCCCGAGATGAATAACTTGCCTTTTATGAATATTTCAAAAACAGATGAGAGATCTATTTGCATACCTCATTAATGATCCCTTTTTTAAAGTAGGAACATGTTTCCAATTTTATATATCCATAAACATCTCTTTTCATTATGTGAATGAAAAATAATATATCGTCTGCCAGAATTTATTCTTGGGTACCAGTGTTTGAAAAATCTAAATTATGCTAAAGATTTCAACGTTTAAAATGACTGAATTACAATAGTGATATTACTCATAATGTGTTGATAGCATATTAGGCTCTTATTTTCTTGCTTTGGTTCTTCTATTTTCATTTCACTTGGCCACCATCCCCTTTCTGTCTTGCTGTTATTTGTGCTTTCTAATCTGAAAATGACAGAAATATGATGCTAAGGAAGAATGTTTTATTTTTAGACATTCGATAAAACAGTATTTTCTTTAAAAAATATATTTGTTATTACAGATGAAGATTTCTCTTAGAGGGCTTTTCTTTTTCCTCTTTCTTTCTTTTTCTTTTTTTTCTTTTTTTTTTTTTTTTTTTTTTGAGGCAGAGTCTCACTGTCACCCAGACTGGAGTGCAGCCGCACGATCTTGGCTTACTGCAACCTCCTCCTCCCAGGTTCAAGCAATTCTCATGCCTCAGCCTCCTGAGTAGCTGGAATTACAGGTGCATGCCAACACACCTGGCTATATTTTTGTATATTTTTGTATTTTTAGTAGAGACAGGGTTTCACCATGTTGGTCAGGCTAGTCTCAAACTCCTGACCTCACACGATCTGCCTGCCTCACCCTCCCAAAGTGCTGGGATTACAGGCATGAGTCACTGTGCCTGGCCTAGAGGGCTTCTTTTTCTTATTCTTACTCTTCCTTTATATGATATAACATGTCACAACTGAGGAAAAAAACAAATAAACTATTTTTTATGTCTAAGGCACAATCTTCAGCCCACCCACTGCTACTCAGAATGATAGAACACTAACTACGAGTGTCAGTAAACTCAGGTGAAATGTAATTATTTGTGTTCATAATAACCCTAATATAAATTTTATGGAAGGAAATGCATGCATGACTTCACTTTTCTCCATTCATTCTAAAGACATTTATTGAGTGTCTGCTATGCATTAGAAACTCTACAAGGCACAAAAGTTACCAAAATGAATGAACCGGTTCAGTTCTCATAAATTCAAATAAGATTAATTCAATAATTAGGGGAAGAGTCATGCATTATAAAAGTATACATGTTAGGCCTTGAGAGCACATAAGAGGAGCATAGATTTTATGATTAGGGAAAGCTTCTCAGAAGAGGTGATATATGAACTGAGTTTCCAACAATAAATAGGAGTTAGCTGGGAGAAAAGAGGAATGTCATTCCCTAAGCAGCATATGTGAAAATTCAGATAGCCAGACTGCTCTTGGGACTTTATATACTGAGTAATAAGAGAGAAGTCTGAAAGTGTAGGCTGGAAATTAGAGAGTTTCTATTTACCTTAGAATTAAGAACTTTGAAGAAGTTTAAGAAAGGAATGACTATAGGGAAAGATGAAATTTTCATTTTCTTATAAATGAGTGTCATGCAGACACAACCTTTCGCATGTGTGAGCCCAGACTTTGGCTTGTCTTTCACCTTTTTATGGAAGTTTCTTTTTCCCACACACAATAGTTTTCAATTTTAAGATAAACATATTTGTGAGAACTTTTATGTATGGCTTATTTACGTCCTTAATATTTTATAAAATCTGGATATGTTTATGGAATTTAATGTGTACAAGCTCCTACTTCACTTCCCTAACTCTATAGGGCATACAGAGTTAAGTGACTTGGTGCTTAGATTGCCTTTTTAGTGGTTAAGCAGCACTAGAAGCCAGAATTTTTCATGTTCTTAGGTAAGTGTTCAGTGCAATTGAACACAGGGACCTTTCCCTGGACTACTTTTCCACTTCCAAGATCACAGTGAATATTCTAATAAGGTGTTTAAACAAATAATCACAGTTATAAACATACAGGTCCAAATTGGAATGATTTTAGGTATTAGTTCGTTAAACATGCAGCCGGTGCCAAAAAGCACACTATTTGTTCAGCTGCTCAGAAAGAACCTGTCGAATCATTAGAGGTGGTCATCAGTCAGATGATACCTCTGTTCCAAGTGGCAGCTGTACTTGTCTGGAGTGTAGAAAATCACCATGAAAATACCCTGTGGATTAACCATCTCATCTGCCTGTGCTATTAGAAGCAACTTGCGAATTTTCTTTATAAATCTGTCACTTTTCTTAGAGATTTCTCTCAGTAGCTACACCTTTGTAATCATTATAAATTCAACAGACATTTTCTATCAAAAAACTTAGTATCATTGAAGGAATGGATACTGTATCAATTCAATTAATTGTAATACATAAAAATATTTACATCTCTTTTTATTTACTAGCAATTTCTGAAGTAGAATATCAGGCTGATTCTAAAACATTCTGCTGAAAAATTATCCAAAGACGACTATATTATATTACTTTAGAAGAGTAGTCAGAAAAGATATTATAATACTAGACTACTGAGCTTATTATAGGAGGATAAATCCAAATAATAAATTATATCATTAATCTTAACTGGAGAAATGTAGTGACATTGAAGGGAAGGAGAATGAAATTCCTTTTCATTTACTCATCTTTTCAAAATTCCTCATTCCCACCTAGCCTCATTTTCTTTTCCCTTCCCTCCTTCCCTCCTGTTATGGTTTGGCTCTGTGTCCCCACCCAACTCTCATCTTGTAGCTCCCATAATTCTCATGTGTGTGAGAGGGAACCAGTGGGAGAGGATTGAATCATGGGGGCGGGTCTTTCCCGTGCACTTCCTGTGATAGTGAATGGGTCTCAGGAGATCTAATGGTTTTAAAAAATGGGAGTTTCTCTGTACAAGCTTTCTATTTGCTGCAATCCATGTAAGACATGACTGCCTTGCCTTCCACCATAGTTGTGAGGCTTCTCCAGCCACATGGAACTGTAAGTCTGATTAAACCTCTTTCTCTTATAAATTGCCCAGTCTTGGGTATGTCTTTATCAGCAGTGTGAAAACAGACTAATACACCTTCCCTCCTTTCCCCTCTCCTCCCCTCCCCTGTCTTTTGTTTCTTCCCTTCCCTTCCCTTCCCTTTTCCTTCTTTTTATATTAGACTTCTTTAGAAAACTGCAATAAAGAATTGCTGCTCCGTCTAAGCCCTAGCTCTCCATTACTGTTTCCTTTCTCTCACCCCCCACCCCAGGATCCTAAAGTTGAGGTGTATCTTTGTCATTCGCTTCTCGTGTGATTTTGCAAGGTATGTGTATGCCAAAGGCAGCATACACGTGCACTTATTCCAAACAAATTTATTATTGTTTATGTATGTCTTATGTTCATAAATGGTGTGATGCTGTTTTGTTCTGTATTTTCTCTTTAACTCAGCATGATGTTTTAGATTTATTTTTAATGCAGATTTTCATTTATGTTTATGTATGTATGTATTTATGTATGTATATATATATTTATGTCTGTATCCAATGACTGTCTACCATCTTGTGCACATATGATGGTTTCTACTTGGGGACAACATAGCCAGAGCTAGCTCATGAGGCATTTTTGTGAGAAATGATAGGTATCCACACTGCTTATATAAAACCCCATATCAAGTGTGCATGACTTGATGGACACAGAAAAAGTGAGTTCGGCCCTCACTTACTCCTTGGCTAAGCCCCCTTTTCCAGGACACACTTTGATGACATCAATACATCCTAGAATTAGAATCACTGGATCCTTGGGGATATATGACTATAACTTTACTTGGTATTAGCAAATTTCTCTCTAGTATGTTTATATCAGTTATCATCTTCTTAATAGAGTTAAACAACGTGATATTTCCCACATCCTTTCCAAACCTGCGTATTGTTAGATATTTTCTATTTGGTGGATGTGAAGAGGTACATTATTGTTTCCATAATATAATCGGTTCTAAGACACTTATAAAGACAAAATTTTTTCCGTAATGCCCAGGCTTGCCTTTCACCTTTTTATTAGAGTTTCCACCCCGACACAGTTTTAAATTTTAATTTTAAGACATATTTGCAAGAACTTTTATCTACGACTTATACTTATTAGACGTCTCGAGCTTAATCACTTGATGGCTGGAGAATGTGACAATTCTGGGAATCTACATAGGAGTGGTAGCTATGAGTTACTGTCCCATGTTAGACACCAAAGTCTATTCTAGTGTCTCAAACTGCACTGAGCACATACAGACTTTAAAATGATGGCAATACATGTGGTTATCATTTTTGATTCAAGATAGTTGCATCAATAGTGATAAAATATTGAGCTAGATACTTGGGGAAAAATGAAACATCCCAAAGCCAAGCTAAGTAAACAGATGAATAAAAGATTTAATGGTAAAATCATTTTACCATTTAACAGTAAAAAAAAAAAAAAAAACCCATTATGAAGATGCTGAAAGAAGATATAGGTGAATATTTTTGTAATCTTTGGGGTTCAAAAATGTTTATTAAATTTTATATGTAACTGGTGAGGGACAGTGACTCACACCTGTAATTCTAGCACTTTGTGAGGCCAAGGCATCTGGATCACCTGGATCACCTGAGGCTGGGAGTTCAAGACCAGCCTGGACAACATGGTGAAACCCCATCTCTACTAAAAATACAAAAATTAGCCAGGCGTGATGGTATGCGCCTGTAATCCCAGTTACTTGGGACGCTGAGGCAGGAGAATTGCTTGTACCTGGGAAGTGGAGGTTGCAGTGAGCCCAGATCGTGCCACTGCACTCCAGAGTTGGTGAAAGAGCAAGACTCTATCTCCAAAACAAAAACAACAACAACAAAAAAGAAAAACCAAAAAACAAAAAATGTTATGTAACTTGTAGGTCATAAATAAATTGTGATTAGATTTGAATACATAAGGGAAACATTTCTTGTGGCAAAACACTGTAAGATATGAATACAACAATGAAAGTAAAGAGAAATCTAAGAAAAAGATAAGAACTTTCTTTGAAACAAATCTGGCATACAAAGCATTTCTATTTTCATTAAACAAAAAATTTACAAACCACAAGAAAATAATTATATATTAATAGAAATGTTAATAATGCATACAAACAAGTTACTATTAAAGGATAAGTACAACTGTTAATATTCAAATATCTGGTCCTCTAGTAATTGCAAATAAAAACTGAGCTGTTAATATTTTGCCTACTAGATTAGGTAAAAATCAGGATTTATCAGATTAAACAAGATGAATTATTTAAAATATAATGAAAAAGGTGGTTTTATAAAGCTTGAAATACAACTTATATAGTAAACATTCAATTGATGATAGTTATGCAATTATAGCAGTGCTTGGGGATATGGGGAAAATAGCACTCACATCCTCTGAGGGGGTTTAAATTAGTATCGTCTCTGTTTCAAAAATATACTCTGCCTGCAATATAGAATTCATTGGTAAAATTAAGTGTAAGGTTAAATGTGTTAAAAACTTTCATCAAATCAGTGTTTATACCAGCCCCAAATTGGAAAGAGCTTAAATAATCACGATTAGATAATTTGGTAACATTAATTGTTGTGTATCAAAATAATCAAACAATATGATCCCTTACAAATTATACAGTTTTAAGTGGGAAACACTCTAAGATGGGTTTAGACTGTTTTATATATATATATATATATATATATATGTATTTTTTTTTTTTTTTTTTTTGAGGCAGGGTCTCAGTCTATCACCCAGGCTGGAGTGCAGTGGTGCAATCTCGGATCACTGCAGCCTCAACCTCCTGGGATCAAGTGATTCTCATGCCTTAGCCTCCCAAGTAGCTGGGACTACAGGCACACGCCATCAAACCCCACTAATTTTTGTATTTTTAGTAGAGAGGGGTTTTCACCATGTTGGCCAGGCTGGTCTCAAACTCCTGTCCTCAAGCGATCCACCTGCCTTGGCTTCCCAAAGTGCTGGGATTACAAGTGTGAGCTACCCCATCAGGACTATAATATAATATTTGTAAGATAATGTATTATATTTCATTGCTATTTAAATATATTAATATTACTAGTTCATATTATATAGTTTATAATAAATATGAACTATGTATGTATATTTAAATAAGGTAACATATGTTTGTGTGCATATATACATACATAATCTTTTCCATTGAGCAAACTTGACCTAGTAAAATTGATAAAGAAAACTGCTTTGTTTTTCTCAGATCAGTGCTTCGATCACAGTCTATCATATCGTCAATGGCTTTGGATGATATTTTTGACAGATCCCATATGCATCAGTCTGGGTCACATCAGCAAACAGATGGCGCAGTCAACATTGAAATATAAAGGAGTTTAATAAGGTGGTGTTTACAGAGATAATGGTAAGATCAAGGGAACTGAGAAGAAATCCTGAAGCACCCAGGGACTCCTGACAGTGGGAGCTAATGAGCTGTAGCCCTGCAGAGGTAGGGTTAGAGAGATGAAGCGATAGCTGGGGGACCCCACAGGGATCATCACCATGGATAAGAAACACAGGCACTAGCTAGCTATACCCATGGTGTAAGTGTAAGTGAAATAAATACCTCGACTGACCTTTCCTCCCTGTCTCTACTGCTCTGCTGTCGCCTCATTGGCTGGGTATAATCAGAAGCTGAAGACATGGGAGCCCAGGTCATGGAGTGTGTGGAGTTCACTCTCCTGGGCAAGAAGCAGGAAGAAAAGTGCAAAAAATGCATTAGATGTGCAAACGGAGTAACCAGTACAGTACAGCTTCTTGGAGAATTTTAGGCATACAGTTACCTCATTTTCAAGTTTCAACATTCAGCCAAGTTTATACAAAAATGCAAACCTCACATTTAGCTTAAAACTACTCCATCTCCACCCCATGGCATTCAGGCTGCCCTGAACTCCATATTGTACAGCCTTTTTGTCTCCTCCTCTGCCCATCGTTTTGCCTCTGGCTTCTCCAGGACAGAGGCAGGTCTTGTGGGATATGAATTAAGAGGACATAGACCTTTATACTCAGTTAGTGTTGTTTCTTGCTCTAGAGCAACTGAAAACTACTTCCCATCATGGCAAGCATCCAGAATGATCATTCATTTATGGGCTACTTAGTAGGATAGTTACGGACCATCACCTGGCAAACCATATCCTTGACATGATCCATGCCCCCTTCTGCTGCTGTTTGGAGACATCCTCAGCTTCTGTCCTTTGGTGATGTCAGGATATTAGTGTCTGCATAGGCCACCTGTCTGAGTTACCTTTCCACTAATTTACAGCTTTGTATGTTGTAGAAAACTGGTAGGAAAGCATGTGATTCATTTCCACAGTAATGCAAATTGTTTCTGGTAGAATGCAATTGATTATTGCCCCATGGATTCTTGCCAGTTTTGCATGTATTAAAGTATAATTTCAACATTCTTGATGGGTTTTTATATTTGTCTGTTCTTTGGATTCCCTTCGTGACCTTTTACTGATTCTATCATGAGCAAATGAGATAAAACCTTTGATTAAGTGTTTCTTTTGTAAGAGAGTCATGATGTCATGGTTTTTTTAAATTTTTTTCTTTAAATGCTTTTTAACAATATAGCATAAATGTTAACTTCTAGTATCTACTTGTTCTAGCGGGTAGTGTTCTTCCTGGATGACTTAGTCATATCTGACTGTTTTCTTCTGGTCGATGGGAATTCATGTACTCTTGGCCCACCTTGCTACCACTCCTGTACTCTTGTCTCATTCCTCTGTTCAGAATAACTCCAGACAGGCGGGGGCCAAGGAGGAAGCTTTATTTATTTTGAAGGCACACTCAATTTCTCAAGCCCTATGCTTTGTTTTTCAGTTGGACCCTTTTCTCTTGGCTCAGAAGGAGATTAGGAGAATAAATATTCTCCCTTTTTTCATAAAGAGGACAACAGGAATACTGCAGTACTGTTCATATTATAACTTACACATTCTACAGTCATCTCCATCTTAGACCCCTGACTCAATAGTCTTCCCTTTCATTTTCAGAGTCAGTTAGCTGTTGTTGCAGATGGAATTCCCAGGAAAGCAGGCTCTGATAGGAAGAGTACTATGCTAACTGATTGGAATTACTTTGAACTTAAGTGATGAAGCGAAAAAAGCAGGATTTGGGAAGGAGAGAGGTCTAGCTGTGATACAGTCTCTGTAAAGGCCTTAATAGCTCTTGTGGAAAGCTCTGAGGCTGGGAAGGCCATTTAGAGTTTTCCTAATTTGATTAAAGAAGGCTGGTCCTTTTAAGTTCTTCATCATTCAGTTAATGGATGTACGTGGCCTCTGGGAAGGGGTGTGACGTTAGAAGTGTAGCTCTCTTTAGCCAAGGACAAGTTGTGTCGGGAGGCACTCTAGCGGCCAAAAGTCAGAATTTGGGAAAATGAGTGTCTTGTCGTGGAGTGGGTAGGCCCACGAATGATAATACGGCTATCTTTTATCATGCATACCATTATAGAACACTTTGATGTATTTTTAATTTTTTTAACTTTTTTTAGGTTCAGGGGGACCTGCGTGGGTTTTTTATATATGCAAATTCATCTCCTTGAGATTCCTTGTACAGATTATTTCATCACCCAGGTAGTAAGCCTAGTACCCAATAATTTTTTTATTTTTTGTAATCCTCTCCCTCCTCCCAACCTCCACTCTCAAGTAGGCCGCAGTGTGTCTGTTGTGACCCTCTTTGTGTCCATGGGTTCTCATCATTTAGCTCTCATTTGTAAGTGAGAAGATGCAGTGTTTGGTTTTCTATTCCTGTGTTAGTTTGCAAAGGATAATGGCCTGCAGCTACATTCATGTTTCCACAAAGGACATGGTCTCATTCCTTTTTATGGCTACACAGTATTCCATGGTGTATATGTGTGTGTGTATGTATATATATAGACATATGCACACACACACACATATATATACACATACCACATTTACTTTATGCAGTCTGTCATTGGTGGACATTTAGGTTGATTCCATGTCTTTGCAATTTTGAATAGTGCTGCAATGAACATGCACGTACGCGTGTCTTTATGGTAGAGTGATTTATATTCCTTTGGGTATACAGCCAGTAGCAAGACTGCTGGGTGGAATGCTAGTTCTGTTTTTAGGTCTTTGAGAAATTGCCAGACTGCTTTTCACAATGGTGGGACTAATTTATTATCCAAACAGTGGTATATAAGCATTTCCTTTTCTCTGCAACTTTGCCAGCATCTGTTATACTTTGACTTGTTAACAATAGACATTCTGACTGGTGTATGATGGTATCTCATTGTGGTTTTGTTTTGTCACTAATGATCAGTGATATTGATATATTTTTCATAGGCATTGTTGGCTACATGTATGTCTCCTTTTGAAAAGTGTCTACTTGTGTTCTTTGCCCAGTTTTTAATGGGGTTGTTTGTTTTCATATAAATTTGTTTAAGTTGCTTATAGATGCAGGATATTAGACCATTGTCAGAGGCGTAGTTTGCAAATATTTCTCCCATTCTGTGAATTGTCTGTTTACTCTGCTGATAGTTTATTTTACTGTGCAGAAGTTCTTAAGTTTAATTAGAACCCATCTATCAATCTGCTTTTGTCGCAATTGCTTTTGGCATATTTGTCATGAAATCTTTGCCAGTTTGTATGTCCAGAATAGTATTACTTAGGCTGTCTTCCAAAGTTTTAATAGTTTGGGGTTTCACATTTATGTCTTTAATCTATCTTGAGTTGATTTTTGTATATGGTGTAAGGAAGGGGCCCAGTTTCAATCTTCTGCATAAGACTAGTCAGTTACCCCAGCATCATTTATTGAATAGGGAGGGCTTTCTTCATTGCTTATCTTTGTCAGCTTTGCTGAAGATCAGATGATTGTAAGTGTGTGGCCATTTCTGGGCTTTGTATTCTATTTCATTGGTCTATTCATCTGTTTTTGTACTAGTAACATACTGTTTTGGTTACTGTAGCTCTGTAGTATAATTTGAAGTCAGGTAATGTGATGTCTCCAGTTTTGCTAGGATGGCCTTGGCTATTCAGACTCTTTTTTTGTTTGTTTGTTTGTTTCCATATGAATTTCAAAATAGTTTTTTCTAGTTCTGTGAAGAATGTCATTGATAACTGGATAGGAATGGCATTGAATCTATAAATTGCACTAAACAGTATGACCATTTTAATGATATTGATTCTTCCTATACATGAGCATGGAATGTTTTTCCAGTTGTTTGTGTCATCTCTGAATTATTTGCAGATACATTCACAGCTGAATTCTACCAGACATACAAAGAGCAGCTGGTACCATTCCTACTGAAACTATTCCAGGAAATTGAGGAGGAGAGACTCTTCTCTAACTCATTCTATTAGGCCAGCATAATCCTGCTATCAAAACCTGGCAGATAGAATAGAAATAGAAAACCTCAGGCCAATATCCTTAATAAACATGAATGCAAAAAGTCATCAACAAAATACTAGCAAACCAAAGCCAGAAGCACTTCAAAAAGCTAATCCACTATGATCAAGTAGACTTCATCCCCACGATGTAAGGTTGGCTCACAACATGCAAATTAATAAATGTGATTCATCATATAAACAGAAGACAAAAACCACATACCTCAATAGTTACAAAAAGGGATTTCAATAAAATTCAACAACTATTCAGGTTAAAAACTCTCAATAAACTAGTTATTGAAGGAATGTACCTCAAAACAATAAGAGCCATCTATGATAAACCGACAGTCAACATCATACTGAATGGGAAAAAGCTGTGTCCCTTGAAAAATGACACAAAACAAGGATGTCCTCTCTCACTACTCCTATTTAACATAGTATGGTAAGTCCTGGCCGAGCAATCAGGCAAGAGAAAGAAATAAAGGGCATCCAATTAAGAAGAGAGGAAGTCAAATTGTCCGTATTTGCAGATGACTTGATCCTACATCTAGAAAACCCCATATTCTTGGCCCAAAAGCTCCTTAAGTTGATAAACAAACTTCATCAAAGCCTCAGGATATGAAATCAATGTGCAAAAATCACGAAGAGTCCTATATGCCAAGCCAAGAGTCAAATCAGGAATGAACTTTTATTCACAGTTGCCACAAAAAGAAAAAATACAGAGGAATACAGGTAACAAGAGAGGTGAAAGATCTCTGCAAGGAGAACTACAAACCATTGCTCAAAGAATTCTATTTTAAATTTAATAAGAATTATTTTTAAATTTTCAGTTTAAGAATAAAATTTATTTATAACATTTCAATTTGGTATCTGCTATTGTCGTTAATCTTAGGATTTTTTTCTATACTACAAAATTATTCATTCAAAGTAATATAGCTGTGAGAATATAGGCTATTAGAACATTATTTATTCATTCATTCATTCTTTAGCTCATTGACTTCATATGCACTATGCTATAGATACTTGGCTAGACTGGGGATATAGAGATGAAGACACACACCTTTCCCCATAAGATGGTGAAGTAGAGTGCTGAGAACAGACATTTAAACCAAACACGGGGTTAACACCCTAACACCCTCTCTCTGTTTTGCCCTGATTAGCCTGGACCTTTTGTGGAGCAAGTGGCTTCTGTTTTGTAGGTAGAGTCAGGCTAAAACTCGTTGACTCTTTTTTTTTTTTTTTTTTTTTTTTTTTTGAGACGGAGTCTCGCTCTCTCACCCAGGCTGTAGTGCAGTGGCATGATCTCGGCTCACAGAAAGCACCGCCTCCTGGATTCCTGCCATTCTCCTGCCTCAGCGTCCCGAGTAGCTGGGATTACAGGCGCCTGCCAGCATGCCCAGCTAATTTTTTTTTTTTTGTATTTTTAGCAGAGATGAGGTTTCACCGTGTTAGCCAGGATGGTCTCGATCTCCTGACCTTGTGACCCACCCACCTCGGCCTCCCAAAGTGCTGGGATTACAGGCGTGAGCCACTGCGCCCAGCCGGAGCTCATTGACTCTTGAGCAAGAATGTTGTGGGTTTGAATCTTCCCTGCTACTTTCAGGTATGTAAAATTAGACAAGTTTCATAATTTCTCTTATCTCCTCATGTATAAAATGTGGGTAATATACCCTTGTAAAAATTATAATATTGAACATAAGGAGTTTAACACATTCATAAATTAGGTTAAGAACTCATAACAAGTTGACTATTAATACAATTATTATTGCTAAACTCTAGCCTTCTTACTTTTTGTCTGTTATCTTACATTTAATCTGTTAATATATCTCCTTCTCTCTCCACTTAATTCTAGTGTTGTAAAAAAAATTCATATGAATTAAAAAATTTTTTTTCTAATTCTCTGAAGAATGTCATTGACAGACTGATAGGAATAGCATTTAATCTACAAATTGCTTGGGGCAGTATGGCCATTTTGATAATAGTGATTTTTCCTATCCATAAACGTAGGATGTTTTTTCATTTGTTTGTGTCATCTCTGATTTTTTTTCAGCAGTGTTTTGTAATTCTCATCGTGCAGATGTCTTGCCTCCCGGGTTAGTTGTATTCTTAGGTATTTTATTCTTTTTGTGGCAATCGTGAATGGGATTGCATTCCTGATTTGGCTCTTGGCTTGACTGTCTTTGTTGTATAGGAATACTGAAAATTTTTGTACATTGAAGTTTTTCTCCTGAAACCTTGCTGAAGTTGTTTATCAGCTTAAAGAGCTTTTGGGCCAAGAGTATCTGATTTTATAGATATAGAATCATGTAATCTGCAAAGAGGGATAATTTGACTTCCCCTCTTCCTATCTGATGCACTTTATTTTGTTCTCTTCACCTCATTGCTCTGGCCAGGACTTTCAATACTCTGTTTAATGTGAATGATGAGAGACGACATGCTTATCTCTTGCTGTTTTTCAAGGAAAATGCTTCCAGGTTTTGCCCATTCAGTGTGATGTTGGCTGTAGGTTTGTCATAGATGACTATTATTATTTTGGGGGTATTTTCCTTCCATACCTAGTTTATTGGGAGTTTTTAACATGAAAATATGTTGAATTTTATCAACAGCCTTTTATGCATCTATTGTGATAATGCTGTGATTTTTGTCTTTAGTTTTGTTTATGTGATGAGTAACATTTATTGATTTGCATTTGTTGAACCAACCTTGCATCCTGAGAATAAAGCCTACTTGATCATGGTGGATTAGCTTTTTGATGTGCTGCTGGATGTGGTTTGCAAGTATTTTGTTGAGGACATTTTCATTAATGTTCGTCAAGAATATTGCCCTGAAGTTTTTTTGTTGTTACTGTTGTGTCTGTGCCAGGTTTTGGTATCAGGATAAGGATGGCCTTATAGAATGAGCTGGGGAGGAGCCCCCTCTTTAATTTTTTTGAATAGTTTCAGTAGGAATCATGCCATCTCTTCTTTGTACATGTGATAGAAGTCAGTTGTAAATTTGTCTGGGCCTGCGTTTTTCTTCAGTTGGTAGGTTGTTTACTACTGATTCAATTTCAGAGCTTGTTGTTGGTTTGTTCAGGAAATCAATTTCTTCCTGGTTAAGTCTTGGGAGGATGTATATGTTTACAAATGTATTCATCTTTTCTAGGTTTTCTAATTTGTTTGGATAGAGGTTTTCATAGTAGTCTCTGATGGTTATTTGTATTTCCGCTGGATCAGTGATAACATCCGTTTTGTTGTTTCTCATTCGAAACTTTTGATTTAAATGTGCAGGCACTTAGCCTGTGCTCTAATCATTATTCCACTTTAACGAGAATTTTATAAGTCCCTGTTTTAAGATAACAGGCACTGTCTCACTCAACACTCAACATGCAATTTTGAAGTACATATATACGTACTTGTATATGTGTATAATAATCTTTCAATGCACATGAAATACATGAAAAGATAGTCATTAAAATACTAACAGTTTGAATCTCTGGGTGGAAAGATTTTAGGGGGATTTTTTCATTTTTTACATACTATTAAATTTTTTGAATTTCCTAAATTAAAAATTCAGGAAGTAAAGTTCTGAATTAAAAACAAGTGAGCAAACAACAACAACAACAACAGCATCTCGTTTAGTTCATGATAGAATTTATTAAAAATGATTTGGAAGCCCTTGGCTTTCAGAATGAAGACTTCACCACTACCATGACTGGACATAGATACCAAAAGTTACATTGCCGATGCTGGGCATAGGATACCATGACTACTGCCAAAGTTTTGATGACTCTGTTATCACATTTGCCCAAAAATGAATTTCATATGGATACTCACTTACAAATCAGTTTTGTATGGGTGTGTCTAATCTACAATGTCTGTGTCACCTTCAGGAATTATAAATTAGGGAAATCTCCAAAATAGAAAATGTTTTTGAAAGATGTTGAGTAGACAGAAAACATGGCAACTGACCATTACCATGTATAGTCCTAATATAATAGAAAAAAAATAAAGTTTTATTTATTTTACAAATTTCTTGGCTTCTGACCTCCTTTGCACAAACCTATCATTTATGCTTTGAAAGTAATTTTTAAAAATAAAGTTGAAACATGAATTACCAAGTTGAAATGTGAATCAGCTAGTAAAACTAGTTTGTGTTCAGTGTTGCTGCTTCTTCTAAGGTGTACTTTTCCTTATTTGTAAAATAGAAGCAATGATAGCTGTTTTGCAGGCTTATTGTTTGTATCCTACAAAATTATTTTTAAAATGGTTAACTTGTAGTAGACATTCTGTTAGCAGTAACTGAGTATTGTCAATATTACTGGTGTCATTACTGTCATTGTTGTATTAACATGAATAGAGCAGGGGTCACAAGATTTTAGGTTGATTATTTCTCCTGAGATTTTTGGGAATTACTCCATTTTTAAGGAGAAGAAATAATACTGACAATTTCTCTATTGGCTGGAAAAATTGTGGCTATTCCCAATATAAATAGAAAAAAAAAGTAAACATAAGTTGCCCTGTCTGACCCTGTGCACACAGAATATATACCACTTTTCTTATGAGCCACACTGTTCTTTAGCTTCTTGAGAAATATATAATATTATATATTTTTCTTGTCACTGTTTATCCTCTTCTTTGTTCATGATATGTTTACTCATAGTTATTGTTGCAGTACTTGATAACATTCCTTTTTCTGAACAATGGAAACTCAGTAATGAAGCTCTTGGTTTAGAGTTAGAAAGAGGATAGTACTGTGGTACAAATTTATAAGTGAATTAAATATTATTTAAGTCTTAGAACTAAAATTACTAAAGATCATTTGACCATGAAAATTTTCTAGGGCAGCTTTCTGTTACAGGGCATTCTCCTATTTATTATTTTAATTAAAGATGTCTTACTGTATTTCACTCAGAAATCTGTCTTCATCAGTTAGTTTTATAGTAAAGATGATATATGTGAGATGTATCTTTACCTGAAATATTTTTGTATACTTTATGTAAATTATATTTGACAGTAGCTAAGATAAACAAAATGGGATTTTAAACATCAATAATTATATCTAATTTTCAAAAATCATAACATATAAAGCAATATAACTATGTGATTTTTTTTCTCTTTTAACTACACTATAAAATTCAGGAAGACAGGTGTCACTTTTCTTTCCGTTCTACCCCAGTCTAGCACAAGAAAAAGTATAATAGCTAACTTTAAAAAATGTTTGGAATCCATAATTAATAATTTTGCAAGACCGTGGGAAATCATTATAGATGTTACTAAAAGCATTTTAATATATTTTACTCTCATACTATAAAGAAACTTTGCCAGCTATAATTTGCTACTAGAAGATGAAGAATGATTGAAAATACAGGAAATATACTGAAATTAAATAAGAAAGTGGCTCCTTCACACAAAATGCTGATGGAACTGGCATATATCAGATACCTGGGTATAGTAAAACAATAAAAGAAAAAATGAAAAAAGTAGCTTTCTTTGGCCTGGCATGGCTCTAAGGATTCAGAGAAAGCATGGAAACTGCGGTTTCAACAGCAGGGAAACAGAGGAGTAGAAGATACCTTCAACATCCCTGATCTTTCAGTGTGCTGCCCAAGGAACTGGTTTCTGTCCTCCCTCACTTGTAGCACTGAAGAAATTCCCACAGTTTGGAGGGTCAGCTAACAGGAAAGGAAAATGGGCAGCTGGCTTATAGTACCTAGCACAGCTCAATGAGATTGGGATAAGGTAGAAAACTCAAAGCATCTCCATAGGGAAGGAGGAAGAGAAGTAGACTGTGCCATTAGCATCACAGTCTGCAGTACATCAACATCTGCATTACAACCGCCAGAGAACAAGAGATTATGGACTCATGAAAAGAAAAAAAAAAGAAAAAAAGGAAAACCAATAAATCCCATCTAAGAATAACATGCATAAGTCCAGAGAAGAAACATCCATATAAAAGATTTGAGAACTTCTCAGAATCTCAAATCAGAGTGATTGGTGAAGTTCTATCTGTGTCAAAGCCAGTTGGTAAATGTAACAGAGAGTTACATGTTTCATTAAATGCAGAGATGGCCAAATATGCAAGAAACATAATCAGTTAAACATGACAATGAAGAAAACAACATAAATATTATATAACAGATCCAAAGCAATAGAGATTTGCGAATTGCCTAACAAAGTGTTCACTATACTGATAAAGAATTTCAATGAGTTGCTAGAGAATACACATAAATAAGTGAAATCAAGAAAACAATACATGAACACAATTAGAATAAGGACAAAGTGATTAAAACTATTTTAAAAAGAGGAAATTCTGGAACTGCAGAATATAGTAACTGAACTGAAAAACTTCTCAAAGACTTCAACAACAGAGTTTAGTAAGCAAAAGATAGAACATTTGAAATAATCCCTGAGGAAATGAAAATAAAACATAAAAGATGACATAATCTTGTATGTAGAAAACATTAAAGACCCCACAAACAAAAAAAAACAACAAGTGCAAATTGTTAGGACTAGTATATGAATTGGTAAATTTAGAAGATGCAAAATCAACATACAAAAATAAAGTTGTGTTTCTGTACCTTAACATCCAAGTATCTGAAAAGAAAATTAATAAAACAATCCCACTTAATATGGAATAAAATACTTAGACTTAATGTTAGTGATATGAAAAGCTTGTACACTTAAAACTGCAAATCAATGATGAAAGACATCAAAGAAACACAAATAGATAAAAAGACAATTATGTTCATAGATTGAACACTTAATAGTGATAAAATGTTCAAACTTTCCTAATCTACAGATTGACTGCAATCCCTATCAAAAATCTCAATGACTTTTTTTTACATAATTTGAAAAGTAATTGTAAAATTCATATGGAACCTCCTTCCTGCCCAGAAAATACTATGAATAGCCAAAGAAATGTTGAGAAAGAAAAGCAAAGCTGGAGGCATTACACTTCTTAATTTCAAAATACGTTACAAAGCAGCAAAAATTAAAACAGAATGATGCTGGCATAAAGACAGACATATAAACCAATAGAACAGTATAGAGAGCCTGGAAATAAATCCACACCTATATAGTTAGCTGGCCTTCAACAAAGTGCCAAGAATACACAATGGAGAAAGAGTAGTCTCCTCAACAAATTAAGTTGGAAAAGCTGAGGATTCACAAACAACAACAAATTCAGCCTTTATACATAAACATCAACTCAAATGGAGATTTGAATGTAAGATCTGAATCCATTAAACTTGTAAAAGAAAATATAAGGGAAAAGCTTTATGACGTTGGTCTGGGGCATGTTTTCTTGGATATGACACCAAAAGCACAGGAAACAAAAGCAAATACAGACAAGTGGAACTACATCAAACTAAAAACTTTTACATACCAAAGAAAACAGAGTGAAAGGCAACTTACAGAATGAGAAATAATATATGTAAGCTATATATCTGAAAAGGGATTATTATCTAAAATATATAAAGAATTTCTACAACTCAATGGCAAAATAAAATGGCCAAAGGACTTGAATAGACATCCTTAAGAAAACTTTCAAATGGCCAATGGGTTAAAAAGATGATAAAAATTATTAGTGAATCATCAGAAAAATGCAAATTAAAAATTCCAGTATCACCTCACACATCTTACAATGGCTATTATCAGACAAAAAGGAAGAAGAGAAAGAAGGAAGGAAGGAAAAATGGAAGAAGGAAGTTAACGTGCTAGGGAGAATGTGAAGAAATTGGAACACTCGTACACCATTGGTGAGAATGTAAAATGGTGAAATGGTGCAACTGACATGAAAAGTAGTATGGAGATTCTTCAACTACTTAAAAATAGAACCACCATATAACCCAGCAATCTCACATCTGAGTATATATCCAAAATAATCAAAATCAGAATCCTGAAGAGATATTAATATTCCCATGTTCATTGCAGTACTAATCACAATACACAAAATATAGACATAACTTAAATGTCCATTGATATATAAAATGATAAATATATTCAAAAATATATTATTTTTAGTTATGTTTATGTTTACATAATGTATAGTTAAATTATGAATAATTATAGCAATATTTTAGAAGTATATGAGTTTTTTTAGATAGCGCTCTCTCAGTAAGTGCTCCTTACCTACAAAAATTTAAGCCAGTGTGAAGGGGAACTTTCCTGATACAATTTTTATTCAGATTTATGGGCTCCTTAAATATTATTAAAATTGATTAGGTGCACCACTGAAAAACAATCCTACATGTGAGGCTTATGTTAGTGAAGGACCCCAAAGTCTTAAGGTAAAGGAGAAACAAGCTGCTGGGTTGTTGTTGCTGGGCTGTTTTTCGAAGAGTCAGTGTTTGGACTCTTGGGGCTAGACGTCGAAGTCAGTAAAACACGCTGAATGGAAAACTGTAAACATGGTATGGGGTTATCAGTGTAGCTGCTTGTAGTTATCTGGACATTAGATAATACAAAAGAGGAATTCATCTGTCCACTTTCAATAAATAGATTATCTGCATACCAATATTTATTGAATCTTTAAGAGTATATTAAGTAAAGGTTTTCAAAGCATTCAGCTACCATCGAACCCACAGCAAAAAACTGGAAAGATATTTGGCAGAAAAGATCAGAGGAGAGGAATGGAGGAGAGTTCTAAAGGAAAAGAACATTAGTATGTGTACAAAAAGAGGGTATTTTTCTGAGAATTTAGGCCAGGCATTCTCCAATGAGGCATCACTGTATGTATCTGTGAACTGAACTTAGTTGCACAGAAGGATTCTATGTTACATAAATTGTTTTTTACAATGATGAATAGTTTTCCACATTTTTGACATCAGGTACACAGTCCCTGGCATTTGTCTATTAAAATATGCCCTATAGTAATAGTAAGAGAACCTTGCCCTATCTGTGTTGAAGGGCTTTGATGTCTTTAATTTTAAATCAATCTGTAATGTATTTCCAATTTTTGGTATTTTTTATAATATGTATCTTTAGCTTTAGCATCTAAATTTCTCAGTATTTGTGCTAGTGCATATACATATATTGACAATATGTCTTACCACCTCCTTGGATTATTGGGTTGAGTTTTCCTCCTTTTAATTGTGATTCAAAGGAATGGAACAAATTTACAATTACAAAAATGAAGAATGGAACCATTATTTACATTTCAGAATTGTCTGGGCTTTTCTTAGACTTTGAACATGTATTTTTTCCTTATGCATGATTTCTTTGAGGTAGTACTTCTTGCCTGGAATAAAAATAATGTCAATTTTTAATTAACATTTTGTGCTAAAGAAAATTAATATTGGTATCACTCTTGCAAGGGTATCATGCATTCCAACTTATTAGGTATAATGTAGAAGTAATAAGATTATGTTATTAATGCTTGCAAATAAAAAAAGCACCTTTGAATGTTTTGAATTTGAATCCACCAGTAGCAAATTATCTAACTGCCTTTTCTATATTTAACATTGGATTTATCTCGTTTAGGTTTTTTCTTTTGCTCAATTATTTTTTAACTTTTATTTTGGTAGCAGATATCCATGAGCAGGTTTGTTATATAGATAAATTACTTGTAACAGGCATGTGGTATACAGATTATTTCATCATTCACATAATAAGCATAGTACCAGATAGGGAGTTTTTAGATTCTGATTGTCCTTCCAACCTCCACCCTCAAGTAGGCGCCATTGTCTATTGTTCCATAGACATTGCCTTTGTGTGCATGTGTGCTCAAAGTTTAGCTCCCACATACATGCGAGAATATGTATGTTTTGGTTTTCTGCTCCTTTTTTTGCTAAGGATAATGGCCTCCAGATCCATCCACATTCCCCAAAGGACATAATCTCATTCCTTTTTATCGCTGCGTAGTATTCTGTGGCATTTATGTACTGCATTTTCCCAACCAATCTGCCATTGATGGGCATTTAGGTTGATTTCACGTCTTTGCTATTGTGAATAGTGCTGTGATAAACATATGCACACATGTGTCTTTGTGGTAGAATGAATTACATTCCTTTGGGTATATAGCCAGTAATGGGATTGCTGTGTTAAATGGTAGTCGTTTTTAGTTCTTTGAGAAATCTCCAGACTGCTTTCCACAGTGGCTGAACTGACTGACATTCCCATAAGCGCTGTATAAGCATTGCCTTTTCTCCACAACCTTTCAGAGAAGTTTGAAGTTGGGGAATGTAAAGTCTCCAGTTTTGTTCTTTTTGCTTAGGATTGCTTTGGCTCTGTGGGCTCTTTTTTGGTTCCATATGGATTTAGGATAGTTTTTCTCTACTTCTGTGAAGAATGTCTTTGGTAGTTTGATAGGAATAGCGTGGATTCTCCTTTACTTTTTTCAGGAGAATATTTTAATAAAAGCATGTATTTTTATACCCATAAAGCTTTTACAGTTATTCAAGGTCTAGATTTCAAAAAGATAAATTAAATAAAAGGTGTTCTAAGAACAAATAACTTTTTAAAGGTCCTATATAAGAAAAGCATTATGAAATTCTACGAGATTATGTCATTGCTAGTTCTATCCATTATTACTAAATACAAAAATATCACACTTTTCTAGAGTCTTTCTGTAACTTGAGCACAGATGTCATCTCAACTCTTGTAAAAGGGGAAATGATGATCTGGTTCTCACATAATTTGTATGTAGCATATACTTTTCTATACCTGTCACAAATAACATTTCTGTCACATATTTATAGAAAAACAGAACTTACGAGTCTCAAAGGTAGCAAGATGGGAGAATTATAATTCAATATGTCAGGCTCCATTCAACAAATGGAAAATTCTTAGGGTAAATTAGGAAGTTTTTATTTTTCATTAAGTGTCGAGTTATCTGAGTATGTTTTGGATAGGAGTCTTGAAAGCACATATTTGCAAAATAGTGTGGGGTAACTTATACAATCAAATCTCAAGTAAGAGTGTTGTACATTGCTTAAAAATCTAGAGCAGCGTTCCACAACATGCAGTTCAGTATGATATTCTGTGTTAAAAATAATAACTGAGAGTCATTACAAAATGTTTCTTCACCTTGACATTATTCTGTACAAAGTAAAGGCTTTAACAAGTAAACTTGTTTGACTTTTATTTTATTTTATTTTATTTATTTATTTTTATTTTACTTTAAGTTCTGGGATACATGTGCAGAACATGCAGGTTTGTTACATAGGTATACATGTGCCATGGTGGTTTGCTATGCCCATCAACCCGTCATCTACATTAGGTATTTCTCCTAATGCTGTCCAACCCCTAGTCTCACAACCCACAATGGGCCCCGGTGTGTGATGTTGCCCTCCCTGTGTCCATGTGTTCTCAATGTTCAGCTCCCACTTATGAGTCAGCACTTGTGGTGTTTGGTTTTCTGTTCTTATGTTAGTTTGTTGAGAATGATGGTTTCCAGCTTCATCTATGTCCCTGCAAAGGACATGAACACATCCTTTTTTGAGGCTTCATAGTATTCCGTGGTGCGTATATGCCACATTTTCTTTATCCAGTCTATCATTGATGGGCATTTAGGTTGGTTCCAAGTCTTTGCTATTGTGAACAATGCAGCAATAAACATACATGTGAATGTGTCTTTATAGTCAAATGATTTATAATACCTTTGTTATATACCCAGTAATGGAATTGCTGGGCCAAATGGTATTTCTGGTTCTAGATCCCTGAGGAATTGCCACACTGTCTTCCATAATGGTTTAACCAATTTACACTCCCATCAGCAATGTAAAAGCATTCCTATTTCTCCACATTCTCTCCAGCATCTGTTTTTTCCTGACTTTTTAATGAACACCATTCTAACTGGCTTGAGATGGTGTCTCATTGTGGTTTTGATTTGTGTTTCTCTAATGACCAGTGATGGAGAGCTTTGTTTCCTATGTTTATTGGCTACATAAATGTCTTCTTTTGAAAAGTGTCTTTTCATATCCTTTGCCCACTTTTTAATGGGGTTGTTTTTTCTTGTAAATTTGTTTAAACTCCTTGTAGATTCTGAATATTAGCCCTTTGTCAGATGGATAGATTGCAAAAATTTTCTGCCATTCTGTAGGTTGCCTGTTCACTCTGATGATAGTTTCTTTTGCTGTGCAGAAGCATTTCAGTTTAATTAGATGCCATTTGGAAATTTTGGCTTTTTTTGTCATTGCTTTTGGTGTTTTAGTCATGAAGTCTTTGCCCATGACTGTGTCCCCAATGGTATTGCCTAAGTTTTCTTCTAGGGTTTTTATGGTTTTAGGTCTTATGTTTAAGTCTTTAATCCATCTTGAGTTAATTTTTGTGTAAGATATAAGGAAGAGACCCAGGATCAGCTTTCCCCATATGGCTAGCCAGTTTTCCCAACACCATTTATTAAATAGAGAATCCTTTCCCCATTGCTTGTTTTTGTAAGGTTTGTCAAAGATAAGCTGGTTGTAGATGTGTGGTGTTATTTCTGAGGTCTTTGTTCTGTTCCATTGGTCTATATCTCTGTTTTGGTACCAGTACCATGCTGTTTTGGTTACTGTAGCCTTGTAGTATAGTTTGAAGTCATACAGTGTGATGCCTCCAGCTTTGTTCTTTTTGCTTAGTATTGTCTTCGTTATGTGGGCTCTTTTTTGGTTCCATATGAAATTTAAAGTGTTTTTTTCCAATTCTGCAAAGAAAGTCAATGGTAGCTTGACAGGGATAGTGTTGAATCTATAAATTACTTTGGGGGTATGGCCATTTTCACAATATTGATTCTTCCTATCCATAAGCATGGAATGTTTTTCCATTTGCTTGTGTCCTCTCTTATTTCCTTGAGCCGTGGTTTGTAGTTCTCCTTGAAGAGGTCTTTCACATCCCCTGTGAGTTGTATAGTTCTCCTTGAAGAGGTCTTTCACATCCCCTGTGAGTTGTATTCCTAGGTATTTTATTCTCTTGGTAGCAATTGTGAATGGGAGTTCATTTATGATTTGGCTCTCTGTTTATTATTGGTGCACAGGAATTCTTGTGATCTTTGCACATCGATTGTTTGACTTTTATAAACAGACTTTCCTGTTGGTTTTGTTGTTGCTGTTCAATGTTTTGTTTTCTGTCCATATGATTTGTTTTCCCAAAAACTCTTACTGATATTTTGTGGAACTGAGTGTTCAATGAAACATATATTTGGAAATACTGATATAATGTAACGTGAGTCTACACTAAGAGATTTATATCCCAGTCTGATTAGAGATGAATACTGCCTTCTTCTGCCTGATGGTTCTCATATAATAATTTAATGAGGAAAATATGTTTGCAGAACATTCTCAGTTATGAAAACAAAAAAACATGTTGTCATAATTTTAAAAACTACATAATTGGTTTGCATTCTAAGTGATTATTTCAGTTTTGTATTCAGTTGTTAAATATTTTGATTCTGTATAATTTATTTGACATTATTTTCCCAAATAATGTTTTTCCTAAGATAAATAATGCCATTAGAATAGTAACAATTTTCTATTTAATATGAGAGACAGATATATCATATTTGATTGCAGTTTGTACATTTTATATTTTTTACATTTACTTAAAAAGTCAATGTAATGATCATTTAAAAATTTTACAGTGTATTACATGTATATATTTTTTGAATATTTCCAATATAAATATGTTCCTAGGAGGATATAATACAGTATGTAGAAACTCAATTCTAATGTAAATATGTTATTACAATAATTTAAATTAATATTAAAATTAAAATGTGCAATATTATATTTTTGAAAGATATGCTTATACATATTAAAATTATATAGTGACATTAACTAACCTGACATAAATTTTACTGTCCCACTAAGTGCAGTTATGTTGTCCAAATTTATTTTTTCTGTTACATGAAATATATGGCAATTATTAAATTTTTTATTTAGATATAAAATCTTTAATATTTTAAAAAGCACAAAATGTATGCTAATATATGGAAATATTAAAAATTTAACATTGTTTCAATAAATGCAAGGTTTTGAAATAGGAGGTTTAACAAAAGGGAAAAACAAGAAAAAACTTAAGGTAAGATTTCAGCACACTCAATCTAGGCAATGATTTTTTCCTGAAAATTAGGCTTATCCTCATGAAAAACCATGGACTTTGTTGTTTTGTGGGAAGAATTAACATTTACCCAAAGAAACTAAGGGTGAGTGTCAGATTATGTAAGCTTAGGGTAAATGTAATTATACAGAGTTCCCTATACATCTCAAGTAATTATAAAGTAATTCTGTGAATGGCCTACACTTGAGTTTATTTGAATCATGTAATTTTCAGATAAAAATAGAGCATATTTTTATTAGTGCAGCATGAACGTTAGATGCAACTAATTAAATTTTCTATACAAAAGCAATTACTAAAGAAGTTCTACTTAAAATTTCTCCTGTTGACTATTTTACGCTAAGAAAATTTAACCTTTTATCTTACAAAGCAATCTTATTTTGTTACCATTGTTAGTCTTTGGAAGTAGGAAATTTGGGTGTTTTAGCTTAAGACGATTTTCTTAAAATAGTCTATTTTGGCTTCCTGAATAAAGTATCCTGATTATATCTTAACTTAGTTGATAAATATATTTAAAGAGATGTTAAAACGATTAAAGGTAAACTTTCAGGTACCAAATTATTATAGCTTAAACACACCTCCAGAACATAAGATTCAGAAAGATGCTAACTTATTCAATGAACAATTGATATTTTCAGCCAAGTAATTTACCTTCTGTTTGTTGATTTTTGAGATATTTTTTCTTTTCTAAGATGATGAAAAAAGACTAATCTACAAATCATGGACTGAGAAGGCAGACTGGCAGGAATTGTATCACTTGAAGGATATCATCTGCCTATTACTTGTGTATTACATATATATTTCAATTGTTAAAGGCATCATGGAGGGGACCATATTTGCAAATAATGGCTTTGAGTTTAACATAAATTCTGCATTTGTATGAGAATAATTGCCTTCAATTTTTGACTACTTTTTGCTTATCCATTTCCTTTAATTTTCAATATATATATAATCATATAAAGTATATATATCATATTTTTGAATACTCTGTATTATGAACAAAGACTGACCACTGTTCTAAGGCAAGTAAACATTTGGAATTTCCTTGGATTATTATTTGCACATCATTACAGAACCTAGTGTCACTGCCGGACAAAAAGAAAACCATTTTCTAGTAATTCAAATAAATTTTGCCTTTACAAACATATGTTAAATATATTTCTCCATTACAGCAGAAGAACTTAACACAGTGTTGCAGATAAAATGCCATTTTTTACATTTTCTTGTAGCATTTGAATTTCAGAATATATGAATAAACTATGTAAGAAAGAACTATACATTTAAAAAAAATCATCATCAAGTTCAAACATTGCTCTAACCTTTTTTTGCATGTAGTCTTTTAAAGTTAACAGCTTTTGCACTTATCACACTATCAAATTAACCCAACTAGATCAATATTACTTCAACTCATAGAAGACAAAAATAGAGCAGAATCGTATATAAACTTTTGCTGAATGTGGATTAAAATTTTGATTATAAATAAAACAAAAACAATGAGTAAGATAAAGTTCAAGCAGATTAAGTTCAATTACATTTTTCCTCACTGGTCTTCAATATAATAAATATTTTTTAACCTTTGTGATTATGATCTGAATTTGAACAGGCCACTCTCTTGGCCCAGAATTAACAAAGCCGCTTTACCTTAGTAAAGCAAATTATTAAATAACACTTAAATACTATGTCTTAGAAGAATGCGTATTTTTTTTAGAAGTCCAGATGAAATTTGTATTAATTTGCTTATACCTCTTTAGGGGATGGCAAAAATATGGTATGTCATTAAAAACAAACAAACAAACAAACAATGTGGGCAGTTAATGGGTGAGTCTCATACTGCAGAGGCTTGGGATCTATTTAGTGTCACCACTGACAATAGGTATAGCACCAAACTGAACTGATTCAGCTTTGGAAAGCAGAGAGTTAATGTAATGCAAAAATAAGTTTCTTTTAAGTTGCTAGTATTAGATACTGGATCTCTGTTTCCATTGTTTTTCTGTGCTTTAATTGTTCTAATTACTTCTTACCATTCATTTTGCATGGTGCCTATGATGAGATAAGCATGAACACATCACAAGCTGGCTTCAGGAAAATGATCTGGCCTGTATTACTCTGAAATATAACATTTGAAATTTCCTAGTTGAAAAGTTATGTGATCCAAACTTCTCTGTATAACGTATTGAATAGTGTCAAAGATGAATATTTGGGCTTCTAAATGCAAAATGTTTTTAGGCTAATCAATATGGTTGGCCATGAAGATTTATCAAACTATACCCTGAGGTACCCTAATTGGTATAAAACATTAGGATACCCAATTTTAAAAGAATAATTTACCCTACTTCTGTCTCATTTATATTATTCTACCTCCTCTTAGGGATTTTTGACCATAATTTAGGTTTATAATTTAATGTGTTTATTGATAAATAGTTTTAAATGTCTTCACAGTAATTCAAAATACAAATAATTTATCATTTAATCATTATAACATTTCAGGGATAGAAAGAATCATGCCAAAGCATAAGGAAGACTACAAATAAAATATTCCACAATGATGTGGGAGCATCTGACTCAACACATTTGTCTGAGGGAAGGAGAGAGGGAGAGATGGGGAGAGAGAGAGAGTGCACAAGAGAGAGCGAGAGGGAGAGAGAGAGCACAAAACTGTGTTAGCTTGGGGTATATTTTGTGGTAATACTCAGATTAATTTTATAACTAACTCATTCTACCACACCTCACATGAAGAGAAAAAGAACCTCCAAAATAAATCTTTAGACATGATATGAGCCATACTGAGAGCTTCAAGCATTTTATAAAAACAGAATCCAGATGAAATATGGCCCCCAGTAGAATGTGATTACACAGTGAGCACACATTCTTATTATACAGGACATCCAGGTTCACGTTTCCCATCATTAGAGTCCCCTTTTGAGACTTTTGGAATGGGTGGGCATTCCAAAGTGAAAAAAAATTAAAAAAAAAAGGAGATACTAATGGATCATGGATCATCCTCACACTCAAACTAGCCTAGTTTTCTCATGCCACCAGTAGGTAAAGTCAACAGGAATGATGGTCTGTGTTAAAATAGAATTTGTCCAATACCATGAGATAGTATCTTACATGTGAAGCATTGAAAATGTAATATCAGTTCATGGTTTAGAATTCAACTGTAGATTTAAAAATTAAAGTAAAAGTTTATTCTTGCTTTTTATTTCTCTAGTTATAGCATTCTTTTATCCATTTGAAAACTAGTATAATATCTTAGTCACTCAACTCTATTTTCCTAATTGACACCCTGGTATTCAAATGTTTGGGGAGGCACATATCCTACTACAGAAGGCCTTTATAATTAGAAATGATAAAGTTCTTATTTTTAACACACTTATAATAAATGAGACTCAGCCTGTCACCGTGCCATTGCTTATTTTCTTTATAGAATTTTCCACATCATGACATTATCTTGTTTGTTTATTTTTGTGTTATTTGTGGTTTCCATTTCTCCCACTGCCCAAAAGTTCCAGGAGCGTTTGACCTTGCCTATCCTTCTTTGATTGACCAGTTTGTTCAGCAGCACCTAGAACAATGCCTGATATATGGAGGTGCTTGTTACTAGTTATTAAATTCATGAGCAGATGAATTAACTAAAATGTAAAAAAGTAATAGAGAGATTACTTCATTTCTCTGAAACACAGCTTTCTTGTCTATAAAACTTGGATTAGTTGAACTTAATCCAAATATTATTGAGATTATAATTTTAAAAGTAATAAATTATCTTAATTCGTTATACAATAAACAATATATCCTTAATCTGTGTTAGTTCATTTACTTTTATCTTTGAGCAGCATACTAGCAAGGAAAGTTGTTATCCAGAACTCAACTTGCATAACCCAGGTAATTCCATTGTGTACTTTGAATTACATAATGGACCATAATTTGTCAAATGCTTGACAGCTTGCCACCTCAGTTGCTACCTTCCTTATTCCTTTCATTTCAGTACATAGCTCCATATGTTATACTTCTATATAAGAGTAAAAAAAAAAAAAAAAACGATAGCACAGGATTAAATACATTAAAATTGTAAAGGTTACTCAAGTAACATTGATGCATCTAAAAAGTGTTTGGCATTCAATCCCCTTATTTTACCATCAGGAAACAGGCCCAGTGTTGAGTTGAAAGAGCTTGAGATCATCTGACTGCAAAAATAGAACAGATGTGCTACCGTTAGTCAATCACTCCAGAACTTTGACCCTACGAATGATCATGCCACTTTCCTGGAGAGCTTAAACTTACTCCTAAACCATTCTCAATATCCAGGGTTCCATTTTGATAGCCCTTTTCAATTGATCAGAGTTAGCATGCCAAGTGAAATCCATGTACAATCACATCTTGTCTAAACCTCTCACTTAGATTAGGTGTATATAGATTATTGAATAATATCTAAAATGAAACATAGGACTTGAAATCTGATTTTTTTTACTTCAAATCTACTGATCCTCCTTTTGAAAAAATCAAATTCATTTTACTTATGGGATTTTTATTTCTTCCAGATAAATAATGAGTCATTACAAAATAAATACAGATTTCAAACGATGAAATGTAAAAGGAAATGTATATTCTTTTAATTTTTTAATTAGAAGTTTCAATTCTTATTTATGAATTTTTGTCTATTAGACTTTTGGTTTGAGGTAATAACTTATTTATTTTTCCAGACTTTCAGCCTACTTTTAATTATTGACTTCATTTTCTGTGCTGTGCATTCAAAACTTAATGGAATGTCATTAAATCAGCTATAAATTCAAGATGATCTATAAAATCTAATTTAGTAATTCAATTGACCCAATGAAACAAAGTATTATGTATTTCTAGAATTTTAGCTATGTCTTTCTTTGACTTTATATTTCCTTAAATAATTTTGAAAGGTAACAGGTGACTTTCCTAATGATGTCTCAAAGGCCTTAGTTGTGGTGCTCAGTGAATTCAGAATCTTGTAGCAAGTTGTAAACAGTAGGAAAGTACTGGGTTTATCATTTTCTTAAAATTTAAATAGTATAGAGTTTTACCAAGACTTTTTATCAGCAATACTTTTCAAATTGTTACTCTCTTACATTGCATGATCAACTCATCTATAGGCACTATTATATAATACACAAAAAAATTGTATAACAAGAAGAAGTAGATACATTTTTGGAAAAATATCTGGCTAGTTCACAAATGCTTTGGATCCATTCTATTTATTTTGATGTTTTACGCATCTTGGTATTTTATGCATATTTTAAGGATTCATAATTATCAATTATTTGAGGTTTTCATGCTTTACAATGCTCTAAACAATCCCATAGTATCTTCTGTAACTGTTAAGTAGATAAAAACAATAAAATTGTTAATGAATCTAATAATTTTAATAAAATTAATTTTAATGTTAAAATTTTAATAAAATTAACACATTGTGCTTTCTTCATTCTTGAATAAATAATTTGACAATAATGACTTTTAGATTTAACATAAGGAAACATTTTATATGTTATGAATATATGGTGTATATGTTCTCAAATGTTGAGAACAATATATCTATACCATTTCCCCTTAAATCTTTGACTTATAGGAAACTTAAACATACATGTAATATTCAACACACTAGTCATATTGTTTAACCTTTTTGTTCTGTTTCCTCTATGGTTTTTCTTTAATATTTCTGTCTTACTCCATATTGTAAGAAAACTTATATCCTTCTGGAAACAGCTGTATAGAGAAAATAAATAACTTAGAAAATATGGCTAGATCTACTAAAAATATCTGCAAAACTAATTTGATGTAATATGTAGTTGTAGCTTATAAAATATACTAAGCATTATTTTTGGACCAAGCCAGTTTACTCATTTTATCTTCATGGTTTGTATGCACCACTTAAAACAGTTAGTGATTTGGGCATGTTTATGAGAAAATGTTTAGTATATATTTATAAGCTGCATTTAAATCTTTTTTTTTCTGACATAGCCTTTCTCTTTTTTGTATCAGTGGTGTTTCTTGGAGTGATGAAAAATCTAGGGGTTCAATGTGTATTTTAAATAAATCAAGTGATACCTTTTTTAGTTAGAATAATTTTATTAGCTCAATATGTTAACTAAAAAAAATTAGTGAGTACTATAAAATGAATATTGCTCTATTGCCATAAAACGTGCTTTCATGGCAAGTAATAATTCTTACTAAGAGGGAAAGAGAAATGTGAAAAAATACCTTTGCTTCAAATTTTGTCATGTGACCTGCCCGAAGAGGGTAAACTTCTACCTAGTAATTAGAAGAAGTTACAAGAACATTTAAAATTCACACAGGCGCTACTTTCTGGATCAGTTATTTTAGTGATACACCAATCATGGTGATATTATTTTAGTGATACACCAGTTGACGAAAACATCAATATAATATTGCATTGGATTACCTGGATGAATACCCATTCCCAACCTTCATTCTCCATAGTCCCGTGTGAAATAATAAGAATGTATATACCAGTCCCTGTCCCTGTAAGTAGGGATGCTAGGAGAACTTGTCATTTTCATATTTGGTCTTTAAGCCAGTTCCTGACACAGAACTCCTAAGACCTTGGTAATTTCCTGAGTGATAGTAGTGTCTTTTGTTCAAGTGAGGTGCCTCTTTGTGGGATCCTGGAAGGAAGCTGGTCACCAAGAAGACCAAGCCATGATTAGAAGCTTGGGACTGACAGGCTCACTTTCCAATTTCTAGCAGGAGGTGGGGTTGGAGAGGGGGGAGTTGGAGTATATAATTAATCATTCCTATGTGATGCAGCCTCCATAAAAATTCCAGAACTGTGAGGTTCAGAGCTCCTGGGTTGATGAACACATCCCTGTGCTGTGAGAGTGACAAGCCCCAACTCCCTGCCCTCTGGACCCTTGTAAACTCCAGCCTACCTGCCTTTTCATCTGGCTGTTCATTTGTGCCCTTCAAAAGACTCTTTGTAATAAATCAGCAGTAGGAAATAAGCCGTTTTCCTCGGTTCTGTGAGTCTGTCTAGCAAATTATCAAACCCAAGAAGGGATCATGGGATTTGCAGCCCATTCGGACAGAAATTGTGGGTAACCTGGGGTCCTGTTACTTGTGACTGGGGTCTGCAAAAGGGGGAAATCTGTGGGACTGAGCCCTTAACCTATGGCATCAGTGCTAATTTCAGTGGGCATTGAAATTAAATAGTAGGACATGCCGCTGGCACAGGAGTATTGGTTATTGTGGGGGAAAACTATACATCTGATCATGGTGTTGAGTGTGGGTAGAGAAAAGAAAACTGCTTTTTCCTTATTTGCCCCACTATTAAGAGAAAAGAGATGATCAAATTCAGGCATTACTACGGTTGGTAAATGGCCTAAGAATCTGCTGGAAATAAATATTCAAGTATTTGGTTACACACTTATCCAAACCATCCAAAAATTTCTTGGAAATTAAATAAAGTCATAGAATAGATACGCTTCCCTGAGCTGAAAGCAATCATTTCTGTTCTGTTTAGATTTAACATTTGGAAGTCTTCATGAGGAATGTAAATGGTTCTGTTGTTGTTTGTAACTAATATCTGGAACAATCTGTAGAGACACTTCAACAGCAAAGAATGAAAGCTAATAGTGACTCTTTGGGGGGAAAAAAGCTTCCTGTGAATATTGTTTTTGTTTTTGTTTTGGAAGCAATGTGGCACAATGTCGCTTTCAATGTATATACAGTGTTGGACTGGATGTATTGCTAAAAGCTAACAAAGTCTATGCCATTGCCTCAAGTCCTCCTGGATTGAGAGATAGTGAATATAACAAGGGAATGAAGAAATACACCAAATAAGTAATGATTAGCATGTGTTTATATTATTAGATATATATCGTATTATATTCACCATTGCATATATGTGTATTTTTGTGGGTAATTTGATTATGTACATGTAGGGGTAAAAGTTTGTGCACATAGTAGGTTTTTTTTGGTCCTATCCCAAAAAATCAAATCAGAGTGACTCTAGAATGAATATTAGCTAATCATTTGATAAACTGGTGATTTTATCATTAACAATTCTTCAGTTTTATTGGTCATGTATTTAAAAGGGACAATATGCCCAGGTTTTCATAAGAGAAGCATTTTATCCAGTATAAATATATGGATTAAGCTTAATATTTTTAAAGCATACACCTTAATATAATAGATTTTTAAAACACAGAATTGAAAACGTCTCTACTCACTAATACTCATACCCCTCTTTGAACTATTTTTAAAAACTCAATAAAATAAATGAAATGATAGCATGTCAGTTTTTATCCTCTTTGTTTTGACTATCACATTTAATCATGTTTACATAGTAGCACCAAAATTAGGACAAATTACAAGAATCACAGGAGAGATCTTAAATTATATGAGCTCATTGCATGCTTCAAAAGGTCTCATGTCAGAGAAAAAAAGGTTTCCAACTGCCAAAACTTTGCTGCATTTTTCTCTCCCCCAAAATATACCCCAATTAAGTTCAATCTAAACAAAAGATACAATAGACTGATTTTTGAATAGATATGTTATCTACAGTTTATAGGACAGACAGTCCGTTTAAATAGAAAAAGTGATTTTTACATAAAGCAAGATAGAGTACAAAAGCACAGCTTTTGTAATTTTGGTAATATTGCAATTTTACAAACATGTTGCATAGTATGTGTAAGAAAATAGTTCCATTTTTCATATATCTATATATACAAGAAAACATTTACATGAAAGTACAAAACAAAATAAATGAATAGTGGACCTGATTTAAAGAATTGTATAAATAACGAGACACTCAAACTCCAAATTACACATCTCCATTGTTAATGAATGTCCTTGTCTATCTTTAACCCTGTTTGGCTTTTATTTATAAATATTCAAACAAATGAGATATTAAGACTGAAAAAGACAAAAAAGAACTACAGTTCATTATACCTCATTTCCTTTAATGGTTTTCATTGGCTTTCTCAAAATGCAGAGCCACCTCAGTTAACAATTAAAAAATAGCCCTCTGGTTCTACAAGTATTTCAAATTAATTGTATTCTCCAAATAATGTTCAGCAAGCAGTGAAAGTTTAAACTCAGCTGAGTAGATCCATGCTGGGCCCATTTTGGGATATGGTCTTTGTGTATAGGTTTTATGAATACCAAGGAGTTTGTTATGCATGTATAAAAGAAAAGTGGACAACACTAATGATGTTTCCCTTCTGAAACAAAAGCATTCCTTAATTTCTAAAGCTCAGAATCCTCCAAGAAGGATGTTAACTACCTTATAATTACAAGCCCCCCTATTCATTTGAATATATTAGTAGGAGCAGCAGTGTTTTCGAGCTAAATACAGTAGAAATCCCATTCTTTGGTCTTTGACATTTAAACAACTAATAAATTGCAGTATAAAACAACATTAACAATAGTGTTCAATTAAGTTATCAATTAGTTTATGATTTTTTAAAATGAATACAAATGCAATTTTCCTTTACTTCGTGATGATATTTTGCAGTATTCATTACTGTAATATACACCAGTACATAGAGCAAATAATTTCTCCATATGTCATTAAATATGATCACATGAACAATTCTTATTAGACCACAGCTACTTGAAGAATTAGGTGACAAGACCTCCGTCATATAAAACTCAAATATGAATTTGGCTTTGATGGTTTTTATAGAAAATTTGGCCTTTAAATACTTTCAATGATTTTAATAATTTGACATTATTATATTGACATTATCTGCTATGAAATATAACATTCCTATGCCTTAGACACTCTCCAGGCTGTTGCTGCCTCATACAGAGATACCATGTTTGCAGTGAAACAATTTATTAGAAGTTTTATTGTATCAAATGCTATTTTTGTAAAATGAAGCATTCTCCGATTGAGTCATTCAGATAGAATATGCAGAAATTTTGAATGGAATAAAACGTTATAAACAGTTCAGCAATTAACCTCTGTGATCACATTATCATTTCTTCAAAAGTTCACTGCTTTTTAGCTTTATGGAGGTAATAACAAATCAACAGAATGTTTATATTTGGTTAATATTTCTATTTCCTAAACAGTCACTTTGAATAAGACCCAAATGCTTTATTTTCCTTTTGAACGTCAACCATATTACTGAATCCTGTTAACCAAGCATGACTTTTCCAAAGGAACCTTAATGTTCAAATGGTCAGAGTATAAAAGGGAGTATAAAAAAGAGCAGAGGAAGTAGCATGCCAAAAAGATTTGCATTTCAACATTTATAAGTGACTTTTTAAGGTGCAGAAGGAGATTACAAATGCTAGTTCAGATATGGCTACTTAACCTAAGATTTATGAGTACTTCCTTAAATGAATCAGAAAAATTTAAAAATGAATGTGACTAAAGGAAATGTCTAGTTTGATATATCCCTCTCACAGATAATTGAACTGTGACCAATGTAATTAAATATGTGTCTTAAGTAGGTAAGTTCACATGACTAGCCAGGGGGAGAACTAGAACTGGATTTGCTGGCTCCATTTTCCTAGATTTGAAGTACTGTAATCTAAGATTCCCAAGTTGCAGTAAAATTTGAAGTGTATAATTGTCTTAAACTCTTAGATAATTATGACAAATTATAAAGCATATCATTCACAATAAAATACATATATTTTAGACATATATATGTGTGTGTGTGTGTGTGTGTGTGACTAATAAGTACCGGATAGAAATTTTGGAAATGTTGAACAAGAGAAGTAGGGAATTTGGAAGTTTTTGTTGCTCTTGCTGTTTTTTTGAAGGTTTTAATTGAAATCTTCTGAAAAAGAAAAGAATAATGTGTCTTCTTTGCATCTTTCCTTTTGATCCCCCAAACCTGAATTCAAATACATCTCAGTTTATCCATTCCCGGCAAATAACTTAAATGCTAGCAGTACTACTAACCTCTTTTTCTTCTTCCCTTTGTTCCTTCCTGGACTACACTGAGTATGAAGTTATTAAGATATGGGTAATAAGCTTAGTCACATCCATGTAGTACACTATAAAGGAATCATTTTTCTCAGTGTTATTTGGGGAAGATGACATTTATATCATATAAGTAAACTGCATTATATTTTTACATATTGTAACATAAAGATGGTACTGGGAAAACAATCTGTTTGGGTAGTGTGCAATTAAGGGGCCACTGTATTTTTTTTCTTTTTAAATGTTTTTTGTGTTTGAATGAGGAAAACGAGGACATTTGGGGCCATTCTTCTAAGCCTTCACCATAGGCTTGATCTCTCTGAGGCAGGGATCTTCTCTTAGGTTCAGAAATCTGAAACAGCTAGTCAAATAACTTAAAGCAATAACTTGGTGTTGAATAGGAAAACCATCGCTATCACTATTTCATCTACTGTACTGAATAGATTTGTTATATCATCTAGATACAGTCTAAAGCTCTCAAGCTTGTAAGTTACTTTTGAATTGTGTCTATACTTTTCAGAATACATTTGAATTAAAAATGGGACAGCCCCTCACTGGAATTGGTTTTTACATTTTTTTCATCTTTTCTCCTCTTAAGACATATAGTTTAAATTTTCAGTTTTCTCTTTTGCCCTCTGTAATATTTGTACTTGAAATTAGAACATGTCGGAATAGAAAGGAACCCCAAGAGACTATTTTATTCAATACTTTTGCTGTAAAGTTGAGTAAACTGAAGCCTGGGGAGATTCTCAAACTGCCTAAAACAGCTCAATTGATTAGAAGACAGCTGAGATTAGAAACAGGGCCAGTTCCTACTCAAAAGAATTATTCCCATTTGACTTAGAAAGTTTCTAATGATTTTAATAGAAGTATGATTAGAACTTGAATATGTCTTAAATTAATACATACTGTTTTCCTTAAAAGTCCATAATATAGTGATTAGCACACATAATTTCTCAACATTTCTTGTATTATACTTTATTTTGCAAAGACCAATGTGAGATTTCTTAAATTCTCTTATTTTAATATAAACTCTTGTGTTATCAGATAACTTTGTAAGCAATTGTATATCATAATTCTTATTTCAATATTGATTTTAAAAGTTATATAATAACACCCAAATATAAGCCACATTTTATTTTAAAAATAATAAAAGTAAATTAGCCTTTGAACCCTTTTGCTGAGTACAGTGGATATGAGCTTTTTCAGTTATTTGATATGCTAGGTTATGCAAACAAGATAATTCTGGTCAAATGTTTCACTTTTTTTCTTGCATTGCCAATATTTCTACTTTCACTAACCACATCTTTTGCAACAAGTTCTAATCTCCCAGTTCACTCTGAGCTGTAGAGACCTGAACTCCAAAGATTCTACAGCCGTTAATCCCCAAAAGGAAGTTTCAACACACTGTTGATAGTGTGCATGTGGGAGAAAAAAGTTGATTGACATGTGAAAATTCAGGACTTACCTTATAGTAATTAAGTCATCTTCCCATAATAAATAGGAAATATTTAATACAGTTTTACATTCTTTGACTCTGTAAGTTTCAAGAATTTGAGTTAAGGGGTGTTGTGATAAATGAATCTTCAATATTCTGGAGTTTACTAAGATGTCATATACAAAAATAAGCATTGGAAAATGAACTAGAATTTTTGAGGTCAATGTAGTTTAAGAATCTAATAAAAGTAAATACATGTTAACAGCTGAATAGAAATGGGAGTAAATTCCCTAAAATATGAATCTAGTGAAATAAACACATTTCCAGTGTTTAGTCAAGAAATTTTAAGTTAACTTCTAACTTCTTTAAATCCTAACCTCCAGTAAAAAAAAAAATGGCGAATAATTCTGAAGATGATACCCCAATGGAAAGTAAATTTATTCTCAGCATTATGCATCACATTAGTATTTATTTAGAGGATGTCTGAATTTTAGCAGTCAGAATCAAGTGTAAAGTGAGTGGAGCAAACAAAAATTATACTATTAAAACCTAGGTGTAAAGGATAGCAAGGATAGCATGTGAGTTTTTAAAAAATGATCTATGGATTTAATACCATCAATATGTCCTCCTTAATCCTATCTTATATTGCAATAAATTAGATGTTGTGTTAAAAGCAAATACATCACATGCAGTAGCCATGTAAATACTATATAAGGCCATCCAGATCTGACAAACGACATTATAATGGCATTTTGTTAATTCTGTAAAGAATATATTGCTGAGTGCTTTCAAAATTACCTAATGTACAAAATTCTAGACTTAGTAGACAAAGAGTAACAACACACTGAAAGTAAAGAAACAAAAAGAAGACTCAGGGAGAGATTCTGTATTGTTTTGTTTTGTTCTGTTTTGTTAAAAACCATGTATTGAATTTAAGTTTTAGTAAAGCAAGCATTACATAATGCTTTAAAATTTTAAAAGTTGGGGATAAAAGTTTACATCCAAAAAGATGAATGGAAAATTGTGCTTTCAGACTGTAGAATAAGTTTTCTTACAGGGTTAACCATTTCATCTTGCCATTGGATACTGGGAATTTCATTTATGTAATGTGTATATGTGCAGTTCATATCCAGTTCCTGCAAAAATCTAAAACTGTGTGCTTCACTTCGCGTAGCAAAGGCACCTATGTTATTCTCCCTTTTGAGCAAAAGTCTTGATCCAGTTTTCCTGCTGACGACGCTTTTTCCATTGCTGTGTCAATCACACCTTCTGCGTTGAGCAGTACAGTAAATCACAAGAGAAGGTGGTGGCGAATCCCTGCTCATACTGGAAGTAGCTCTGTGGACCATTCAAAGAAGCTCTGGACTGATCACAAGGGAAACCGAGCAGAACCGTGAAGCAGACGGACAGGAACAAAAGGCTATTCTGGTGTGAGGAGAAATCAGTCACTTCAGCTCCACAAGCAGATGTTGCTACTGGACTGACAAGTGGAACCTACTCCTGCTGGAGAAAGGTACAGTTTGCCATTGGGGCAGACGCAGAGTTCATACACTGTCTGCCGAGAACTTGAGGAGCTGGGTGAAGAAGATGAGAAGGAGCCAGTTGGTAGATTTCCCAGCCTGATTGTCTCTGCATTTAAAAATATCTATGGGGAAAAAAGAAATTGCATTTTAATTCATTTTAGAAATCTAAATTCCTCAGAGCATCGAGTCATCTACATTCCTCCTCAACATGGTCTAACAAGGAAGTCGACACAACAAACAGTTCTATGGTTTAGCTGCTATGCTTTGTTGAACAATCAAATTACATTCCTACAGTATAGCCCGAAAGATCTGCAGCTATCTTCTCCTTTGGGAGGCAGTGCATTCTGACAGAAAGCCTTCAATCTGAAAAAGCAATATCATACAATAAGCTTAAAGGGTCAACCCAGTTACTTAAACACCACAGAAAATTAATGATTTTAACAGAGTCTCTCAATTTCTTAACCACGCCTGGTGTACAGAATATGCAAAGAAATAAGGATGTCAGTGGAGATGACAGTATTGAACAGGGGGCAATTACTTTTTAAAAACCTCAGTTTATTTTATTGGACTATATTCCCATTTATTTATATCCTTTTTTTTTTTTGGAATAAGTTCTGGGGTACCTGTGCAGAACGTGCAGGTTTTTACATAGGTATACATGTGCCATGGTGGTTTGCTGCACCCATCAACCTGTCATCTACATTAGGTATTTCTCCTAATGCTATCCCTTCCCTAGCCCCCCACCCCCTGACAGGTCCTGGTGTGTGATATTCCCCTCCCTGTGTCCATGTATTCTCATTGTTCGACTCCCACTTATGAGTGAGAACATGCGGTGTTTGGTTTTCTGTTCTTGTGTTAGTTTGCTGAGAATTATGGTTTCCAGCCTCATCTATGTTCCTGCAAAGGACATGAACTCATCCTTTTTTATGACTGCATAGTATTCCATGGTGTATATGTGCTACATTTTCTTTAGTCTATCATTGATGGACATTTGGGTTGGTTCTAAGTCCCTGCTATTGTGAATAGTGCCACAATAAACTTACATGTGCATGTGTCTTAATAGTAGAATGATTTATAATCCTTTGAGTATATGCCCAGTAATGGGATTGCTGGGGCAAATGGCACTTCTAGTTCTAGATCCTTGAGGAATCCCTACACTGACTTCTGCAGTGGTTTAACCAATTTACACTCCCACCAACAGTGTAAAAGCATTCCTATTTCTCCACATCCTCCCTGGCATCTGTTGTTTCCTGACTTTTGAATGACTGCCATTCTAACTTGCCTCAGATGGTATCTCATTGTGGTTTTGATTTGCGTTTCTCTAATGACCAGTGATGGAGAGCATTTTTGCATGTCTGTTGGCTGCAGAAATACCTTCTTTTGAGATGTGTCTGTTCATATTCTTCGCCCACTTTTTGATGGAGTTGTTTGCTTTTTCCTGTAAATTTGTTTAAGTTCTTTGTAGGTTCTGGATATTAGCACTTTGTCAGATGGATAGAATGAAAAAATTTTCTCCCATTCTGTAGGCTGCCTGTTCACTCTGATGACAGTTTCTTTTGCTGTGCAGAAGGTTTTTAGTTTAATTAGATCCCATTTGTCTATTTTGGCTTTTGTTGCCATTGCTTTTGGTGTGTTAGTCATAAAGTCTCTGCCCATGCTTTTGTCCCGAATGATATTGACTAAGTTTTCTTCTAGGGTTTTATGGTTTTAGGTCTTACATTTAAGTCTTTAATCCATCTTGAGTTAATTTTTGTATAAGGTATAAGGAAGGGGTCCAGGATCAGCTTTCTCCATATGGCTAGGCAGTTTTCCCAACACCGTTTATTAAATAGGGAATCCTTTTCCCATTGCTTGTTTTTGTCAGGTTTGTCAAAATAAGGTGGTTGTATGGTTGTAGATGTGTAGTGTTACTTATGAGACCTCTGTTCTGTTCAATTGGTCTGTAGATCAGTTTTGGTACCAGTACCATGCTCTTTCGGTTCCTGTAGCCTTGGATTATAGTTTGAAGTCAGGTAGCATGATGCCTCCAGCTTTGTTCTTTTTGCTTAGGATTGTCTTCGTTATGTGGGCTCTTTTTTGGTTCCACATGAAATTTAAAGTAGCTTTTTACAATTCTGTGAAGAATGTCAGTGGTAGCTTGATAGGAATAGCCCTGAATCTATAAATTACTTTGGGGAGTATGGCCATTTTCACGATACTTTTTAATACTCATAAAAGTGTGTGGACTCTTAATCCAAAAGATACACTAAGTAGCTGATATGGTTTGGCTGTGTCCCTGCCCAAACCTCATCTTGAATTGTAACTCCCATAACTCCCATGTATTGTGGGAGGGATCCAGTGGGAAATATTTAAATCATGGGAGCAGTTTCCCCCATACTGTTCTCAGGGTAGTGAACAAGTCTGACAAGATATGATGGTTTTATAAGGGGAAACCCCTTTCACTTGGTTCTCTAATTCTCTGTTGCCTGCCACCATGTAGGATGTGCCTTTTGCCTTCTGCCATGATTGTGAGGTCTGCCCAGCCTCGTGGAAGTGTGAAGACATTAAACATCTTTTTCTTTATAAATTATCCAGTCTCATGTATGTCTTTGTGAGCAGCGTAAAAACAAACTAATACAGTAGCTAATCAGCACAATGAACAATATATAAGTATTTCTGTAATTAATTTTGAAGTCTCCATGAAACATATTACCTATGTTCAATACTTTCTTTGCTAAATCTTCTCACTTGAAAAATGCTTTATTCTAAATCATGGACTCACCACTTTGAGGGACAGTGATCGTATGGCTCTGACATGCATGGAGAAAGTTCCAGAAAACAAAAACAAAAAACAAAACAAAAAAATGGATCTTGAATTTGACAAAGAGACAACTCTGTCCAGCTGTTTCTTGTTTCCATTGTTATATAGCTAATGATTGCCTGAAAGGCATCCCTAAATTGACAGGAGTAGGAGAGAATATTCTGCTTTCTCTATCTTTGCCCTCCCTCATCTAAGTTCCATTTGTTTTGTGCTAGGATTCCTGTAATAGTCTCCTACCTGGCCTCCCGGTGGCGCATTTTTGTCCTCCTATTATTGATTTTACACATTCCTAGAGTGAACTTTTAAGAAATGCAAATCAAATCTTGCTACACTTCTCAAAACACTCTGATGTCATCCCCCACACTTCAGTTGGATCCTGATGTCTTTCCATGGCCCAAAGGCCCTATGTACATGCTCTGATCTATCTCTCTAACATCATTTTCTGTAATTCTTCCTCTTGCTCCAGCTCTTTCATTTTCTCAAAAATGGCAAAAAACACTATGGTCTCACAGCATTTTTTACTATTTCCTCAAACTGAAATACTTTTCTCCAGAGACTTAGTGACTGGGGGAGATAGTAACTCAGTGGTTGTGAAATATGGATGGGAGGGAGATTTCCACTTTTTTGATGCTTTATAAATTTCTGAACTATAAGACTGTATTGCACACTACAATTAAGCCAGAAAAAGGATTCATTACCATAAGTATATATATTTTAGTTTAATTTTGGTGCAAACAAATTTGCTCCAATTCTTCCAAAGTTCACCACCTTGGAAATAACTTTTCTAAACACTCTACTTTCTTCTCTCATTAACAGGTATACTTTTCTCTATAGTAAAAATCCATTTGTAATGTTATGTTACATTTGTATTCATTCATTGTTTGTTTCTTCTACTTACAATAAGATCCATGAGGCTACGGCCTGTATTTGGTTCATCCATATAGTATAGGGCATGGAATTGTAAAGTGCATGAATTACATGATGCTTTTTCTTCACCTTGAACACATCTCTCCCCTCTAGGTTACAAATACACCCTCCAACAAAGCCCAGTTCATCTCTTTTCTATTCCATATACCTTTCCCTGATGCCCCAAGATAGAAAACCCCTTTTTTCAAAAAAGATTTTTTAAGTTATACTTTAAGTTCTGGGGTACATGTGCAGAACATGCAGGTTTGTTACAATCATCTGCCATGGTGATTTGCTGCACCCATCAACCCATCATCTACATTAGGCATTTGCCCTAATGCTATCCCTCCCCTACCCGCCCTACACCAGAGAGGACCCAAATGTGATGTTGCCCTCCCTGTGTCCATGTGTTCTCATTGTTCGACTCCCACTTATAAGAATATGCAGTGTTTGGTTTTCTGTTCTTGTGTTAGTTTGCTGAGAATGATGGTTTCCAGCACCATATCCCTGCAAAGGAGATGAATTCATCCTTTTTATGGATGTGCAGTATTCCATGGTGTATATGTGCCACATTTTATTTATCCAGTCTATCATTGATGGACATTTGGGTTGGTTCCAAGTTCCTGCTGTTGTGAACACTGCTGCAATAAATATGTGTGCATGTGTCTTTATAGTAGAATGATTTATAATCCTTTGGGTATATACCCAGTAATGGGATTGCTGGGTCAAATGGTATTTCTGCTTCTAGATCCTTGAGGAATCGCCACACTGTCTTCCACAATGGTTGAACTAATTTACACTCCCACCAACAGTGTAAAAGCATTCCTATTTCTCCACATCCTCTCCAACATCTGTTGTTTCCTGACTTTTTAATGAACACCATTCTAACTGGCCTGAGATGATGTCTCATTGTGGTTTTGATTTGCATTTCTCTAATGACCAATGATGAAGAGTTTTCTCATGTGTTTGTTGGCTGCATAAATATCTTCTTTTTGATTATTATTATACTTTAAGTTCTAGGGTACATGTGCACAACGTGCAGGTTTGTTACATATGTATACTTGTGCCATGTTGGTGTGCTACACCCATCAACTCGTCAGCACCCATCAACTCCTCATTTACATCAGGTATAACTCCCAATGCCATCCCTCCCCTCTCCACCCTCCCCATAATAGGCCCCGGTGTGTGATGTTCCCCTTCCTGTGTCCAAGTGATCTCATTGGTCAATTCCTGCCTATGAGCAAGAACATGCAGTGTTTGGTTTTCTGTTCTTGCGATAGTTGGCTGAGAATGATGGCGTCCAGCTGCATCCATGTCCCTACAAAGGACACGAACTCATCCTTTTTTATGACTGCATAGTATTCCATGGTGTATATGTGCCACATTTTCTTAATCCAGTCTGTCACTGATGGACATTTGGGTTGATTCCAAGTCTTTGCTATTGTGAATAGTGCCACAATAAATATACGTGTGCATGTGTCTTTATAGCAGCATGATTTATAATCCTTTGGGTATATACCTGGTAATGGGATGGCTGGGTCATATGGTATTTCTAGTTCTAGATCCTTGAGGAATCGCCATACTGTTTTCCATAATGGTTGAACTAGTTTACAATCCCACCAATAGTGTAAAAGTATTCCTATTTCTCCACATCCTCTTCAGCACCTGTTGTTTCCTGACTTTTTAATGATTGCCATTCTAACTGGTGTGAGATGGTATCTCATTGTGGTTTTGATTTGTATTTCTCTGATGGCCAGTGATGATGAGCATTTTTTCATGTGTCTGTTGGCTGTATGAATGTCTTCTTTTGAGAACTGTCTGTTCATATCTTTTGCCCACTTTTTGATGGGGTTGTTTTTTTCTTGTAAATTTGTTTGAGTTCTTTGTAGGTTCTGAATATTAGCCCTTTGTCAGATAAGTAGATTGCAAAAATTTTCTCCCATTCTGTAGGTTGCCTGTTCACTCTGATGGTAGTTTCTTTTGCTATGCAGAAACTCTTTAATTTAATTACATCCCATTTGTCAGTTTTGGCTTCTGTTGACGTTGCTTTTGGTGTTTTAGATATGAAGTCCTTGCCCATGCCTATGTCCTGAATGGTACTACCTAGGTTTTCTTCCAGGGTTTTTATGGTATTAGGTCTAACATTTAAGTCTCTAATCCATGTTGAATTAATTTTCGTATAAGGAGTAAGGAAAGGATCCAGTTTCAGCTTTCTACTTATGGCTAGCCACTTTTCCCAGCACCATTTATTAAATAGGGAATCCTTTCCCCATTTCTTGCTTTTCTCAGGTTTGTCAAAGATCAGATGGCTGTAGATGTATGGTATTATTTCCGAGGACTCTGTTCTGTTCTGTTGGTCGACATCTCTGTTTTGGTACCAGTACCATGCTGTTTTGGTTACTGTAGCCTTGTAGTATAGTTTGAAGTCAGGTAGCGTGATGCCTCCAGCTTTGTTCTTTTGACTTAGGATTGTCTTGGAGATGCGGGCTCTTTTTTGGTTCCATATGAACTTTAAAGCAGTTTTTTCCAATTCTGTGAAGAAAGTCATTGGTAGCTTGATGGGGATGGCATTGACTCTATAAATTACCTTGGGCAGTATGACCATTTTCACGATATTGATTCTTCCTATCCATGAGCATGGTGCATTCTTCCATTTGTTTGTGTCCTCTTTTATTTCACTGGGCAGTGGTTTGTAGTTCTCCTTGAAGAGGCCCTTTACATCCCTTGGAAGTTGGATTCCTAGGTATTTTATTCTCTTTGAAGCAATTGTGAATGGGAGTTTATTCACGATGCGGCTCTCTGTTTGTCTGTTACTGGTGTATAAGAATGCTTGTGATTTTTGCACATTAATTTTGTATCCTGAGACTTTGCTGAAGTTGCTTATCAGCTTAAGGAGATTTTGGGCTGAGATGATGGGGTTTTCTAAATATACAATCGTGTCATCTGCAAACAGGGACAATTTGACTTCTTTTCCTAACTGAATACCCTTGATTTCTTTCTCTTGCCTGATTGCCTTAGCCAGAACTTCCAACACTGTGTTGAATAGGAGTGGTGAGAGAGGGCATCCCTGTCTTGTGCCAGTTTTCAAAGGGAATGCTTCCAGTTTTTGCCCATTCAGTATGATATTGGCTGTGGGTTTGTCATAAATAGCTCTTATGATTTTGAGATACGTTCCATCAATACCAAATGTATTGAGAGTTTCTAGCATGAAGGGCTGTTGAATTTTGTCAAAGGCCTTTTCTGCATCTATTGAGATAATCAAATATCTTCTTCTGAGAAGTGTCTTTTCATATCCTTTGCCCACTTTTTGATGGGTTTTTTTCTTGTAAATTTGTTTAAGTTCTTTCCAGATTCTGGATATTAGCCCTTTGTCAGATCGATACATTGCACAAATCTTCTCTCATTCTGCAGGTTGCCTGTTCACTCTGATGATAGTTTCTTTTGCTCTGCAGAATCTCTTTAGTTTAATTAGATCCCATTTGTCAATATTGGATCCCATTTGTCAATATTGGCTTTTGTTGCCATTGCTTTTGTTGTTTTAGTCATGAAGCCTTTGCCCATGCCTATGTCAAGATTGACATTGCCTAAGTTTTCTTCTAGGGTTTTATGGTTTTAGGTCTTATGTTTAAGTCTTTAATCCATCTTGAGTTAATTTTTGTATAAGGTGTAAGGAAGGGATCCAGGTTCAGCTTTCTGCATGTGGCTAGCCGTTTTTCCCAACACCATTTATTAAATAGGGAATCCTTTCCCCATTGCTTCTTTTTGTCAGGTTTGTCGAAGTTCAGATGGTTGTAGATGTGTGGCATTATTTCTGAGGCCACTGTTCTGTTCCATTGGTCTATATATCTGTTTTGGTACCAGTACCATGCTGTTTTGGTTCCTGTAGCCTTGGATTATAGTTTGAAGTCAGGTAGCATGATGCCTCCAGCTTTGTTCTTTTTGCTTAGGATTATCTTGGCTATGTGGGCTCTTTTGGTTCCATAAAAAGTTTAAAGTCGCTTTTTCCAATTCTGTGAAGAATATCAATGGCAGCTTGATGGGGATAGCATTGAATCTATAAATTACTTTGGGCAGTATGTCCATTTTCACAGTAATGATTCTTATCCATGAGCATGGAATGTTTTTCCATTTGTTTGTGTCCTCTCTTATTTCTTTGAGCAGGGGCTTGTAGTTCTCCTTGAAGAGGTGCTTCACATCACTTTTAAGTTTTATTCCTAGGTATTTCATTCTTTTTGTAGCACTTGTGAATGGGAGTTGACTCATGGTTTGGCTCTCTGTTTGTCTGTTATTGGTGTATAAGAATGCTTGTGATTTTTGCACGTTGATTTTGTATCCTGAGACTTGGCTGGAGTTGCTTATATGCTTAAGGAGATTTTGGGTTGAGATGATTGAGTTTTCTAAATATACAATCATGACATCTGCAAACAGGGACAATTTGACTTCCTCTTTTCCTAAATGAATACCCTTTATTTCTTTCTCCTGCCTGATTGCCCTGGCCAGAACTTCCAACACTATGTTGAATAGGAGTGGTGAGAGAGGGCAGCCCTGTCTTGTGCCAGTGATCAAAGGGAATGCTTCCAGTTTTTGCCCATTCAGTATGATATTGGCTGTGGGTTTGTCATAAATAGCTCATATTATTTTGAGATACATTCCATCAATGCCTAGTTTACCGAGAGTTTTTAGCATGAAGGGGTGTTGAATTTTCCTAAAGGTCTTTTCTGCATCTATTGAGATATTTGTGCTTTTTATGATTGGTTCTGTTTATGTGATGGATTACATTTATTGATTTGTGTATGTTGAACCAACCTTGCATCCCAGGGATGAAGCTTGTCTTGATCATGGTGGATAAGCTTTTTGTTGTGTTGCTGGATTTGGTTTGCCAGTATTTTATGCGGATTTTCCAATCAATGTTCATCAGGGATGTTGGCCTAAAATTTTTGTTGTTGTTGTTGTTGTTGTGTCTCTGCCAGGTTTTGCTATCAGGACGATGCTGGCCTCATAAAATGAGTTAGTGAGGATTCCCTTTTTCTATGGTTTGGAATAGTTTGAGGAGGGATGGTATAGCTCCTCTTTGTACCTCTGGTAGAATTTGGCTGTATATCCGTCTGGTCCAGGACTTTTTTAGTTGGTAGGCTATTAATTATTGCCTCAATTTCAGAACTTGTTTTTGCTCTATTTAGGTATTCTACTTCTTGCTGGCGTAGTCTTGGGAAGGTGTATGTGTTCAGGAATTTATCCATTTCTTCTAGATTTTCTAATTTATTTGTTTTGAGGTGTTTATAGTATTCTCTGGTAGTAGTCTGTATTACTGTGGGATCGGTGGTGATATCCCGTTTATCATTTTTTATTGCATCTATTGGATTCTTCTCTTTTCTTCTTCATTAGTCTGGCTAGAGGTCTATTCCGTTGATCTTTTCAGAAAACCACCTCCTGGATTCATTGATTGTTTTGAAGGATTTTTTTGTGTGTGTCTCTGTCTCCTTCAGTTCTGCTCTGATCTTAGTTATTTCTTGTCTTCTGCTAGCTTTTGAATTTGTTTGTTCTTGCATCTCTAGTTTTTAATTGTGATGTTAGGGTGTCAATTTTAGATCTTTCCTGCTTTCTCCTGTGGGTATTTAGTGCTATAAATGTGCCTCTACACACTACTTTATGTGTGTCCCAGACATTCTGGTGTGTTGTATCTTTGTGCTCATTGGTTTCAAAGAACATCTTTATTTCTGCTTTCATTTTGTGATTTACTTAGTAGTCATTCAGGAGCAGGTTGTTCAGTTTCTATATAGTTGTGTGGTTTTGAGTGAGTTTCTTAATCCTGAGTTCAAATTTGATTGCACTGTGGTCTGAGAGACTGTTATGATTTCCATTCTTTTGCATTTGCTGAGGAGTGTTTTACTTCCACTTATGTGGTCAATTTTAGAATAAGTTAAATGTGGTGCTGAAAAGAATGTATATTCTGTTGATTTGAGATGGAGAGTTCTGTAGATGTTTATTAGGTCTCCTTGGTCCAGAGCTGAATTCATGTCCTGGATATCCTTGTCAATTTTCTGTCTTGTTGATCTAACATTGACAGTGGGGTGTTAAAGTTTCTCACTATTAATTATTGTGTGGTAGTCTAAGTCTCTTTGTTGGTCTCTAAGGACATGCTTTATGAATCTGGGTGCTCCTGTATTGGGTGCATATATATTTAGGATCGTTAGATCTTCTTGTTTCTTTGATCCCTTTACAATTATGTAATGACCTTCTTTGTCTCTTTTGATCTTCGTTGGTTTAAAGTCTGTTTTATCAGGGACTAGGATTGCAACCCCTGCTTTTTTATTTGACTCTCCCATTTTTAAATACCTTATTCTGCTGATCACTTGATGTGGTATTTTATAGCCATATTCACATCTTACTTTCCCTGCTAAATACATCCTCCTCAAAGATAGAATCATATTGAATTTTTAGTAATTCCTACCATGTTTAACTCTGCACATGCACCTTCTACATAACATAGTTATTCAATGACTATTCAATGAAAATCAATGGCTGCATTTATCAACAGTATTCAAAGTTAAAAAGCATGATTACAGCTTGTGTTTACTGATATCAATTGTTGAAATATATTACCCCATAGTTACTTCTGTGTTAAGTGATAGGAAAGCAAAGAGAAAGATGTGAAAGCAAGAAGTGCATAAAACTAAGCAAACAACAACAAAAACCCAAGGCAATACATTTTTGGGGTATGGATGTTTGGTCTCATTTCTTCCTGTGTTATACTTGGGGTTCTCTTACTTCTCCCCAGGGAATGCAAGATGATTCCTTTTATTGACTGAGTGGAAGAGGAAGTGGGCTTGTGTAGTTCAGTCTCTTTTCCTTACAACTTTTCAGGAGCTAGCATGTGTGCAGAGGAAAGGCATCCTCAAGCTTTGAAAATGCCGAAAGTATTATAGGGGCAAGCTTTGAGACTGTGGGGTTTAAGTCTACAGGTTTGGAGTTAAGTTCACCTTGAAGAAATACTAAAAGCTGGTGTTTCGGATAAGAAACCTTGAGACATACAGAGTTAAGGAGGGAGATATGAAAATCTAATGGAGATATGGAGAAGAGGGCTCATGTGGGATTGATCAGATGACTGTAAGAGTAAGTAAGGCTTGCAGGTGACACCTTAGAATCAAGCATGAACTATGGAGGCCTCATCAATGGAGTAAACCTTGAAGTACTCAAGCCTTACGATGAGTAACTTGCTTCAGCATAGCCATAATGGTGTTCTCCGGCTCTCCTATCCATTTAGGGGCTGCTTTAGATTGTATTTGGCTATATTACAATGCTTACAATTCCATACGTTTCTGAGATCCAAACCGTAGCTCCAACCATATAAAAAAAGTCATTTTTTATAATGGATAAATTCATTCATACGAAGTCCTCAGAAAGAGAAAATGATATTGTCTTGGCTTGACATAGAGGTGTAAGTCATAAGATTAAACGGGCTGTTATATATTCTTTTCAACATAGCATTCCTGCACCATGGATGAACTTCATCATATCTTTTTCTGTTCTGCCAGGGCAGTGAGGCTGTTCACTTTCCAACTTCTAAAATTGATATAGCTCTTCAATATTGTCTTATAAACCACATAATCCATCGGTTCTGGAACTCTTCCCTGAGCTCTTAAGTCACAGTCCAGTGTCTTTCCTCTACCAATAATTCATTTATCCTTCTGTCACCTGTTGAAATCTGGCCCAGGACTCACAAAGGGTATCTTAATTTTCAAAACAAAAAATTGTTTTCGGCCAGGTGCGGTGACTCATGCCTGTAATTCCAGCACTTGGGGAGGCCAAGGCAGGAAGATCACAAGGTCAGGAGTTCGAGACCAGCCCGACCAACATGGCGACACCCTGTCTCTACTAAAAGTACAAAAATTAGCCAGGCGTGGTGGCAGGTGCCTGTAATCCCAGCTACTAGGGAGGCTGAGGCAGGAGAATAGCTTGAACCCAGCAGGTGGAGGTTGCAGTGAACCGAGATCATGCCACTGCACTCCAGCCTGGGTGACAACAGCGAGACTCCGTCTCAAAAAAAATGCTTTATTATTTTTCTGTGATCTTGTGGTATATATGCTGTTATTGTATTACATCATTTACAGTATTCTCCATACAATTACAATTTATGTTGGTTTCCAGACTGAGTCTGAAATACTTTATAATACTATGTCTGAAATGACTATGAATTTTCAACAGTGCAGAATTTTACATACCATTTCATTCTTCTACATTTTATCCATCATTTTAGATACCTCAATACCATGACTGATATTAAGTAGTTTAAAAACTATCTAAGGATAAGGACATTATATACCTCTATATTGTTTAGTAAATGCTATTTCTTCATAGGAAAAAGACATGCTGTTTTAAGTGCTGTGCTTTTCTGTACTTTTATTTTGTTACTATAAAAAAAAAATCCACAGATGAAAACCTGTGGCTATGATGTATTTACAGCATAATACTCATTTGACAATGAAGTTATAATATATAATTGAATCAAAGGACATATGGGACAAAATAGATATTAATAATAATCAATATTACGAGCAATTTGAATGAAACAGTTACCATTATCAAAGCAACTCTTTTTTTTTTTTGAGGCGGAGTCTCGCTCTGTCGCCCAGACTGGAGTGCAGTGGCAGGATCTCGGCTCACTGCAAGCTCCGCCTCCCGGGTTTAGGCCATTCTCCTGCCTCAGTCTCCCGAGTAGCTGGGACTACAGGCTCCCGCCACCTCGCCCGGCTAGTTTTTTGTATTTGCTAGTTTTTTGTATTTTTTAGTAGAGACGGGGTTTCACCATGTTAGCCAGGATGGTCTGGATCTCCTGACCTCGTGATCTGCCTGCCTCGGCCTCCCAAAGTGCTGAGATTACAGGCTTGAGCCACCGCGCCCAGCCCAAAGCAACTCTTTAAATAGAATGCAAGATGTTTAAGAAAGACTTCCATCCTGCTGTGTTAGACAAAGGATTGTGGTCTACAACTGTAGTGGAAAGAAACCCTGACAGAATATATTAATATATTTTCAAAATATTATACATTAGATTGCTAGATCATTTATGTTGTAATATCTGCTAAGACTCTAATATGGTCCTACTAGTAAATCTACTTTTAAAAAGGAAACAAAATGTATAGTTAAAATTAATCTGGAATTAATAACTGAGATAATGGTATAAAGATAAAAAAAAAGGAATATTCCTTCTGCCTGTATAAAATTATGACCTCATCATTATATCTGAAGAGGACTGAAATACTCCAGAACATGCCTTTCAACTTCTCCTTTCATTCTTTTCTTTTTCTTCTCATAATTTAACCTTTGTGGGCTCATAATTATATAAATAACACAAGAGGAAAATAAAATGTATTTTCTACTAAGGGAATGTATCCGTAGGAAAAGCAATGCAACAGAGTTAGACCGTCAAGAACGTTCAAAATTCTAGTAAAAATATACAGACTAGCATATGAATCATGTATGAGCATTTAACTAAGGTAGAATTAAAAATGAACAGGCATGAAAACATTTGCCAAGATGTCCAGATTTGGAAAAAAAAAAAAAAAAAAAAGATGAGAATGCTAGAAATTAAAAACATAATCACTAAAGCTCAATGTATGGATAAAATAAGAGATTAGATACTGGGGAGAACCCTGAAAATACAGACCTAACAAAGAAATCGAAACTGGGAAGGAGAGGGTAAGAGATGTGGGAGGTGTGAAAATGCAAAGTTATGTCTTCAGAGTTTATCTGAAGAAATAATGCAAATTTCCAGAATTGATTAAAATGTGATTCTGCAGATACAGCAATGACGGTAAATAAAATGCATGTATACTTATGACTTTATAGTGGAAGAGTAGAACACCAAAGACAAAGTATTATTTAAAGCACAGAGCAAGAGAAAAAAATAATGTCTACAGGAGTAGCAACAAGATTTAAAGGAAATGCTTGGGGAATAAAGGTAATATAAAATAAAAATATTAATGTGTACATCCTTATCCAGGACATTTATTAAACCTAAATTTATGAAATGATAATTTATAAACAGTAAAACTTTTGTTTTCCTTTTAGATAAATAAAGGTACTCTATGTAAACAAACAACCAAAGTGCTTTCTGGAAGAACTTTCTGAGTATCAAGATATAACAAGCATTTAAAAAGGACTGTCATTATTCTTGACATTATCTTGTATTTTCAAAATGGGCAGATAAATATAATTAATATCAAGTATTTAGATGTCCCATTTATAATTGACTTGTGAAGGAATATCTTTCAGTAGAAAATAAATGGAGTTGTAACTTAGTAACATTGTTACCAAATTTCATATTCAAGAAATAAGTATGTATTTGTATAATTTAAACTTTTCCACAAAGCACTTCTTTATGCTTCCCCTGGAACCATATGCATATAATTTGAGAACATGCACCCTCAGCAGTAAAGGGCCAGGGCCGACCTTTCGGGGACTCACCTCCCCTTCTGTAGACTGCAAATGGAGCTCCTTCCTGCAGGTGGCCTTGAAGTCTCCTGCAGCAGCACTCACCTGGACCCCACGAGGAGCTTCCATGATCAAGGATCTGGTGGGTGATTCAAGCCTGAGGGAAAAACAAAAAAAAAAAATCATTCATAGAAAAAAGAAAATTTTTGATAAACTAGAAGACAACATTAGTCAACTTAAAACAACCACCAGAAAAACATACAGACCAGACAGGAATAAAGAAAGAGTCCTACCATGTTAGGCAAAGCCCAAATGAGTTTTAGAACAATTTTTGATTGACTTATCTATTTTTGGCTCTTTATCAAAATCTACATGTATTCACATCAAGTATTGACTCTCACGTTCATGACAATTTGCTTATGGTTTCTTTTGCTGTTTCCCCTCATAATGCTCATGAAAAGTAGGGTGTGGTAAGTATACTTGCTAAAATTTTGAATAACTCACTAATATTAATGATGGAGGTTTAATAAAAAAAATAGTACTGCAGTTTAAGATGTAGATATATGTATTCCTCAATAAAGAATCCCTGTCTTGTAAACATGAATGAGTTAATGAAAATCATTAATATTGCAAACTTTCAGGCATGCACAAAATATTATGAACTTGACACCTCTAGAAACTGATTAAAATAATGAAATAAGACATTTTCTACATCAACTAACTCTGATGGCCCCGTGAAATGTCCACAGAATGAGTGACATTAGTCTAGGAAAGAAAAATCAATAGGAGGGTAATATAAATCAATAGGAGGGTAATATACAAGTATAAATGTGATTGAAGGTTGGCTACATAAATTATGAGGGCAAAAAAACAAGCGTTTTACACAGTCATGCCTATAGAAAGAGAGTTGGGAGGCAGTTTTCAAATTATCTTAAAATATGACACTAGAGAAAAAGCAAAATGACACAATACAGGAACTAGAATACAGTGGTAAAAAGTGCTAGTATGAGAAGAGGTAGGATCCATGCATTGGTCTTTTTAGATCAGCTTTCTGCCTTGGGGATGCAACTGCCTGTGATCCCCTTGACCACGGGAGTTTAAGAGGTGGGTCCCCTCAGGCTCACATTCACTGTTATCCAGCACAACTGGTTTTGTTTTCGGTTTCTGAGGCAATAAATTCAGAGTTGTTTTGCAGAAAGAACCACATCAAATGCTTAGGTCTCTGGAGTTCAGCTCCCTCTCAGCAGGAAAGTCAAACTTAAAAGTGATATGGAAGGAGCAGAACCAGCATTTAGAAGTGGTTTCAACACTTTCATTTTCTCTTGCAACTTTAAAATTGTAATCCCTATGGGCCATTTGGAGATCTATCCTCATATAATCCCTGAAGGGGAGAGGTTTTGAATGTATCTATTTTTAATAAACGTCTGTATTTTTTTTAATTAAACAGAACTCCCCGTATTTTCCATAGAATATTTGATTTCCATAGCATATTTGAAAACTTGAAGACAATCACTCATAATCCCCTTACACAATTTACTATTAGCATTTTACACACAGTATCTAAATGTCAAAATTTGAATGTTAAAATGTATTTTTTATCACTGATTTTTCCCTGATACATAACCCTTCTAGAACTACGCAGACTCTTAGCAACACAGCATCAACAATTAAATGTTGTCCCATGGCCAGGTACGGTGGCTCATGCCTGTAAACCCAGCACTTTGGGAGGCCAAGCGTAGTGGCGGGCCCCTGTAGTCCCAGCTACTCGGGAGGCTGAGGCAGGAGAATGGCGTGAACCAGGAAGGAGGAGCTTGCAGCGAGCAGAGATCACACCACTGCACTCCACACTGGGCGACAGAGCGAGACTCCGTCACAAAAAAGAAAAACGAAAATGGTGTCCCACTTCTCTCTTGTATGGAAATTCTCCCGTTCACTGAGGAGGGTTTCACAGACTTACTTATATTATAGTACAGGTTTTCAATTAAACTATTCATGTTATTATGAAATATTCTCTGAAAAAGCCTATTGAAAAAGGAAACCTAAGTTTATTGGCACTACTTGTGGATTTCTATGTAAATAGTCAATGGAATTAGTGACTTATAATTGTATTCATGTGGAAAGCATTACAGCAAATATAGCAGTGAGTTTCAGACTAGCTTTCACAGTGGGTAGCTAGTAGTATGACAGAGAGAGAAGGATTAACGTTTAACTCAAGTCCCTCTACCACCTGGTTTTTCAAAAGCATTCTGTTTTTCATGGTGTTTATATACCAAAGATGCAAGAAGATACTGTTTTTAAGGTGTTATGCAACTATCAAATTTAAAAAGTCTGTGGCCTAAATCTCTAGAAGAATTCTCAACCTTCAGAAAAAAGAATTCAGACTTTAAAAGAATTCAGACTTTAAAACAACCTAAGTTGCAAGAATGCAATTGTTAAGTATTAAGCAGAACTTAAACATCAGAAGAAACAAAAAGAAAGGTAGGGAAAAGGAAAGGAAAGAAAGCAAATATACTACTTTATCATAATGTTCTTCTCATAGGTAGAAGAACACCAGCAAAGCGATCTACCCCTTTGTTGAGGAAATGTCTCAGACAACATCCTGACTGCTTAATAGAGTTTTTTTCCTTGAATATATTAATGATGTATATTAGAGCTATGTGTTTCAAGAGATTAACTTGGAGCCTGCAAACCTTAATATTTCTGTGTTAAGGTGTATTTTTGCAAGAATGAGAATTAGGAAAAGATGCCAAATATATGATTAAATATTAATTCATTTTACAGAATCCAAGTGCAGATTATTTTCTTATTCTGTACTTAATGGATCTCAGATCCAAAAATAAATCTGTAGGAAATCGGCACTGTATAATTAATTTCATCACTTTTTACCATAGGTACAGAAACTCTTCAAACTGTAGCAACTTAACTATATGTTAATGTAAGAAATAAAAAAGTGAACATTGGGCTGTTGTGGGCAAATTTACTATTATGTCTTTGTTAACTATTTAACACACATTGTTTAGCCTTTTAAAATATAGACTCCATACTACAAAACAGTATTTTATCTAAAAAAAAAAAAAATCAAAGAAAATCCACAGTTTTAAAATGCACATGAAAACAGAACTTGAGAAATAGTAGATACTCATCAAACATCTGCTGAATAAATAAGTTATAGAAATCACCACATTTCTTCACCAAAATATTAATACTCTATTAATATAATAGACTTTTGAAATTTTTTCTGAAGTCTAAATCAAAGAAAACATGGCTACTTACTCCCTAAATTAACAGTTTATTGACTTGGCCAACCAATGAAACCGTGTTGAATAGAACTAGGCCTCAAGTGACAGTACTTAGTTCTCTGAAAGGAAAACTGTCAGCAAGGCTTGTAAAGTTTTTCTCAAACACCCTGCTTTTAATGTTCATTACACAAATAAATAATTGAATACCTACATAATTACTCGACTTTGCTTCTGTTTCAGTTTGGAAATTTAGTAATACTTATCTTCGGGATTGCCAGTCTGCTTTTACAACCAGCTGATAAATCCAGCTTAGTGCGATGTTTAAATAATGATGAATAATTAGAAAATGAAAACCAGAAACACTATAAACTAGATATAATATCGTTCACATTTTCACTTATGAATTGTGAAATATGTCAGCAAGATAATTAAAATACCAGTTGGTTCTTATTCCTCTTTTAACAATAGACTCTCCATAGTTACTAAAACGTTAGAAATAAAAAAATATTTCTTAAGAATAAATGTAAATAATTTAAAAATACTTCTATAAATGTAATTTTTCAAGTTTATTGAATAAATTAGTAAACAGCTGTGTCTGTATTAAAACACAGATGAAAAAAATTGGAATCAATGCTCTCCACATGTGCCTTTGTAATACAGTAATGACTGCAGCCAACATGTGCCTTTGTAATATGACTGCAGCCACTTTCCTTATATTGCAACTCATTTAGTTAATATCCCCATTTTTCGTCTTTGCTAAGTTTCAGTAACTCACATTAACAAATACTTATTGCAACTGGGATGTGTAAGATAACAGTGCTGGCTGCTCCAGCATTAAGGATGAACAAGGGACATGTGTATCCTGTTCTAATGGAATTTATAGTTTGTTAGGAGAAGACAGATACAATAAATATTTTCACAAAAGTTGTTTAATTCCTCCCTAAAAAAAAAAAGCCATAAATGAAGATTTTAGCACCCTATGAGATGCTGTTTACACACACTCCTCAGCACACTCCTAAATCCCTAGGGTTTCTATCTAGAGTAGGTAATGATTACGTTGGTCTTCTAAAATAAGTCTTAGTTCTTGAAGAAGGCCACTTTTTTTCTAATATTGTTCCCTAGCTTGTTTGAATCTGTGTTACTCAAGTAGTGAGAAACTGAGTTCTTTAGGAAATTTTTTCATAGGACTCTAAAGGACTAAAAAATTTACTGTTGTAAAGTATGGTTTTGTTGCCTTAAAGATTTTCAACTTTATTTTTTGTTTCCATCTGAGTACGTATACACTCATCCAGTGTGAAGGGCTAAACACCAATCCTTATGAATAAAAAAGTTTTTTAACTTAATATTTTTATTTTGCTTCCCAAGACAGCAACTGTGTCTCTCAGGTTGATACTTTGATCCAACTTTAAAAGTGACTTTTAATATGTGATTAGGTTTTATCAGCAGTATTTGCATATTTCCTTTTCCTATACAATAATAAGTTCATGTCAGAATGTAATTTTCCTATCATAAATTATTAAACCATAATCACCAAATCTTATGTATTGAATTATAGAACATCCACTGAGCAGTTTTGTATGAGGAATCTAGATTTTAATATTTTGAATTTAATCAACAGTGGTAATAATTATCCTGGGAAGAATTCCCTATAATGTTGGAATTTTCTGGATGGTGAGAGCTTTTACAAATAACTGCCTCCTAGAACCATTACACTATCAGGAAATAGTTTATTCCATTGGAAATATTAGACTCAGGAACTCCATCCAAGTCCAATTAAGTTCTGCCTTTTTCTGATTAGCTTCCATTTGCTTCCATATTCCCCTTTATGCAATACTCTGTGATCATTTATAGCTTTCTCAGCTCCCTATTTGCCCTGTCTTTATTCCTATAGATGCCATATATTTCATTATATATGTTGGATTTTCCAGCATTCCTGTTTTTGTTGTTGTTTTTATTGTGTTTTGTTTCATTTTTACAGATGGGGTCTTACTGTGTTTTCCAGGCTGAAGTACAGCAGCATGATCATAGCTCACTGCAGCATCGACCTCCTGGGCTCAAGCAATCCTCTGGTCTCAGCCTCCTGACTAACTTGGACTACACATGTGCACCACCATGTTCGACTAATTTTTATGTTGCCAGGTCTTGAACTTATGATCTCAACTGATCCTCCTACCTTGGCCTCCCAAAGTGCTGGGATTACAGGTGTGAGCCACCACACCCGACCTCAGCATCCCTATTTTTATTAGTTCCTCTGACTTACTCTATAACTGCCTTTGCCTTTTCTTTTCTACATTCTTGCTATCTAATATATTCATTTTTGTATTTATTTTAAGTATATTGGGGGAAACATTGTCTAGCTGTCTATTTTAGTTCTCCTAAATGATGGAGAACTAAACAGTGATGGAATTTAGGCCACATGTGTAAGAGGAAGCACTTACCTGAGATCTTGGGATGGCTCTGCTCTGATGTGCGGCGTCTCCACAGAGTGCCCAAATACGGCTCCTTCAGTGCCTGGGGGTAGCATGAATATAGCAGTCAGTATAGGCAAGTCCACACAGTGACTTTCATCTCTATTTTTATGCATCAAATATTCTTCCCAAAGAGAGAAAACTTAAAATAGGTATATATCATCTATTAGTCCGTTTTCACACTGCTGATAAAGACATACCCGAGACTGAAGAGAAAAAGAGGTTTAATTGGACTTGCAGTTCCACATGGCTGGGGAGGCCTCAGAATCATTGCAGGAGGCAACAGGCACTTCATATATGGCGGTGGCAAGAGAAAAATGAGGAAGATGCAAGAGCAGAAACCCCTGATAAAACCATCAGATCTTATGAGACTTATTCACTACCACAAGAACATTATGGGGGAAACCGCCCCCATGATTCAATTATCATCTACCGGGTCCCTCCCACAACACATGGGCATTATAGGAGTACAATTTTCTCGATGAGATTTGAGAGGGGACACAGAGCCAAACCATATCACAGGATATGAATGAGAAGAATTGGAAGAATATCACCAGGCAGGGAAGAGTCAATCAAGGTAAATGTAAATGTCATTATATATTAACTGATTTTAAAATTAAATTATTTATAAAAGTCAAGATTCCCACTCTCTCATTAAAGAACAAAAGCTTATCTCTGTCCCTTGCCTTATTTTCCAGTTAAGGGAAATTGAGGGAGGGATACATCACAATACTTAATTCTGTGTTTCTATAAATAATAGCAGGTCATGAATAAAAATGTGGAGGTGAGCTCCAGTGTAGCCTACTATTGGTTTTTACAGACATACCCTGATAGATGTTTAGCAGTTCTCACACACAGAGCTCCCACCTTTGATTACAGTAACCACCAAATGAGAGAGAACATGTCATGTTACTTTGACCTCTCTGGGGTTAGGGCTTTATCTAAAACCATGAACTGCTTTAAATCATGTTGTTATAGTTGGTTTCATATGGCATCATAGTTTTCCAAAGAGGTCATATACTCTAACACTTTTCTCAGGAGGTTGAATGATACTCTATCTCAGCTTTCATTTACTGAATCTAGTTTTGTTTTTTTTTTCCAGATTCCCATAGCTTTTTCATAATTTAAGTAAAATGGAAGGATTCTTCAATTACCGAAATCAAGTGGAAAAAAAAATGCTCCAAATAAGATGACACTGAGAAAATCTTTTCTGTAATTTTGCATAAATGTCTTTGATTATCACCCTCAAAATAAACTTTATGATTTTGTTTTTTGATCTAATCTTCTTCAAACTTCTTAGTTTAAGAACCTCATATCTGTTCCATCAGTGGCTTCGACACTAGCTAAATTATACAATGTAACATAAAAATATATATTTGAAGTATACAAAACAAATATGCTTTTGTCTAATGAGAAAAAATCATGTAAAACATATTAATTCAAGAGGCAATGATGAAATTGCCACTAGGAAATTAAAGCTAAAATTCTAATCCCTTAAAAATAAATTGCTATATATGGAAATGTATTAAATAAATTGCTATATATGGAAATGTATTAGAACCATCAGATGACTCCTTTGCATAATATAGCAATACAGACTTTGATCATGAATAGAAGAGGAAGAGATTTTTTTTTCAAAGACTGTATGATTTCATCTATATTCTGGTTCTGAGGGCAAACTTACCAGGTTCTGCTGCAGTAAATCCCTAAGATTGCAGATTTCTGTTTATAAACTAAAAGCTATTGGCATTTGTTGAACACTTAATGGGTTTAATAGTGTTCTGTCTTGTCTCTCTCTGTCTCTCCTGTGACTCTGTAGGACATATGCTCCTTGTTTTTAACACTTTTCCTCATGAATTTTGAGAAGTTACTTCTTTAAGGAGTTTATTCAGTTGATATTTTGGAAGATATTTATTTTATTTCTCCAAGTGGAATGTTCCTTAAGATAGGTCTTTAAAAGTAAAACAGTAGTTGGAGGTAATAGTAATTTTGTGATCATGATGGAGATAGCATGTGAAAGAATATTACAAGATACATATTTGTATATCTCAAAGAGAGACTCTGGCATTTTGTAATAAGATATGCATCCCAGAAAAGAGAGTTATCCATGTGCAAAGTTTAAAAATTAATTTCCACTATTGCATGATTATGAAAATTTCCCAGATAAGGTGACAGAAATATAATTAGACATCAGTAATATTTACTTTCAAATACATAATGACATACTTAGTAACTAAGCACAAACTATATCAGTGAAAATAAAAATACAATGTCATCAAAAGTGTAAATTTTCAAAGAGAAATAAAAACTGAAAGAGGTCTCAATTCTGAGTTCCAATATAAAAATAATCATTTTTAAAGGATTCTTGAGGAAATAAATATGTAATCATGCCACTTAAAGGGTGAAATTGTAAACTAAATAATACGAGTAATTAACAAAATGCAGGCCTCTAGAAAATGAGAAATTCACTGTCCCTGTTTCTGTTCTGAATGAGCCAAAGGTACGAAATTAATAAGCGACACAGATAATCTTAAAGGAAATCAGTAAGGGATGATAAAAGCCACCTGAACCAGGTATGAACTCTAACAGCATAAAAATTAAAACTCAGAACATGCACAGTGGCTCATGCCTGTAATCCCAACAGTTTAGGAGGATGAAGCAGGCAAATCACCTGAGACAAAGAGTTCCAGATCAGCCTGGCCAACATAGCAAAATTCCCTCTCTACTAAAAATACAAAAATTAGCAGGGCATGGTGGTGCACAGTAGTCCCAGCCGCTTGGGAGGCTGAGACAGAGAATAGATTGAACCTGGGAGGCATAGGTTGCAGTGAGCTGAGACTGCACCACTGCATTCTGGCCTGGACAACAGAGGGGAGACTGTCTTTAAAAAAAAAAACTTTAAAAAATTAAAAACTCTATCTCCCATGAATTGAAAATTTTTACCATGTGGATTATTAATAGGGTTGCAAGATTTGGCAATATAACAATATATGACACTGAGTTAATTGGAATTTCAGATACACATCAAATCATTTTTTAGTGTAAGTAAAGGATATTTACAGGGGATATACTTATACTGAAAGCATGTCATGAGTAATTAAGTAAATTCAAAATTAGTAAGGCATCCTATACTTGACCTGGAAACCCTAACAATTTATCAACATCCTTTTGATACACAAGGACAGATCTGATTTACAGTCACTTCGAGAAAAGAAAGACTGTCATGAGTTCTCATCACAGGCTCTAGAAACCATAGAAACAAAAAAAGAAGGATAGACATAAAAAGGACAGAAGGAACATAACAGAGATACACATTAATATGCATATGTAAACTTATTGAATAAATGTTTGTTTTTCATTGCTGTTGTAAGGGGCTGTTCAAAAGGGTATAACGTTCAATAGTGCTTGATTATATAATCCTATAAAGGATGTTTCAGATAATTTAAACTGACTACAATGTTACAAGACATAGGGGAAACCTATACTGTTGGCTATTGCAATTGTCAGAAAAAAAGGAGGTAAGAAAATTCAGGGTCCAAAAGTAGTAGAAGCCATTCACATGATAATTTCTGTCTTCTGCAGGAAAGAATAAGGATGGCATATTCTCTTTTGCTGGAAAGGAGAAAAGGCAGATACGGATTATGGTCCTACTTTGTATTTAAAGAGTTTAAGTCATAAGGTAGGATACTACCCTTTGCAAATGCCTAACATAAAATGCCACACCCTCAAAAACAAATTATTAAAATTAAATGCAAGCACTTCGTCTGATGTGGCTATCTATATTCTAAATGTTATCTATACTATAAATGTTATATCCTATGCTACTCATTATTCATCCGTTGGCATAGATATACTTTTTACAGGAGTCATTGGTCCCAGAAGAAGAGGTAGCACAAGAAAAGGAAACCCAAGGAAAAGCACCAGAGAGAATGCAAACAACCAACCAAGAAAGGCAAGAATTCCTCACATTGAGAAAAAGAAAGTCAGGCAGGAAATTGTATTTTTAAGTTATTTGACCTGATATTTGCCAAATGAGAACTTTTGCTGGCCTTTATTTTTCCAATGAAATCAACTATGATCATGAATTTTCTGAGTTTTTTTTTTTTTTTTTTGTGGGGGGGAGGGGATGGATTTTATGTAGATATCAACATGATGTGAAAGAGAAACTACAAGAGAAATCCAGAGTCCACGGGGCAAAGATTAACAGGACATGAACAGCTAGCCTCCCAGCCCTATGGCACTTCACAGGAATCTCAGACAGCATTTCAAATTCTTCCACTAGAATAGGGATAAGGTCCAGGGATATTTTTCTATATCTCAAGGGACAGAAAGATTCCTATTTATTTATGATCTTCAATTTTGAATCTGTATTAGTAAATATATTCAAACTTTTGGAAGTCGTCCTGCCTTACTTTCTTTTTCTTTATTTGCATGTGTTTCCCCAATCTAAATTAGTATTAAAATCTAGATTAAACTGGGAATAGACTTGTTTTATTCCCAGGTTTACTTTAATTTGTTTCTAAATCTTGGCCAAGTATTTAAAGCCCTCTGGTTTTTATTTGTAAAATTAAAAACCAGATCATGAATAACATGATCTCTAAAGTACTTTCAATTTCTAACAGAATTATACGATTTTTTTTTCAAACATGTCAAAACTTGTATACTAATAACTCTTCTCATTCCTCCTTAAATACAAGTGGAAAGGAGTTTGCTCCTCCGAATCAAAAGAAAATAAATTATTTTGGGTAAGCGATGGAGTAATAATACTGGAAAAAAATATTAATTGGCATTTCTTTTATTCCATTAAAAAGGGTTCCTTTGAATCCCGAAAAATTTATTAGATAAAATGTCAACCTATTTCAACGTATACTATGTCTCTTATTTGTGTTATTTTAATAATCTAAGTGTTGTTTTTGTCTCCACTTAACACGACAAAACACAACCTATACATTGCTGGAGTAATTTTATCAAAACCATTGATAGCTCACCTGTGCAAAAAGCTGTAATTATTTTCTTGGACACTGCTTTTGCCCAGTATTCAGTATTCCTGTAATCTGACCCCATTTGTCTGCTCAAACATCTTTTCTTCTACTTATTTATAAAATATCTTTACTAATTTCTCACCTCCTAAGGCATATGCAGATATCTTCATTCTCTGAACATATTTACGGTTTACTGCCTGTAACACTTATGTTTAATCTACCATATCTATTCTTACATGTTTTTAATTATGTGAGTTGCTTATGTTTCAGGCCCAAAAAATGAAGATATATTCCTTATATGCCACTGTATTCTTGCACACATGATGTATTTGAGGTAATTAATAAATATCGATAAGGATCCATATTTCAAAGCCTTTTTTGAAAGTTTTTTTGTTTGTTTGTTTGTTTGTTTTTGAGACGGAGGCTCGCTCAGTCACCCAGGCTGGAGTGCAGTGGCGCGATCTCGGTTCACTGCAAGCTCTGCCTCCCTGGTTCACCTCATTCTCCCTCCTCAGCCTCCCAAGCAGCTGAGACTACAGGCGCCCGCCACCACGCCCGGCTAATCTTTTGTACTTTTTAGTAGAGACGGGGATTCACTGTGTTAGCCAGGATGGTCTGGATCTCCTGGCCTCGTGATCCACCCGTCTCGGCCTCCCAAAGTGCTGTCCTTTTGTTTTTTAATTCTAGTTTGATTAATGGTAACACTATATTCCAAACACCCAGGTAAACTGGGGACGTATACCGAGATGTCCTTTCTTGTTCAACATCCTTGTTAGGGTACTTGTTTCCACGTCTTCAATATCACATACATTTTCTGCTCATAATTCCTCCATACTGGTGCCAAATGATGTTCTAAAACACAAAATTGACTTTGTAACTCTCACTTAAAATATTTCACGAATCCAATATCTGTAGAAGTCAAGCCCACATTCCTTAGGATTTACTGCTTAGCAGTTCTGTGCATTTTACATTTCAGTGACAAGACAGCTCTCGAATATTTTGCCATGTGTATGGACTGTCATGAGAACCCCTTCTTGTTCTCAGCATATGCAACCTCTTTCTCATCATTAGATGGTAATCTCTTCTCATTTTTCAAGATCTGAATCTAAATTATCATATCTATGAAACATTTTCTTGGTTCTTGCAGCTTTTCCTCCTCCTGGCCAGTTTCCCCAGGATCTTGCAAAAATTACTGGTGTATATTTCTAACATTGCATTGCAATTTGCTTTAAGCTCTTCTCCAGTAACTTAGGACTTTCTTGAAGTCAAAGACTGTCTTGATAAAAGTTGTATACTTAGTACTGATTATGGATTGTGTTACATAGTTGAGGATCAGTAAATTAAAGAATGTGAATAAAACAATAATTAACAAAAGCATGCATAAAATGCTTTCTATTTTATAACTGATATGTAAAACATGCTAAGTTTCTGTTTCCTAGTGTATCTCCTTGTTTAACACTTTAACACAAATTAACATCCTGAGATGATTATCTGAATGTACTGAAACTTATTATGAGCATAGCCAAAGTGATTTTTTTCTAATGAAACAGGGAAATAACATTATTAATTGTCTTGGAAAGAAAGCAAAAGAAAAAAAAAAAAAAGAACACCATACTGTTCATTTAGGACTGAAAGATAAGCTGCCAGGATTTCTGAAAAGAAATTATTTCAAAATCTGTTTGGACTTTTCATTTGGTATTTTTTTCATCATTTAAAAAAATGTCTCAAAGCCTTCACTCTTGGATGCCAAGTAATATCTTCTCATCCACTTAAACAGTTTCAGAAGACAGAGATAAAGAAAAAGACATTTGGTGATCAAAAGGAAAATGCATTAAAATAAAGCTATTTTCTTCAAAATGAAGTATATTTCAAAAATAAGTTGTTACTAATGAAATTAGACTAAAATATATCAGCACTGAAATGATCCAGACTTCCATATGGCTCTCATTTTGTAAGCTTCAAGAAGTTACGTTTTACTAGCAGTTGCTTCTCTGAGTTTTAGGAGGAAAAACTCATTTATTAATTCTTTCCATGCCTTTTAGTCAACAATAAGAGTAATACTTGAAATTTAAAATCACGTGTAAATAAAACAGAATTAAAAAGAAAATAAATTATTTCCAACTTGAATGAATATGTGGTTTGATGGAAATGACATTTTAAAAAAAGTATATAAATAATACATTTCCTAATTCCTACTTCCAAAAAATGAAAACATTACAGTGGATGAGCAGAGCTTTCTTCGTTTACTCTTAAGATATATATTTTCAGGAAATAGAAAATTCCAAAGTATGTGATTACTAAGGTTGTCATTTGCCCTTTACTTAAATAAAACCACTAAGCAAAGGAGAAGTAACACACACAAAACTGAGGCTTCTAGAGAATCCTGAGTGAGAAAGCATCATCAAGAACGCCCCTTTAGCAAATATAATCAGAAGATTCTGTGGTTATGAACTTTTTAAAAGGCAGCAATATTTGATTCAATTTACAGCTTCATTGTAAACATTATAACTCTAATGAATTGAAATGCAAAAATATGCATTAACCTATTTGATAGCACATGAGCTACCCATACTGTCATTTATTACATTTTTTAAAATTTTATTAAAGATTAATGATGAAATTGAGAAGATTAAGAAGATTCTTAGGTAAATTATCTTTTTACCACCTTTACATAAAGTCTAGATAAGCTTTGAACATACTTAATCTAGGAGTATGTTTTGTCTTAAGATTTGGACAGTTTACCTTAAATACAGATATGATAGCTGATACTAGTCTTGACTCTTTGAACTCACATTTATTCTTATAAATGTAAATGTTTTTTAAAGTTTTTGGTATAACCCTTGCCTTGATAACCCTCTATCATTAATCCAGTGAAATTCAAGCTTTGTGGAAATTCATTTATTTGAAAATTTCCCATCAGTTGCACCATCAAACTGAAGTTTCTTCGGGGTGGGGGTGGGGGGGGCGGGAAACTAGTAAATTCCTTAATCCTATATTTTTGCCTTATTTTATTCTTCAAACTCTTCACCTCTATTTAGATTACTTTCTGAAGAGAAACAAGATGGCTTCCTACTGCTATTAGTCATAAAAGGAGAAACTGTGTTTTCCACTGGCAGGTCATACTGACCATTACCAAATGGAATGCCTAATGCTAGAGACTCATCTCAGCAGCACTTTCATTTCTTAATTCTTTATTCCTTAGGACTTCTGGTGCACTGATATCAAAGTGCTTTCTATGGACAATAAAAATCAGTAAATAAATTGTCTAAAACAGATGGTACATAATTGTCTTCGGGGGCTTCAAATATTGCATTGGTTTATGGATTTATCTGAAACTTCTACAAACATTTTTTACTCTGAATAAAAGCAAAATCTTGTATGTTCAAAAGATGCTAATTATATCAATAGCTTTATGAGCCTGAGTTGCATGGTTAATCTACATAAACTAACATATCAAAATTTTTTTAACATAGTATCTCATGAACCACAATTTATTTAGAATTTCCTTCTTACCTCAAGATATCTAAGAGATTTTAAAACATCAAAGTTTTACATGTAATTTTTTTGGGTCTCTCTGCCAATGAGAAAAGATTCAGAATCTGGGATCTTTGTATATACAACTTGCCTTAATATGTAATTGTCATTCATTTACTAATAACCAAATTTTACAAAAATTCACATAAAAGCTGAAAGCCTCATAAGCCTATCATCCAGTAACAAGATAGTAAGACATGCATAGAGTCCAAATGAGAATCAGAACATGCTTGTTAATGCCCAAATAAATTCTCTTCATCTTTTTGTTTCTATGATTTTACCTTTTGTTGCTCAAGGTTGCTCCTTCGATTTTTATCACTTGCCATGTAATTCATATATACCAATAGGTAAATTTTAAAAAGCTCCCTTTATTTTCATTTGTTTCTTAACCATAAGAGGACTGGTAGCATTCTTTTACTTTTTACTTTTAATTAAAGAAATGGCATGTTTCTCCAGAACTAACGTCTGGTTTCCCCAATAATGAAGTTTCTACAGTAAGAACACTCATCACATATTCAGTGTTGATTACTGTGAATACTGTATGTTTTTCTTAGAGGAATTTCAAGCAGAGTAAGCCATTAATGCTTTATGCAAATTATAACCATTATAATTATCCATAGTTTTCAGGGAAGTCCAAGCATCTTCAAAATTATTGTGCTTATGGAAACCTGTGTTTTATTTGTGTGCTTTGGTTATGGATCACAACGTGTATCTTTAAAGACGATCATTCTCTGACCTACAAAAATAATGTATTACAGGTTAGCATTATACCTGCTGATATAAATGGGCCTCTTCTGATAAGTCAGAGGTAAAATACACAACTTTTATAATCCAGATATGTGCTTTGACATTTTGGGAGTCCCTTGATACACATAGTAAATATGTCACCATGAACAGGGTAAGCAGATATTCAATATTTTCAATAGGTAGTTTTTGCTTTTTTTTTTTTTTTTTTTGAGAAAGCTTAAATTGTGACACTGAGATGTACACATCAGTGTGTGTTTGAATGCAGAGTACAGCACCTCACTGGGGAGTACTTTATCCGTGTGTGTGTGTGTGTGTGTGTGTACTGACATTTACAAAATAAAATTCCAATCTTGTAAAAACCTTTCCAGAGAATTGAAAAAAAAAACAAAAACTGATGTCCTAATATATTTTTATTATTATTATACTTTAAGTTCTGGAGTACATGTACAGAACATTCAAGTTTTTTACATAGGTATACATGTGCCATGGTGGTTTGCTGTACCCATCAACCTGTCATCTACATTAGGTATTTCTCCTAATGTTATCCTTATCCCCACACCCTCTATAATAGGCCTCAGTGTGTGATGTTCCCCTCCCTGTGTCCACGTGCTCTTATTGTTCAGCTCCCACTTATGAGTGAGAACATGCGGTGTTTGGTTTTCTCTTCTTGTGTTTGCTTGCTGAGAATGATGGTTTCTAGCTTCATCCATGACCCTGCAAAGAACATGAACTCATCCTTTTTATGGTGGCACAGTATTCCATGGTTTATATGTGCCACATTTTCTTTATCCAGCCTATCATTGATGGACATGTGGGTTGGTTCCAAGTCTTTGCTATTGTGAACAATGCTGCAATAAACATACGTGTGAATGTGTCTTTATAGTAGAATGATTTATAATCCTTTGGGTGTATAACCAGTAATGGAATTTCTAGGTCAAATGGTATTTCTAATTCTAGATCCTTCAGGAATTGCCACACTGTCTTCCACAATGGTTGAACTAATTTGCACTTCTACCAGCAATGTAAAAGTGTTACTGTTTTTCCACATTCTCTCCAGCATCTGTTGTTTCCTGACTTTAATCATCACCATTCTAACTGGCTTGAGGTGGTATCTCATTGTGGTTTTGATTTGCATTTATCTAATGATCAGTGATGGTGAGGGTTTTTTTCATGTTTATTGGCCACATAAATGGCTTCTTTTGAGAAGTGTCTGTTCATATCCTTCACCCACTTTTTGATGGAGTTGTTTATTTCTTGTAAATTTAAGTTCTTTGTAGATTCTGGATATTAGCCCTTTGTCAGATAGATAGATTGCAAAAACTTTTTCCCATTTTGTAGGTTGCCTGTTCACTCTAATGATAGTTTATTTTGCTGTGCAGAAGCTCTTTTTAGTTTAATTAGATCCCATTTGTCTGTTTTGGAGTTTGTTGCCATTGCTTTTGGTGTTTTAGTCATGAAGTCTTTGCCCACGCCTATGTCCTGAGTGGTATTGCCAGGTTTTCTTCTAGGGTTTTTATGGTTTTAGGTGTTACATTTAGGTATTTAATCTATCTAAAGTTAATTTTTGTGTAAGGCATAAGGAAGATGTCCAGTGTCAGTTTTCTGGCTAGCCTTTTTTCCCAACACCATTTATTAAATAGGGAATCCTTTTCCCATTGCTTGTTTTTGTCAGATTTGTCAAAGATCACATGGTTGTGGATGTGTGTTGCTATTTCTGAGGCTTCTTTTCTGTTGTATTGGTCTTTATATCTGTTTTGGCACCAGCACTGTGCTGTTTTGATTACTGTAGCCTTGTATTATAGTTTGAAGTCAGGTAGTGTGATCCCTCCAACTTTGTTCTTTTTGCTTATGATTGTCTTGGCTATATGGGCTCTTTTTTTGGTTCCATATGAAATTTACAGTTTTTTCTAATTCTGTGAAGAAAGTCATTGGTAGCTTGATGGGGATAGCATTGAATCTAGAAATTACTTTGGGCAATATGGCCATTTTTATGACATTAATTCTTCTTATCCATGAGCATGGAATGTTTTTCCATTTGTTTGTGTCCTCTCTTGTTTCCTTGAGCAGCAGTGTGTAGTTCTCCTTGAAGAAGTCCTTAACATCCTCTGTAAGTTGTATTCCTAGGTATTTTATTATCTTTGAAGCAGTTGTGAATCGGAGTTGATTCATGATTTGGCTCTCTGTTTGTTATTGCTGTACAGGAATGCTTGTAATTTTTTGCACATTGATTTTGTATCCTGAGACTTTGCTGAATTTGCTTATGAGCTTAAGGAGATTTTGGGCTGAGACGATGGGGTATTCTAAATATACAGTCATGACATCTGCAAACATAGACAATTTGACTTCCTATCTTTCTATTTGAATACGCTTTCTTTCTTTCTCTTGTCTGATTGTCCTGGCCAGAACTTCCAATATTATGTTGAATAGGAGTGGTGAGAGAGGTTAACTTTGTCTTATGCTGGTTTTCAAAGGGAATTCTGCTTTCAGCTTTGCTTTTGGCCATTCAGTACGATATTGGCTGTGGGTTTGTCGTAAATAGCTGTTATTATTTTGAGATACATTCTATCAATATCTAGTTTATTGAGAGTTTTTAGCACGAAGGGATGTTGAATTTTATCAAAGGCCTTTTCTGCATCTATTCAGATAATCATGTGGTTTTTGTTATTGGTTCTGTTTATGTGATGGATTATGTTTATTGATTTGCATATGTGGAACCAGCGTTGCATCCCAGGGATGAAGCCGACTTGATTGTGGTGGATAAGCTTTTTGATGTGCTACTGGATTCAATTTGCCAGTAATTTTTTGAGGATGTTTGTGTCAATGTTCTTCAGGGATATTGGCCTGAAATTTTCTTTGTGTGTGTGTGTCTCTGCCAGGTTTTGGTATCAGAATTACACAAGAAAGAAAATTTAAAGGCTCACATTTATTCCTGGGGATAGATACCAAATTTCTAAAAAATAAAAGTATTATCATATGGAAACCAGCAATAAATTGAGAACTATCAGGACCATTCCTTTAAGATCTATCACAGGAATATAAACTTGGTTTAATGGCAGACAATTAATAAAATTCACCATAGTAATTTACTGATGGAGAACATTATAGAATGGTATCAGAAGATAGAGACAATTCATTCAAAAAGTTCATTATGATTAACCACAATAATGGTCACTGTTTAGGAAATCAGAACGGAAGTAAATTTCTCCACCTGAGGTTGTCATGTACAACATAACCTTCATCAACATCAAACTTACTGGTGACATACTAAAACATTTCATTTAGGAACAGTGATATTTCACTTAAGAACATTACACAAAAGTACAATGTGGTTTTATATTTGGCTAGATTCACCACTTTAATTCAACTTTATACTATATATAGTTCTTGTCTTACTAAGGAAAAATATAGATCTATAATATGTGTATTGCTTTGAGGAAAAAATAAAACATGGCTTCACATAAAATATGGTTTTCTACAGAAAAAATATCCAAAAGAATCTACAGAAAATGTAATAGAAAACAAGTTTGACTTGAGAAAAATGTAATGCATATTCTGTGAGACTGCTATCAAATGAATTATTAAATTTAATCAAAAGGCATTAAAGAAATATTAATTATATGAGGAGTATAACATAACCATATGTAAGATTATCCTATCCTAAAGTTAATAATTTTTCCAAAAACTTAGAATAAATTTAATGCAATCTTAATCAGATCATCAATGATAGTTTCGTGGAACCAGACAAGCTGATTCTAAATCTATATAGAAGAATATTAGGAAGAATAAGGCAATCTGAACCTCCTCCACAAAAAATTTAAGCAGGCAGATTTTCCTGTCCAGATAACAAGTATTATTATAAAATTCTAATTTTATCAAGTCAATGTGACTGTGAAATAAATAGAGAAGTAGCCTAATGGCTAAAAGAGTCCCCAGAAACACAGCAATAGATGTCCTTCTTATGGAAACTCAACTAATGGCAAAGTCAATATTGAATGTTGAATATAAAATTTAGTATTAACTTATATTCAACATTGGATATTATATTTAACATTCAATTACATTACATTAACTATATTCAACTATATTATATTTGATATTGAATATGTAATATTAAATATTAGAAAAAATCAACACGTCACTCTGTCATAGTCGATATAAAGTCTTGTTCACTACCATTCTCCACTTTAGGCTCATAGCAAACTGATACCATTATAAGGGTGTTTAAAAAGTGACTAATTTTGTGAAACTTATTTTCACTGAAATAGAAAATAACGCTCTTTTTTAAAGCAGCTGTTTAATATGTTTTTAAAAAGCATGTTATATCTTACCACACTTCCATGCTTCTTTCAAATTATACAGGTTTGTTTTTTTTATTTTATTTTAATTTTTTTGGTATTGCCATTATTATTGTTGTTAAACTGACTAAAATCATACATGAAATTACAGAAATCAGGCCTAACATCAGATGCACTTTTCCATTCGGTTAAGTTATTGTGTAGCAAAATTTATTTCGTGAGTTCACCGTACAATGTGACAGTATTAGTTTCTCTAATAGAGTAACATTAAAGAGGACATATAACCAAACATTTGAGTTCCAAATAAGTTTGGTGTCTCACTGGCAATACAACGTTAAATAACTCATTTAATTTTTTGAAATCTTAATTTTCTCATCTGTAAAATAAAAAGCAATCTCTCTCTCTTCCAAAAGACTATGTCGATTTTTTAAAATTATGTCATATACATGTGCATACATTGATAGATAAATAGCACTACAATATATACTTCATAGTTGCTTAGCATTATGATATCTGAGGTCAATTAAAAGATTTTAAGGAGGCGGGACACGGTGGCTCACGCCCGTAATCCCAGCACTTTGGGAGGTCAAGGCGGGTGGATCATGTGGTCAGGAGATGGAGACCATCCTGGCTAACATGGTGAAACCCCGTCTCTACTAAAAATACAAAAAATTAGCTGGGCATGGTGGCGGGCGCCTGTATTCTCATTCACCGCGCATGAGAAGGCAAAATAATGAAAACCTCCTGGGATCCTTTCCCTTTGAACAAATAATTCAGTTTCAAGGAATTTATCCCAAAGAGTTATTTATGTGCACAGAAATGTAGCTACAAGGAAGTTGAGAACAGTACTAGGTAGGTTCATTGTATTTAATCAAAATGTTCATCAATAGGAAATTATCTAACAAACTATTGTGACTCAACAAAATAGAACACTTTTAGCCATTTAAAAATGTTAGAGCACTAGTGAATTGAGTAACACAAAAATGAATATTATATATCCATAAGATATGCATAAATATTTATGTTTTTAAAGAGTCATAACGTATTCACTGGCTAATTCCAGTTAGCAGCCATATTTTCAAGTTGTGTTCAGCTTCATTTCTTCTCCCCTTGCTTTTAGGAACTTTTCTTTAGTATGCAGAGAAATTTGGGAAACATTATCTCATCTTAAAGGTTTCTACCTTAAAGATATTTTCTTTAAAAAGTGAGCCAGCTACCTCAACAAAATGTTTATCATTCTTTTTAAAAGGTAGCAGTATCTCAATTGAATGTCATCTTATATAGAAGTATGTTATCTCTTTTAGAGATAAAGTGACTTTTTTCAGTCAATCTTGTCTAAAAATAGATCACACTGTACTGAGAAGTCATGATAGTCCTGTCACCAACTATTGACAACAAGAACGACCAAATTACAAATATGTAAGAGAGAAGATTCAAACTTTTTTGGAAGAATGCAATAAAACTTAACATACATTTTAAGTGATTCCAAGATATTTATTTCATCTGCCATACAATAAAGGGGTGATGAGTAAACAGACTGACTCTGAAAGTTTGTTTTGATTCACTTGTCGTAAAAACCAAAAATAACAAAGCAAATAATCAGTAATTGCTGATTAATTATTCATTTGGTTTTTCAGTTGTAAACTTAAAACAAGCCATGCAAGGAAACATAAATTATTTGCCAATTTTGTTGAAACGTGGGAAATGAAGCGATGTTAAACAGTTTGTGGGTGAATGAGAAGTGGATCCTATAAATGATTATTATACTTAATATAGACAGATTTGAAAATTTTGTGATTAAATCATTCTTCAACATCAGCCATCGTACTTTTCAGTGCATGTCACATAAGGTTAATAGTTCACATCCAGAGCCATGATCAAGAGCTATATAATCCATTTTCTGAATGAAATGAGCAGATTTATTTGGTTCACCTCTGATTTCAACCACAGATGTGAAGGACAGTCTTATAATACCTCAGACTCACATTGACTCCCTCCCACCTCAAGCATGTGCTGAGCATCCCTCTGCTTCTCAGAGCTCTAGAAAGCATACTCAGCAGAAGCAGCAGCAAAGGAACACCCCAGAACGCCTTTCAGGGAGTCAACCCTTAGGCTACCCTGCAAACAGTGGGGAAAGGAGCTCATAAGTAAATGTACCAGGTCATACCATTTAGTTGGACAATCATGAGAGGAATTTGGGGAATTATCTTCCATTTTGTAAAAGGCCAAATTCTTTTTTTCAGTTTGGCCATATTTTGAACAGAAAAATAGTTTGTCTTAATTTCCAGCTATTTGTACAGTGCTTTCTCAAACATGATGCCATTAAACCTTAGAATGACCTTGTGAAGAGATCAGAAACTCACACAAGAAGGAATTGGCACTACTACTACTTATCATTATTGATGACCATAGCTAACATTTAGTGAACATTTAAATTCAGTCATTGTGCTAAGCTCTGAATCAATATTAAGTCAAATAATAACATTCTCACAGCAACACTCTTGAGAGAAATAAAATAATACCCCATTTTGCAGTTGAGAAAATGAAGGCACAGAGGGGGTAAAGAACTCACCCAAAGGCATGCAGCTATTAAGTGATCCAGAATTACAAAAAGAACAAACTAGCTAGCACTAATGCACAAATGTAATCACTGCTATTTCCATTTTTTTTTGTATTTGTGTTACATTATACTAGTACATATTTATGGAGTATATATGAAGTTCTGTTATATACATAGAATGTGTAATCAAGTCAGTGTTTATAGGGTATCCATCACCCACATATTTATTATTTCTATATGCTGGGAATATTTCAGGTCCTCTCTTCCAGCTATAATGACATGTATAACACACTGTTGCCAAATATAGTCTCCCTACTCTGCTAGCATACATTAGAACTTCTATCTCTGTGTTTGTACCTATTGACCAACCTCCCCTTATTCCCCACACTACCATACACCCTTCCCAATCTCTGGTATTTATTATTATACTCTCTTATCTATGTTTGTTTTGAAATTACCAATGCTGAATTCAAGAAAGTAGGTGATACTGTTGGGATGTTTGTCCCCTCCACATCTCAAGTTGAAATGTAATCCCCACTGTTGGAAGTGGGGCCTGGTGGGAGGTATTTGGGTCATTGGGGCAGATCCCTCATGAATGGCCTAGTGCTGTCCTCATGAGTGAGTTCTTACTCTGATTTTACATGAGATTTGGTTGTTTAAAAGAGTGTGGCACCTCCTCCTGCCTATTGCTCTCTCTCTCATCCTGTAATACACTAGTTTCTCCCGTCGCCTTCCACTATAACTGTAAGCTTCCAGAGGTCTCACCAGAAGCTGAGCAGATATTAGTGCCATGCTTATAGCACCTGTAGAACCATGAGCCAATGAAATCTCTTTTCTTTATAAATTACCCAGCCTGAGGTTATTTCTCTGTAGCAATGCAAAAACAGACTAACGTAGTAGGTAACTATTGCTTCCATCTTCTAGTAGTTTCCAATAGTAAAACTATTTTTCATGAAACAGATCAATTATCAGTTAGAATGGTAGGCATAATAGTCCTCCCCCCTCCCCTCAATGATCTCCATCCTATTCCCTGAAACCTGTGAATATGTCACAGTTAATAGGCAAAGGGGAATTCAGATGACAAATGATATTGATTGCTCAATTGATTATCTTAAAAACAGTATTGTCCTGAATTATCTAAGAGGAGCCAAAATAATCACCAGGACTATTAAAAATGGAAGAGAGAGGCAGAAGAAAAGTCTGAGACAGATAGTTGGCTGATGTTGCTAACTTTGAAGATGGACGAAAGGGCACGAGATTAAGTATTGATAAGGGCTTTTTGGAGCTGGAAAAGCAAAGGAAACAGATTGACTCAGAAGGGAGCACAGACCAGCAATCACCTTGATTTCATCTCAGTGAAAACAGGTTCAAACTTGTAACCTCTAGAACTGGAAATAATAAATTTATGTTTCGTAAGCTGAGAAATTTTTAGTAATTATAACAGCAGCACCAAAAAATTAATACAACTACTTAATAATTTTAAAGTGCAGGCAACCCCTTCAAGCTTGAAATATTTTTCCTTTCTCCTTCCCTCCCTCTTTCTCCTCTCTCTGTCTCCCTTTTTACCTTTACCGTGAAATGACAGATTGCCTTCCTTATTATTTACATGAACATGGCAATTTTACCCAACTTATGCAAAACACATCCACACAAAATCCCACAGGTGAAATGAGGAATAAAATTTATTTTGATGTACTCCAGCAAGTTCCTTTTGAAGACAGTGGTCAGCTTGATTAATGAATACACAGTTGACTTAAAACTAAAATAGTGCTTTCTCAAATTGCAATAGACACTTAAAAATGAAGACCAAGATTATATTACTATTTTATCAAATTGATTATAACATCAATCCTTCATCTTAATCTCTTCCTTTGACATTGTTAGGCATATCTTAAGTTTCCAATTTACATAGCTACATCAAGATAAAGAGTTTCTCCAGGAGGAACTGTGATTTAGTTAAGAAAGTTAGATTATATAGTATTCAAATATGCCCATTCTTCTTCACTTTTTTCCAGCATACTAAATAAGTCTACTTCAAATAATAACCTAGCAAATAAATAAATTGGATCCTAAAAGCCCTTCTTCTTCTTACAGAAATAACTATTAAGAATCTAAATGCATTATATATACATGCATGGGATGACACAAAGTAGAAATGAAGCTGACCAAAAGTTCCTTACACTGATAAGCAACTTCAACAGTCTCGGGATACAAAATTGAGAGGCAAAAATCACAAAAATTCCTATACATGAACAATAGACTAGCAGAGAGCCAGATCATGAATGAACTCCTATTCACAGTCGCTACAAAGATCATAAAATACCAAGGAATACCACTAACAGGGGATGTGAAGGGCCTCTTCAAGGAGAACTACAAACCACTGATAAATGAAATAAGAGGGGACACAAACAAGTGGGAAAATATTCCATCCTCATACACAGTAAGATTCATTATTGTGAACATGGCCACACTGCCCAAAGTAATTTACAGATTTAATGCTGCTTCCATCAAACGACAATGGACATTCTTCACAGAATTAGAAAAACTACTTTAAAATTCATATGCAACCAAAAGAGAGCCCTTACAGCCAAGACAATCGTAAGCAAAAAGAACAAACCTGGAGGTATCACACTACCTGACTCCAAGCTACAAGGCTACAGTGACCAAAACTCACATGGTACTGGTATGATAACAGACATACAGACCAATGGAACACGAGAGAGATCAGAAATAAGACCACACCTCTACAACCATCTGATCTTCGACAAACCTGACAAAAACAAGCAGTGGGAACAGGATTCCCTATTCAATAAATGGTGCTGGGAAAACTGGTTGGCCATATGCAGAAAACTGAAACTGGATTTGTTTCTCACACCTTATACAAAAATTAACTCAAGATGGATTAAAGACTTAAATGTAAAACCCAAAACCATAAAAACTCTAGAAGAAAGTCTAGGCAATACATAGGCATGGACAAAGATTGTATGGTGAAATAGCCAAAAGCAATGAGAACAAAAGCTAAAATTGATAAATGGAATCTAATTAAAGAGCTTCTGCACAGCCAAAAGAAACTACCATCAGCGCGAACAGGCAACCTACAGAATGGGAGAAAATATTTGCAATCTACCCATCTGAACTAATATCCAGAATCTACAAGAAACTGAAACAAATTTATAAGAAAAAAAAAATCAAAAAGTGGGCAAAGGACATGAACAGACACTTCTCAAAAGAAGACATTTATGCAGCTAACAAATATATAACAAAAAAAAAACCTTAGCATCACTGATTAGAGAAATGCAAATCAAAACCACAATGAGATACTGTATCATGCCACTCGAATGGCTATTATTAAAAAGTGAAAAACAAAACAAACAAACCAACAAAAAAGACACTAGAGAGGCTGTGGAGAAATAGGAATAGTTTTCCACTGTGGGGAATGAAAATTAGTGTTACCATTGTGGTAGACAGTGTAGCATTTCCTCAAGGATGTAGAACCAGAAACACCATTTGACCCAGCAATCCCATTACTGGGTATATATCCAAAGAAATACAAATTATTCTATCATAAAGATACATACACTTGTATGTTTATTGCAGCACTATTCACAACAGCAAAGACATGAAACCAGCTCAAATGCCCATCAATCATCAACTGGGTAAAGAAAATATACTACGCAGCCATAAAAGGGAATGAGATCATGTCCTTTGCAGGGACATGGATGAAGCTGGAAGTCATCATCCTCAGCAAACTAACACAGGAACAGAAAACCAAACACTGCATGTTCTCATTTATATGCGGGAGCTGAACAATGAGAACACATGGACACAGGGAGGGGGCACAACACACACTGGGGCCATCTGGGGGGTCAGGGGGAGGGAGAGCATCAGGACAAATACCTAATGCATGTGTGGCTTAATACTGAGGTGACAAGTTGATAGATGCAGCAAACCACCATGGCTTACCTATGTAAGGTAAGGTTTACATGGTTTACCTATGTAACAAACCTGCGTGTTCTGCACATGTATCCTGGGACTTAAAGTAAGATAAAATAAATAAATGAGGCTGAAGTATTATTAGTAAGAAAGCACAGGTCTGGTTCCCGGTCTGCCACTGATAGCCGTGTGTATTTTCTATAAATCATTTAAGCTGACACCACAGGTTATAGAGTAAAGATAGTAATACACATCCCCTGAACACTGAGGTGCAAATGAATTACTGTAAATAACTGTATTTTTTCAATGGCAAAGCAAATGCCAGTATGTTACCAATCTCATCACTTTGATTAATTTTAATATTGTGATTTATTTTTTATTTTTTTATTTTGGATACTGAGTCTGGCTGTATCCCCCAGACTGGAGTGCAGTGGTGCAAATCAGCTCACTGCAAGCTCCGCCTCCCGGGTTCACACCATTCTCCTGCCTCAACCTCTGGAGTAGGATGGTCTCGATCTCCTGACCTCGTGATCCACCCGCCTCAGTCTCCCAAAGTGCTGGGATTATGTGCATGAGCCATCACGCCTGGCCTGTTTTAGAATTTTTTAACTTTTATTTAGTGTTTGGAGATACATGTGAAGGGTTGTTACATAGGTAAACTCTTGTCACAGGATTTTTTGGTACAAATTTTTTCATCACCCAGGTATCAAGCCCAGTACTCAATAAGTATCTTTACTGCTCTGCTCCCTCCTCCCAAACTTCCCCCGTGTCAAGTAGACCCAAGTGTCTGTTGTTTCCTTCTTTGTATGCATAAGTTCTTATTATTTAGCTCACACTTATAAGTGAGAATATATGGTATTTGGTTTTCTCTTCCTGTGTTAGTTTGCTAAGGATAATAGCTATTATTAAACAGTCAAAACTAACAGATTCTGGCGAGGTTGTGGAGAAAAAAGTATGCTTATACACTGCTGGTGGGAGTGTAAACTATTTCAACCATTGTGGAAGACAGTACTTCGATTCTACCACCCATTAAAAATAAGCCAACAAACCATTTGAAAACCATTTTTCAGCAAACCAACAAACCGTGTTGAAAAAATGCTAAATGTCACTAATTATCAGAGAAATGCAAATTAAAATCACAATGAAATATCATTTTACACCATTCAGAACAGCTACTATTAAAATTTCTTCGGGGTTGGTTTCTGTCCCTTTATCTTGTTCCTTTTAGTAGCCTTTTTATTTCTGTTTCATTGTATGAATTGTGACTTTTTGTTGCAAACTGGACATTTGAATATTATAAAGTGGCAACTCTAAAATCAGATTCTGCCACCTGCCACCTTTTGAGAATTTTGCTGGTTTTTGTTGTTGAACACTTTTTTAAAATTGTGGCAGTTTATTTGCTTAGTGACTTTTGTTAACTATTTTTCTAAAGACTGAAGCTTGCTTTGTGTGCAGTCTCTGAACCTCATTTCCTTGTGCTCAGCTAGTGTTTTGAGATTTCCTTGAATGCTAGGAGCTATAACAATAACAAAACAAGCACACGAACAAAACAAAAATGAATCGAAAAACCACTTTTCTCAATTATTGCAGATTGGCTCTGTATTGGGGCACTCTTTCAACAGTTAGCCAGGGGACTGAGCTTGGGGATGAACCCAAGGTGAAAGCTTAAAGTGACTTCAGTTGTTTTGTGAACATATATCTTGCCCTGAGCATATGTGCAGCTTTCTCAATCGCCCACCCCATACACGTGTCATTTTGAATGTCCCAATTTTCCAAAGAGATTCTCTACAATGTTTGCTCCTGATCCATTAATCATCCATTTTATATTTTCAATTTAATCTTTTAAGCTGACATCTGTCTGTTATTAATTCAGCTTGCATTGTTTTTTGAGCAATTCCGTCCCACTTTTCCAGGAAGCTTTTATGGCTAGAGTTCTGAGACAGGTGAAACAGAGATGAACATCTTTTCTTTCAGGTAGTCTCCAGACAGATTACAAGAGACGCATACAATAATTTGTGCATAAGGTCTTCTCTGCTTCCTCTGGAACCAGGGACCAGAACTCTGTTCTAAGAACACAAATTGTTGGTGTCTGAAGACTGCTATATAGCCAGGATCAGGGTTGGGTGGGGCAAGTAAAAACTCCTCAAAGATTTTTACCATGTTGAAGTCACTTTTTTTTTTTTTTTTTTTAAATCAGTGTTCACTTGGTTGCTGTAAACCTTTCACTCTTTTTTTGAGTTTTGACAAATTTACTTCTGACGGTGTCTGCTTGTTTTTTAATGCTTCTCCAGGAGGATGGAAGCTTGGAGCTGCGACTCCATCATTTCACTCATATTAACCTCAACATGTATTTTAAAATTACCACTACATTATACTGCACTACAATTTTATGTAACTTACTTCCCTTTTCCAACATTGACTACTTGATAAATATATTTAGGTATTATGCCACCAGAACACTTATTTCCTCAGGCTGTGTGTATTAGTTGCAGTTTTCCTTCCTATTTCAAATTGATCCACTAGAATTCAGTACATGAATATGCATCAAAATATGATAGAATCCAATACATTATTATGTATAAAGATGTTATTTCACATGTGTGAAATACAGCTACAGGTCATGTTATATGAGCATAACAATTGATACATATTTTACATTTACATTTGTATACACTGCATTTTCAAACATATTCTTGACCGGAGAAAACTTCCATTTTCACTAGGCGCAATTAGATATTAAATAGATATTTGAAATTTTACAAATTCAATAATTAGAATATTTTCCATAGACTAGTGCCTCATCAAGTAATTTTTGTCCTCCGGAACATACACACTTTCAGAACCAGTACATGCATCATGATGCAGGGAAAGCCAGCATACTGACCTGTAGAAGTATTTCAGCAAGTAATTCTACACTATGAAGGCTAAAGATGACAGGCATGAATGACAGTGAACACATGAATATATTTGACTGTATCTCAATATATGTGTCATTCAAATTACCTTTAACTGCACCTATAATTTCCTGTGACACAGGAAACTGGCATAGAAAGTAATAGAATTCTTAAGTATTTGAGTTACTGTATGTTATTTTGCACCATTTAAAAAATACATCAGAGCCACAACTAATTGTCAGGGCTCTCAAATTTAAGCACTGTTTGCTTCTTGGTAAATCCTCTTTACATCTGGGGGAAAAACACCATGAGCAAGTGTCAGCTCTCAGCTTAAATGTATAGGCTGCTGCAAAGACTTCATTTTCTCTATGTCCTGATTTCACATCCCTCTTTTTTTAAATCAGGATTTGGCAAACTGGCATTGGCCCATACCAAGTTCTCTAGCTGTTGATGCCTGGCTTGTGAGCTCAGAATGGTTTTTACTGTTTTATATGTTTTAAAAAAGACAAAAATAATAGTTCATAATGAGAATGTTAAATTAAAACTTTAACATGAATTATTATATTATTGAAACACAATAGTGTATTCACTTACATACTGCCTATAGTTACCTTCACGCTATCATGGCAAAATGGAGTAGTTAAAACAGAGTGTATGGTCAAAATTGCCTAAAATATTTACTGTCTAACCTTTTAAAGAAAAAGCAACCCCCGCCCAGATCATAAATTCTACATTAACAGGATAAATTTCCATTATGCTTTCTACTGTGTTTCCTAGAATATAATAGAGTAGCAGGCATACAGTGGATATTCAGTAAATTTTGTCTAAATGAATAATAAAATAAATTCAAAGCTTTTTGATTTGTGTAACAAAATGGTATTTTTGTAACCAAATGATATTTCACTATTTCTCCTTCGCTATCTCTTCCTTTCTTCTTGTTTATAATTATCTTCTTTCTTTAAAAGGGATGATGTGATAGGAAGAAAGCAGAAATAACATGGGCATGCCTAACTTGTTTCTAAGGTGGGGGAAAATATTGGAGAGCTATACGGCTTTGAGAATACAAAAGAAGTAAAAGGAGAACAGAGCTTTCTCCCAGGTGCGTGAATGACCATCTTCGGTAGTCATGGACATGGATGGGTATAGTAATCAGGGAGAAGAAAGACTGAAGACAACATAGAAAAAATGAGCAAAAATCTCAGAAAACACAAACTACTAAAATTCAGTCAACATGAAATAAACAGTCTGAATAGTCTTGTAACTGTTAAAGAACTTGAATTTGTAATTGAAATGTTTCAAAAAAAAAAAAAAGTCTGCAAACACAGATAGTTTTACTGGAGAATTCTACCAAATGTTAAAAAAATGACTTAGCAACCAATTTTACATATATTCCAAAAAATAGAAGAGGATAAAATACTAATTCGGTTTATACTAACTAGTTTTATGAGACTAGTAGTACCCTGATACCAAAATCAGACCAAAATAAAGTATTAAAGCCAAAAAACTATAGATGCTGGAGAATTCTACTAAACATTTAAAAAAGGTGTTAGCACCAATTCTACATATCTTACAAAAAATAGAAGAGGATAAAATACTAACTAGTTTTATGAGATTGGTAGTACCCTGATACCAAAACCAGACTAAAAAGAAGTATTAAAAGGCCAAAAAACTATACACCAATACTGTGCATATAATTACACACAGAAGTCCTCAACAAATTACTAGCAAATAAAATCTAGCAATACATAAAAAGCACTATATACCACAGCCAAAATATGCAATGCCCTTTAAACACTCAAGAATCAACCAACATAAGCCACTGTGTCAATAAGCTAAAAAAGAAAAATCATATGATAATATCAATTGATGAAGAATAGCATTTGGCAAAATATGACACCAATTCATAATAATAAAAATATCTCAGGAAACTAGAAATAAAGGAGGCCTTTCTCAGTTTGACAAAGAGTATATTTTTAAAAGCCTACAGCAAACATCGTACTTAATGGTGAAAGACTGGGTGAGTTCCCTTTAAGATTACCAACAGGGCAATGGTGTCCAATCACATCATTCCCTTATGAAAATAGCACTTGGGTTTCTAACCATTTTAGTCTAGCAGGAAAAAGAAATAAAATGCATGCAGGTCAAAAAGGAAGAAATAAAATTTCCTCTATTTGAAAATGGCATGATTACCTACATAGAAAATCCGAAAGAATGTGAAAACAATTTTCTATAACTCATAAATGCAGTCTGTAAAGTCAAAAGATCAGAGGATATAAGAACACAATAAAAATCATTTAATTTTATATGTTAACAATAAGCCTGTAGAAATAAAAATTTGAAACACCATACTGGAGGTAGAGAAAGATGGCAGAAATGTAGGCTCCACCAATCATCCCCTACTCCAAGGACACCAGTTTAAGAACTATCTACATAGAAAAATCACCTTCATAAGAACCAAAAATCATATGAGCACTCATAGTCGCTGATTTAACTGTGTATGGCTGAAAGAGGCCATGAAGAGATAAAGAGACCTAAATGATCGATGCCACCGTTCGCCTCTATACCCATCCTCCCTACTCCTCAGCAGCAGTAGTGAGGAGAGGAGAATGACTCTCGGTGCTGGGTGAGGGAGAACATGGCAATTGTGGGGCACTGGACTCAGCAGCGTCCTGTTAGAGCAGAAAGTAAAACTGCACAAAACTCAGCTGATGCCCACCCACAGGGGGAATATTTAAACCAGCCCTAACAAGGCAGAAATGACCAATCCCAGTGACCCAAACTTCAGCACCAAGGGATACAGTGCTCTGTGTCTCCAAATAAACTTAAAACGCACTCTAGGCCATAAGAACTTGCCAGCTCTTGGCAAGGCGGGGACAGCCAAGGGAGTACTGGTATCATCCGTCCCATAACCCCAGGCTGCACAACTCATGGCTCCAAATGAGATCCCATCCTTCCACTTAAAAACAGGACATTGGATACCTTGGACATCTTGGATACCAGCTTAGTCACAGCAAGATAAGTCCTGATCAGAGTCATGAGGACTCCGTTCCAGGCCCTAGCTCCCAGATGACATTTCTAGACAGACACTGGGCCATAAGGGAATCCACTGCTTAGAAGAAAAGGACCCAGTCCTTGCAGCATTCATAACCTGCTAACTGAAGAGCCCTTGGACCTTGAATAACCAGCGGCAATACCCAGGAACTATGTTGAGGGCATTGGGTGAGATGCTGAGCCATGGTGACTTCAGGTGAGACTCAGCACATTACCAGCTGTGTTGGCTCTGTGGCAAAACTCTTTCTACTGGAGAAAAGCAGAGGGAAAAGTAAAAGGAAGACCATGTCTTGTACCTAAAGTACCAGCATTGCCACATGGGTGTAGAACACCAAGCAGGATCCTGGAGTCCCCAACTCTAGGACTTGACTCTTGGATGGTGCTATGGACCCGCCCTGGGCCAGAGGGAAGCCTACTGCCCTGAAGCTGAATCCTAGGCCAGCCAGCATTCACCACAAGCTGATGTAAGAGTTCTTGGTCCTCAAGGGAACATCAGCAGTAGTCTGACAGTACTCCTTGTGGACTGGAGTGGTGGTGGCTACTGGGCGAGGCTCCTTTGCTTTTGGAAAGGGAAGGGAAGAGTGGGACGGACTGCATCTTGTGGTTTGATTGCCAGCTCAGCCACAGTAAAACAGAACACCAGGTAGACTTCTAAGGTTTTTAACTCTAGTCCTGACTCCCTGATGGCACCTCTGGATCTACCTGAGGCCCAGGGGACCTCACTGACCTGAAAAGAAAAAGACATAGGCCTGGCTGGCTTTGTCAATGGCTGAGAGGTACAGAGGCCTCGGACAAGACCCAGTGTTGTGCTGGCTTCAGTTCTGACCAAGTGCAGTCAGTAGTGGTAGGGGTCACAGGGGTGCTTGTGTCACTCCACCCCCACCTTCAGGACAGAGAGACTCTTTTTTTTTTTTTTTTGAGAAAGGAAAGAGAATAAGAGTCTCTGCCTGATAATCCAGACAATTCTCTCAGATCTTGTCCAAGACCATCAAGGCTTAATATGCAGATACCAAAAATCTATATGACTGTGCAGGAACCACTGCATTTACTGGGCTTGGGATACGCCCTATAACAGATACAGCTTACATCATAACACCCGAGTGCTTTCAGATACCTGAAAGTCTTCCAAAGACAATAATCCCAGAGTGAAGACTCCAATAAATACCTAACTCTTCAATGCCCAGAGACCAAAGAACATTGTTAATATCAATACTATCCAGGAAAACATGACCTCAACAAATGAACTGAAAATAGCAAAAGGACCAATCTTGGAGAAAGGTCACACATAACAGAGATATGTGACCTTTTAGAGAATTTAAAATAGCTACATTGAGAAAATTCAAAGAAATTCAAGATAACACAAAGAAGCAGCAATTCTGGAGCTGAAAAATATAACTGGCATACTGAAGAACACATTAGAGTTCTTTAATAGCAGAATTGATCAAGCTAGAGACATAATTACCTCGAAGACAGGCTATTTGAAAATACACAGTAAGAGGAGACAAAAGAATAAAGAACAATATATTGCCTATAGGATCTAGAAAATAGCCTCAAGTGGGTAAATCTAAAAGTTATTGGCCTTAAAAGAAGGTAGAGGAAAAGATAGGGGTAGAACATTTTTTGAAAAGGACAATAACAAAGAAGTTCCCAAGCTTAGAGAAAGGTATCAATATCTAAGTACGAAAAAGTTATAGAACACTAAGCAAATTTAACCCAAAGAACACTACCTCAAGGCATTTAATTTTCAAACTCTCAAAAGTCAATGATAAAGAATTGTAAAAGCTGCAAAAGAAACAAATAACATACAATGGAGCTCCAATAGGTCTGGCAGCCAACATTTTAGTGGAAACTTACAGGCCAGTGGGGACTGGTATGACATATCTCAAGTGCTGAAGGAAAAAAAAGTTTACCTTAGAACAGTGTATTTAGCAGAAACGTCTTTCATATATGAAGAAGAAATAAAACCTTTCCCAGACAAACTAAAGCTGAGGGATTTCATCAATCCCAGCTCTGTCCTACAATAAATGCTAAAGGGATTACTTTGACCACAAAGGAAAGGACATTAATTAGCAGTAAGAAATTATCTAAAGGTATACGATGTACTGGCCATAATAAGTAAACAGAAAAACACAGACTATTTTAACACTGTAACAGTGGTGTGTTAACTACTCTTATCCTAAACAGACTAAATTATAAAGCATTCAAAAATAGTAACTACAGCAACTTTTCAAGACATACTCAGTACACTAAGGTATAAACAAACAAACAAAAAACACAAAAATTTTATAAGTGAGTGAAAGAAGCCAAGGCATAGAGTTTTTAGTAGTTTTCTTCTTCTTTGTGCAAATAGTGTTAAGATCTTATCAGATTAAAATAATGGGTTGTAAAATAGTATTTGCAAGTCTCATGGTAATTTCAAACCAAAAGTGTACAATAGATACAAAAAAACTAAAAAACAAGAAACTAAGTCCTATTACCAGAGAAAAATCACCTTCACTAAAGGAATACAGGAATGAAATTAAGAAGGAAGAGAAGACCATGAAAAAAAGAAAACAAAAAACAAAAAAAATGGACTAAATTTTCCAACCAAAAGATGTTGACAGGCTAAATAAATGAAAAAAACTGGACCCATTGATCTGTTGCCTATAAGAAACACACTTGACCTATAAAGATACAGATAGACTGCAAAGAAAGGTATGCAAAAAGATATTCCATGCCAATGAAAATCAAAAAAAGTGCAGGAGTTGCTATACTTATATCAGACAAAATAGATTTCAAGATAAAAGCTGTAAAAAGCTACAAAGAAGGTCACTATATAATGGCAAAGGTATCAATTCAGCAAGAGGATGAAACGATTTTAAAAATATATGTACCCAACACTGGAGTATTCAAATATATAAAGGAAATATTATTAGCTAACACGGTGAAACCCCGTCTCTACTACAAAATACAAAAAAATAGCCAGGCGAGGAGGTGGGCGCCTGTAGTCCCAGCTACTCGGGAGGCTGAGGCAGGAGAATGGCGTGAACCTGGGAGGCGGAGCTTGCAGTGAGCTGAGATCCGGCCACTGCACTCCAGCCCCGGCGACAGAGCGAGACTCCAACTCAAAAAAAAAAAAAAAAAAAAAAAAAAGAGAAATATGTCCACATACAATGATAACTGGAAACTTCAACATCACACTCTCAGCATTGGACCTATTCGAGAGAGAAAATCAGTGAAGAAACATATAACTTATTCTGCACTACAGACCAAATGGATATCATAGATATTTACAAAACATTTTATTCAATGACCACAAAAAACACGTTATTTTCCTCAGCACCTGGATCATTATGAGGGATAGACTATATATTAGGTCACAAAATACGTCTGAAAACATTCAAAAAATTGAAATATATCAAGCATCTTCTCAGACCACAATAAAACTAGAAATTAATAACTACAGGAATTTTGCAAACTATACAAATACATGGAAATTAAACCATGTGTTCCTCAATGACTAGTGGGCCAATGAACAAATTAAGAAGGAAATGGAAAAATTTCTTGAAATAAATAATATAAGCACAACATTCCAAAACCTATGGGATACAGCAAAAATAGTACTCATAGGGAAGTTTATAGATATAAGTGCCTACATTGAAAAAGAGGAAAGACTTCAAATAAACAGTGAAACAATGCATCTTAAAGAACTAGGAATGCATGCACAAACCAAACTCAAAATTAGTAGAAGAAACAAAGATTAGAGCAGAAATAAATGAAACTGAAATTTTCTAAAAAGTACAAAATATCAATAAAACAAAAAGTTGGGTTTTAAAAAGTTAAAGAGATTGACAAACCTTTAGCCAAACTAAGAAAAAAAGATACAAATAAATAAAATCAGAAAGAAAAAAGGAGTCATTACAACTGATACTGCCAAAAGGTAATTAGCAGTTACTATGAGCAACTCTAAGCAAACAAATTGGAAAATCTAGAACAAATGAACAAAGTTCTAGACACATACCATCTGCCAAGATTGAGCCAAGAAGAGGTCCAAAACCTGAACAGACCAGTAAGAAGTAACAAGATCAAAGCCATAATAAAATATCTACCAGTAAATAAAAGCCTAAGATCCAATGGCTTCAGTGCTGAATCAAAAATACCCCTCCAAAAACTGGGTATACTTCAACATAATAAAAGTTATATATGACAGACTCACAGCTAGTATCATACTGAATGGCAAAAAACTGAAAGCCTTTCCTCTGAAATCTGGAATACAACAACGATGCCCATTTTCACTACTGTTATTCACTACAGTACTGGAAGTCCTAGCTAGAGCCATCAAACCAGAGAAAGATTTGGGCATCCAAATTGAAAACGAACAAGTCAAATTATCCTTGTTTATAGATTATATGATCTTATACTTAGAAAATCCTAAAGACTCCACACAAAATGATTAGAACTGATAAACAAATTTATTGAAGTTACAGGATACAAAATCAACATACAAAATTTAGTAGCATTTCTGTATGCCAACAATGAACAACCTGAAAAAGAAATAAAAAAGTAATCCCATTTACAATAGCACACATACAATTCATTACCTAGGAATTAACTAATGAAGTGAAAAATTTCCAGAATGGAAACTATAAAACACTGATGAAAGAAATTGAAAGGGACACTAAAAAAATGAAAAAATTAGTTGACGTTCATGGATCGGAAGAATCGATGTTGTTAAAAAGTTCATACTACCCAAAGCAATCTACAGACTCAATGCAATCCCTATCAAAATACCACTGACATTCTTCACAGAAATAAAAAAAAAGAATCCTAAACTTTATTTGAAACCACAAAAAAATTCCAGAATAGCTAAAGTTATCCTAATCAAAAAGAAGGAAACTGAAGGAATACATCACCTGACTTCAGATTATACTACGGAGCTATAGCAACGAAAGCAGCATGGTACTGTCATAAAAACTGACATGTAGACAAATAAAACATAATAAACAATCCAGAAACAAATCCACACACCTACAGTGAACTCATTTTCAACAAAGGTGCCAAGAACATACACTGGAGAAAAGACAGTCTGTCAATAAATGGCATTGGGATAACTGGATATCCATATGCCAAAGAATGAGACTAGGCCCCTGTCTCTCGCCATATACAATAAACAAATGAAAATGGATTAAGACTCAAATCTAAGATATAGATCTATGAAACTACTACAAGAAAACATCGAGTAAACTATCCAAGACATTGGTCTGGGCCAACATTTCTTGAGCAATACCCTACAAGCACAGACAACTAAGGCAAGAACGGACAAATAGGATCAAATCAAGTTAAAAAGCTTTTGCTGTTACAATCCACAAAGTGAATCAACAAAGTGAAAAGAAAACCCACAGACTGGGAGCAAGTATTTGCAAACTACCCATCTGACAATGGATTAATAACCAAATTACATACATAAGGAGCTCAAACAACACTATAGGAAAGTATCTAAAAATTCAATCAAAAAATGGGCAAAAGGATGGATATTTCTCAAAAGAAAACACACACATGGCAAACAGCCATATAAAAAATGCTCAACATCACTGATTATCAGAGAAATGCAAATCAAATCTAGGAGTTATCATCTTACCTGTTAAAATGGCTTTTATATCCAAAGGGCAGGCAATAATAAGTGCTGGTGAGGACGCAAAGAAAAGGGAACCCTTGTATGCTATCAGAGGAAATGTAAACTAGTACAACCACCATAAAGAACAGTTTGTAACTTCCTCAGAAAAAAAAATTGAGCTACCATATGATCCAGCAATCCTACTGCTGGGTGTACACTCAAAAGAAGAGAAAATGATACGTATATCAAAGAGACATCTACACTCCTATGTTTGTTGCAGCATTGTTTACAATAGCGAAGATTTGGCAACAACCTAAGTGCCCATCAGCAGATGAATGGATAAAGAAAATGTGGTACTTATATATAACGGAGTACTGTTTAGCCACAAAAAAAAAAAAAAAAAAAAAAGAAATCCAGTCATTTGCATCAGTGTGGATGGAACTGGAGATAATTGTGTTAAGTGAACTAAGCCAGGCACAGAAACACAAACATCATATGTTCTCACTTATTTGTGGGATCTAAAAATCACAACAATTGTACTTGTGAACATAGTAAAACGATGGTTACCAGAGGCTGGGAATGGTAGTTGGGGTCTGTCAGGTGAGGTGGGAATGACTACTGAGTACAAAAAATAGTAAGATAAAATGAGTAAGACCTACTGTTGATAGTACAACAAGGTGACTATAGTGAATAACTTAATTGTACATTTTAAAATGTATCTTAAAGCATATAATTGAATTATAACTCAAAGGATAAATCCTTGAGGGCATGAATACGCCATTCTTCATGATGTAATTACTTCACACTGCATTCTTGCATGGACATCTCATGTACCCCATAAATACATACACATACTATATGCCACAGAAATTAAAAGTTAAAAAATTAAAACATACTATTTATAATCACTTCAAAGCAAATTTAAAGATTTATCAGAACATTTGGAGACAATTTATGCTGAAGTTTAAAAATTATTCCTGAAAGATACCAAAGAAAACTAAATAAATGAAAAGACAGAACATTTTTATGGATCAGAGGATTCAATATAGTAAAAATGACAATTCTCCTAAATTTTTCTACAGGTTTAAGGCAATTAAAGCAAGAATATTTTGAAGACTATAAATACATATTCTAAAGTCAATATATAAGAACAGAATAGAAACACATATTCAAAAATCAGTATATAAAGACCTAAGCCCAAGAATAACAATAATAATATTGAAATAAAGAATACAGTTGGAGGAATCACTTTACCTAATGTAAAGGTCTATTATGTAGCTACAGTAATCGGATGTGATATTGTCAGAAAGATAGATATTCTGATTGATAGAATGCATTAGAGAAGCCAGAGATACACATCAATATACCTAATGGAGTTTTGACAAGGGTGTAAAAAGAAACAATGGAGGAAGAGAAAGCTTGGAACAACTGAATACACAACAGAAAAAAAGCAAAAAGATTGATTTAAAACTCACATCTTGTACAAAAATCAACCAAAAATATATCATAGACTTTAATGTAAGATACAAAACTATAAAAAGTTTAGGGGAAAATGTAGAAAATATTGTTATGTAGAGTTAGGCACATAGTTCTTATATTTTACACCAAAAGCAGAATTCATTAAAAAAAATAGTGCATTAGACCTCAAAAATATTAAAAATTTGTCTCATGAAATACTTGACTAATAGAATAAGAAAATAAGTTATGAGAGTAGGATAAAATATTTGCAAACCTATATATACCCTGTAGAGGACTGTTACCTAGAATATGGAAAGAACCTCAAAACCATAACAAAAAAACCCACAAAGAATTAAATAGAAAATGGGCAAAAGAGTTATAGACATTTTACTAAACTGAATATATGGCTGGCAAATAAACATATAAAGAGGTATTCAATGTCATTAGCTATTAGGGAAATGCAAATTAAAAGCACAATGAGTCAGGCAAGGTGACAAATACTTGTGGTCCCAACTATATAGGTGGATGATCTGGGAGGACCACTTGAGCCCAGAAGTTCAAGACCAGCCTGGGCAACATAGCGAGACCCTGTCTCTTAAAGTACAATGAAGTATCACTACACAGCTATTATCATATGACAACACCAGACTGGAAAGGATGTGAAGAAATTGAATTCTTGCAGGAAAGGATATGAAGTATTATATTCATTCTGCAAAAGAAGTTTATAAAACAAAACTTGCATCCACCATATGACCCAGCAAACACACCCCTAGATGTTTATCTCAGATGAAGAAAAAAAACATTGTTCACACAAAAACTTACACACAATGTTCATAGTAGCATTGGTCATAATAGCCAAAACCTGGAAGCAACCCAGATGTTCCTCAATGGATGAATAATTAAAATAAACTCTGATACATTCATACTACAGATTACCAATTAGAAATAAGAATGCAACTACTGACATATACAACGACTTGGATGAATCTCCAGGAAATTATGCTGAGTGAAAAAGACAATCTGGAAAGGTAAGTAACTACTATATGATTCTAAATTAACATTCTTAAACCATCGAAATTGTAGAAATGAAGAATAAACAAGTGATTGTAAGGGGTTAACCTGAGGGTGGAGGAAAGTGAGTGAGGTTTCAAAAAGATAAGGGATGCCCACAGTGATGGAACTGTTCTGTGTCTTAACTGGATCAATGTCAACATCCTAGTTGTAACATAGTACTACAGTTTTATAAAATGTTACCATTGAGAAAAACTAGATGAATGTTGCAGATTCTCTCTGTATTATTTGTTACAACTGTATGTACAGTTATAACTATCTCAAAATAAAAGTTTATAATCAGTGTCTAGTTGGTCATTTCCCCCATAAAGTCAGGATCTGGGGACTTCAATCTGAACACGAACCTTGGCCTGTAAGCCTATTAAAAACTTCTTCCAGGGGAACGTTTTGACTGTCAAAGCGTGAGCTCCAGCCTACCTCTGAACACTAGTGCAAGGCTTAGAGGAATCAGAGCTCCTAACCTGGCCAGAGTAATTGGGAGTGAGATTCTGTTGCAGCAATGACATGATACATCCCACAGAGTAAAGTGACCATAGGTTTGATACTGTCACTGAGAAGAACAAAGGGAGAAATAAAATGGACCCAAACTGCAGGATTCTCTTTCATTTAATACCACAAAAAGCCTGTGTTTCAGCCACAGACAGGTACTACAATCTTCCATTGTTTGGAATTCAGCTAGTATAAACCCCCTACCAAGGCAATTGATATTCAAGGGAAATAGGCTGAGGACCACATAGCCATTGATGTGTCTGGAATCTCAGAGATCTAGCACGATATCAAACTCATACCATCAGAAAGCTACAAACCTGCACTATGTAATTTATTTCCCCTTAGGTCTTCAGAGTTGAAACTTAAGATTGTATACTCAATTTTGATTTTCTTCAATGTTTAATACAATTTTACCATGTTCCTTTGTACTGAACTGTGTCCTTCCTAAATTCATATGCTGAAATCCTAATCCTCAATGTGATTGAGTTTGAAAATGGTATATTGAGAGACAATTAGGTTTAGATGAGGTCATGAGGATGGGGTCCTCTTGATGAGATTAGTGCCCTTATGAGAAGAAGAGACAACAGGTCTCTCTCTCTCTCTCTCTCTCTCTCTCACATACACACACACACACACACACACACACACACACACACACACACACGAAAACACAGCAACAAGGGAGGTGTCTGCAAGCTAGTAAGGAGTCTTTATCAGAGCCTGACCATGTTGGCACCCTGACCTCGAACTTCTAGCCTCCAGAACTGTAAGAACCTAAATTTCTGGCTGGGCCTACTAGCTCATGCCTGTAATCCTAGCACTTTGGGAGGCCAAGGCGGGCGGATCACGAGGTCAGGAGATCGAGACCATCCTGGCTAACACAGTGAAACCCTGTCTCCACTAAAAATACAAAAAATTAGCCAGGTGTGGTGGTGGGTGCCTGTAGTCCCAGCTACTCAAGACGCTGAGGCAAGAGAATGGTATGAACCCAGGAGGCAGACGTTGCAGTGAGCTGAGATCATGCCACTGCACTCCAGCCTGGGCAACAGAGCAAGACTCTGTCTCAAAAAACAAACAAACAAAACAGAAAATAAATTTCTGCTGTTTAAGCCACTCAGTTCATGGTATTTTGTTATGGGACCCTAAGCTGATCAAGACACATGTGAGGAATTCTTTTGTATTCTGAAACATGTTACCTGTGGTTTATTAATAATTTTATTGCAATTTTTTGTTTGAAACAATTTTTAACCTAAAGAAAAGTCATGTGCATAATTTTTAAAAACTCTTGTGTATTCTTTGGGACCTCATTCAAACTTTGCTAAATCTGATTGGCTTTAAAACATGTCTGCAAGTTCTTTAGCACTCCTTTTATAAAATGGTAGAGGCCGTTTCAGAAAATTTGGTACAGCTTCCTCCTCTCTTATTCTTTGAAGGCTTACTCTTCAAACCATGAATTAAGGAAACTGAGGTACATAGATGTACCACATGTAGATGTTCTGACAGGTAGTCCTATCTAAGGTCTCATCAACTTCCAGGCATGGGGGTGAGCCAGTCTTCAAATGATACCAGCCCCCAAATTCTCAGCTGTCTCAGCCATCGCCCACTGGAGCAGAGATCAACTACCTCCACTGAAGCCTGTTCAAGTTGCAGGTTGCGAGCAAAATAAATGCTATCATTGTTTTATAGCCAGTATGTTTTGGAGTAGTTTGCTACAGAGGAATAGATAACTAGAAAACCGTCTGTTCCAGTAATTCACTCTGTAGACAATGAATCCAATGTAGAATCATGTGGTATACACAGCTAGAAAAGGTCCAGTTTTCTTCAACAATTTCTCAGCTTTTCCTTGATTCGCAACCTTAATATCTTCCAAAAAGTTTCTCAATTTGACATTGTGCTAAATATTTTCAGGTAAACGCTCAACTTACATGTTTTTGTCTGACATAATATAGAAGTTATTTTTTTCTTCCTTTAACATCTTATCAGATGTTGCCTGATGTCTCTTTGGCCCATGACTGGTGGTGGTTACTTTCACTAGTTGACTAAGATTGGGACAGCCAGAGGTTCCCATTGGAGTTACTTTTCCCCCTATTAAAATTAATGTTTTAAAAATGTGCTTGGAATATATGAAAAAAATTCATGTCTCATATCACTTTCTCCCATTAGTCTTATCATCCATTGATATTTTTACCTGAGATAAATATGACTCAGATGATTGTCAGATGTTGCTTTGCTTTTCTAATCCCATGATTTCTTGTACATTTTTAGTTGGCATTCTATTGTAAAAAATGATATTTATTTCTTTATAATATGGATTCAAAGATTTTGATTTTATTCAATAAGTCAAATGTATTGTTATTATATATTTAAATATATTTTATATATTTATATATACACAGACATATATGTAAATATATAGTCACGTGTTTCTTAACAGGGTGACGTTCTGAGAAATGCATCATTTGGTGATTTCGCCATGGTGCAAACATAGAGTATACTTACAAAAATCCTGACAAACCTAGGCTAAGCGGTATAGCCTATTGCTCCTAAGCTACACACTGGTACAGCATGTTACTCTACTGAATACTATAGTCAACCGTAACACAATGGTAAATATTTATGCATCTAAACACAGAAAAGGTACAGTAAAAATAATGATATAAAAGATTTAAAAAATGGTACAACTTTATAGGGCACTTCCAGTTCTGAAGCTTGCAGTACGAGAAGTTGATCTGGATGAGTTGGTGAGAGGTAAGTGAATGTGAAGGCCTGGAACTTTACTATCCACTACTGTACACTTTATAAACACTATGCACATAGGCAACACTGAATTTATTTAAAAATATTTTTCTTGGCCGGGTGCAGTGGCTCACACTTGTAATCCCAGCACTTTGGGAGGCTGAGGTGGGTGGATCACGAGAGGAGATCAAGACCATCCTGGCTAACACAGTGAAACACTGTCTCTACTAAAAATATATAAAAAAATAGCCGGGCGTGGTGGCGGGCTCCTGTAGTCCCAGCTACTCAGGGGCTGAGGCAGCAGAATGGGGTGAACCTGGGAGGTGGGGGTTGCAGTGAGCAGAGATCGCGCCACTGCACTCCAGCCTGGGCAACAGTGCGAGACTCCGCCTCAGAAAAAGAAAAAAAAAAATTTCTTTCTCCAAAAATAACCTTAACTTACTGTAGCATTTTTATATTATATGCTTTTAAAAAGCTTTCTGACTCTTTTGCAGACACTTAGCTTAAAACACAAACATGTACAGCTGTACAAAACTAAACTCTTTCTGAATAATCTTATTATTCAAAAATATTTTCTTTCTTTATACTTTTATTCTATAAGCTTTTCCCTATTTAAAGTTTTTCTTAAAAACATTTTTGCTAAACACTAAGAAAATACCCTGTAGCCCAGGTGTACAAAGAATCAGGTTCATCAATATCACTGTCTTCCACCTCCACATCTTGTCCCACTTGAAGGTCTTCAGAGACAATAACACAGATGAAGCTGTCATCTCCTATGATGAAAATGCCTTCTTCTGAAATACCTCCTGAAGGGCCTGCCTGAGGATGTTCTCCAGTTAACTTTTTTATAAGTAGAAAGAGTATAATCTAAAATAATGATAAAAACTACAGTATATTATAGTAAATAATAAACCAGTAAGAGTATTTACTATCATGATCAAGTATTATGTACTGTGCATAACTGTATGTACTATAATTTTCTATGACTGGCTGCAAAGTAGGTTTGTTTACACTGGCATCACGACAAACATGTAAGGAATATGTTGCGCTCTGACCTTAGGATGCTTATGACATCACTAGGTGATAAGAAGTTTTATCTCCATCATAACTTCATGGGACTACCATTGTATATGTGGTCCTTGGTTGGCTGAACAGTATATAGGACATAATTTTATATATATATAAAATGTACATATGTGTATATATATGTATATATGAAGACCAAGACTTCAATCCAGGTGCAAATACCATGCGCTGAATGATGGCCAGCAAGGAGATAAAGTAACTGCAAGCAAGTCTTGCATGCCATATTCTATATATACAGTTTTTTTATGTTTGTTTGTTTTGAGATGGAGTCTCAATCTGTCGCCCAGGCTGGAGTGCAGTGGCAGGATCTTGGCTCACTGCATCCTCAGCCTCCTGGGTTCAAGGGATCCTCCTGCCTCAGCCTCTCGAGTAGCTGGGATGACAGGCACCCACCAGCACACTGGATAATTTTTGTAGTTTTAGTAGAGATGGGGGTTTCACCATGTTGGCCAGGCTGGTCTCAAACTCCTGGCCTCAAGTGGTCTTCCCTCCTTGGCCTCCTGAAGTGCTGGGATTACAGGCATGAGCTACCATACCTGGCCAGTAATGTATGTTGTGTTTTGTTTTGAGACAGGGTCTCACTCAGTCGCCCAGACTGGAGTGCAGTGGCGCTTCACCTGGTTAGCCAGGATGGTCTCGATCTCCTGAGCTCGTGATCCACCCGCCTCAGCCTCCAAAAGTGCTGGTATTACAGGCGTGAGCCACCGCGCCCAGCCATGAATGTTTTTAACATTGTGATATATAGGAAATCAGACTATTTATTGATACAATGGCAGGATAAATTATATCTCCAAGAGATTTTGTGGGTCTAAGACCTAAAGCTATAAGAGACACTTTACACACCAAATGGACAATTTTAAAACCTCTACAAAGAGAGCTGATAGAACCACTTTTTTGGTGGCTGCAGGTAGAGGTGGAGGAATGAACTGTCCTCTTTTATGACTGTTCTCTCATTTCACCTTTCTGTTATTTAATGATATTTTCAAGAAGTTTTGCTTTCACAAAACTATATGAAACATTTAAAACTTAAAAAAAAATAAATCATGAAGAGGACTGTTGATAAGGTGCTTAGAGGAAACAGCTTATTTTGTGAAGATGGCATTCTTTATTATTTATACACTTCAAAACCTGAAATCAGGATTCACCTCGAGACTTGAGGGGGTGGTGAGGTGGTACTAATATTTAGTGTCTTGGAAATTTTTATTCTCAGTAAGTTTAAAAAGCAACTAGAAAACTAGTTGAGTGACTGATCCAGGTCTACAAACTTTAATGCTTCACCAGAGAAAATGAAGTGATTGCACGTTCCTTTTCTCAGCACCTAATCTAATCACATTTCTTCATGGGCTATTTGGACAAAGTGGCTCCATCCTGTTGCCTGAGTGTTACCGCATTCTTGGCATTTGGACAGTGAAGAGGAACAATGGCCTATCTAATAGAAAGGTTGAGTCCAAAGCTGACCCCATCGCAGTGTGCCAATTTAATAGACAAGAACAAGGATGTAGAAGATGAACTAATAAAAACAAACCAGAAGATATTGACTGTAACCCAGAAGCATGGTGTTTAATTTAAAAGACAGCTCTTCAGAAAGTCCTTTCTTCTGTTGTCAAACAAGCATCGGAACTTGTCTAGACTTCTAACCATTCAATTAGAATGGAGGCAAAGGACTGATACTCCTGGCTTTCAAACAAATACTAGGGCACTGGGTGGATGCATAGTGGGATTTCACGATACTTTCAGGTTGTCAGTTTTAATTGCTACTGTCTAAAAAAATATATATGCTTTCTCTTGGTACATTTAGCTATTGTCCTCTTTTACATCATAGAAAAAAAAACAGGTCTAGGTCTAAGTCTAATAGCTTTTAATTTATCATGAAACAAGTCTACAGGGCTGATGTCTTTCACTTGTTAAAGGAGAGTGGCTTATTCGTGAAATTTGTTTTCTCAAGTTAATACACTATATGGAATGCGAATGAAACTGCAGAGTGCAGGTGACTGATTCTGCCTGAAAGCACTAAATTTAAGAGACTTCTGTGTGTAAAGGTTTATTCCTTTTGTTGTTCTTGTTGGCTGGGTCTCAAAAGATAATTGGATTCAGTCATACCTTTGGCCAATAGTAGGGAATACAAAATAAAAATATACTTTTCAATTGTGCATATGTGAGCTAAAGTATAAAACTCCTATATATTCAGTGATACAGAGAAGACATGTTAAGGTCAGATAAATATCATTATATTAAGATTCAAGCAGACTTCTGCTGGGCAAGACAAGTAACGTCAAGAGTGAAAAATCACAAACCTTAAGCATGTGATCGCTCTTTGTGGTGATGCGGCATTCATAGGTGGTGGTGTTCAGGTATGTATTTACCATTTTACTTCTGTCCCCCTGCACCGATGAGTATCTGAATGTATCAGGTAAATTCCTGCTGTTTGTAGGTAGAGTGAACGTAAATATCATGAGCTACCCTAGATCTGTGAATTACTATAGTCATAACTGATTTTGCCTCAGATGTACAGACACACCCCTTGTCTAAATGAATCCATCCACTGACGTCATCCTGAAAGACAAGTTCCTTTATAAGATGGCATTGCTCAAAAAATTAAAAGCTGAAAGGGATCCAATTCAATTCCTGTAAATATTGCTTAAATAAGTTTGTACCACGAATTTGAAATTCTAGAATAAACTACACACGCATCTCTCATCACATCTAACTTTGAAGTCCTGTCAGCACAGGTATCTAATTTATATGAAGCACCCTGGAGTCAATGTCTCTTTGTACTGTTATTTGTCAAATGATTCAAGCACTACTTTAAAGTATATGTGAGGTTACTAATGAATCTTAATGCTCTAAAACTGCATGCTATGCTATACACATTTTTTTTTTCCTCTAAGCACATGAAATTCTAAATTACATTTGCCTTTGATATTTTTATTTTTCTTTCTTTAAGGAGTATCATGGGAAAGAATGAAGCTGTTGTAAATTTAATATCTGCTATTCTGGTAAAGGAGTAAAGGCCTGGCAAGAATTAGTTTGTCTATGTGCCTGTGTGTATGTTTGTGACTCTAGAGTGTGTAAGTGGTAAATGGGTGATTGTAGGAGACAAAGAAATGTGATTGTTTAGTGAGGAGAGTTCTAATCAAATGAAATATTCTCTAATTTACCATTTATTTATTAACAATGTTCAGCCTATTGTACATCTGCATCAGGTTAAAAGTCAACACTGATTGCTACTGGCACTCTCAGTTTGTGGGTGTTTCTTTCGTTCTAAGTATTATGTTTCAACCTTTTACAATAATCTGCTTGTAACTTTATTATTTTCTTAAGATCATCAGAACGCATATAAGACTGACTTATAATTAACTAGGGGTGTCTGAGATGATGGGAAAATATAGATCAATCGAGAACATTTTACACATACATGGGATAGGGAAGCAGGAGAAACAATAGGAGGAAGAAGGGAGAGACACAGACCAAAGGAGAAAGAGAAAGGGAGAGAGAAGAGACAACTGCTTTAAGGCATTTAATTAAAAAGCAGAAAAACTTAGATATTTCAGGAAGCACTTTCTTGCCTATTTGGGCTAAGAAAGCACTTAGCCCAAGCAACATTTCAAGGATGATATCCGGGCTACTAAGCAAAAGCAGAAAATGAATGTGACTATCCGCCTTTACTTCACTGGAACAACTATGAGACAGGTAAAGGTAATATAAATATTAGAAGAAGTGAAAATTCCATGAGATCGTAAAAGCTGCCAAGAGCTCTAGAATCTCCCTTATGATTGTAAAGTACCCAGTGAGAATATCTGAATATGGCTTAAATATATTTTTGATAAGTTCTGTCATGTCCTGAAATTTATCTCAGGCTTACGTTGGTCTCAAGAGTGATGACCAATAGGCATTACCAGGGTTCAAAGATTATTAATATTGCCGAGTTCCCCTGAAGGCATTTCTACCCTAGGGCACTTCACTTACTCACCAATAAGCAATTCAAATATGAGTGCTCAGGGCCCTACAACCAATGTCCTTTATGATTTGTCTGTGTTCTGTGCCAAACAGAACTCTCTCTCTCTCTTTTTTTGTCCCTGCTCTCCTAACTCAGGACTCAAGAAAGTCAATCTGTACCTGTCATACATGCCTCCTTTCCTAGCCTTCCCAAGAAGTCTTAAGAAAAATGGACATCAACCAGGTAAGTATTCATGGGGACCATCCTAAACACTCACCCAATGGTGGAGGCTCCACCCTCTCAGCAGAACATGCTCCCAAGGGAAAGGAGGGACGGGGTGGGGATAAGGGTGGTGGGATTTGATTCAGGCCAGCGGATACACAGTGAGGGTCCCCATTCAATAATCCCTGTTGAATTTCATCACCATTTGATAACATATCTTTTTATTTTATTGTATTATATTTTTGAGAGAGGGTCTGTCTCTGTCACTTGTGCTAGACTGCACTGGCATGATCTTGGCTCACTGCAGCCTTGATCTTCTGAACTCAAGCTATCCTCCCACATCAGCCTCCTGAGTAGCTGGGACTATGGACACACACCTTCATGCCTGGTTCATTGTAAAAAACTGTGGTAGACACGTGGTCTCACTATATTGCCCAGGCTGGACTTGAACCAAGCGATTCTCTCACCTCTGTTTCCCAAAGGGCTGGGATTATAGGCATGAGCCACTATGTCCAGCCAATACGCCTTTTAAAATAAAATTTTAAGTTCAGCAGTACATGTGCAGGTTTATTACAGAGGTAAACTTGTGTCATAGGGGTTTGTCGTACAGATTATTTTGTCACCCAGGTATTAAACCTAATACTCATTAGTTATTTTTGCTGATCCTCTCCCTCCTCCCAACCTCCACCCACTTATAAGCTCCAGTGTGTGTTTTTCCCCTCTATGTGTCCATGTGTTCTCATCACTTATAGCTCCCACTTATAAATGATAACATGTGGTATTTGGCTTCCTGTTCCTGCATTAGTTTAACACACATTTCTCAAAATCAACACAGGCCTTTTTGTCGCCGACATTTGTAATATCAATATTACCATCATTAATAAATATAAAGAGCCAACACAACATCTTCATTATGGACTGAGCACATTCTCATCACACAAATGCACACACATGCATTTAATTGGACTACTGAAGTTACTATCATTTCAGTCATTCAAATGAGGGAAAAACAGAGGCATCGAGAATTGAATATATTGAGGCAGAGGCAGGATTCAACCCAAACAGCTCAAGAACAGAGTTGATGTTCTTCAACTGCCATGCTAACTGCTCTCACGTGGCCCACAGGACTGTTTGACCCAAATTAATATGGATAGATACTCATGAGCTGTTTCCAAACTCAAGTTTGGGAGACATTAAGTCAACTATACTTTATTATTTTCTTCTTGTTTTTTAAAATGTAGACCTCCTTGGGTACTTTCAAGGGATTGTTAAATGGAGGGATGGCATTGGGAGTTATACCTGATGTAAATGACGAGTTGATGGGTGCTGATGAGTTGATGGGTGTAGCACACCAACATGGCACAAGTATACATATGTAACAAACCTGCACGTTATGCACATGTACCCTAGAACTTAAAGTATAATAATAATAATAATAAAAATATGTTATCAAAATAAAATTTCTCATGGTTGTGAATCAAGTAATTCAGAAGAGATTGCGCTTAAAATTGTCATCAAATTATTCGCCACTCCTGGTCCCACTTTTACCTTTTCTAAAATTTTAATTTCAGCTGTTGGTTAACTTTAATGACCCCAATATTATAATAATGATTTTGAAATAATATGTGCATAGCATTCGTTTTTTATTTACATACTTTTGAGGATAATTATGAACGCTATATAAAATGAATTTAGTTTACTTTTATAACTTCCCCCTTACTTAATTCTAAAGTTAAAATTTCCATTTTAGTTCCTTCACACGTCTCTTATTTTAAAATAATACTCCCTAATTATGATTTGTTAGTCCCCTTTGCTCAGAATTTGCACTTATCTCTACCCCGCCCAGCCATATCATTTTCTTCCACCTACCTCCACCTGAGAGATGGCTTTACTTTTATGTCATTAAGGCTGCTAACATCTGCACTCTCTTCTACAACCACATCCAGTGCCGTCCATTTGAAGACTATTTGAAAAACAAACGCTGTGATTATGTAAGACTCTATTTTATGCATAGGAATCATCCATCTTATTAAGTAGCTTCTTGTGCAGTTGTGTTCTTTAAAGAAGTAAACCATTTTCCAAGACCTCCATCTACAGTACCTGTAACTTTCAGCTTTTCAGCACCAATGGTAATCTCATCTTCATCTGCAGAAAACAGCACCCTGCCATCTTCACTGGCTCTCACTTCAAATCTCTTACACTGAGCTTCCACAGCATCAGCTCCTACGGTCAGAGGAAAGGTTTAAAAATGAAACCGGTATGCAGGAAACCATTAACATGTACTTTTTGGAAAAAGACTGGAAATGCATATATTATTTACTTATCTCTTCTGTATTTTTTGCATCTGAGTTAGTATTTTTAAACCGTCACCATTTTCAGGAGGCTAATTTGGTAACGTCTGTGCTAGGCTGGTTAGACATACAGGTGACCTCTAGATGCCTGACATAGTGTGTGAGTTTAGCCAGTTAAGAGCCCTTCACATATCCACAAAAAGAGACAATGTTTGCTTTGTTCTCTGTTGCAGGCTGAAAACTTGGCGTCATACCTGGCACCTGCTGGATGCTTAATAAGTGCTTCTGGACTGAATGACTCTCATGCCTTCCCTTTGCAGGGCAGACAATAGTACCCATGCTTGCTACATCACGGGGGACTTGTCAAGCATTATTCAATTATGAATCTTTAGTTAGTCTACATGCCATAGATCCTAATATTGATGTTTTCTACCCTTTGATATAACTGAATTTTAATCAATTTTATAGTACATCTTGAAATTGTATACATAATTTTCTTAGTGGTCGGTAATGTATCTTCCAAACAATAATTTTCCTGACTTATTGAAAAACTGTATTAAATAAATGTAATTACAAAACCAACTTATTGGCCAATTCTACACACTAATCTATACACAAAACTCAAAGTCAGTTTCCATATTTGGAAAACACAATTAGTTTGAGCATTAGGCTTTGGCAAGAAAATCTAACTGGGCCTTGAAGATGAATATTAACTGAGGAGAAATAAATTTGAGATAATGGACAGTGATAAGTGATCTTCCCATAATACCAATTTCTTTCTTTGGGCATAACACATTTGGCAATAAGATAGGAAATATTCCTCATCTTCTATTTATATGAAAAGCTCTTATCAGATAGAACCCAGCTGAGTCAGGGAAGTAGGAATCACACATGTTGTGCATAGTTCTTTTCATTTGTCTTTATACATTCACATTATTTATTAGATATATGACACCTAGGAGCTCAAAGGAGGACATCCATCTTTGTATTCAAAAATATCCTTAAATTAGGAAATGTGTCTGCTTCTAGCAGCCCTAGTAGATGAATATTAAATAGCTGAATGAATACTTGACTTAACCATTTTTTCATCCCTAACCCCACCTCAGCACTACTTCCAATGCTAGCCAATAGGCTGCAAAAAAATTACTCCTCCCCACCATCATAGCTGCTGACAAGCATTAAACAAGAGAAAAAAATAATTTAAAACCCTAGTAACATGTAAGCTAATTTCTCCAAAAGCAATATGTAATTTTTTGATATTCTGAAATTACATATTCAGACCACATAAAAAATTTGAAAAGCTTCAACTAGGGATATCTAAGTAAGATTAAAACTAATGTTAAACTTTTGGGGTGTAAGTTCAAAACAACAGATTTTTAAAAATATAACTCATGCTCTTTAAAATTTTTAAAATAAAGATTTTATTCTTTTCCTTATATAATTTCCTTATATAATTTAATGAAAATACGGAAACCTTTGAAAAAGACCTATTGTCCTTGGTCATAGTTATTGCATTTGATCTTGGAAACATTATTTCAGCAGCTTGTATTCACTTGAGTGTGATTTCTTCTAATCATAGTCTAATCTTATTTTGTGCCATGGAAGACAATAAGCCCTAGTAATCCCGCTATTGGGTGATATTCAAAAAACTGTGCCAGAGGCCAATGTGTTAATACATGTGACTTACTCTGAGGGACTCAAGCATACATTAACCCTGAACTGCCTGAAAAATATAGATATTTTACACATAAAACCTCAATATTTACACTACATTGCTTCCTTCAAATACTCAGTTGCTGAGCATAATTGATTGTCAAAATATATCACTGACTTTAATGGCATAGACGTACATTAGATAACGTTAAACACACACACAAAATAGCAAGACTTTTCTTGGCATAACACGTAATGTCATTATATGAAAGATGCCTTATTAACATAAAATGCTATGTTGCATGACTTATAAACTATTAGAAAAATAAGTAGAGCAGTGTCTGGATATGGTAAAGTGAGGTGAAATCTTAGTTCATTAAATGCAAATAAGCAAAGGCAAATAAGCAAACAAGAAAATATTTACACACATAGATGAGATGCATCTAAGCCATAAATAAATGCATGCAGAGCCATCCAATTGAAAAATAGGCATAAAAAATTAATACTGCAGACTACACTTTATTCATCATATTAGCATAATTACAGAAGGCAAAATTATAGGCAATTAGCAATGCACTGATAGTAAATAAATATTCTAAATCAGAAAATAATTTTGAATATATTGCAATTACATACATTGCTTTTCTTTCCTGCAAATGGAAAATGACAAGATATGTTCTTGGGGATGTAGTCAATTATTAGGGATATTTATGCTTAAAGTTAATATGTTAGGCTTTATGAAACTGATTTTATTATATTCTAATATGCATTGTGTTACTCATCTGTTTTTCATGTAACATCACATGTTCTCTAAGCTAGGCCAAGGCAGGGTTCAGTTGCTAAGAAGATCAACAATGCCCCATTCAATGTTAATCCACTAATGATGATGCCAGTGTTGCAGGAAAGCAGTGAGTCTAGATGACTCCGGTTATGGAGCTCTGATTCCTTAACAAGTAGGTCATGGGATATGGGATTATCTGGGTAGTGCTATATTTTCTTAGTCATCTTAAACACCAACTTGCCAACTACAGTACCAAGACTAAATGCTTCCTTGGGAACATCTCTGAGAAAGTTTATGCCAATAAACTCACAATCTAACAAAGAGAGTCAAGGATAGAAGAAGAGAATTGATAAGAAAAAAAGAAAAGATGGAAGCAAAATAACAGGTTCCATAAAAAGATTGAAGTATTAGATATATGTGCAAATATTTTCTCTAGTTTTTTAATGTTCTATATACGTTTTTTTTTTTTTTTTTTCCTTGAGACAGAGTCTCACTCTGTCACCAGGCTGGAGTGCCATGGTGTGATCTGGGCTCACTGTAACCTCCACCTCCCGGGTTAAAGTGATTCTCCTGCCTCAGCCTCCTGAGTAGCTGGGATTATAGGTGCCTGCCACCACACCTGGCTAATTTTTGTATTTTTAGTGGAGACAGGGTTTCACCAAGTTGGCCAGGGAGGTCTCAATCTCTTGACCGTGTGATCTGCCCACATTGGCCTCCCAAAGTGCTGCGATTACAGGCATGAGCCACCACACCCAGCCTCTATATACATTCTTAAAAGAAAAAAACAACCACCATCACCAAGGACAAACATAAAGCCAATGTCTTGTTTCTCTCGGAGTTGGTTCCATCACTTTTTTGGAACTTTCACATCTGTTGCAGTCTTCATCAATAGCCAAGTCATCTTTGGCTGACAAGGAGAGAGAATTCAGTAATTTAAATACTGGTCTTTGTATTTTCTACATTACATCAGTCAAATACATGAATTGGAAATTTTTCTTCCATTATATAAAAATCTTCAAAGAGGCTCAAAGACTCCTCAAAAAAAAATAAATAAATAAAAAAGAGGAATCTTTCAAGATTCCTCTTGGTACTATTTGGCAGTAATTCAAATAAAACAAAACAAAGATAAAAATAAATACAGCTGCTTGTTTCTAGTATGTCTTCCTCAAACATGGCATGATCATCCTTTCTTTTCTATATAACTCCACAGTTTAATCTTAGATGTCTGTCAATATTTTCAAGGCCTTGAAGAATAGTATTACTAAAAGATTCAAAATTTCACAGGAAAAACAAAAGTAAGATTCAAAATTGTAAACTAAACTCTATGTTTGGAAATCCTGGTTTAGAATTGCCAAGGGCCACACCAACCAACTAACCAATCACAAACTAATTTTAAAACAAAATAAGCTGCTTTCATGAAATATATAAATATACACTGTGATATGGTTTGGTTGTGTCCCCACCCAAATTTCATATTGAGTTGTAGATCCCACAATTCCCACATATCATAGAAAGGACCCAGTGGGAGATAACTGAATCATGGGGGCAGGTCTTCCCTTGCTGTTCTCATGACAGTGAGTACGTCTCATGAGATGTGATGGTTTTATAAAGGGAAGTTTCCCTGCACAACCTCTTCTTTTCCCTGCTGCCATGAAAGATGTGACTTGCTCCTACTCGCCTGCAGCCATGACTGTGAGGCCTCCCCAGCCACGTGGAACTGTGAGTCATCCATTAAACCGCTTTTCCTAAATGTTAAGGGCAGCCAGAGAGAAAGGTTGGGGTATGTACAAAGGGAAGCCCATCAGACTAACAGTAGATCTCTTGGCAGAAACTCTACAAGCCAGAAGAGAGTGGGGCTCAATATTCAACATTCTTAAAGAAAAGAATTTTCAACCCAGAATTTCATATCCAGCCAAACTAAGCTTCATAATTGAAGGAGAAATAAAATCCTTTACAGACAAGCAAATGCTGACAGATTTTGTCACCACCAGGCCTGCCCTACAAGAGATCCTGAAGGAAGCACTAAACATGGAAAGGAACGAACTACTGCAAAAACATGCCAAAATGTAAAGTCCATCGATGCTAGGAAGAAACTGCATCAATTAACGAGCAACATAACCAGCTAACATCATAATGACAGGATCAAATTCACACATAACAATATTAACCTTAAAGGTAAATGGGCTAAACGCTGCATTTAAAAGACACAGACTGGCAAATTAGATAGAGTCAAGACCCATCAGTGTGCTGTATTCAGGAGGCCCATCTCACGTGCAGAGACACACATAGGTTCAAAATAAAGGGATGGAGGAAGATCTACCAAGCAAGTAGAAAACAAAAAAAGGCAGGGGTTGCAATTCTAGTCTCTGATAAAACAGACTTTAAACCAACAAAGATCAAAAGAAACAAAGAAGGCCTTTACATAATGGTAAAGGGATCAATTCAACAAGAAGAGCTAACTATCCTAAATATATATGCACCCAATACAGGAGCACCCAGATTCCTAAAGCAAGTCCTTAGAGGCTTACAAAGAGACTTAGACTCCCACACAATAATTTAACACCCAACTGTGTTTAACACCCCACTGTCAACATTAGACAGATCAACGAGACAGAAAGTTAAAAAGGATATCCAGGAATTGAACTCAACTCTGCACCAAGCAGACCTAATAGACATCTACAGAACTCCACACCCCAAATCAACAGAATCATACATTATTCTCAGCACAACATCACACTTATTCCAAAACTGACCACATAGTTGGAAGTAAAGTACTCCTCAGCAAATGTAAAAGAACAGAAATTATAACAAACTGTTTCTCAGACCACAGTGCAATCAAACTAGAACTCAGGACTAAGAAACTCACCCAAAACCACTCAACTACATGGAAACTGAACAACCTGCTCCTGAATGACTACTGGGTACATAATGAAATGAAGGCAGAAATAAAGATTTTCTTTGGAACCAATGAGAACAAAGATACAACATACCAGAATCTTTGGGACACATTTAAAGCAGTGTGTAGAGGGAAATTTATAGCATTAAATGCCCACAAGAGAAAGTAGGAAAGATCTAAAATTTGCACCCTAACATCACAATTAAAAGAACTAGAGAAGCAAGAGCAAACACATTCAAAAACTAGCAGAAGGCAAGAAATAACTAAGATCAGAGTAGAACTGAAGGAGGTAGAGACACAAAAAAACCCTTCAAAAAATCAATGAATCCAGGAGCTGGTTTTTTGAAAAGATCAATAAAATTGATAGACCGCTAGTAAGACTAATAAAGAAGAGAGAAGATTCAAATAGACGCAATAAAAAAATGATAAAGGGGATATCACCACTGACCCCACAGAAATACAAACTACCATCAGAGAATACTATAAACACCTCTACGCAAATAAACTAGGAAACTCAGAGAAATTGATAAATTCCTGGACACATACACTCTCCCAAGACTAAAACAGGAAGAAGCTGAATCCCTGAAGAGACCAATAACAGGCTCTGAAGTTGAGGCAATAATTAGTAGCCTACCAACGAAAAACAAGTCCAGGACCAGACGGATTCACAGCCAAATTCTACCAGAGGTAGAAGCAGGAGCTGGTACCATTTCTTCTGAAACTATTCCAATCAATAGAAAAAGAGGGAATCCTCCCTAACTCATTTTATGAGGCCAGCATCATCCTGATACCAAAGCCTGGCAGAGACACAACAAAAAAAAAGAGAATTTTAGACCAATATCCCTGATGAACAGCGATGCAAAAATCCTCAATAAAATACTGGCAAACAGAATCCAGTAGCACATCAAAAAGTTTATCCACCATGATCAAGTGGGCTTCATCCCTGGGATGCAAGGCTGGTTCAACATCTGCAAATCAATAAACGTAATCCAGCATGTAAACAGAACCAAATACAAAAACCACATGATTATCTCAATAGATGCAGAAAAGACCTTTGACAAAATTCAACAGCCCTTCATGCTAAAATTTCTCAATAAATTCGGTATTGATGGAATGTATCTCAAAATAATATGAGCTATTTATGACAAACCTACAGCCAATATCATACTGAATGGGCAAAAACTGGAAGCATTCCCTTTGAAAACTGGCACAAGACAGGGATGCCCTCTCTCAGCACTCCTATTCAACATAGTGCTGGAAGTTCTGACCAGGGCAATCAGGCAGGAGAAAGAAATAAAGGGTATTCAATTCGGAAAGGAGGAAGTCAAATTATCCCTGATTGTATATTTAGAAAACCCCATCATCTCAGCCCAAAATCTACTTAAGTTGATAAGCAACTTCAGCAAAGTCTCAGGATACAAAATTAATGTGCAAAAATCACAAGCATTCTTATACACCAATAACAAACAGAGAGCCAAATCATGAGTGAACTCCCATTCACAATTGCTTCAAAGAGAATAAAATACCTAGGAATCCAACTTACAGGGATGTAAAGGACCTCTTCAAGGATAACTACAAACCACTGCTCAATGAAATAAAAGAGGACACAAACAAATGGAAGAACATACCATGCTCATGGATAGGGAGGATCAAAATATCATGAAAATGGCCATACTGCCAAGGTAATTTATAAATTCAATGCTATCCCCATTAAGCTACCAATGATTTTCTTCACAGAATTGGAAAAAACTGCTTTAAAGTTCATATGGAACCAAAAAAGAGCCCGCATTGCCAAGACAACCCCAAGTCAAAAGAACAAAGCTGGAGGCATCACGCTACCTGACTTCAAACTATACAGGGCTACAGTAACCAAAACAGCATGATACTGGTACCAAAACAGAGATATAGACCAATGGAAGAGAACAGAGCTCTCAGAAATAATACCACACATCTACAACCATCTGATCTTTGACAAACCTGACAAAAACAAGAAATGGGGAAAGGATTCCCTATTTAATAAATGGTGCTGGCAAAACTGGCTAGCCATATGTAGAAAACTGAAACTGGAACCCTTCCTTATACCTTATGTGAAAATTAACTCGAGATGGATTAAAGACTTAAATGTTAAACCTAAAACCATAAAAACCTGAGAAGAAAACCAATACCATTCAGGACATAAGCGTGGGGAAGGACTTCATGTCTAAAACACCAAAATCAATGACAACAAAAGCCAAAGGTGACAAATGGGATCTAATTAAACTAAAGAGCTTCTGCACAGCAAAAGAAAAGAAACTACCATCAGAGTGAACAGGCAACCTACAGAATGGGAGAAAATGTTTGCAATCTACTCATCTGACAAAGGGTTAATATCCAGAATCTATGAATAACTCAAATTTACAAGAAAAAAAAAAATCAAAAAGTGGGCAAAGGATATGAAGAGACACTTCTCAAAAGAAGACATTTATGCAGCCAACAGACACATGAAAAAATGCTCATCATCACTGGCCATCAGAGAAATGCAAATCAAAACCACAACGAGATACCATCTCACACCAGTTAGAATGGCAATCATTAAAAAGTCAGGAAACAACAGGTGCTGAAGAGGATGTGGAGAAATAGGAACACTTTTACACTGTTGGTGGGACTGTAAACTACTTCAACCATTGTGGAAGACAGTGTGGTGATTCCTCAAGGATCTAGAACTAGAAATACCATTTGACCCAGCCATCCCATTACTGGGTATATACCCAAAGGATTATAAATCATGCTACCATAAAGACACATGCACACGTATGTTTATTGCAGCACTATTCACAATAGCAAAGACTTGGAACCAACCCATATGTCCATCAGTGACAGACTGGATTAAGAAAATGTGGCACATATACACCACGGAATACTATGCAGCCATATAAAAAGATGAGTTCATATCCTTTGTAGGGACATGGATACAGCGGGAAACCATCATTCTCAGCAAACTATCACAAGAACAGAAAACTAAACACCGCATGTTCACACTCATAGGTGGGAACTGAACAATGAAAGCACTAGCACACAGGAAGGGGAACATCACACACTGGGGCCTGTCATGGGGTGAGGGGAGGTGGGAGGATTAGCATTAGGAGATATACCTAATATAAATGACAAGTTAATGGGTGCAGCACACCAACATGGCACATGTATACATATGTAATAAACCTGCACATTGTGCACATGTACACTAGAACTTAAAGTATAATAAAAAATAAAAAAGCAAAAGCGCTTTTCCTTTATAAATTAGGCAGTCTCGGGTATGTCTTTACTAGCAGTGTGAAAACAGACTAACACACATTGTAAGTTATTTTATTTTACCTTATGCTAATCATTAAGAACTCATTGTGCAACATTTGCAGAAAATCTGTTATATGGGATCCCTAGAAAACAATTGCCTACTTTTTCTTTACTTTGTCCCTAGATTTTCCAAACAAAACTTCAAGTTAACCATCTAGTGAACTTACTACATGCTAGGCAGCAATCAAAGCATTTAACAAATATAAATTAATTTAATCCTCATAATAATCATGGGAGGTGATCCCTATTTGACCAATGAGGAAACCAAAGCACTAAGATTTAAGAAATGTTTCTAATATGTCATATGTAATGCACTGACGTTAGGATTCAAGCCAAGGCTGTTTGAGTACTAAGTCCTAAGTGCTAGCTACTAAGTGCTAAGGGAGTCTTTGTGTGGCTCCATTATATTCCTAAATTTTATACCTGCTGGAGAAGATACCACTTGACATTCCACAAGATTAATATTTGGGGGAACTTTTTTGCTAATGATGTATAACAAAATTAAAAATAAATTTCTAAAGAATGTATATTGACTCTTCTTTCCTCTGCCAGCTTCTGTCTCCCCCTGCTCCTAGCACCGCACCCTCCCAAGACCCTTGGCAGAAAACCTTGTTGAAAGCGTCTTATTGAACACCATTTTCAATTCCTCCTTTCATAGTCTCCTTAAAGTCAACTCCAGTCAGGCATTCTCTCTTGTTATTATTACAAGTAACTTCCAAGTCAGTAAATCAAGCGGACAATCCTCAGATTTTTTACCTTACTTGATCTTTTAGGAGAATTTGACACATTTTAATTTACTTTTCCTGGAAATCTTTGCCTCAGTGGCTTCCAGGACATCCCTCTGCTGATTCCTACCTCCTTTGTCACTCCACCTCCGTCTCCTTTACCGACAACACACTTCCCATAGCCAGTCCACAGGGGTATGTGGGGCTGACTCTGTCTTTCACTAGTAATTGTCCAGTTCTGTTGCGAGTATGATTTTCTCTAACCAAAGCAACTGATTCAAGCATAAGCACCTGACTCCAACACTCTCCTGATACAAGTTTTGAAAAAGAGGCACATTTTTTTAAGACCATAGGTGCCAAGCATGATATCAACTTGGAGCTTTTAAAGCTAACTGTACCTCCATATGGATGCAGTATGCTTGAGAATTCAGCCGGTTAGCGAAAAAGAAAGAAAGGGCAGAAAGGGAAAGACCAGCACAGAACGACACTCTTGGGGAAATTGCTGAAACAGCTGGATGGAGTCAGAGAAAAACTAATCTAGACGTGGACTTCCCTATTACATGAACCAGTAAATTAACCACCCCAGGAATACTTGAATACTTTGTACATTTTAAATCGGGTTTCTTTTACTTGTGTGTGTGTTTTTTTTTTTTTAACTTTTCCTTTATTCTTTGAGTTTTCATGCATTATTCTCTGTATCTCTCATCTTAACCTTTATTAAATAGAAGTTTGAGAACTCTTCTTTCAACAATCACTGCATCTCCCCCCACATCCAGTTCACACATACAAACCCTCAGTATTTAATTAAAAGAAAAAATATGCTCTAGCATTTCCTGAAGTCATGCTGTGGGGAAGGGTATAAAAATATTCTGAGGCAAATTTTCTCATAGCCTTTGCATTAGGTAAACTACATTTCTATTTAGACAATTTCAGACCTGATCTTAATGGCATAAATATTGTATTTCTAACACTTGTATTCTTGGGTCTTTTTATTCCTAAAATAGTAATATTAATAAAGGGCTTGTATGACTATCTAGCAAGCCATTTAATAAACTAACACCGGGAATGTGATATTCAGTCCTGGGCCTGGCCTCTATGAATTTTTAGAGGATAAAGTAAAATTGATCTCTTTATCCCACTTCTATTGACTACATTGTCTAAGAGAAGTGAATGCAGACGGCCTTGACCCACTATTTTATTTAAGAGACCCAATCGAACAACATATATTCTAAATATTGTTTTTACATTGTATACAAACATAAAACGGCAACATTTCCAAACTGTAGCTAGAACAAAGTTGATGGGTGAGATATTATTTTGTAAATATTTTTTACACCTCATAGTCACTCAAATAGGTACACTTCCCTTTGGACTCATAAAGAAAAAAACAGAAACAAAAAATGGCATGTCACATGCAATGACCAAATACTATCAGAATTATTACCTAAACATAGAATCAATGAACACTCAAGGAATGAAAGCAGACTGTGATTAACTGCATTTCAGGTCAGTACTTTTGAACAAAAAATGATAATCCTGGTGTCTTCTGGTAATCTCACATTCGCTAAATTCATTTTGGAGGTTGCTGATACTGTCAAAAATGGTGCTGTATAATTTATGGAAGGTATGCCGGTAGAAGGTAGAAGTTGCAAACCCATTTCTTGAAAATATTTTACTAAAATGTTTTCCATTGCATCTTACTACTTTTTATTTCTAATATGCGTTTCATTAAAAACAACAACAACAAAAAAAAAAAAAAAAAAAAAAAACAAAAACCTCGGAATTTTTTTCTTTTTCTCATTTATCACCCCTGGTCTTCTGCTACATTTTGACACATCTATCAGGGTAGTTTTGCATAAGTTGTTCATACTACATTTTTCTGTCATGCATTTTCTGATATTTTGTTTCAAGTAACACCTTAAAAAGATATCTTCATGTTGCACTTTAAACACAATTATAAAGAGTTGGTGCAAAGTTTTCTAATTTATTTTTATGCATGTTTCCTCTAAACTATATGTAACATAACTTGTTTAGTTGCGGAAGTAAAATTTGCAGATGTATTCAACTAGTAGTGTCATCTCCTAGTACCAGTTAAGTACAAGTTCCACATCAAATTTCAAATTTTTTCTCTATTTTAAAAATATTCTATTTTGAATATTTATCACTGAAATATCATACTGAAAGCCATTTTAAAAGTACATATATTTACATTTTCTAACCTAAAAATCTTATACAGAAACCATTTTAAATGGAGAATGTATTATCTCATTAAAATGTTAAGAGTTTCTATCTTTTCTTGAGTACCTCCTAATATATTTACTTATCCTACCACTTATGCTTTTTAATAAGAATATTTGAGCTATGCTTATTGACATTTAGGTTTTATATAAAAATGTTTTATATTTCATCTTGATAACAGTAAGATTTCTTGTTTCTGAAATCCATTTAGTGGAAACATGCTTTTAGTGTTATAAATGAGTGAATTAAATGCTGAACAAGAATAAATGCGAAAATAAACAATTTTTAAAATCTTATTATATAATTGTTTCATTACAGTATCATAATAAACTGTGAAATTGTTAGGCAACTGCATTACTATTGATTTTTGTTTTATAGCTAGTGTATATGGAATACTGGGAATCGCTTGCTTTGAAGAGTATTATTTGTGGTTCCCAAAGAAGTATCACAGAGAGTTTGGTTTCTGAAAAAGACGACCAGATAAGGGATTTGGATTAAAGCTCTTATATAACAAACGATGACCTAGTTTATTATGCAATAGAAAAATCTTCCAAATTCCAGACAACAAAGACTTATGTTTTGTTCATGCTCATTTCCAGCATGGGTCAGGAAACATGCTTCAATTACTGTAATCACCCAGAGATTCAAATGATGAAGGCTTCATCTCAACACAGTCTTCCAAGATTGTGGCAACAAGGGAAAGGGATACGGCCAACTGAGCACTGCCTCATCTTTCATTTGGAAGCAACACATCACATTTTATTTCATTAGCAAATGAAAATAACATTGCCCAGTCTGTTTTCAGACATGTAGAAATGAACAATCCCACTGCTAAACATAAGGATTATTGGTTAACAGCATGAACGGCACCATGCCTCTCAAAGGCCATGGTGGAAAAATGAATCCTGGACTTGTTTTCTCATATAAACAGTTATAAAACTGGACAAAATATTTGTTGTAATTGTCTTTCAGATATTAGACAAAAGACAACAGGATGGTGATATCTGAGAGAAAGAAATACAATGTGAATCCCACATTTATTACATCATCTTCCTAAGGACCACTTGCAAATCATAGTACAGGGAAACAGAGCCCATTGGTGTTGACAGGTAGCAGGAGGAGAGATGAGATTTCAGGAAATTGATGTGGATATAATTTGCGGGGCAATGAAATGGAGAAAGGGAACTGAGCTTACAAGGCTCTCCAGAAAACTTACAGAAGCACTCTTAAATCTTTGTATAAATACTGCATTGTACATGCACAGGGTGATACTATATGATAATTATTAAAGACTACTAGGGTATGTGTGAGATGAACAAAGGTTATCAATGCAAAATTCTAGATATTGGGCTTCCAACCAGAGTGCTGGTATTTCCCTAAGCACCCTGGACATGAAATTGAGGCCCCTGAGTGCCACAGTTTAGAACTAAAACTCTTTGGACCCTGAAATAGTAACTATTTTAGATTCAGTCTAGAAAGTCTAAAACTGTACTTGAACAGGAGCAAGTCAATATGCCAATAAACTAACTTCCTGCTTTGAGAGTTTTTTTTTTTAAAGAGAGACAATGACGTTTATTCTTTCCAAAAATTACTAGATGTGCAAAACTGTGGGAAAATTGACACTAACCAGGAGAAACAATCAGCAATAGAATTGGGCCCAGATTTGCTCCATATGCTAGAGTTAGCAAAGATATGAAGACGTTATTATAAAGATGTTCAAAGATGTAAAGGAAGATGGACATAATGAATGAACAGAATAGGAATCCTAGCAAAGAAATTGATTTTAAAAATCAGAAAAGAAATAAAATTAAATGCATAGAGCTGAAAAATTCAATATGTTAAGTGAAAAAAATCAGCAAATGGACTAAATTAGCATATTCTAATTCCTTCTGAAGAAGAAAGAATTAGTGAACTTGAAAAGATGTGTATAACAACTCTCCAAATGAAACAACGGAGAGAAATGAAGACTAGGAAAAGCATAAATACAACGTCCATGAACCTGTGAAACAACCTCTGTGAAACAAGAGGCTGAGCTAAAAAGCCAATACTGGAGATTAAATTGAACATTAAAAAGTGCTCAACTGATTAAACAGAGCAGGAATGGAGGATAAAATAAACAACAGACAGAGGAGATATACAGGAAACAGCGAGATGATAGACAAATGAAAATACATCAATAATTGCATTTTCAATATAAATGGACAGACACTAAACACTACCATAAAATGTTTATAAAAACAAAAATTTAAAGTTCAGAAAGCTTACAATAAATACATTTTAAATATAAAAACAGACATGCTAAAATATATGACTGCAAACGTTTTAATAAGATATTAGGATGGTTATATTAAAACTGCTAAGTGAACCTCAAAACAAGGAGGAGAAAGAGACTTAAAAAGCTACTTTGTAATGAGAATAATATTGAAAAAAAGAGTTTCAAACAATTCACATAAAAAGTGAAAGAATATATATAGAATAAATAGATAAATCCAGTATAATACAATTTTGATATGTTAACTGAAAAATTATACAGACAGGTAAGTGACCTGGAATAGTTAACACAATCTTTAAAAGGAACAAAATTGAAGCACTTTACCTGTTTTAAAGACATACTATCAAACTACATTAATGAAGACACTATGATATTGTATAACGATAGAGAATACATCGGTTTATCAGAACAGCGAGTCCGTAAATAGACTCAATGCATGTAGTCACATGTACATGGTTCAATTGATTATTTTACAAGGATGCCAATTTTATGGAGAAAAGAAAATGTGTTCAACAAATGTAGCTGAAACACTTGAGCATACATGTTCTTCTAATTTAAATTTACTGACGTTCCTGACAGAGAGGAGACTGCAAATGAAACACACAAATTCATAATGAAATAATGAAAGACACAGACTCAAGAAACTCAATGTATGCCCAGCCTACTCCCAAGAATTAAAATCCTCAGCTATGTACATCTTAGTGAATATGCAGAACACCAAAATAAAAAAAGAAACAACACTGAGAAAATAAAGATAAATTACCTTCAAATAGCAATATTTAACCTGATATTGACCTCTCAATATGAAACTGAAATAAAATAATGGAATATGGTGTGCCTTGGCAGGGCTGCTATAATGAAGACCACCATCTGGGTGACTTAAACCACAGAAATGTAAATAACACAATTCTGGAGGCTAGATGTCTAAAATAAACGTGTCAGCAGAAATGGTTCCTTCTTAAAGGCTCTGAGAAAAGGATTTGTTCTAGACTTCTTTTCTTTCAATATCTCTTCACATCATCTTCCCTTTTGATGTATCTGTGTGTCCAAATTTCCTGATTTTTACAAGGACAGGGGTCACACTGTATGGTCCACCCTATTAATCTCATTTTAGCTTGGATATTTTTGTTGCCAAATAAGATCCTATACCAAAATAAGGACACATTTTGGTACTAAACATTAAGACTTCAACATATTAATTTTGGGGTGGGTTGAGGGGCATATCATTCAACCTATAAAAGATATCTTCAATGGTCTAGAAGAAAAAAATTTTAAATACCAATCTCTAGGATTTTATATCTAGCAAAATTATCATCCAAGGTTGAATGCCCAAAGATATTTACAGACGAATAAAGCCTGAGAGAACTAATCATAAACAAATTTATGTGAAGAAAATTATAAAAGACTATTTTCATAAAAAAGGAAATGAAGACTGCACAAAAATCAGAGATATGGGAAGGAATTCTTTTTAACTGTAGTGGGAAAATGTGAGGAGATGTAAGAAGTACTGAATATAAAAAGCAATAATAATGTCTCAGTTTGAGAAATATAGGGAAAAATACATATAAGTAATGGAATATAAACTGGGAAAAGAATAAATTAGAGGTTATGCATTCTGAGGTTGCATTATCCCAAACCATCTTAAGACACAAAGTAATAGACTTTTGTAAATCAAGTTTTTACTGTTCCTTTTAGCATAACTACTAAAATAATAGAAGAATTCTAAATTAGTATGTTTAAAAACATAATTAATAAAAATAGACAATCCAAAAAATGCTACAAGGCAAGAGAACAAAACAAAAAAGGAGGTAGAAAAGAACATAAAATACTCAAATATGTCACTAATTACACTAAACACAAATGGACTAAACACTCCAGGTTAAAAGTCAATTATTATCCAGCCAGATATAAAAACAAATTCAGTCACCGGGAGTTTATATCACACAAGACTAAAACATAAAATTCAAAAATAATTAAATTGATGAGATAGGAAATGATATATTATGCAAATACTAAATGGAACTGTGCTGGTATACCTGTAGTTACAAAGCATTAATGTATCTATTAGGTGTTATTCATAACAACAAAAACTAGAATCACCATGAATCTGTTTCAAATGTTGCATCATTACGAATGCATGATTTTCAAAACACAAAGCAACATTGGGCCAAACAATAGAAAGAAAACGTCAAATCCTGTATCTTAACAGGAGATTATAAAATGCTTTCTCAGTAGCACAAACAAAAAAGTAAATTATGAAACAAAACATTATTATCAGCGTTAACATACTGGTCACATACAGAACCTTAATCCAACTACCATAAAGTACTCCTTTTCAATTGAATATTTACAAGGCAGGTTATAATTCTGGCATAATGCAAATTTTAACATATTACATCATGGAAATTACACTTTTATCTGGCCACAGCGTGATTAATATTGAAATGAAAAACAAAAAGTAACTAGTGAGTTTTATGTTTATAATTTAAAAACTGTAAAATAAGCCATGAACCAAATTCTAAATAATTGTAATTAGAAAGCGTTTCAAACTGAATAATTACAATATTATTGTCAAAACTTGTGAAATATTACCAAGTCAGTACTAAGAAATGTATGTCCTTAAATGGCTATATTAGAAATCTTAATATTAGTAGTCCAACATTTAAGTTGACAAGTTAGAAATTAATACATATAAAAGGACAAAAACATAAATTCTCAAAATGTATGCAGTAATGGGTCCCCCACCAGGTTACTCAAGGGCATATGTCCACTGCTTAAACCCTTCTGGCTTCCAGTGGGTAGGGCACCAAGACCATGGTACCCAGCCCAGGAGCAGGTGTCAGACCCCAAACATTAGGAAGAGTATCTGAGATGCTATCAAGCAAAACAGTCTCATTGCTAAACCACAGTAGACAAAGAGCCAGAATATTAGCTTAAAAGTAATTTAGAGAGGGGGGCAGTGAGGATCTCCAAAGCTGTCCCGCACCATCCAGGAGTGCCTTGTATGTAAGTCCTAATAAACTCACAAACACATCAAGCTGGACTTGTCCAAGTCATTCTTTGGTCTCCGAGCTCCTTCCTAGTTTTGGGGGACAGGACACATTCCATCAGCAAGGTTTTTGTGTAACGACTGGTATACAGACAAGGATCGTAGAGACTAAGTGGTGAGTCACTGGGAAGGAGCATCTGTGGGGGAAATGCCAGGGTGGTCAGCAACATGCATGTGGGGTGGAGTTGCCTGGCTGCTTGACTTCTGTGGTTTGCCAGCTGAGTACAGGGACACTTGGAAAATGCCAGTGGGGACTAGGGACCTATTGCAAAAAGCTATGATATTAAAGAACCATAAGAATACCAAATGTGCTGTTGTTGCAGCAAGGCTGGCTACTGAGAGCAGGGAAGGAAGAAAGGATTGAAACTCCTGCAAAAGATCGAAGGCATGCCAGATTTTCTAGAAATTCAGATGGTTACATATTATGGCCCTTTCTTGTGCACATATTTTAACTGATGAGCAAGTTAGAACAACAAAAAAATCAGAGTTCAAACGGTTAACCTACAAGTACAGAGTTAAGTAAAATCTTTTAAAGCTATCTGTTTCTTTTCCTTTTTTTTTTTTTTCTCCTTTCGTTTGTTGTTGTTGTTGTTTTTGAGACGGAGTCTCGCTCTGTCGCCCAGGCTGGAGTGCAGTGGCCGCATCTCAGCTCACTGCAAGCTCCACCTCCCGGGTTCACGCCATTCTCCTGCCTCAGCCTCCCAAGTAGCTGGGACTACAGGCGCCCGCCACCACGCCTGGCCTTTTTTTTTTTTTTTTTTTTTTTTTGTATTTTTAGTAGACACGGGGTTTCCCTGTGTTAGCCAGGATGGTCTCGATCTACTACCTCGTGATTCGTCCACCTCGACCTCCCAAAGTGCTGGGATTACAGGCGTGAGCCACCGTGGCTGGCCAATTTGTTTTTCTTACACAGTTCAGTCAGTTCTAGCTAAATGTAAATATTGAAAACATTTGAAGCTAAAGGAAATAAAAAGTAAAAGAGATTTTTAGAATACAACTGCTATAGCACCTGCCTTACTCAAAATTTTGGTCCATAGCCTTCATGAGATTATCTATTGAGGTTAGCGAACCATGTGAACAGGTCCCAATTTTGTTAGAAATAATTTAGATACAGCTGTCTTTTATAAAATAATGAGTTTATGATGCTTTCTCATGATTAGAGTTCCGAGATAAAGGCTATTGGATCCTTTTTTTTTTTTTTTTTTTTTTTTTTTTGATATTTTGATAAGCAAGGCTAATTTGATACTACTGGTTAAGTGAAAACAGCTGAATTTTCTGAATCATCAGCAAAAATGCCCATGTGTGCCCAGGCAGGCAGTAAATGTGAAACAATATCATCTGCCAGGGAGACACTCTAAAACTACCCAAACAATCCAGAAATTATATAAGATACAAATTCTCAGCTCAGCCTAAAGCCCCCTTTTCAAAAGTCCCGTGTGTTCTGTGAAAAAGCCAGATGGTATCTAGAGAATGATGGTAAATTATCATAACCTAAGCACTGTGGTGCCCCCTGTACATGCAGCCATATCCAATATTGCTCAATTGTTAAAACAAGTGGTCCTTAAGCTGGAAAGCATCCACACTGTGAATGACTTGGGTTAGCACCTTTTCTAGTATGCCTTTAGCAAAAGATTCACAAGACCAGTTTGCCTTTGCTTAGGAGGGCCTACGGCGGACTTTCCAGGAGCTACCACAAGGGTTCCTGCACAGCCTCACTACCTGTCACAGTCTGATTGCACAGGACCTGTCTAGACTCTCTTTAGCCACCTCAGTCTCCCTGTTTTACCATATTAATGATAACATGCTAACTTCAGAGTATCTTACAAATCAGGAGACTGCAATACAAATAGTCATGGATGGCCTGAAAGACAGGAAATGGGAAGGTAATCCCCAAAATATATAGGGGCTTAGCATAGTCATCAAGTTCCTGAGAGTTCCCAGATAGGTAAGACATGAAATATACTCTAAGTGTCATTGGTAACATGGTACACAGCAGCCTGTTCCCCAGACAGAAAACTAACTCCAGGTTTTGCTGTACGTACTGGGCAACTGGAAGATACTCATTCCTCGCTCAGTATAAAACCTCTACCCATTTTATACCCTAATAAATAAAAAGTAAAAAAAAAAATCATCACTGCACATATACAGAGCAAGAGGTATCTGATGAACCAAAAATATCGGTGAAACTAGCCCAAGCACTAGGGGCCTCTCTGCCACAGCACTCTTTTGTATTAGAAGTCACTAGAGATGCCCCAGAGATATATTGGGATTTGTGGCAAAAATAACCAATGAGAATGGTACCTGCAGGGTTTTTGTCTCAATTATGGAAGGAGGCAGAATCCCACCAAACAGTCCTACAGCAACAACTGTTGGCCACGTATAGGGCCTTGCAACAAGTAGAGCCCATCACCAAAAACAGATGGTCACAATAAAAATCCCATAAAAGGGTGAGGGCGAGTTGAAGGCCTCCTAGCCAAGCCCACCTCCAGGGTGGCATAATTACACACCCTGCAGAAATGACACACTTATCTATAACAAAAGAGTGTCCTGATCACTAGTCCTTTAAGCACTGCAGGAAGTGCTTGGACCTATTCACTCTGAAGGCAGGGATGGGGCCAGCATGGCAGTGGAGCCACCTACCAGGCCAACCACCATATGGGGACCCCACTGATAGCACTAGGGCCTGGTACACTGAGGGGTCTAGAAAGGAGGTATCCAACACTGGGCACTAGAACAAAATATAGACTGGCGGTTCCATTTATCATATAACCTGACATGCCCAGTCTCAATGGAAAAACAAACAAACAAACAAAAACAACGAATGACCTGTTAAAAACTGAATTGCCTGTACTGTCCCAGGAATGCTCTTTAAGGCCCTGGACTAAGAATCTCCCTAAAGGGATACAAACTTAAAATAAGTCACCCACTACCACACATGGCATCGCTCCCTACGTAGGGTTGGCATGGCCTTTAAAATAGGCCTGACAAACTCTCAGGGTCACCTCTGAAACTCCGAGCCATGCTCCTGAAGCAGGTGGCCAGACTGTGCTCCTGAAAACACCAATGGATCTTCCAAGTGGGAATGGCTTTTTGAACCTGAATTTGAGCCTGGACACTGCCCCCATACTAGATTGGTTTTATGGCACTGGAGGGTACCATGAAGACTGCCAGAAGGGAGGTGGTTCCAGCTATGCTTGGTAGAGGTCTAAGAGACTTACAATATCAACATGAGGCAGCAGCAATACCTGCAGAGCAGTCATAGAGTGGATAGTTTGCAAGGCCTGAATTTAGCAAGTGGCTATTAATGCCCCCTCCTAGGGAGGGAAGCCATGTGTGGCACTCTAAGCCACGCCCGAGGCCCACAGTGGCCTCCCTTATAGGGCCAACGGGAGAAAACACAATGGTAATAATGTTACAAAAATGGATACATGTATGAGGGTCCCCTACTAAACACCTGTGTTTTCAACTATAGGTTGTTGTTCCTCCTACCATGGCAGCTGCTCATGTCTTTGTGGATTGGTCTGTGACTACAACAGCAATCAGTAACAAGTTCAAGTGCTGGGTATATTGATACCTCCCCCTATCAAATGATAATGGTGTGCCTTAAAATACTGTGCTTTTCTAATGACAGAGCTAGAGTGACTATTTCAATAGAAACAGCAATTAATACAACTCAGGCTCACTGGAGATTGTATCCACCCAGAGGTGGGTGGGCATCTGCAAACACCAAATCGACAGAGAGCCAACATAAGCTCTTAAAGGCGTTGATATGGTTTGACTGTGTCCTCACCCAAATCTCACCCTGAATTGTAATAATCCCCACATGACAAGGGCAGGGCCAGGTGGAGATAACTGAATCATGGGGTGCTTCCCCAATATTGTTCTCATGGTAGTGAATAAGTCTCACCAGATCTGATGGTTTTATAAATGGGAGTTCCTCTGCACGAGCTCTCTTGCCTGCTGCTGTGTAATATGTCCCTTTGCTCTTCCTTCATTTTCCGCCATGATTGTGAGGCCTCCCCAGCCATGTGGAACTGTGAGTCAATTAAACATCTTTCCTTTATAAATTACCCAGCCTTGGGCATGTCTTTATTAGCAGCATGAAAACAGACTAATACACCTGTTATAATTATATCCCTGATAAATAATTTTACAGATACCTTAAATTATTTAACTCAGAGTCATTATATAGCCCAATTAGGTTTTTCTGACTCATTCTCAAATTGGTTATATACTTAACCTCAAATTGGAGAGATGTTTTACTAGCAGGCATCATAAATATAGTTAGTTTCTCCTTTGTATGCTGCTAAGTATACTGTAGATGTGGCCTGTATGCACAAGCCGTGGGTACACTTATAGGCCTGTATAGTTCTTCCTCTCATACTCTACTCAGGAACTCTCACACAAAATTGGAAGAAAGAATGCAAAAGCTAGAGAACAGGATGGACTGTAGTGTTACAGATTCCACACAAGTTTGCTTAAGGGCGTACGTCCACTGATTGAACCCTGAAGGCTGTGCAGTGAGCCAAGGCCATGATGCTTAGCCAAGCAGCAGGTTTCCCTGAGAATCCACACATCCTGCAGAGCATCTGAGAACCTACCAGGAAAATCAGTCTTATTGCTCAAGCACAGTAGGAAAAGAACCAGAAAATTAGCTTAAAAGTGATTTAGAGACAGGAGGCAGTGAGGATCTCCAAAGCTGTCATGTTGCCATCCAGGAGTGCCCTGTATGGAAGCCCTAATAAACTCATCTACTCATCCAGCTGGACTCGTCCAACTCATTCTTTGGTCTCTCTGCTCCTTCTCAATTTGCAAAAGGGAAGATAATATTACAGTATGAAGGTTTTCTCACAAAAATGTAGATGGTAAAAATAATAAAGACAAGATCAGAAATCAATGAAATGAAATATAGCATAAAATATGTTAGATCAGTGATGACAAAATACATTTGTTATAATAAGCAATAAAACTGACTATTGTGTGGCCAGGTGTGATGGCTCATGCCTATAATCCCAGCATTTTGGGAGGCCGAGAGGGGCGGATCACCTGAGGTCAGAAGTTCAAGACCAGCCTGGTCAACATGGTAAAACCCCGTCTCTACTAAAAATACAAAAATTAGCTGAGCAGGGAGGCAGGCACCTGTAATCCCAGCTACTTGGGAGGCTGTGACAGGAGAATCACTTGAACCCAGGAGGTGGAATTTGCAGTGAACTGAGATCATGCCACTGCACTGCAGCCTGGGCAGCAAAGAGCAAAACTCCATCTCAAGAAAAAAAAAAAGAAAAAAGAAAAGACCAATGTGTTGTAAAGTTAAGAAAAAAAATTAAACATTCACAAATAATAGTAATAAAAACACATTATTACAAATATTGCAGGTGTTAAAATGGTATAAATATTTCATGGCAACTTTATATTATAAATCTAAAACTTTTGTAGACGTGAGTAGATGCCTACAAAATATTACCAATTTGACTTAATAAGCAATAGAAAACCTGGATACTTCTGTAGTATTATAGAAATTACAGAAATAGTTAAAAATTTTTACATGTACACACACACACACATTCTAGGTTTTCAGGAAGAAAATAATTAGAAAATTATACCTCTTACTGAGAACAGAATAAAAATGGGAACACTCTCCTATCAATTTCATGAGGTTAGTAGAATTTTGTCACAAAACTCAACAGAGATAATACATGAAATAAAAAGTACAAGATAATTTTACTCATAAAATTAAAATCCTATGCACAACATTTGCACACTATGTTTACTCTGGGAATATAAAGGTGGTTTATACTAGAAAAATCAATAAATATTTTAATTACCTTGAGAGTTTGAAAGAGAACACAGAATATTATCTCAGCATAGTTACAAAAATTGTTTCACAAAATTTAACACCACCCATGAGAAAAGCGTTTACCAAACTTGCCATCCTAACCTCTAAAGGAATCTATATATATGTATTACACACTTGATAATAGTGAAATATTGAAAGCTTTCCCTGTGAACTAAGAAAGGAGAAAACAATGCCTATTAAGTTATATTCCACATTATTCTGGAGGTCCTAACCAGAGGAATAAAACTGGAATGAAATAAAAGTATTGAATATTTTAAGAATTGGAAAGAAACAAACAAAGCTGAGTTACTCACAGATGAAATGACTCTATGTAAAAACTCCAAGGAATTCACAAAGAAACACTTAGAGTTAAGACGTGAACTTACCAAGGTCTCTGAATACAAGGCCAATATGTAATTACTGATTTATATTAGAAAACGAAAGGTAAATGATGCCATGTGCATTATGCACAGTAGAATTAGAAATAAAACTATCATCATTTTCATATAATGTAAATTTATTCCACAAATAACAAAGAATCTTAAAAAAATCATTCTAATGATTAAAAATTTAACAAATTCATGCATATTTAAGAGTAACTACTGATTTTAGGATTTTGATCTGAGTGTAGTTTTACATAGGGAAATGTGTACAGATTATCTGTGATCTCATATCAGCAGGAGATAAAATATTCCCATCCCCAAGAGCATTTTTATAACTCATACACTTATGGCCTGGATATAAATTAGAAACTAAGAAGCATTAATTTATTTTGAAGTCATATTTAAGTCATTTTTTTAGTTTTATGTAATCCAGAGTATTATCAATCAATTGAAAAGTTGTTTATTAAACATCCACTATATTTTAGGCATTATTAGGCTAAATGATAAATATACGAAAATGAATAAGATATAAAGTTTCTGTACCAAAGAATATTATTATATATTGGAACTACTAAACACCCGTACAGAGCTGATCAACCCAAACCTACACGGATGGTTTGATTACACTATCAATGCTACTTCCTCACTAGAGGCATCACCGTCAAGCTATGGGTCCTCAAAAGTTCATTATTTGAAAGTAGCTAGCATTGTTTTGCATTAAAAACAGATATTTTCCAAATAAAGGAAAGCAGTGTTTAAGAAGAGAAGTACCTTAAACTATGTTTCTTCCATATGTAGGCTTAATCTTTCATGATTTTGGATCAGTTTACATGATATTACTAGAACAAAATGTGTTTAACTAAAGTGTCCCTCTAACTTAAAACTATACCAGAATATTTAAGAGCATGAAGATTTAGTATTTTATAAAATATAGCATCCCAACACTAATGATTGGTATAGCAATAAAATGTTTTATTATTATGTCCCCATCAACTAATATTGACTAAGGGGTAGTAATTTTGTTTTTTAATTAGACTTTATAACATTTAAGTATTTTTCAACCTATATAATACAGCAAATAGTTTACTTACATATTTGCACTACAAAATTTTTCTACTTCAAGCAATCAATCAAATCTGGCTTTCAGCCTAGTGCGTTGGCTCACACCTGTAATCCCAGAACTTTGGGAGGTCAAGGGGGGCAGATCAAGAGGTCAGGAGATGGAGACCATCCTGGCTAACATGGCGAAATCCTATCCCTACTAAAAAAAAAAAAAAAAAAAAAAAAATTAGCCAGGTGTGGTGGCACACGCCTGTAGTCCTAGCTACTTGGGAGGCTGAGGCAGGAGAATTGCTTGAACCCGGGAGGCATAGGTTGCAGTGAGCTGAGATCACGCCACTGCACTCCAGCCTGGGCAACAGAGCAAGACTCTCTCTCTCTCTCAAAAATAAATAAATAAAATAAAAAATTTAAAAAATCTGACTTTCATTCTCATTATTCAGTTTCAATTGAGTTTATCAATATCTACCATATACATTATTTTTTTTCAAAATTCAGTGGCTTCAGACCTCATTTCATGTGATCTCTCTCACTAGTATCTGACTCATTCAAACACTGTCTTCTTCCTTAAAAGCTTTTCTCATAGTACTTTTGTGAAATCATACTCTCTTGACTTTTCTATCTTACTAACCATTTTCTTGGCGGGGAGGGGGGCCTATATCCCTGCTTTCTCATCTTCTTTCTGTTCTCTAAATATTTACATGTCACAGAGCTCAGAGTAAAGACTCTTGAACTGTGTTATATGTAAAAAGTCTCCAGCACAAAAGAAAAATGAATTTGAGGGAATTCATTCTCTACTTATATTCATTTATCTTGGAGCTCTCATTTAGGATCATGACTTTAAATAATATCTATATGTTGAATCCCAAATTCTCACCATGTCCACTAATATTCACCTTGGAATCCACATTCCTAATTATATGACTAGTTTAGAGATCCAATAGGCATTGGATGTTAGTCTGTCCCAATACAACCTTTAATTTGCACATGCTTGCCAATTTATTTTTTGTTTCTATAATCCTCTTATCAAATGGGGCCACAGTGCCCCCCAGTAATTTAGCCCTCTACCACTAGAGTTCCTTGTCTCAGGTTCCTTTTCTGTAATGACATGTGAAAGGTTGGCTAACATGCTGTCCAGCAAAATATCTTAAAATTACTTTAAAAACAACAATTTAATGTTTCAGGAAATTGTCTAAAGGACTTGGAGCAAATGAAGAAATATTTATTGAAGAAAATTTATTAAAACAATAGAAGCAGAGAGAGTCTATATCATTTTACCCATGAAGCTCTTTACTTCCTTCCCATCCCAGTCTAATATAATGGAAATTCCACTTTATGTAGGTGCATCCAAGAACACAGGAATCCTTCATCTATCTCACAGTGTCTTCCCAGCAGAGGGAGATGTTAGCATTTCTCAAGTCCAGTGGCCCTGGCCCTGGTTCTTTCATAAGATGGAGGGTCCAGTCCAGGATAGGCTAGTCAAGAAGACTAAAGGCACTCCCCAACTCCTACCATCATAAGTGCTCAGTTCCTAAGCAGAGATTTTACTGAGAGAGAAACTTACCACTTTTTCTGCTTTCAGATACAGAGCTGTAGTGCAGACATTTTGCCCAAGGAGAGAGGCAGGCTGTAAAACAGGGGGCTCTGAAGCCTATTCAAATGAAAGCTTTATTTGCAACAGTGCTAGAAGAAGTTCAAACCTAAAGATACTTTATAAAATAATGTTGTGATGAAAGTAATTAAAAGCAGACCAAAACTTCATCAGAGACATATTGCTAGGCTACAGGGTAGCTAGTTTAGCGCAAGAGCCAGGGAAAGAGACAGTTAAGAGCTCTGAGTCAGAACCAATTTTGAAACTGAGCTGAGAAACTATCCCTGGAAAAAAGTTGGGATTTAACTGGATCAGTCCATGGAGCAATTCATGCCCCAGAGCGTTCCTGAAAACAACCGATAATCAGCCAGCAACTGGTAGAGTTTATCAGCTGGATCTGGGTCAGCGAAAGAGAAGTCAAACAGAGCACTGCTAAAAGCACTGTCAGTCTAGGGTAGCTGAGTACACATGCCTGAGACTGTACCCTCTGAGGAACTGTGGGTAAGGGAAGAGGCAAAGGATAAAAATAGAGTTTAATAAATTAATCCAGTTCATCATTAAACACATAAACAAGTAAACAACAAGTTCTAAGAGTTGAGGAATGGGGAAATCCAGAGTTGGGATTATCCAGATTTCTTAAAATACATTACCTAAACTTACCAATGTTCAACAAAATTATGAAAGAAATGTTTTAAAAACCCCAGAAAAGTCTGACCCACAAATGAAGAAAAAAGCAGGTAATAGAAACTGCTTGTGAGAATGAGCAAATGTCAGACTTAACCAAGACTTCAAAGTAAACTTTATAAATATGTTCAAATAATGGAAGAAAACTATTCAGAAGAATTAAATGCAGGTGTGATGAAATGTCTAATCAAATGGAGGATGTCAATAAAGATATATAAATTATAAGTGAATCAAATGAAAATTCTGGAGTTAAGAATTATACTGACTGAAAAAAAAAAATCCTAAAGTGTTCCACAGTAGATTTAAACTGAAAGAAAACAGAATTAATGATATGAAAGATACTAGAGATTATAAAATCTGTAGAGGGAAAAAAGAACGAAAAAAATGAGAACTGTAGGACGCCATTGAGGATGGGAACATGTGTGTAATAGGAATACTGGAGTAGAGGAAAGGAGAAGAAAATATATTCAAAAAAGTAATGACTAAAAATTCCTTAAAATTTATTGAAAAACAATAATGTACATATTCAGAAAACCCAAAGAACTTCAAATAAGATAAACACAAGGAGACCCACACATGGATGTATCATGCTACAAATGATGAAAGTCAAAGACAAGGAGAAAATCTTGAAAGGAGCAAGAGGAAAATGACTCTTTGGTTATAAGGAATGCTTAATAAGGTTAACAGCTGGCCTGTCATCAGAAACAACAGAGAAGTTAGCAGAACATCAAATTCAAAGTGTTCAGATTAAAAAAAAAAAAAAGTCAACCAAGAGTACTATAGGCAGCAAACTATCTTTTAAAAATGAAGGCAAGATAAAGACATTCCCAGATAAACAAAGACTGAGCAAATGTGTTTCTAGCAGACCTGTGTTATAAGAAATGCAGAAAGGAAGTTCTTCAGTGAGAAAGCAAGTACATTCTGAAAGCAATTCAAACTCACACAAAGAACCTAGTAAAGACAGTTATATAATCATCGAAAACAGAATACATGCATATTTCTTCTGTTTTCTTCCCTTAACCGATTTTAAAGGCAAATGGATCCGTACAGTAAAGTTTTATTTGGCCTTAGAAAGGAATGGAGCAGTGATACATACTGCAACATTAAGAACCCAGAAAACATATGGTTGGTGAAAAAGCCAGTCACAGAAGACTACATTTTATATGGTTGTATTTACATTAAATTCTCACAATATACAAATCTTTGGAGGCAGAAAGTAGACTAGTAATTGCCTAGAGGGGTGGATTAGGCCTTTCAGTGGTGAGAGTGAAAGGGTTCAGAGTTTCTTTTGGGGATAATGGAAAAATTCTGAAATTGACTGTGGTGGCACAACTCTTGTTAATACATTAAAAACCACCGCATTGTGCATTTAAATGGATGAATTGTATGGTGTGTGGATTATATCTCAATAAAGCAGTTAAAATATTATTCATAGCTTCTTTCTATAAACCAATCTTGTAGCAAGTTTCATTGATTCATCCTTCGACATATATCCAAAATAATAATCCCACGTTTCCAGATTCCTCGTTTTTTAATTTCTTCTTTTTTTTAGATGGAGGTTCTTGTTGCCCAGACTGGAGTGCAATAGCACATTCTCGGCTCACTGTGACCTCCATGACCCAGGTTCAAGCGATTCTCCTGCCTCAGCCTCCCGAGTGGCTGGCATTACAGGCACCCACCATCATACCCAGCTATTTTTGTGTATTTTAGTAGAGATGGGGTTTTACTATGTTGGCCAGGCTGGTCTCGAACTCCTGACCTCAGGCCATCCACCCATCTCAGCCTCCCAAAGTGCTGGGATTACAGGCATGGGCCACCGCGCCTGGCCCCTCTTGTATCTCCTTTGTCAAAACCACTATCATCTCTATTTTGGACTGCTGAAATGCAAATCTTATGGGTATGTCTGCTTTCAGTCTTCTTGCTTTACTTCCCAAAAGATATTCTTTACATAGAAGCCAGAGTCATGTTTTTTTAAATGAAAATCAAACTGTAAGATATTCCTTCTCAAATCCCTTCAACAGCTCCTTATATTACTTAGAACACATTCTACCTTTTCAACACGGTCTGGAAGACCTCTCTGGTTTTTGCTTCTCTTTCAATACTCAGCTCAATCTCTGCTTTATTCCCAATGATCCTTTTGCCATTTCTTAACCACATTGACTTTGCTGCACACACAGGCTTTTACACTTTCTGATCCTTCACCCTGACATGTTCTCAGCAGGACCTTCGTGTGTTTTGCTCATTGCTTTATTTAGCTTTTCACAATGAGCTGTCTGCTCAGAGAGCTCGGCCCTGACCACTATCTTCTTCCTGTGTCCTCTCTAGAAAAACTTGCTATGTCCTTTACATCGTTGGTGGCCTTACCTGACCATGATATCTGAAACAGTCCCACTCCTCCCATCACTTTTTTCCACTTTAACCTACTTTGTCTTATCACTTCTGTTTGCCTGGCTATTTTTGAATACCTCACTAAAATATATGCTTCATTACTTCCAGGATTTATATCTGTGTGGCTTATGTCTGCATCTTTGGTGATATATACATATACACACACATAAACACCACACTTTCTTTATTGATTCATCTATCAACAGACACTTCCAATGTTTTAATATCACAGTTCGATATTGTGAATACTGCTGCAATGGACATGCAAGTGCAGATATCTTTATGAGGTGGAGACTTAATTTCCTTTAGATATGTACACAGAAGAGGGATTGTTGGATGACATATAAATCTTCTTTTCATTTATTTAAGAATATCCAAACTTGTTCCACAGTGATTTCATCAATCTACATTCCCACCAATAGCGTACAAGGATTTCCTTCTCGTCACATCCTCGTCAACACTTGTTAGGACTTGTCTTTTTGATATTAGCCACCCTGACAGGTATGAGGTGGTAAGTTACAGTGGTTTTGATTTGCATTTCTCTGATTACTGATATTGAATACCTTTTCATATATGTTTGAGTCATTTTTATGTCTTCTTTGGAAAGATGTCTGTTAAGGTCCTTTACCCATTTTTAAATGGGGCTATTCATTTTTTTTTTTTCTTGCTATTGAGCTGTGTTATACATTTTGAATATTGACCGTTATCAGCTACATGACCCAAATATATATTCCTTTAATCCATATGCTGCCTTTTCATTTTGTTATTTCCTTTGCTGTGTTGAGAGCTTTTAGTTTGATACAATCTCAATTATTTTTGCTTTTGTTGCCTGGGCATGTAACACTATCCAAAAAATTATTGCCAAGGTTAATGTCAAGGAACTTTTCCTCTTATGTTTTCTTCTAAGAATTGTATGATTTGGGTATTCGGTAGAGATCTTTAATCCATTTTGAGTTGATTTTTGTGTATGGTAGGCTACAAGGCTCTAATTTCATTCTTTGGTATGTATCATTTGAAACTGTACACAACACCTCAACTTACATCTCACTGTGTAAAACTCAAACACACTTGGCTGCAAGGAAAATGTGTAACCTTGAGCTGGGCAATTGCTTATATGTCCATCTAGAACTTGAGACGGTATTACTAAAAAAGAATGGTAAAAATAATAATGAGAAGAGAGAAACTATGGGTATCTGAAACATCGCACAAATGTTTTTATATCGGAAATTAATCCTGATTATATTTCAGACTTCCAAGAAGTCCAAAGAGAAAGTTCATGTGCTTCTTTCTACAATTCTTTTAGCTAGTAATGACTGGACTCCATATCCTGTAGGATTCCTCAACGTAATCACAATCCCGAAATTTTATCTAAAAAAAATAAAAAATAAAAATACTGATCCTTTTGCCTGTAAATGAAGTAGAGGAAAGCTAAAAGAAGATACTTCTTATTGACCCTTTGGTCACACTTTGTGTAAACATAGCATTAAGAGGGGGTAATACAAAATTCTTATGACCTGTACAGAAATGTCACTTAATCAATTGTATTTAAAATCAAAGCACATATATAAAGTGGTACTTTCTAAAAAAATACTGGTCAAGTGAAAATATTTCTTCATAAATTTTCATGTAGGTAGTGGTTTACAGTAAAACCAGAAAATAGGTAATTGTATTATCTTTGTATTTAGCAAATTATTATGCTTAGCAAATTTTTGCATTTGAAATAATGATAAGGTAGTAAAGAACACTGCTGTATTTAACATTAACAGTGGTTGGCTTGATTACTACCATCAAATATTCTTATCTAACCTGAATTTTCTTCTTTGTAACACATAATTTTCATATTGCTACACACTTTTTATTTTTTATAACTAGATTTCTAGTATTTTCTTGTGTATAATTTGGAAAAGCAATATCCCATATTAAGATATTGAAAGTCTTTGTTAACTCCCAGAATTATAAAAATTACCCATACAATAACTGTGAATAAATTACACATACTTGAGTTTTTATTCAAGAGTTCTATCCAAGAATATGCTTATTATTAGCTATTTTACCTGATTCTACATACTTTTCTTCTCAGTCTTCATCTTCATTAGTTAGATAAGAAAGAAACTGTTGTCAGTGAAGTAGTTTCTCAATATTATATTTATGCTATTTCAGAATATAGTAAGCTATTGTTAGACATAAACTTCTGTAACAAAGAATGGTGGAAAGCTTTCATGGCCATATTTACATTTAGAATACAATTTTCATTTGCAAAATTAAATTATTATGGAGAGCAGCCTGAAATAATTTTAATAGAATATGAAATAATCAGTGCTGTCTTTTTTTTTTTTTTTTTTTTTTTGAGACGGAGTCTCGCTCTGTCGCCCAGGCTGGAGTGCAGTGGCCGGATCTCAGCTCACTGCAAGCTCCACCTCCCGGGTTTACGCCATTCTCTTGCCTCAGCCTCCCGAGTAGCTGGGACTACAGGCGCCCGCCACCTCGCCCGGCTAGTTTTTTTTTTTTGTATTTTTTTAGTAGAGACGGGGTTTCACCGTGTTAGCCAGAATGGTCTCGATCTCCTGACCTCGTGATCCGACCGTCTCGGCCTCCCAAAGTGCTGGGATTACAGGGTTGAGCCACCGCGCCCGGCCAGTGCTGTATTTCTTGACACTATACTTTATACATTATATGTTTATGATTGGTGTATATGTCCGTGTTTATTGAAAGGTATGATTAAATGTTTTTAAAATTGCCACAGTTACATATATGCTGAGATAACTTTTCTAAATATACAAATTATGGTCATATTGGCAGAAGGGAATACTTTTCCCAAAGATGTGTCTATGAAAGGCTGTATCTTATAGACTGTCAAAATCTTTTTTCTATAGTATTATTCTTAAATCAAGTTTTCTTTTTTGACAAAGTAATGGATTAATATGATGTGAAATTTAAAATCATAAGGTACATTAGAGAAATATCCATTTTACTCCTGCTCTGTATACGTCTACCTTTTCCACTACATGGAATAATTTTGTTATTTGTGATTTTGTTTCATTTTTAGCAGAGGCAAGCACAAATCACCACCTCCCTCTTTCCTACAAAAAACGCAGCATTCTTTTTTTTTTTTTTCAGTCTTTGACCATCATTTTTCATCTAACAGTTGAATGAATGAGAGGATATAAAATAATGTTATCTCAGCATATACGCAACTGTGGCAACTTTAAAATTATTTAATCATACCTTTCAATATACCCGGACATATATACCCATCATAAACATATAATATGTGATGTATAATCTCTCAAGAAATAAAGCACTGATTATTTCATGCTCTAATTATTTCAGGCTGCTCTCCATAATAATTTAATTTTGCAAATGAAAATTGTATTCTAAATGTAAATGTGGCCATGAAAACTTTCCACTGTTCTTTGTTACAGAAGTTTTTGTCTAACAATAGCTTAGTATATTCTGAAATAGCATAAATATAATATTGAAAAATAACTTCACTGACAACAAACTTATTTAACTTGTCTGATTGTCTAGCTTGTCACCCTTGTCCTGTCCAACATGTATTTGTTTTGTATTTGCATAAAATTATTCTGATATGTTGTAAATGCTTTTGGTTTAATAAACTCCCACATTGAACGTGTTTTATGAGTCATTTTGATTCATATATAGTAGTCATTTTGATTAATATACCATGATAATTAAATTTTCACATGACAGTGAAACTGGAGGGATAGCTGCATAACGCAATTAGAATTTCAAATTATCTTGACAAGTCAGCATGATAGGAGAATAGTTTTTTAAAATAAACATTAAAACAACATATTTCTCATGGAAATAAAGAGACATTCTGTGAAAAACTACACAACAGTAGGTAAGAGATTTATCAACATTTATAAATAATTTTTATTTGTTAGACAACTATATTAGATGACTTTAAAAGGTAAATATTATCTTAGAATGTATAGATAGAAATGCAATTCTGGCAAGCAAGAAAATGATTATGCTGAACTCTGGACTGATCAAAACATAAATATTTGGAATAATGAATTATATTCTGGGTATTTTTTGATGTCTGATTAAAAATGAGACCAGAGTAAGTCACCCCTGCTAGCGAAGAGAGATAAAATTCAGTTAATACTGTGATATTACTAATACAAGCCTAGTCTTAGTTTAATTAATAAAAGTACTATGAAGAACAGAGGCTGAGAGAGACCTTCTCTCACTGTGGTCATAGTTTGCTTGAGTGTTCACTTACGTTTGGGATTCTGAGGTTAAAGAAGGATGCTGGAAAGGCGAGGAATAACAAAATAATAAATGACGAATAATAAAATAATAAAAATAATAAATACATTTTTCTGCCTCTGGACAATATATAGTTATGGGATCTAAGTTACTTTCTCATCTGAAACAGGAGCAAAATACAAAATATATAACTCTGGTTTTCAAGACACTGAACATCAAGAAATGGAGGACAATAATACAAAAGAGGCAGAAACAAACCATGTAAGCCACATGATTACTGCCGATTACCATCTTAAGAGAGCTATGAATAGTGCCTACTAGACTTGAACAAAGCAAAAGCTCACTGGTATCATAAGTTTTTAATCATAATTCACAACAAGGAATGATTAGCTTTACACCTTACAATGCCATCATCTGCCAAAGAAACCTCACGTGCAGAACTTAGAGGGTTAATCTGTTCAACTAACTTAATTGCAACCAGAAATAAGTTTAAGTATGTTTATAGAAACCCAAATATACCTAGCACCAAAAAGTAAAACGCACATCAAATATTGAAAGATGACTAGGCATAAACAAGAGCAGAAAAACATAAACCATAATGATGATTTTAGCCACTTAAAAGTGACCCAGCATTGACAGTATTTACACAAGTGTTCAAATATGCATAAATGGACATTAAAAACATGTATTATAACTGTCTGCTGTCTGCAGAAAAGTCAGGTACATGTATTAAAAAGACCCAAATCAAGCTACATTAGGATGAAAAACTACATTGAGATGGAGAATACCCTGAATAGGGCTGACAGCAGATTAGACATTACAGATGAAAATGTAACTGAACTCAGTTCATAATAATAAAGAAAAAATTAGAATGAAAAAAATGAGAACATCAGTGATTTTTGAAACAACTTCGGGCGAGTTCATATAATTTGAATTTGGAGACTCTGAAGAAGAAAAGGGGATCAGAAGACAGAAAAAATAATTGGAGACATGATGGAATAAAGTTTTCTAAGTGTGATGAAAATCATGAAACCACATCTCAACAAATCCTCAGCACTAAAATACAAAGACAACTATGCTAAATAAAAACATAATCGAAATGCTGAAAATCAGTGATGGAGTCAAAATTTTAATAACAGTCATAGGTAAAAGACACTTTCGTACAGAGAGTAACAAAGATAAGGAAGTCAGCTGATTAATACTGGAAAAAATGCAAGTGATAAGACAGAAGAGCAGTATCTTTAAAATGCCAAAACACTAACAAAAACAATGGATGATCCCAAATTCTATACATAATAAAAATACCCTTCAAAATAAGTGAAAAAGACAATTATAGATGTAGAATTACTGAAGAAATCATCTCTAGCAATCTGCGCTATAGTGAATGTTAAAGGAAGTTTTTCAGGAAGAATGCAAATGACATTAGATGGAAATATGAATCTATACAGAGAAATAAAGGGTAGTCACAACCACATGAGTAAATACAATTTTCTTATTATTTAATCCATTTAAAAATGACAATTTAAACAAAAATAATAACAATGTTTGGTGGCTACTGTATCTGTATAGTATCCAAAAACTCAGGAGAGGAGAAATGAATGTATACCATTCTAGGGTTCTATTAAAAGATGGTCATTGATAAGCTATGGATGTATATTATGAACATTAAGGCAATCAGTAAAATAATGAAGCAACTAAATCAATAAGAAGATAAAATATTAAATTAATTAATTTTTTTTTAAAGACAGAGTTTCACTCTTGTTGCCCAGGCCGGAGTGCAATGGTGCAGTCTCTGCTCACAGCAACTTCCGCCTCCTGGGTTCAAGTTATTCTCCTGCCTCATTAATTGAAAGACAGAAAGAGAGACAATAAAAAGTGTTGGCAACTTTGTGGAGTTACTTGAAATGCAAAATTTTTCAGTCACTTTGAAAAAGCAATTGGTTATGTTTTAAATAAACACAAATTGACCACACGAATCAGCAATTTCAATCCTAGTTATCAATCCAAGAGAAATAAAAACTTATGTATATACACTGATTTGTACATTGGTGTTTAATGGCATTATTCTTAATAAATGCAACTGAAAATGATCTATATGTTCACTGACTGGTAAATGAATAAACAACAGGTAGTAAATGTATGCAATGGAATATATTCGAAATAAAAGTAATACACTAATGACGTATGCTGCAACACGGATGCACCTTAGAAGCATGCTACGTGAAAGAAACCAGCCGCCAAAACTATACAAGTTAAAAATTAAAAGACTGGAAAAATATTTGCCATGCTAGTGAGTGAAATGTAAACAAAATTGAATATTTCAACATCAAATAAATTCTACTTTAAGCCAAATATCCAGAAATGGCACATTTATATATAGAGAAAATAAATTCATGGACAACTGAAAGGCATATAGGACAGGAAAATGACTGCTAATGGACAATAAGTACATTTCAGCGGCAATACAAATGATTCAAAATTGGATTGTGGTAATGGTTGCAAAACTGTAAATCTGCTAAAAATCACCAAAATGTACATTTAAAATGAACATATTTAATATTATGTAAATTAAACAGCAATACAGTTGTTACAAAATAAATTTTCCTAAGGAAAGTAAAGGTCCGGATGACTTTCTCTGGCATAATAAAGGCATAATAACTAATTCTACCAAATATTCAAGCAAAAAATACCAATTCTCAACTAAATGTTCCTGAATATAGAAATGAAGGGAATACTTCACAACTTATTGTGAGACCAATGTTATTCTGATACCAAAACTACACAGATACAACGAGAAGATAAAACAATATCCTTCATGAAAGAAGAACATCCTGTCTTCAGTGTACAGGATAATCATATTTGGTTTGTATGAACAAATCAAATAAAGCAATATTAATAAAAATGATAGGCCGGGTGCATGGCTCACGCCTGTAATCCCAGCACTTTGGGAGGCCAAGGTGGGTAGATCACAAGGTCACGAGATTCAGACCATCTTGTCTAACACGGTGAAACCTTGTCTAAACTAAAAATACAAAAAAAATTTAGCCAGGCATGGTGGCAGGCACCGGTAGTCCCAGTTACTTGGGAGGCTGAGGCAGGAGAATGGTGTGAACCCAGCAGTTGGAGGTTGCAGTGAGCCGAGATCGTGACAATGCACTCTAGCCTGGGCGACAGAGTGAAACTCCATCTCAGAAAAAAATTAGAAAAAATAAAATAAAATAAATACAATGATAATACATCATAATGTCGTTTATCACAAGAATGCAAGGCTGGTATGTTCAACCTTTGAAAATCAATCAATATAGTTCCTCAAATTATGCCAGATCAAATGAAAAAAAAAAAAAACATAGAATCATCTTAGTACCTACAGAAAAAGCTTCTGTCAAAATTCAAATTACATTTATTACAAAATCTCCTTAGAAAATTGGGAATGAAAAGAAATTTATTCTTCCTGATAAAGGGCAGAAATCTTAAATCTAACATCACATTTATATACAAAACGTAAGTGCTTTTCCCCTAAGTTTCAGTTTAAAAAGCAAAAATGTCATTCACCACTTTTATTTTGTATCACACTAGAGGTGTTAGCCAGAATAATATAACCAAGAAAAATAAATGAATAACACAAAGTCTGGAAAAATCTTACACAAATTCTATTCTCAGATGACATGATTCTCTAAATACAAAATGAAAAAAATAAATATAAAGTTACTAAAAGGAATGTTATTTTAGTAAGTTTGCAGGATACAAGGTCAATATACAAAAATTTAATTGTATATCTTTACCCTGGCAAGGAATTATTAGGAATTAAGCTTAATTTTTTTACAGCACAATAATACATTACAGTAGTCCTCACTTATCTGTGATTATTAAATGGAAAATTCCAGAAAGAAACAACTCATTCCAGAAAGAAACAATTCCAGAAAGAAACAACAGTTCATGCTGTTCTGAGTAGCATGATGAAATCATATGCCATCTCATTCTGTCCCACCTGGGACATGAATCAGTCAGCCCTTTGTCTGGCATCTCCATGCTGTCTCTGCTTCACTCTGCAGTCATTCAGCAGGTTTTTCAGTTATTAGATTAACTGTCATAGTACTGTAGTGACTGTGTCCAAGTAGCCCTTATTATACTCCATGGTAGCCCCAAAGCACAAGATTAGCAATGCTGGCAATTTGGTTCTGCCAAAGAGAGGCGTTAAAGCGCTTCTTTTAAGTCAAAAAAGGAACAACAGACATTAGGGAATACAAGAGGGCAGGAAGGAGAGAGCCAAGGATAGTAAAACTACCCACTGAATAGTATGCAAACTTCTTTAATGATGGATTCAGTTATAGTACAAACCCCAGTATCATGCGATACCTCGGCAACAAATTTCACATGAACCCCAGAATCTAAAACAACAGTTAAAAAAAAGAGAGAAAAAAAGCCAGATCTTTTTAAATCTTAGTAAACTTAGTTGTTATAAAATTGTGCTGCTAATATTCTGACACATGTTAAGTGAATGAAGAAATAAACTCGTTTCTTTCTTAAAGAAAAAATGTGAAAATTCACGACTTATAATGAAAAAAAACTGGATTTCGAAGATGCTATGATCTTAAGAACAAATCTTCTATCCATACAATTCTAAAGAAGGAAAAAGAAATTGATACTAGTTTGGCTGTTGTAACTCAAACTACAAAAGGTACAGCCACAGTGTGTGATAAGTGCTCAATTCAGACGAAAAATACATTGAATTTTGGGGTTGATGGTATTAAACGGAAACGTCTTCTTATTGATAGCAATTGGGTCTGGTAGTATTCATGGTTTCCAACATCTCCTGGGGGTGTTGGAATAGATCCCCTGTGGATAACAGGCACTACTGTAATTACTTCGGTTTAAAAATAAACTAAATACATGCAAATTCTATATGCTGAAAGCTTCAAATTACTAAAGAAGACAACCAAAGAAGACCTAAATAAATGGTGGGATAGGCTGTGTTCATGGATTAAGAGACTCAATATTGTTAAGATAATAGATTTTCCCTAAAGAGGTATATTCAATGCATTCTCAATAAAAATCCCAGCATAAATTTTTACAGAGATTGAAAAATGAATCTAAATTTGTTGGTGGGAATTCGAATAATCTAAAATAGCCAAATTTATTTTTATAAAGAAGAACATTGGACAACTCACTCTAACCAATTTCATGGCTCACTATAAAGAACCATGTACAGTGTAGTATTTATAAAAGCACTGACCAATAGACCAATGGGACAAGGTAGAGAGCCCAGTATGAGACCTGAACAAATAAAAGATTTTCTGGTCACAGATTCTGATGCAATTTAGAAGAGTTCGGTTTTTTTGTTGTTGTTGTTTTTGTTTTGTTTTGTTTTTCCAACAAAACATGCTGGAATATACATAAAAATTAAGTCAAAATAGACTATAAACTATAAGCCTGTAAGTAGAACATAGAATAAAATCTTGGTGACCTTGAGTGAGTCAATAATCTTATTAAATATGGCATCCAAAGTATGATCCATTCTAAAATGAATGAATTAAAGTTCATCAAATTTAAAAACTGCTCTTTAAAACAGACTGTTAAAGGGATGAAGATACATCACAGAGCAGGAGAAAATATTTATAAAATTACATATCAGATTATAAACTTGGCCTCAAAGTATATAAAGAACTTTTAAAATTGAATAATTATAAAACAACCTACAAATAAAATTCATAAACCATGCAAACAGATGGAAAGGTATGCAGATGGAAAATAAAAACACAAAAAGATGCTCAATATAACTAGTAATTAGGAAAATGACAATTAAAATTATTAAAACTATTAAATACACATTAGGCAAAAATTTTTAAATGGTTAAATAGTAGGTTTTTGTTTGGATATAGAATGAAGGGAAATGCTCATACAGGCAGGTAGAAATACAAAATTATATTACCACTCTGAATAACATTTTGAAATGTTCTAATATGAGTAAACCTACACTTATCATCATAAACATACACTTACATGACATTGCTATCTCTCCCCAGGTATTTATGTCATCAAAGGAAAGTTAATGTTCACAAAAAAAGCCTGTATGCATAATCTTCTAGTGACTTTATATCAGGAATCACCAAAAAAGACGGAAAAATATCTAAATGTCCTTTAACTTTCAAATGGATAAAGAAACTGTGGTACATCCATGCAACAGAATACTCCTTAGCAATAAAAAGGAACAAAATACTGTTTCCTGCAACCATATAAATAAATTCAAATCCATTGTGCTGAGTGAAGGAAACCATACTCAAAGGCTACATATTGTGTGATTGTATTTATGTAATATTTCAGATCATACAAAACTGTAGATCTAGAAATTGATGAGAAGTGTCAGGGGGTTAGAAGCTAGGTTTGACTACCAAGGGGCATAATATATTTGTTTGATACCTCTTGATTCTGGTTTTAGTTATTTGATTATATGCATCTGTCAAAACTCACAAAGCTCTATACTAAAGTAGGAAAATTTAACTACACAAATTATACCTTCACAGACTCTTGTAAAAATGTGTTTATGAAAATGACGATCTCGAGATTAGCAGAAGTATCACCAGTGAAATCTTTAAAATAAAAACACAAACAAAACTCTTAAGTCTGTCTTTTGCAAAAGGTGTACTACCTTTGTACCTTTTTAAAATATAAAAATATATGTAAGACTTAAATTTTAATGAACCAAACTATAATAATGCAGAATAATGCTACCCCTCAGAAAGCCCCACATCCTAATCTTCAGCATTTGTGATTATGTTCTGCCACAATGCTTGCAGACAGAATTAAGATTGTTCACCACCTGACCTAAAAATAGGGAGAATATGCTGGATAATCCCAATGTCATCACAGAGTCCTTAGGATTTGAAGAGGGAAGCTAAAAAAAGAGTCAGTGTTAGAGTGATTAAATATAAAAAGACTCATCCAGTCATTGCTGGCTTTGAAGATGGAAGAGAGTCATGGGCCAAGGGGTAAGTATAACCTCTAGAAACTATAAAGGGAAAAACAGTTTGTCCTCCACAATTCTGAGAGAGGAACACAGCCCTGCTGACATCTTGACTTTAGCCCAGTGAGACCCATTTAGATTGTGACTCTCAGAATTGCATAATAATTTTATGCAATCATAAACTATGGTGTAAGACACTAAGTTTGTGGTCATTTGTTGCAGCAACCATACATAACGAATGTACCAACTCTTGTCTATTTCATAATGGGTTTCACAAAGGAAAAAAAAATGAGGAAAACATTCAAACTTGGAAAATTTTTTAATACCCTTCATTGACAAAAGGCAGATCAATGTAGTAAGTTTTATTCTAAAGCTAGGTTGGTATGAGAATAAAAGCAAATATTTGATTAAGACTTTTCTACTGATCTCAAGATATTTTATCAAATTTAAAGATCCCTTAGTAATTCTGTAGCATTACGCTAACATAGGAGTTACACTGAATTTTTTTTTGTGGGTGTTTACAAGAAAGTCGTCTTCTTCCTTCCGAAAAAGATCTGTCCTGACACTTTTTAAAACAGCAGAAAAGGGCTGGGCGTGGTGGCTCAAGCCTGTAATCCCAGCACTTTGGGAGGCCGAGACGGGTGGATCACGAGGTCAGGAGATCCAGACCATCCTGGCTAACACAGTGAAACCCCGTCTCTACTAAAAAAATACAAAAAACTAGCCAGGCGTGGTGGCGGGCGCCTGTAGTCCCAGCTACTCGGGAGGCTGAGGCAAGAGAATGGCGTAAACCTGGGAGGCGGAGCTTGCAGTGAGCTGAGATTCGGCCACTGCACTCCAGCCTGGGCCACAGAGCGAGACGCCATCTCAAAAAAAAAAAAAAAAAAAAACACCAGCAGAAAAGTACATTTACCTAAAGTCTTAATATTTGTAAATGTTATTGATATGGTTTGGCTGTGACCCTACCCAAATCTCATCTTAAATTATAACTCTGACAATTACCACATCTTGTGGGAGGTATCTGGTGAGAGGTGATGGAATTATGGGGGCGGGTATTTCCTGCATTTTTCTCATGATAGTGAGTATCACGAGATACGATGGTTTTAAAAATGGAAGTTTCCCTGCACAAGCTCTCTCTTTGCCTGCTGCCATCCATGTAAGATGTGACTTGCTTCTCCTCGCCTTCCACCATGATTATAAGGTCTCCCTAGCCATGTGGAACTGTAAGTCCAATAAACCTCTTTCTTTTGTAAATTGCCCAGTCTCTGATATGTTTTTATCAGCAGTGTGAAAGCCGACTAACAGATATATTTAGGTATCTTTGAATTTTAACTAACTTTCAATCAATAAAGACATATTAAATAGATGCTATTTGAATATTAAACAAATTGGTAAGTGCTGTAAGACGAGAAGAGTGTAGGAGATCTTTGCTTATCTAGGTTCATAAATGAGAAATTTTATTGGAGCTAAAGATAAGCTAATTATTTACCTTGGCTAACATAGAATGCTTTTCTGTTTTTAATACTTAATACAACTCTTTTCCTCTTGATTTTCATGCCAATAATATATAAGATGTATAATCTCTCCCACTCATATGTATTTAAATTTTTATTTCCATGGATTCAATTTGATGTGCTCCTAAGTTTCATCTTTTATATAATTTTCTTGTCAGAGTTTGAGTATTTTCTGTCATCACAAGGCTGAGTCATTACCATGGAAGTGTTTGAATGAAGATGAATAGAGGTGAAGGTCACTGGAGGTAAGCACCACAATCCATTGCTAAATTAAACATAGCCTTTATAGTCAAGGACTTTATTAACTAATGAGGGCTACGGAGAAAGAATCAGGTAATTACAGCAGAATACACTTAGTATTGATGGGGAGAATTAGAGGGCACTATTGAAACATACGGCAGGGGCATGTAAATCAGACAGGAGTTACATGGAAGGAAAGTGTAAGAGACATGTAAGAATTATCTAGGAAAGGACCTGGGGGAAAGAGTGCTCCAAGAAGGAAGAATAATATTTATAAATATATGGAGAGGGGAGACAGCCTAATGCATGTTGGAAATGCCAGGCATTTACAAACTGACGGAGAATAAATAACTCAGTCTCTGAATCTGGGATTGGTTTCTGACCATCTTTGACAAACTTCTGGACCTTTGCCCCAGCAATGGTGTTGTTTAGGGAAATGTGGCATAAAAGGAAAGAAATAGATGGGGTAATTGGTTTGTGTTCTTTCTGTCATATCTGTTGCTTAGAGATGGATCTTGCTCTTTGGGTTCTTCTTACTTCATTCTGAATTTTTTTTTTCTTGCTTTTGGCTAACACCCATGTCTCCCCTTTATACCAAATGCCAGCATACCCAGAACATGGAATGCTATATTCTGTCTATTCCCTGATTTGAGAGGCAAATTATTTGAGCAGCTCAGGTCTACTATGGATGAATGTAAGTCCTTCCTAAGTTTTCCAAAACCATTGTTGACCTGCATTGAAGCATGCAAAGTAAAAATCAGATTTTTTTTTTTTTTTTTCCCGCTTGCCTATCTGACCTGTGATGGTGAATTTTAGGCGTCAACTTGACTAGATGAAGGAACACCTAGAGAGCTGGTAAAGCATTATTTCTGGGTGTGTCTGTTAGGGTGTTTCCAGAGGAGACTGTGTGTGAGTCTCTGAATTGACTAAAGAAAACCTCCCCTCAATGTGGGTGAACACCATCCAATCATTGGCGGGGCTGGATAAAACAAAAAAATAGAGGAAAAGCAAATGCTTTCTTTTTATGCTGAAGCTGGGACACACTTCTTTTCCTACCCTTAGTCATCAGAACTTCAGGGCCCCTGGCCTTTGGACTCTGAGACCTACACCAGTCCACACCATCCTCACCATGTTCTCAGGCATCCAGCCTCCATCTGAGACTTACATTATTGGCTTTCCTGGTTCTGAGGCCTTCAGGCTTGGACTGAGCCTTGTTACTGAAATTCCAGGTCTCCAGCTTGCAGAGATCCCATAATGAGACTTCTCAGCCTCCATATTAATAGGAACCCATACCCTCTCATCCAACCACCTGTCTGTCTGTCTATCTATTATCTATCTATGTATCAAGTCTATCTATGCTATTGGTTTTCTCTCTGGATTACCTTTTAATTCAGATAAATCCATTTTTCTAAATACATGCATCAGCCTTTAATAAACTACACATAAAAGTGGCATCCTACGCTTTTTTTTTTTTTTCACTTCTTAAAGAGAATCACTCTATAAGCAGACTACAAAATGACAGTTGTCAAAGATTCACTGGAGACATCAATTGAAGCAGACTCCCCCTCAACATGCTAACTAGTCATTAGGCAATGTTCTCTAAGCTTTTTGTGTATTGTCAAATCTTCAGAAAGCAATGTACCTGGATCATTTGCCAAGCAATCTGCTAAAATGTTTTTCAGGAAGTTAATATTTAATGTTATTCTGTTTTTTTATGCAGAGGTTATGTAAGAAATGTCCAATTGATAAATGTTTCAGCTTTTTTTGTTTTATTTTTGCAAAACCACAGTCTAAACATTGCTGATGATGTCATCCAATGTTTCTCATGTAAGGATTAACCCACTACAGTTCAGGGCTGAAACAGAAACTTTTCCCCTAAATGATCTATTATACTTTCTTCAGTCTGACAAAGCAAACTGTATAATCCAATATGCAAACCTTTGTTTGGGGTTTTGTTTTGTTTTTAATCTAAGTTTCCAGGCAGCTCTGAGCCAATTTTAAGACTTAGTTGTAGACACCAGCTTAATGTAGTTGAATAACATGGTAATTTTATGCTATTTCAACTTGGACTTTAATGTTAGCCTCTTTTTAAAAATAATTATTCTATTTGATGCATTCAGATTTATACTCTATATCAAATATTATCTGAAATTTAGGAAGATATTTTCATAAAAAATAAATTACCCAAGTTTTCTCATAAGAATCATATGGCATTTTTCTCTATTGTACATAGAAATAATTCAAGTTCATATAGTTTAAGAAAGTTGACCAGACTTAACTAAACAAGTTACATAACTGATATTTAAAGTCGGTTCTCTGCTACCAAATTTAATACTCTTGCCATCATATGATTATCTAATTAAACATTTCTTTACGATTTAACATAGCAAAAAAAAAATGTATTTTGATGTACAAATAATCTTTATGTTTCTAAGTATGAATATAAGGTGATGTTATTAATATTAGAAAACATCATACCCTTACAGTATGATCTAAAAATAACCTTTATTCCTTTGCCATATACTATCATTACCTAGTCTGTAATGTTTGTATTATAGTGTAAGAAAACTCAGAAATTACAAGCCTTATGTTGTAAAGATAACCTATGTTTTAAGTGAAGGCTATGTTTTATATAGCCAGTCAATGATTTGGTACTTTCTCCTCTTGCTGAATAAAATAAATGTAAACATAAATCATAATAAATAAGCATACACAATGGAGTACACATGAAACTATTCACTTCAAACATTAAATAAATCACAGAATCTCCACATTTATACAAAGAAAAATCTAAGCTGCCAACAAGGGGAGTTATAAAACATTTGAAATCCTGCTTTGCAGCTTTATTAGAGATAATTTCATCCAATGAGATTTGAAAGCAATGCCCTCGAAATTTATGATATGACTTTTACTAAGATGTATGTAAGTTTATAGAATGATGTTCACTAGAAACAGATTTATTCTATTTATATAACAAGCGGTTAACTCTGGCCTGCTCCCCCTACTGTATTCTGTTATAACTGGTAAGTGTATTACTCCCCAAATTACCTGCTATTAGGAATGGCCATGCCAATTTATTCCTATAAATAAGACAATTTTTCTCTAGCCCTACCTCTGTCATTGTAGGCAGTTCCATTCAGTACACTCCTTCCCTAAGTTTGTGTTTCTGTCTCAGATTCTTATAGATATGAGAACACCTGGTGGCCTTCAGTCCACACCAAGGCAAGCACATTGTCTAGAATGGTATATGTCACCTAGCCATGGACCCCTGAGGTTCTGTCACTTACATCTTATTTTCTGACATTTCTGTGGGAACTATTTAAATGTTGTGAATAGCTGCTTAATTGGCTAATTTAATGCTCCGTTTTCAAATATCAACAATAAGACTCCTTTCGATGTAAAGAATCATTTTTCAAGAAAGGGTAGAGAGTGATGGTGGCTGTTTAAAAATAAAGATAATTTTTCATATATTCTGTTTTTCTTTTTTGCTTAAACTAGCTTGAACTTTATAGTCTGATCCTTACAAATAGAATATGAAATTATCCAATTAAGCAACTTCTATTTAACTAGTTTTTTCAATTTAAATGTAACAATATGATGAACTTTGCTGAGAATTCTATTAACTGATAAGATAAATTAGAAGTAAATGGTCAGTTCTTTAGTTGTTCTTAAAATTATCATACTCTGCCATGACAGAGTAGCATTAAGATTCATTGTTTTTAGCTTCATCCATCTTATTGCAAATATATTGCAAAATACTGAGTTCAGAAAAGACATACTTATACTCAACCTTTCTGCACTATTATGTTTATGGTTTACACTTTTCTAAATGCTAGTCTAGTCAACATTGATCAAGTTTTCTATATTTAAGGCTTAAATTTCTTTTTTTGTAGTGTCTTTTTTTGTTTACTATGTTAAGGTATAATGAACATACATAAAATACTGTTTCTTCTGTTTATGTAGTAGTGCTCTGTTGTTAAATGAAAACTAGATGACACAATATGTGTAGATTGCCAAATAAAGAATTAGTTACCCTATATTTGAACATCTCAAGAAGGAATATTTACATTTCATTCTACCCTTCTAGTACAACTACCTACTTTAGATTATAAAGTCATGAAGGGCAGGGATCTTTTGAGCGAAGCTCATATCATTTTGCATAAGAAAAATATACTTGATACGCAATTTGGGTTAGATTTGATCATATGGCTACTGGAAATGCAAACTGGCTGGTGGTTGTGATGAGCATGGTACTACTTATCTTAGAAGATTTTCATTTCTCTGAATAAGGCAGAAAATGTTGAACTGTCTTTATACACAGTATGATGGACTATTAATGTTTCTTCCCTAAAAAGAGAAAATGAAGTGATTAAATCCAATCAACTTTCATTTACTACAAAGGCTTAAATGCCTATACTCAATGTACTTCCTACTAACCATGTTTAGCTTAACATAATAAAAACCCTTTATTGAACCCATTAAAATGAAAGTCTGCCACTCAAGCAATCAGCTCTGTTGAAAGTTTTGGATGCTAAAGTTGCATGCTGACTTCAATGGATGACAGAAAATTTAAAGGCAATATATACAATTAACATGATTAACATCTGAAAATGTGGTTAGCAGTTACTTGAAACATTAATTGCATTGATTTGAAGTAAAAATCTGACACCTTAAGACATTTACAAGGTAGTAATTTTGGATTCTGTTTCAAGGTAATATTACTGTAAACATCCCAAATGGAAGGCTGTCTATCTAGAGCAGGTATGGAGGAACAAAAAAGAAAAAAGAAAAATATTGAGAGCTGATATCAAAAATAATTTCATCAACCACATCTACAGTTGAAAAATGCAAATACACAATGAGATATTCCTATCAAATGTCAAAGTGGTGTTTATGAAACAAACTCAGTATTACCAATTATAATGGAATCAGACTTTTTTTCATGTTTTTTTTGTGTGTGTGTGTGAAGATGGTTATTACCATCATAAAAACAACTGGAAACACTTAATTATACAGTTACTTATATTGCTATTTGTTTTTATCATAAACTTATTTTTAAAACTTGACTTAATAATTAACTGGTAATTTATCTTAAGGAAATAATCTTATATTCACAACATGTATTATATATAAAGATGCTAATCATAGCATTATTATGCTACAGGAGTTAAGAAGAAATTAGGCAGACAGCGAGGATGGGAGAGTCCTCAGTAAGATTTTCCTTTTAATGAAAGGCAGCCCTCAAATTATTTCCATATCTAACAAAAAGCCACCTGTAAAATCAAGCTGCAGACATAGACAAACAAGCTGGAAACTCTCTTAAGTGAATGCTGGTAGTAGTGCCAATAGGAAAAGGTTACCTGGGCCTTGGCATGTTCAAAATGATGCCTCCATGTTCCCATGTCTTTGCCAGCCATGTGTATAGTAAGAAGCAGAAAACATGGCACCAACCACGCGGAAAACCCATCTGCATATTAGTGTGGGGTAGCCAGCCATCCCAACACGCTTTGTAAACGTCACACATGGTCCAACCAATCTGTGGACCCTATGTAAATCAGACACAGCGCCTCTTCAAACCTGCCTGTAAAATCTGGTACATTCCATGGTGGGCCAGAATTCTTATTCAGAAGCCCCTCTCCCTCACCAGGGAGAGAGTTGTTCTGCTTTCTCTTTCTTTCACCTGTTAAACTCTGCTCATAAACTCACTCCTTGTCTGTGTTTTCCTGATCTTAATTTTCTTGGTGTGAGACACGAACCCTGGGTATATACCCCAGACAACAACGCTGCTTCACTTACAATAATTACAGATCAGGAGTGTGGAAAGACTACATTTTCTATGATATAGGAAGTGTTTAATAATTTATGGAATAACCAAGTATTGGAATATATGGGAATATTTAAATTATGTTTTTGAAGAATATTTAATATAGGACATTTTCATATTAAGTGAAAAGCTCTGTCAGCAAATGTACATTCAATATAATATCCTTTTTATTAACTATGCCTGTTTTACATTTATATTTATGACATGTTTATAGAAAAAGCTGGATATGTATATATCAAATATATCAGCAGTAAGTAAATGAGAGCTGGGATCAAAGTTATGTTGGTATTTAAATATTTCTGAATTCCATATTTTCATAAAAATATAATGTGCATGATGAAGTAAAATATAATTAGCTCATTTTAATCTTATGAATTAGTTAAAATAATTAATTTTGAGCTGAGTAAATATATTTCTCATTTATTTCCTTCTATGTGAAATGAATGCTGTGTCTTCAAACTAATTGAAAAGACTTCAGAGTGATTCTTATGTTTGATATAACGTATTATCTACACTATTAAGTTTTTAAAATTATTTTTATTTTATTTTATTTTTTTGAGACAGGGTCTCACTCTGTCACCCAGACTGGAATGCAGTTGTGCGATCCTGGCTCACAGAAACCTCCGCCTGCCACGCTCAAGCAATTCTCCTGCCTCAGCCTCTCAAGTAGCTGGGAATACAGTTACGCACTACTACTATTGAGCTAATTTTTGTATTTTTAGTAGGGCCAGGGTTTTACAATGTTGGCCAGGCTGGTCTCGAACTCCTGACCTCAAGTGAACCACCTGCCTCGGCCTCCCAAAGTGCTGGCATTACAAGGGTGAGCCAACACGCCAGTCCATTATTAACACTGTTTTAAAATCATCATTACCATTTTCCCAAACCCTTGGAATTACCCTTAATTGTTCCCTTTCTAGTACACTTAAAATAGTATTATGCAACTTGAACTTTTTTTTTTTTAAACAGTTTCACTCTTGTTGCACAGACTGGAGTGCAATGGCACGATCTCGGCTCACTGCAACCTCCGTCTCCCAGGTTCAAGAGATTCTCATGTCTCAGCCTCCTGAGTAGCTGGGATCACAGGCATGTGTCACCATGCTTGGCTAATTTTTTTTATGTTTTTAGTAGAAATGGGGTTTTACTATGTTGGCCAGTCTGGTCTTGATAACCCGACCTCAGGTGATCCACCTGCCTCAGCCTCCCAAAGTGCTGGGATTACATGCATGAACCACTGCATCCAGCCCAATTATTTTTAATTTATTTAATAAAATATTTATTTGTGGTCACTACTTGCCAAAGATTGTTCTTTTCTACAGCAACCAGTTAGACAACTGCATCATAACTGAATGCCTGGACCATTGCAATAATCATAACTGCTTTTACTGTATTCAGTATTTTGCAATCCAGTGAAAGACCATTCTTGATTGCATTTGGCAAGACTGCATTGGAATTGAGAGAAACCCACTTCAATCTATATTATCAGCAACAACAGCAAGTGGTTGGGAGATTCTTGTTTCCCAAAGGGAATGTGCTAATAATCTATTTATCGTCTTTCATCTCTAAATCCATGATCTTGCTTGCCACCCTGAAAATGGACCCTGACCCTTTCAATGTTTCTCCTTGCCAGCTGGCATAATGCTTTGTCAGTAGAGGGTGCTGGAGGGACACTGCAGGAGTTAAGGTGTTTTGCTTGCAGGACTCCTGCGTTTGCTCTCTGTGCTCCTGAGCCGTGCAGTCATCCCAATGTCCGGGTCCTGCAGATGGGTGTCTCCTCCACGCATGACTCTACAGGCCATGAAGCTTCTCTGCCTTCAGGCTCCTGCAGCACCCAGGGGCTACCAGTTTCCCCTGATGCCATCCATACTTCTCCACTAATGATTTCCCAGCAAAGGACCTCAGGCAAGACGTCTTATGAACAGATGTCCCTAGTACCTACCTAAAGGATATTAGTCAGTTCTCATACTGCTGTAAAGAAATATCTGAGACTGGATAATTTATGAAGAAAAGTTTTAATTCACTCATAGTTCCCCAGGTTTAAAAGGAAGCATTTTAGAGAGGCCTCAGGAAACTTACAATCATAGCAGGAGCTGAAGGGCAGGCAAGCATGTCTTACCACAGTGAATCAGGAGAGAGAGAGAGAGAGAGAGTAAAAACGAAAGTGCTACACACTTTTAAACCATCATATCTCGTGAGAACTCACTCACTATCACAAGAACAGCCGGGGGAAATCCATCTCACAATCCATTCACCTCCCACCGGGCCCCTCCTCCAAATCAAGATGAGATTTGGGTGGGGACACAAATCCAAACCATATCAGAGTAGTTTTTTGCAAGATCAAGAGGACAGATGTCCAGAAAGTACCAAAGGAATGGTACCATGACTTCTCTGCCATCCAACGAGCCACAGCTGTGCCATATCCAGAAAGTTATTGAATCTCAGTCCTGAGGTGGAAGAATGGCAACGCCTTCTTTGAATGATCTGTCCCATCCCTAAGATAGTGACTGTTCCTCTATCTGCTATTTCTGTATCATTTTGAGTTTTCTCTACTTCTCAATAGTCAAGAGTCCTCGATCCTATAGCAGAAGGTGAATGAGGCTTGGCATCTCCCAGCCATTCACATTGTAGTAAGGAGCAATCCAGAACTTGCATTCCTAAATCTTTCATCAAGAAGCAGAAGGTGGCCCACATTAGTTCCTCCCTTTGCTGGATGTACCAGCAGAGATTATGTGGAAAGTCCAAGAGAAACAGGCTGGTGAAAAACCTACCAGGGGAGCAACTCTCTTTCCTGTGGCCGTGGCATCTCCAACCCCTTACCCATAGATACTGGGTGAAACCGAGAAGTTTTTTGTTTTCTCAGGTAACACCAGAAGGCATCAAGCAGGAGTTTAATAGATGATTCCCCTGCCTCTTCAAAGAGTACAACAAACGAAGAATGCAAAAGACAAAAAAAAAAAAAAAAAAAAAAAAAAAAAAAAAATTGCCAGAGCTCAGAAAGCCAAAATGTTGTTAGAACATTTTGGTCCACAAAGTAGGCCAGAACCTGCACATTAAACCTAAACCAGGTGACCTGATTGATAAAATAGAAGATTTCAATAGGATCAAGAGGTTCTTAGGATAATATCATAATATCCACAATGTCAAAGATGCAACTGAAAATTTGAAAATTACTCATCATAGCAAGAAGAAGGGAAATCACAACTTGGATGAAAAAAGACAAACAACTGAAGCCAACATTGAGATGAATCAGATGTAGGAATGAAGGACAAGAATTTTTAAAAAGCAATAATGAAACTGTTTCAATAAGCAATTACAAATTTTTCTAAAACATATTAAAATGGAATAGGCAAAACAATAGAGTTTATTCAAAAATACCAAATGAAACTTATCAAACTAAAAATATAATAATGGAAATAAAAACAGAATTATTCTGGATGGGATCAATAGTAGAATGGAAATAACAGGAGATATAATCAATGAGCATCAAGACAGATCAATAGAATTACTCAGAACAACAAAAAAGAAAACTAAAAAAGTAAATGGATTCTCAGGGACTGTGGGACAATCACGAAAGATATAACATTTGCGTAATTAAAATTACAGAAGGAGAGGAGAAAGAAGGAGGGGATAAAAAATATTCAAGGAAATAATAGACAAAATCTTTCCAAATTTGTGGTAAGACATAAACTGTAGATTAAAATAGAATAAACCCAAGGAAATGCATAAGGCACATATCTAAATTTCTGAAAACTAAAGACGCACACATAGAAATTCCTGAAAGCAATTAGAGAGAAAAGCATTCATTACTTTTAGGGAAACAACAATTTGTATGGCAGCCAATTTTTCATCAGAAACCACGGAGACCAGAAAAAAATCGTTGGCCCATTTCCCGAGCACAAAAAAGAAAAAAAGAACTATCTACTTCAATTTCTATATTTGGTAAAACTATTCTTCAAGAACCAAAGGAAAATAAACACCTTCTCATACAAAGAAAATATAAGAGAATTTGTTATCAGCAGATCTTGCCTGAAAGCATAATTAAAGGAAACTTTCCAAACAGATAAGCTATGCTATTAGCATGCTTAAAATTTCATAAAGGAAAATAAAACAAACAACAACAACAACAAAAAAAAAGGTAAATGTAGACCAAATATAAGACTATTCTCATGAACCTTTTAAATCATATCTGTCAGTTGAAAATATTATCAAATTTGATATAATGCTCCATATGTATGAATAAAATACTTAAGACTTAAATATTTGGAGATGTTTAAATATTCAAGAATTGTAAAAGATCATGGGACCTAAACGAAAGCAAAGTTTCAAGACTTCACTTGAAGTAAAAAAGTTACCAGTCAGTTGTGAAAAACTTAATATATGTACATACTAGTATCATAATATCATTTATGTAGCTACTTTACCCTTAAGGTTGAAAAACTTAACTCCCTGCTGCTTAATTATGGCTTGTTCAACATGTTAACTTTTTTCAAGAAGTACAATATGTAAAGAGAGCCAAAAAGAGTGACTTTACAGTGGAGAAACCTAACAAACCTTAGCCAGGTGATCAAAGCTACCATCAAGTATTAATTCATGTTAATTGCATGTGCCCTTGACATGATGTGATAATACTGTTTTACTTCTGTGATCTTCCTCCCTAGAATACATTACTTCCATGTAATTATCAGAAAAATTTCAACAAATCCCAGTTGAAGGGCAGTCTACAAAATACCAAACCAGTAATCCTCAAAACTGTCAAGGTCATTAAAAAAAAAGAAAGTCTGTGCAACTATCATAACCAATAGGAACTAGGGGAGACATGACTACTAAATGTAGTGTGATATCTTCCGTGGGACACTGGAACAGAAAAAGAACAATAACGTAAAACCTCAGGAAATTTGAATGTACTATGATCTTAAGCTAATAATACCATATCAATACTGGTCCATCGATAGTGACAAACGTACCATAACAATATAAAATGTTAATCAGAGGAAAAACTGGAACTTCCTGTACTAGCTTTACTATAAGTCTGCAAATACAAAACTAATTTAAAATAAACGTGTATGTATAAATAGAGATTAACAGAATGGATTTAAAAATGGTTCAGCTATACTGTTTATGAGAAAATAATTTCAAACATAACAATATAGATACATTGAAAGTATGGAAAATGTGTACCATGCTAACAGTATATTTTTTTTAAAAAAAAGCAGGAATATCTATATGAGTATTAGATAATATTATAGAGCAAAGAATATTGCTGGGACAAAAAGGACATTACACAATTATTATAGAAATCCACTAAGATGACATAGAAATCATAAGCAGGTACGCACCAAATAACAAATCTTCACCATATAGTAAGTAAAAATGGTAAGAGTTGAGGGGAATAAATGGATAAATCCACAAATTATAACTGGATACTTCAATACCACACTTCCAGCAATTAAGATAATCAGGGGACAGAAAATTTGCAAGACAGAGAAATACTGAAGAATATTATCAAACAATGAGACCTCATTTGCACATGTAGGGCACTTCACCCAACAAAATTCAGACACACATTATTTTCAACTGACCATGAAACCTTCATCAAATAAAACACTTCCAGGTCCTAACATAAACCTAAACAAGTTTAAATAGTTTAAATACACAAAATACGTTTCTTGACTATACTGAATCAAACTAGGAATGAGTATTAGAAAGGCAGCAGGAAAATTTTCAAACACTTGAAAACTAAACAATACATTTCTAAACTATCTACAGGACAAAGAAGTCTCGACAGTTAATACATGTATATATGTATATATACATATTTAAAAATCTAAGAAATAAAAATGAAAATATCATATCAGCACTAAAACAGTGATACTAGAGAAACTTACAGCATCGCGTACTTGCTCTAGCAAAGAGAGTAGTTAAATGAATAATCTAAGTTTCTACTTCTAGAAAGTAGGAAAGAAGGCAAACAAAATCCCCCAAAAAGCAGAAAAAAAAAGAAGACAATGAAATTTAAAGCAGAAAAAAATAGAGAAAAATCAATAAATGGAAAAGCTAATTGTCTGAAAAAGTTTTAAACCATTCGAGATTTACAAAGACAAAAAAGAGAGAAGGCACAAATCACCAATATCAGAAACGTAAGAGACCATATCACTGTAGATAGTGCAGTCTTCAGAAAAAGATATCATAACTAAGTGTATGCTCACAAATTTGTACATATGAAAATAAAACAGCTCAAAAGACAACACATTACCAAAAGCAAAATAAGATGAAATAAACTAAATAGACCCATAACCTTAAATAAAAGTATGTAATTAAAAATGTCCTAAAAAGAAAATACCTTGGCCCAGATGGTGCCAGGTGCAACCCGCAGACCCTGGCCGAAAGACAGATGAAGGCATGCACTCAGACACAGGTATCCAGTGAAAGAGTGGGCTAGGGGACGGGGCCCCTCACAGACCCCGAGAAGGAGGGTGCCGTAAACATCCTGCTGCAGCCTCAACAAACCCGCCTGCCAGACATTTTATTCAGCATAGATTTAATGACAAAGGCGCTGAGTCAACACATTTGTGGATAATTAACACAATGGGCCTCCCCCGAGAGAGAGAGCTGCCTTGCACGTGATGATTAAAGGCCAGATTCCTAGGCCTAAGTAAATTAACTTATGTAGATCAGTTTCTTTACATCCCCTTGTTATCCAGCCTAAGCTCTTAGGATAATTCAGCTGCCTTCAGCCAAATTTTCTTTCAAAGCTTTGCAAACCCTGGTCTTCCGAGAAGTTTTGCATCCTTTTCCTATACTTTCTCTTACCACTGTGACTGATCTCCTACAAGATGGTATTACACCATCTCCTCCGAATCACAGAAGAGGAGAAGGCACTTCCTAAGTTGTCTTATGAAGTCAGCATTACTCTGATAACAAATCTAGACAAAGACAGTGAAAACAAAACAAAACAAACAAGTCACAAACTTCCTAGAGTCCAACATCTCTCATGAACTTAGATGCAAAAAGTTTTCAACAACATATTAGCAAACAAAATCTAACAAATCAAAAGAATTTTGCTCCATGACTTAGCGGGATTTATTCTAGGTATGCCAAAGTGGTTCAATTTTCAAAAATCAATTAACAAAGACAAAATGTATAATCATATTAATGGATCCAGAAAAATACTTAATGATGTGCAACACCCATTTGTGATAACTCTCAGCAAACTAGAAATAGAAGAAATACTCAAACAAACAAACAAACAAAAAACCCTACCCCTGTCATCAGAATGGGGAAAGACTAAATGCTTCTCTTTTTAATCAGTAACAAGAAAAGCATGTTATCTTGCACCACTCTTAGTCACTTAAGTCCTAACATTCCATTCAGCAAAATAAGGCAAGGAAAAGTCTGGGGGTAGGAGCAAAAAGATGTAGCAGAAGAGAAACTGTGGTAGAACAGTCATGTATATCGATGTACTGGTAGTGACCCAAAGTCACATATGTGGTGAAATTGTATAAAGCTCTACAGATACGTGCACACACACACACACAGGCATATGCACACACACAAATGGATACATGTGTAACTGGTTAAATCTGAAGAAACACCTATTGTCAATTTCCTGGCATTGATATTGTATGGTATAGTTACATAAGAGATGACATTGTAAGACTTGGGGTGAAAGGTGTAGGGAACCACTTTGTACACTTTTATGGCACTTCCTGTGAATCAATAATCATTTCAGAACAAAAGCTAATGAGTTCACCTAGTAAACAAAAAAAACATATGATGATTTTGAGAGATGAATCAAAAGCACTTGAGAACATTTAAAATCAACTAAAGGTTTTTTTTTTTTTTTTGGAGACGGAGTCCTGCTCTGTCACCCAAGCTGGAGTGCAGTGGCGCCATCTCGGCTCACTGCAACATCCAACTCCCAGCAATTCTCCTGCCTCAGGCTCCTGAGTAGCTGGGATTACAGGTGAACACCACGACGCCCAGATAATTTTTTGTATTTTTGGTAGAGACAAGGTTTCACCATGTTGGCCAGGCTCGTCTTGAACTCCTGACCTCAAGTGATGCACCTGCCTCAGCCTCCCAAAGTGCTAGGATTACAGGTGTGAGCCACCATGCCCGGCCAATTAAAGATTTTTTTTCAGTGCAAAATAGGAAAAGAAGGAAGTGTTCTCAATCTGGTCATAGAGTCTGCAAAAAATGTAGAGAAAACATTTTACCAAAGGGTAAAATATTGAAAAATTTCCCCCAAGATTAGGAACAAGAAAGGATATCTACTTGACCACACTACTTAACTTTGAACTGGTCACACTACCCAGTATAATAAGGCAAAGAATTTGAAAGAGTGAGAGACATAAATAAAATTATTTCTTTCAGATGACATAATCTTGTTCATAGAAAGTGGAAAACAACATACAAACTATTAACATTTATGTGTATTTCTAACACAAAGTCAATATGATGCTTTTGCATTTTCCTATATTAGCAACAATTAGAAAATGAAATGTTAAAAGGTATACCAGTTGCAAGACCATAAACAAGAAAAACTCTAGGAAGAAAATTAGGCCGGGCACGGTGGTTCACGCCTGTAATCCCAGCACTTTGGGAGGCCGAGGCGGGCGAATCCCGAGGTCAGCAGATGGAGACCATCCTGGCTAACATGCTGAAAACCCATCTTTACTAAAAATACAAAACAAATTAGCCGGGCGTGGTGGTGGGCGCCTGTAGTCCCAGCTACTTGGGAGGCTGAGGCAGGAGAATGGCGTGAACCCGGGAGGCGGAGCTTGCAGTGAGCCGAGATCGCACCACTGCACTCCAGCCTGGGCACAGAGCGAGACTCCGTCAAAAAAAAAAAAAAAAGAAAATTAATGGAAGATGTTTATACTCTTTCTCAGAAAATATTAGGTTATTGCTAAAAGAAAAAACTGACTTAAACAATTAGGGGGAATGTTGTCTGTTCCCAGATTAGAAAACTCAACATTATAAAGATGAAAGTTTCTGCAAAATTTCTTAGTATCAGGTTGATGCAAAAGTAATTGCAGTTTTGTATTGCTGAAATTTTGTTTGATATTGGAATGCATTCTTAAATGTGTTTATGTTATGCATCATTTTAATGTGCATTTCTCACTTTATTTTTTCTTGATAATGACTTGTTACTTGCTGTTTATTTTATATTTATTTTAGACAACGGAAATGATGTTAGAGAGCAAATTTGAGCCATTTTCTTATTTGAGTTCAAAATGTGTCGTAAAGCAGCAAAGACAACTCACAACATCAACAACGCATTTGGTCCAGGAACTGTTAATGAACATACAGTGCTGTGATGGTCCAAGAAGTTTTGCAAAGGCAGTGAGAGCCTTGGTGATGGGGAGTTTGGTGACCCGCCATCAAAGTCTATAACCACCAACTGAGTTCAATCATCAAAGCTGATTCTCTTACAGCTACACGGAGAAGATGCCGAAGAACTCAACGTTGACATTCTGTGGTTGCTTGGCATTTGAACCAACTGGAGAGGTGAAAAAGCTTGATAAGTGGGTGCCTCATGTGTTGAGCAAAAATTTAAAAAAAAAAATCGTCATTTTGAAGTTCCTCTTATTCTACACAGCAGCAATGAACCATTTCTCAATTGGATAGTGACATGCGATGAAAAGTGGATTTTATACGACAACCAGTGATGACCAGTTCAGTGGATGGACCAGGAAGAAGCTCCAAAGCACTTCCGAAAGCTAAACTCGCACCACAAAAAGTTATGGTCACTGTTTGATGGTCTGCTGCCTGTGGGTTCCACTACAGCTTTTTCAATCCCCGGGGAAAACACTACATCTGAGAAGTATGCTCAGCAAATCGATTAGATGCAACATAAACTGCAGTGTCTGCAGCCAGTATTGGTCAACAGAAAGGGCCAAATTCTTCTCCAGACAATGCCCAACTGCACGTTGGACAACCAGCGCTTCAAAAGTTGAATGAGGGCCGGGCACAGTGACTCACGCCTGTAATTCCAGCACTTTGGGAGGCCAAGGCAGTGAGATCACAAGGTCAGGAGTTCGAGACCAGCCCGGCCAACATGGTGAAACCCTGTCTCTACTAAAAATACAAAAATTAGCTACGCATGGTGGCGTACGTCTGTAGTCCCAACTTCTCGGGAGGCTGAGGCAGGAGAATCGCTTGAACCTGGGAGGTGGAGGCTACAGTGAGCCAAGATCGCACCACTGCACTCCAGCCTGGTGACAGAGACTTCCTCTCAAAAAAAAAAAAAAAAAAAAAAAAAAGTTCAATGAATTGGGCTATGAAGTTTTGCCTCATCCACCATATTCACCCAACCTCTTACCAACTGACTACCACTTCTTCAAGCACCTTGAAAACGTTTTTAGGGAAAACATTTCTACAACCAGCAGGATGCAGAAAATGCTTTTCAACAGTTCTTTGAATCCCTAAGCACAGATTTTTATGTCACAGGAATGAACAAACTTTATTTCTCATTTGACAAAAATGTGTTGATTGTAATGGTTCTCATTTTGACTAATAAAGATGTGTTTGAGCCTAGTTATAATGACTTAACATAGACGGTCCAAAAATGCAATTATTTTTGCATCCACCTAATAGATCGGTACTTCTGTTTCTAGCTATATATCAAAAAGATGCATATAAATGTACACCAAAAGGCAGGCATGAGAATGGCTTTTTGTGGCACTACTACAGCACCAACTGAACTGAACTGAAAACTTCAATAGGAGTAGAATGGATAAATTGTAGTGTATTTATGAATGGAAATAACATGCACGATGGTAATGAAGAACTATGCAAAATCATTGTAGACTATCAGAGACATAATATTACGAGAAATAAGTCAAATGCAAAATAATGTATAATATGGGAATTTATGTATATACACTTCAAAAATCAAATAACAGTTTAGGTTTGAGATTAGTAACTGAGAGGAAGCAGATGGTAGAGTCCTGAGCTTCTGTGGTGCTGTTCTGTATCTTACCCTTGATCTTAGTTGTATTGCTGCCTTCACTTTGTAAAAATCCCTCAGGGGGCCGGGCGCGGTGGCTCAAGCCTGTAATCCCAGCACTTTGGGAGGCTGAGACGGGTGGATCACAAGGTCAGGAGATCGAGACCATCCTGGCTAACACGGTGAAACCCCGTCTCTACTAAAAAGACAAAAAACTAGCCGGGCGAGGTGGCGGGCGCCTGTAGTCCCAGCTACTTGGGAGGCTGAGGCAGGAGAATGGCGGGAACCCGGCAGGCGGAGCTTGCAGTGAGCTGACATCCGGCCACTGCACTCCAGCCTGGGCGACAGAGCGAGACTCCGTCTCAAAAAAAAAAAAAAAAAAAAAAAAAAAAAAAAAAAAAATTCCCTCAGGGGACGCCTTTGAGATTTGTTTACTTTTCTGAGTATGTGTTATAAGAAAACCCTAGCCTGACCAACATCTTGAAACCCTGTCTCTACTAACAAAAAAATACAAATATTAGTTGAGCCTGGTGGCGGGCGCCTGTAGTCCCGGCTGCTCGGGAGGCTGAGGCAGAAGAATGGTGTGAACATGGGAGGCAGAGCTTGCAGTGAGCCGAGATCACGCCACTCCACTCCAGCCTGGGCAACAGAGAGAGACAATGACTCAAAAAAATAAATAAATAAATGAAACCTTAATAAAAGCTTATAGCCACTTCTACCATTTAAAGATGTGGGAAGCAAAAAAGGAAATAACATTTCAAAATTTATTATCTTAAGTTGTAGATGTTGGAAGTAACCATGTTGTAATTGTTGAGAGAACACAATCCTGAGTCTTTGGACATGAACTTAGAGTTTCAGTAAAGGATTTATCTGGTGTGCCTTACATAGAAAAAATAAAATAAAATTTCATGGGGAAGCCCAAGGAGAGGTAACTCATGAAATACAGAGGCTAGAAGCCTTGAAGGAAAAAATATGCCAATAAATGGAAATATAAATTACTCCTCCATACTCAAAATGTAGATAAAAGTCTATAAGCAATGTGTTATGTGTGTATGTCATTGTGTAAGTATATGTGTATGTGTGTGTAAAACCAGGGGAGGGAGATGTGATCTACTTCTAGAAAAATGGTAGCTTTGAACAGGGAAAGCATACGTTGAAAGAAAATCTATGAATAACTAAAAGCTTCCTTTGCACTTATGTATAAATTTTAAATATATATTTACACATATGGTTTATAATTATCGGTTGACGCCTATAATTTTCAGGAGAGGCAATTGTTTTTGTTCAGTGTTGTGTATCCATTCCTACCACAGTTCCTGGCATATGGTGGCACCTATAAATATCCCTTAAGTCAAAATAATACTGAACCAATGCACTGAAATAAAAATACTAGCAGCAGTAACTTACACATTGCAGTTTCGACGTAATAGGCAACCTGCTTTATATACATTGATTGTTTGAATTACCATTACAATTGTGTATACGTAACCCCACAGTTAGTTATCATAGTTTAGATTCAAATAAGAGGTGGGACCGGGCATCCTGGCTCACGCCTGGAATCCCAGCATTTTGGCAGACCAAGGCAGGCAGATCACTTGAGGTCAGGAGTTTGAGATCAGCCTGGCCAACATGGTGAAACCTCATCTGTACCAAAAATATAAAAAATTAGCTGGGTGTGATGGTGTGCGCCTGTAATCTCAGCTACTCGGGAGGCTGAGGCAGGAGAATCGCTTGAACCCGGAGGTGGAGGTTGCAACGAGCCAAGATCATGCCACTGCACTCCAACCTGGGCGACAGAGTGAGACTCTGTCTCAGAAAGAAAAAAAAAAAAAAAGGTGGAAGCAGGGTCTCAAACCCAGGAGAGATTGGGGTAAATATATGCCAACAACAGAAGTCCCCCAACAAACTGAGAGGGCTATTGCCACCACCTCCTGTAAGCCTTCTTTAGAATCTCCAATGAGATGGTACCTTAGTTGTTATTTACATTACTGCAGTTTTTGTTTTGTTTTGTTTTTTGTTTTCTTTGAGTCGGAGTCTTGCTCTGTCACCCAGGCTGGAGTGCAGTGGTGCAATCTCCATTCACTGCAACCTCTGCCTCCCGGGTTCAAGCAATTCTCTGCCTCAGCCTCCCGCGTAGCTGGGACTACAGGCGCCCGCCACTGCGCCCGGCTAATTTTTGTATTTTTAGTAGAGACGGGTTTCACCATCTTGGCCAGGCTGGTTTTGAGCTCCTGACCTCGTGATCCACCTGCCTCAGCCTCGCAAAGTGCTGGGATTACACGCGTGAGCCACCGCGTCCAGCCACTTCAGTTTTGTCTTAGGGAGTACTGACCTTCAGAATAATCTTAACTTTCATGCATGTAAATCAATAAATCTTTCCTTCTGCAGCTTCTGACAGATTATGTATTCTGGAAGATGCTCTCTCACAAGATCAGAAAATTCTTCTAATAGCTTTTTTCCATTATTTACTGTTTTGAACTGAAAAATGAAACCTTTACTCCATGGGCAATTCACTGTTTTATTGTATAAAGATGAAGAGACTTAATATTTCCTTCTAAACTATTAACCAATTTTACCTACTTAATTTATTTAATCACTAATTCCGTCCTCTCTCAGTCACAGTGATTTTTTCTTTTTTCTTTTTTCTTTTTTTTCGAGGCGGAGTCTTGCTCTGTCGCCCAGGCTGGAGTGCAGTGGGTGATCTCCATTCACTGCAACCTCCGCCTCCCGGGTTCAAGAGACTCTCCTGCCTCAGCCTCCTCAGTACCTGTGATTACAGACATGCACCACCACACCCAGCTAATTTTTGTATTTTTAATAGAGACAGGGTTTCACCATGTTGGCCAGGCTGGTCTTGAGCTCCTGACCTCGTGATCCACCTGCCTCGGCCTCCCGAAGTGCTGGGATTACAGTTGTGAGGTATCGCGCGCATGTCACAGAGATTTTAAAGGACATCTTAGTCTTACATTGAATTACCACAGATATATGGTTCCTTCATACATTTTCTCCTTATTGTATTGTTATTGATTTTAAGTATCTATACTAATTCCACTCTGTACTAATTATGGTGCTTGTGATATTTGGTGCACACTATTAAAATTTTTTCATATTTTTTTCATTTAAATGAGAATACTTTGGAAACATTTCATCATCACTAGTATTTTCATTTGAATTGCTTTACATTTGTAAGTTAATTTTAGAGAGAATGGATAACTTTAAGAAATAAAGATATATACTACAGAGTTCAGATTATTTTTCAATGTCTATTTTCAATGACTATTGATGTAAAATAATTCAATTAATATAATTCAACTGACTACTCATTTTTATATTCATCTAAAACAGTCACATCTAGACTAATTTATTTTTTTTACCGGAATTAGGGAGCTGTTGGAACGTCAGAAAACTAACAGGGAATGATTATAAAACTTTAATGTCCTGTCAGTTACTTGTTAAAGGGACAGATGCTATCGGTAATTTAATTGTGCTTAGCACCCAGCAGCAGTCTCATGAATGCCATGACCCACCGAACCACCTGCCTGTGCTGATAAATCAAGTGATAACCCTTAACAAACTAAAGATGCTAGAATTAAATATTAGTTTGGATAATCATTCACACCATCCAATAAAAAGTAGAATAACTCTGAGTAAAAACTACCTTCTGCTTTTTCTCCCACTAGGAAATAAATATTACTACTATTAATAGTGATAGCAGCTAACACTTTTCTAGTACTTAATATGTGAAAAGAATTTCACTTATCCCAACTCAATCATCAACATAACTCCAGTAGAAAGATATTATTAAAATGGTCATTTTATGTTTAAGAAACTGAGGCACAGAGAAGTCAACTGGACACCCTCAACTTGTACCTATTAATCAGTTTATTTCTAGTTTACATAATAAAGCACATCTTCGATACTACTCTGATATCCTTAGCTCAAACTTATAGGAACTTTTCATAACAAATAATGTACAAACATGTTGAACTTGTATTTAAAAATGATACAATATGGACTGAACTTGAACCTAGGCCTTTCATATGCAAACTACCTTTCCTGACAAAGGAGACAATTAATTATTACACTAGTACATCCAGAAATTCATTGAATAAGGGATGGGAATACCAAGGACAGAAAAGAACCAGTAGTGACATTGCAATAAGGTTCAGTATTCTCCTTGTCAGCAGATAAGATTAGCACCAGGTACTATGGTGGGTGCGAGCTAGGGGCAGACACAGAGGGAATATCCCTAGCTCTGAAGGTGAAAGGGACGCAGGAGCAGTGAGTTGGAAAATGCTTTAAATGTTCTAGTTGTGCTGCCCTGGCTTTATGCTAAAACTCAGCGTCACCATTTAGTATATATTATATAACTTCATGCACCTTGAAATATTTTCCTATGTGAAAGCTCAATTTTGCTAAAATATTTATTTATTACTTTATTATGTTGGCTATGCAGAAAGACAGGAAAACAGTAAGTTCATATCTATGGAAGGTCTGATACAGAAAAGCTTTTATTATGTCACCATAAAAATTACAAAATGGTTAGGGAGAAAGAGGCATAGCAAAGTGGATAATGGAAGGAGGCCAGAAGGCCCATTTAAAATCATAGTCATCATTAAATTACTTGTAACACCACCTAATATTCTTTCTTGGAAACACTTATCAAATTTTATTTCAAAACTACTTGCTCTTGTTACTTATGCTGTGACCCTACCGCCATTTTCCTCAAGCCACTAAATATCCTCCACATAAAGGAATTCCTTTGGTTTATTCCTTTGGTTTACTCCTTTGGTTTATTTATACCAAAGGTATATTTGGTGTTCATCATTTTCTACGTGCAGCCAGTAACCCTGTGAACTTCTGTTTGACACTAAATCAGCTTTGCCACATATCTTTTTTTAACATTCTAAATGCATTCTCTTTTAAAGCTACTTATTCCTAAGAATCATACGTGTATTCAGCGGAGTATATGTAGTTTGCAGTAGTTTTATATTACTTGCATTCATCTCTTTCCTCTTATCAATGTGATAATGTGATTTTAACCAATGAAGATGATAGATAATTTCTAGTTTTATTGTGCTTTAAGAAAGTTACTCATAGCAGAGGCAGCCTATTTAATGTTGTACCCCAAAAAAGTTATGGGCTATTCTAAATGGCATGCTGTTTATGTGTGAGAATATAAAAAAGCAAAGCTGGGTTTTGAAGGTAAGCTGATTAGTTTTGCTAAACTTAAAAAACAACTCTCAGCAAATATGAAATATTAGCATTGAAAATAAACTTAGGTACCACTATATTTTAATACTACAAATTGAGGCCGAGATAAATGACCACTTAGTGTTTCTAAAATACCCAGTGATAGATGAATGTTGAATTAGAAAACAACATGATAGTCAGGTGTAGGCATAGCAACAAAAATAATAATAATTGGTTCATTGGGTTCTACGCTAGAAGAAAAAGAGAAAAAGTCAGAAGGATAGATTTGGGTGTTATCCACATATATGTGATACGCTAAAGAAGCACGTATAATAAACGTTCATTCTATGTATAATGAGCACACAGCACAACTCAGATAGCAGATATAGGTGACATAAAAACCAACGAAGCCAACAGCAATGATGGCTATCTCAACCGGAAATTATTTGCAAATAATTTTGTCAGCCTTAAGAGTGAAAATGAAATGAGACAAGTCCAAACTTGCTTTAAGTCAAGAAGAAGGATTGAGTGATTTCAATAATGAGAATCTCTGCGACCAACAAGCATTTATTATACATTTGATGATATCTCTGAAAGAAATCAAGTTACACACATACCACAGACCTTGTCAAAAGTTTCCACAAGTTATTTGACAAGATCTATGCAATCATAAGGTTTATTTTGAAAAGGATGATGGTTCAAGAACAAGAAACTCCTTTAAATAATATTCAGTAACAATATAATCACAAATGAACCAAAAATCACCAGTAAAAGAAATGTGGGCATTATTCTAAGACACTCAATGTTCCTGAATATGAAGATTATGAATGCCTCCATGTTTCAGAAATGTGAAGTAAAGAACGAACAGAATCATGAGCCAGAATAAAGTAGTGATACACATTTTGAAAATTATCTCATGAAAACCAAGATCTAAAACAATAAGTCTTGGGGATAATGTTCAAGATATTCTAATGACTTATTCCACACTTATTTGGGGGCCACCATGTGTCAAGTAGGGTTATAAAAACCCAGGCATACAGGATAAATTCCCCACTGGACTTGAAGTGCAGTATTAAATAGTTGCATGAAGAAAATATTAGCGTTCAGAAAGTTAAGTTACATATATAAAAAATGACAGACATCATGTAAATTTGGGAAAAACTTAAAAATTTTTCAAGCTAATATATAGTCAATTTTTGGTGTATACTTCTATGAATCCTAACACATGCAGATTGCTGTGTAATCATCACTATAGTCAAAATATAGGACAGAGTCATCACCCTCCAAAAACTCTCTTGTACTATCCCCTTGTACCTAACCCCTCCTCCATGCCATCCCTATGAACTACACATGAATCTGGTTTTACCACAGTTTTGTCCTTTTAAGAATGTCATATAAATGCCATCATACAGTATATAAATTGCCAGACTGACTTATTTTACCTAACATAAGGTCAATAGCTTTTTTAAAAAGTTGTTGAATACCATTCCACTGTGTTAATATACCACAGTGTATTCATCCATTGTCTTGCTGAAGGATATTTGAGTTGACTCTTGTTGTTGGCAATTGTGGATAGAGCTGCTGTAAATATCTCTATAAACTTTGTGGTGTAAACATGTTTTTATTTAACTTGGGCAATCACCTAGAAGTGAGATTGTTGGACCATATGGTAGTTGCATGTGTAACTTGATAGGAACAGGCAAACTGTTTTTTTCAGAATGGTGTAATGTTTTGCATTTTTAGCAGCAGGAGTATAAAAGTTCCAGTAGCTTTGTGTCCAATCTAACACTTAGTACTATCTGTATCTTTTATTTTAGTCATTACACTTGTGACTTATGATTTCTCAAAGCCTGTAATGTGAAAATATGTGTGGTCAATTTCTTAATGTGTAATATTGAAGGCTTTCTTCCCCAGATATATTTACCTATAATACTCTAGTGTGCTTTAGGTAGCTGATAGATTTACCGATTCAATTAGTAGCTCACAGGTTAGGTGGGCAAAGAGCCCGCAAGTGAGAAGAATAAGGATGTGGAATCATAAGGACCTCTGGAAGACATATGAGGAAAGAAAGCACATTTTCTTAGTCTGCAATGCATGCCTCCCTGGAGTGGCAGGCTGGGCTTTGAATTACATTCAATAATCTTTGTAGAAAGATGAAGTATGGCAAAGGCAACGTAAGAATAGAAACAATTTTTTTTTTATTCTAACTATGACATGAGAAAAGGTGAGCTCCAAAATTTATGAATTATTAACATGCTCTAATTCCTTTCGGAGGGGTAGAGAAAGGAAAGATATTAGTTAAACCATAGACGGATGGGTTTGTGAGCATGTTGAAAACAAAACAGCTAACACATGACCTCAGAATCAAAATAAGCCATGAAAAAATGAGATTTTTCTTTTTTTTTCCCATAGGATTATTGGATCAAAACATAGAGGGATCATATAGTATTAAAAATTCTTAACTTCAGGCAAATATATGACAAAATATCTAGAGATAATATTGGAAACAAAGGTTGCAAATGAATTCAGAACTGACTAAATATTTTAACCAAAGAATGCTTATTAAGGGATTCATAACAATCTTAAGAAATCTGAAGAGATTTGGGTAATACTATTTCCTCATTATGAAATATATATTGTCAGGAGTCTAATAAATACTTGGAAACAGAAGAATAGCTGGGGTTCATTTTCTCCTCTTCCTTTGCTCAATTTTCTATTCCCACCAGTGGTTTATTTTTCTGGTACATACATTATCTGACTTGGAATTTTTCCAAAATGAAATACAAGAATAGACACAAAATCCAAAGTGAAAGTCAGGAGAAAAATGCTACTGTAGTTAACAGACCTAGATCATAAGTAACTGTTTCCCCCTAGCTTCTCTCTCTACCCCATGACCAGGCAATTAGTATTGTTGGACACTCATCTGGGCTTGGGTGCCACCTCATTTAGGAGCCCTAATACTGAAGTGAATGATCTTCTGTGTACATATGAACTCCTACATTTTATTTAGCTTCCTGCCTCCAGATGTTTTCAGATAATTATTCCCATAACCTTACATTTATGAACATTATGCCCCATTAGCCAAATTTCCAAAGACATGTTTCTTATCAAGGCAAACACCAAACTGCATGTTCCATAAGTCAATTATATATGGAACTCCAATGCACCTGCAATTCTGAGGTCCCACAAAGGGAACCTCATTAAAAACAATGATTGGTTAAATGTATAAGCTACAGACTCATTAATTTCAGATAATTTATGTAGTCATAAGGTCTAATGAAATATCTAAAAGAGAAAATTTAAAACCACTCCTTTGTTACTTTGTTTAACTTATTTTGCTTATCTTTTAACTGGCCCTGTAATATATCATTTCTCTTTTATTACAATTACTTTAATATTAAAATTCAAACACTAGAGATATACTCATATTTTGGATAAATTTATATAATTACCAAATTAATAAAATGTTTATTCATCTGCTTAGTGACTTCTGCAGTATTGTGCACTTAAGAAATACTCTGTGTATTATATTTATTGAAATAGACTTGCATTATCTTTTTTATTAACATGTAAGGAGATGGAGTGGCCTAAGTAGTGCTAAATAAAGGAGTAGGACACCTTTACGATATGTCTTAACAGAGGCACAGTTTCTCACTTTATCCTATCACCCTGATTTCTATACCCTCAAGACTAGAATCACTTTAACGACTAAAGATATTGTTACCAAAGGTCATAGTTTGAAATACATATATTTTGTCTGGAAAAGGAAACATTTCAAAGATATAGTATTCATTGACATATAGGCATGAATTATTTTAGCAGATTAGCTACCTTTGGTCTTGAGAAGTAGAGGCCAATACCATGCAAGAATGGTCTTTAAGACCATAGCACAGAGCACTGTTAAGTGGAGCTGGCTTTGTAGAACTGCAGTGATTGATGTTTAACAAGCACATGGGGTACTTGGAAAGAGAAGGAGCAAGCCAGCAAAGGTTGAAGATGACCAGCCAAACTGTCTCTTTCAGGTTTTGGTCTAGGTCCTCCAGGAAGGAAAATGTGTAGTATTCCCTGATTCTGCACTTCTATCTCTACAAATAAATGTGAATTTAATTAAATATTTGAGCCAGTCCATATTTCTGTTTGTAGGACACAAACAATGCGCAACTTTGAGGAATTGGTATAATGACACAGGATGTTTAAAAAATAATATAAATACTCCTTTGATACAACTTTTCAAAACATAATCATTAGTGTCTTTCCTTCAGACATAATTCTTATTACACCTGAGTTACAAAGACTGAGAGTTCTAATTTCTAAAGCATGACACCTTCTCCTGATATCACAGGCATCTACTTCAACTTACAATTTCCTGAAATGGATTAATTATAAATTTATTAACATGAATTAATAATGAACTCAAAATCAACAATGCATTTAATCATTTGAAATGTATATGTAGTATTAAACCTAAGTGTTTTGTTGATCTATCCTTCAAGATTTGCACAGCTCACCTTACATCAAACATTCATTCTTATTAAATTATCCCAGACGATTACGACATTCTCTAAGTTAAAAAAAAATGAGTCAATGACAAAAAACGTAAATTTGGTTTTTACACGTCCTATACCATCTGCAGTCAATTAAATGATTCCCAGGTGTTCACTGTAATTGCTTTAATGCAAGATTACATGTCATTTTCAGGGCCTTTAAATATTTATTATACGACCTTCGTCTACATTTTTTCTCTATTCATTTACAAACAAAAAACATGCTTATGCTTAGCACTAACAAAAATAAGCTAATTAGGCTTAAATTATTTTGTGGATTAAATTTCATTGGGAAAAAAAAAACATTTTATAAGCCAAAACTTGATGAAAGAGTAAAAGCATAACTAGGATGTTGACTTAGATGTGCTCATTTACCTTCTTCATTTTAAATTTTTGCGCAAAATATGTGCCTATGCTGTATGACTAAGATGTCAAAAAATCAAATCAGATGGCATTTTGTCAGGACAACTGAATATTGAGCAATGTAAGGACCAGGAGATTGATCAACTGACCCCCTTATCCAAAGGTAAAAAGTAGCTTTTCATTATTTAGACTTGGAACAGAAAAGAGTCATGGAGACAATCTAGCAAAATAGAGTCATTTCATACAAAAGGCAACTAAATCCCAGAAACTTGGTCATGTGTATAGAGTAGTACACATGGAGGGCTAACAAAAAAATCACAATCACTAACTTATACATAATACATATTATGCTCCAGGAAGTGTTTCAATACCTTATTATATATTGACATATTTAATTTTCACATCTACTGTATGAGGCGAATACTCATATTACCCCTGCAGAAACCTGGAATGGATGCCTGGAGTAATGTACATAAGGTCACATAGCTGGCAGTTGACAGATCTGGGATTTAGCAGTCTCCAGAATCCATGCTATTAATTGGTGAAGTATATGTCCTTCCTAAAAATAGTTTCTGAAGATATTAAAATGCTGAGGTTTTAATCAGTCTATGTGTGTGGACCCGGAAATCTTCTTTCTAAAAGTTGTCCTGACCTTGACTTTGCTTCCTAGTACTTTCTTTGCTTTGATTCTTTGGGCAAGTGTGTGTGTTGTTGGGGGAGAGAGAGGGGGAGAGAATGAGGAGGAGAGAGAGAGAGAGAAGAGGAGAGAGAGAGAGTTCTTGGATGTTGAAGGATGTTGGAGGCGGGCAGAGGGGCATTAATCCAGTTAAGAGTCTTAGGGAAGGTCTTCAGCTTTTTTGAAAGGAATTTCATCAATATTAATTTCATCATCAGGTCATGCTATTATGGAAATGAACAGGTCCAGCCACAGTCAACTCAGGTTTTAAGATCTCACCTCAACTGACCAATGGCAAACACAGGTCCAATTATCCATCATTTAAAGTGTATTTAAAAGACACAGACAAACCATGTCTTGCAAGTAAGTCTACATTTTTGTTTCTGAATTGAGTTGGACCAATAAACATGCTCTGCTTCTTTGTCTCCCTTCCATAATTATTTTACAGAACTGCCCTTTTTGTCATGCATCCAGCCTTCTTTAAAGCATTTTGTCAGAGGATTTCTAGGCTCAATGCTTCTTTTAATGTAGTTGTTAAAAATAGTGCACATTATACCGTCCAGATTTCTCTCTATTAAACAAAATGTATATTTTGTTCAGCACATGTGAGAAAAATGTGTTTGTTTCTCATAAGATCATATGCATTCTTGTAAAGTATAGTGGGGTCATTTGGTTACATTTCCTTTTACACCTTTATTACCAGGAACATCACTGTAGTTTAATTACTCTATAAGATAGATATGCCTTCTTATGAGTAAAGATTTACTAATAGAATCTTTACATATATGTGAATCTTTTTATAAACTTATATAATTTTAAAATGGAAGTTATTTCATAACATGGATGCTCTTATTAATAGATATTGACTCAAAAAATACAGGAAAAGAAATTTTAAAAATTATTGACTTTCAGAATCCTAATGGTTTTCTAAACAAACAAATCTTCTTTTGTCATACACACACACACACACACACACACACACACACACATATATATATATATAGGTTTTTAAAAATTTTTAAATGTGTAGCTGATCGACGCACTCTGAGAAGTGCAAATGATCAATCTTGATACTTTATTGTGGCCCATCTGACTATCATCATCTCCATTCTCCGACTTGATAAACCTTCTTGGAAAAAGAAGGCAAGCACCTCAGATCTCTGAAGAAACCAGAGTCAACTCTGCTACAGAAGCTGTCTACAACAGTTTCTATTGTTAAGTGATGTTAATTGCTCAAAGTGTAAAATATGAAAAAGGAAAATCATAATAAACACAAATATCACTTTGTTTAATTGCTTGCAAATGCCATTCTTCCTTATTAACATATAGTCAGGCTTATTTAAGGCCTAAGTTTCAAGAACTACTGAGGAAAAACAGAAAATGAGAAAGTAAAGATTATAATTAAGATTTTTATACAATTTGGTTATGCCACTGATTTTTGATAAGTAGAAATGAGAATATCAAAGATAAGTAAATGATTCTGACAATAACTGCAAGCCTTTCCTAGGTGTTAATTCATTCAGAATTCATTCTTCCAAATTTATTGAGCATTAAACAAGGAGACCTATGATGAAATATGAGATCCTATTTAAAGCATAAGACTGTGGTTTTTAAGCACACTCTAAAACTAAAATTTCAGAATGACATTCAGTTTTTTAATACCCAATTAACCTTAATGTTTTAGTGGGATAATAATATAGATGTGGGATTGTGGAACTTTTTCTTGTTTATGACGTAGGACCCCATAAGTAGCCATGATAAATAACTCAGAAGTCACTGTGACTAAAATTTAAATGCAGAACACTAACAAAACAAACAAATAAACAAAATAAAAAACACAAAGGTAACTCTACCAGTTAAGATTATTCTTTTTCCAGTTTCTGAATTTATCCTCCTTTCATTTTTATCCTTCAGCTATAGAATGATGGCATAAGGCACATGAGAAAGGAAAATATTATATTAGTTTTTAGCCATTGCTTTATAAAAAATAAAAGATATTTTCTGTAACATAAGAAAAAGTAATCTATAGCTTAAAAACAGCCAGGTTGGCTAAGATTTTTAAAGGATAAATTATTTTACTGAAATCAACCTATACTTTGTTAACTACTTATAAAAGTGGTTTAAATATAGTCTGTTAAATATCAATGTAATGTTATTGATAAATAAAATATAATTATCCTCATGATACTGTGGGAAAGAGTATCACATTTTCAGTGAACCAAATTACTACAGAATTATTATTAATGTTGTAAACAAAGTCTATATCAAAACTTCGTATTTTATTTATACTACCATAAAGATTTTTATTTTATATATCACATACTATAGTTGTTCCCTGAGATAATAAAACAACCTTCACAAAGATGGTGCATAATTTACATCCTTTACCCACTTTTTTGATAGCAAGTCATGGAAAATATCATGTTATCAACATATATGAATATATAACACACCTAAAGTCACACACTTTTTTCACCTATAAAAGAAAAATAATATTCTGCTAAAGAACATAGTAATTATAGATTAAATAATAGAAAATTTTGACCTGGAGAATGATTCTGAGACTTGTTTAAGAAAGTTCTTGCTTTTTCTTCAAGGAGTCTGACCTCTTGGGATGTTGTACTTTCTTTAACCACTTCTCAACAACAATCTCATTCCTCTCTTTCAGCTTTATTCTAAGAAGAGAAATTTGGAGGAAGAAATCTTGAGTTCACCAATCTCCTCCAATGTTATGAAGGTCATGAAAATTAGAATCCAAGACTTAATGAGGGAAACTGGATATTATCTGGTCAAATTCATAAAGCCTGAAAATTTATCAATTCACAAAAATGTTTGTCAAATTGATTTGTCTTCCTAAAGTTTTAAAATATTTAGATTTAGTTTTTATTATGCTTGAGCCAGTGTATGTATACAATATTTCTCTTTTGCATTTATTGTATTAGAAATAATTTGATTTAAAATTCTATCAGTGAGTCAGGATTAGAATTATCACATGGGTTGGTCTAATTGCTGAACTAGATATATCCCTGTGAGTGGAATTAGTAGGAAGCTAGGCTTATAGAGAAAGAAAAAGGTAGGGTACAAGAGAAATTGATACTTGCTTTGCTGAAACTACTTACATACTTTTTTGAGGAAAATGGTACAATGAGAATAAAATCTGGAAAAATATTGAAATTGTTATATTTTTAGAATTGAGTATACCTTTCTAACAGAAATCGATGCATTTGATTGGCAGACAACAGAATTTTTTTACTTAGAAAATGAAGAGTAACTGAAATTTTTTTCCATAATGATTCAGTTTGTGTGGTAATTTTTTTAATATTGCAAAAATAGTATCATGACTATACTATAATCAAGGCCATACACATAAAAACTGAAAGAATAAGAAAAGAAATAGACTAGGAGGGTTAGAACAGCTACTTTATGTATACACAATTAAAATTAGAGTCTTTAGAAATAAATTTTTAATTTTCTACATTGCCTTATTCAAGTATGTCTTCAAACTCTACATAAAGGTAAATTTATTCTTACATAATTGAAGAGTTTCTGAACATGGGAAACACTTTCTGTGTTGTGTTTTGTAACATCTCTCTCAACAGTATCATAATTCAACCTTATCTAATATCACACAGATACACAGAATAGAAAAACATCATGAGATTTCTCCCATAGTATCACTGTATTTGTAATGTAAGTGATATCAATAATTACACTCACCATCATTACACCAATAGATTCAATATACAATTGCCTACCATTTGTAGACACTGACATCACCATAATGCTTATAACAGCATTCAAAATGTGTCATTATCTCCCTTTTAGAGATGAGAAAACAGAGGGTCCAAAAGACTAACTAGTTTGTTGGCACCCAAACAACTACTAAGTAGCTCCCTGTGCCTTTGTTTCAAAAATGAAAACATTATCTCCTTTCACACAGCCCTAGTCTTCTTTTGTTCTATGTTCATTAAAATATGCAAACCAGTAAAAATACATAAATCATCAAAAATACACTCAAAGGACCAGGATATTAAATAGTTTTTAAGTTAAATCCTCACTGGAATAAATGTATGTCTCTGCACAATAAGCTGCTGTGTCATTAACTTAATAATTTGCTGCATTTAAAACTCAGCTTACCATTTTTTTCTTTCTCCCTCCTCCTCTTGCTATTTTTCTCTCATGTGGCAAATATCAATATAACATTACAATCAGTTTGGAAAGGTAACTGAAAATCCTAGCACACTATATTCTTTATTTCCTGCAGGAAAGCATGCAGTGAAATGCAAACAGTATTTGTACTTCACATAATCAAATGATTGCTTTGCTCTATAGGCAGGAATTATGTAGCTATTGTGTCTGACAGTGGGCATGGGTATATAATCTTTGTGCAGTTACTTAACTATTTTTTTTTTTTTTTTTGAGACAGAATCTCACTCTGTCGCCCAGGCCCGATCTCGGCTCACTGCAACCTCCACCTCCCGGTTCAAGTCATTCTCCTGCCTCAGCCTCCCAAGTAGCTGGGACTATAGGCATATACCACCATGCCTGTATAATTTTTGCATTTTAGTAGAGATGGGGTTTCACCATGTTGGATGGGATGATCTCGATCTCTTGACCTCGTGATCCACCCGCCTTGGCCTCCCAAAGTGCTGGGATTACAGGCATGAGCCACCGTGCCCGACTCTTAATTTACATTTTGACATTTCTACTAAGAATTTTTTATATCAAAGACTGAATGCAAAAGGAAGTTCCATCTGGCTGAAGAGTTCTCAACTTTAAGAAAATTAGGATACGGAAAATCTACCAAGGTTAGGCCTGTTTCCATAGGCCTATAGTTTCTGCAGTTGCAACATAACAGGAGTGAATTAGCACGAATATTTAAGTGGACGGTTTTTGCTTCTGAATTAGTTCTATATCCATATACATATTTCTTTTATTTAATCTTGAATCCATTTGCTAATAGCACCCCTCTATAACTGCTATATTTCTAATTATCACAAAACATTATCCAGTTGTAGCAATTAATAGATATGTAATGACAAACTTTTGTGATGTAAAGCGAAACAATTTTTACAAATAAAATTATATTTTTAGAAAATTCATATATACTAAAATGTTTCCCTTTTGGTTTCATCAAAACAAATATTAAAAAACATATACCTACAAATTAAGTACACAGAATCCAAATTCATGTTTTTAAAGCTCATATTTCAAACGCAATATTTTTGCATAATTTAATTAGAAATATTGGAAACATACATTTGCATTTAAAGATGATTAATTTCTCATTAAAATAACAACACCTCAGTCCTCAAAGCTGTAATTTACTTTCCTCTTTCTCTCTTTCTCATTCTCTATCTCTTTATATATATGTGCATGTATGTATAGATAAAGAGATATGTCATGTTTATATTAAGCAATTTATCCACAGAACCAATAGTGTTATAAAAATAATTCAGAATCTACATGCATATCAAAACTTTACATTACAAATTACTTATTTGCCTTCTTGTAAAAATTGAGTCAAGTAATCACATCTTGTATTTTGATATAAATTTCTAAGTTAAAATATTTATTTGAGATGAGAAAAAAGTAACACTTCACCATTAATTTATGTTAATAACACATAAAGCCCATAAATCTTAAAATACAGATAATTTCAACATCAAATGTAGAAGTAATTGATAAATGTGAATATTTATTATACTCAACTCATGTAATTTCTAATTTGTATAAGCAGATACAATTTATTAGAAAATATTTCCCCTAGAAAAGGGACATAGACCTAAAAATGTTATATCATCTCACATTTCCTTAAGTTTATTTATTATAATTTAACATATGCTATGAAAATATTTCTTAGAAAAATGGTACATTTCATAATTCAAGGGTAATGATCAGCAAAATAAATGTAATTCAATCTCATAATAATATATTGACAAGAGTCATAACTACTAAATAGAGGAAACATGAGTAGCTTATGACACGTCAAATCATGTACAAGAAAACTGGGCTGTAATGGGATGTTGAGTTAAATATCAGAGAAATAACATACTTCTACTTTTCTCAATTAAAACAAGCTCAGTAGGCCAGGATGGTCTCGATCGCTTGACCTCGTGATCCGCCTGCCTTGGCCTCCCAAAGTGCACTCCAGCCTGGTGACAGAGTGAGACTCTCTCTAAACAACAAAAACAACAAAACAAAAAACAAAAACAACAACAACAAAAACACCAAGCACAGTAGGGGCAATCTTTACCCAAAAAACTCACCTATGGTCAGCTGTCCAGTTAACTGTCCCATGTGATTTCTTGCATTCACTGTTACATTCCTGTCAGACTGTAAGACCAGTGGACTATCCTGGGAAACATGTATAAAATAAATAAATCAAATAGAAAGCAGAAATATAGTCAAATTTACATAAAATTATACTGCATTTGTTTACATATTCTCAAACATTTAATTTGTTTGCTTTATATTAGACAGTTAATTTAATATCCCAATCATTGGTGGACAGTGTAAAAAACTGAGAGTCTCATAATAATTACTAGACAGCATATTTCATTTTTGTAAGTGGTACTATCAGATGCAAGCATTTCCAAGTCTACTGATTGTTGTACATCGAGGTGTAGTAACCCTTTTCCTCTTTCTCTCCCAGTGTCCCCTATGCCTGGCTGTGCAGATATTCCAGATGCCATCCCAAAGGCAAAAGTCCCTTTTTAAGTTTAAGTTGCAACTTTCAGATCTCAGCTTAAACGCCACCTTCTCAAAATTGGCTCATCTAATCAGAGTAACTACAGAGTCTTTCAATCCTCAGACTCCCACTCTCCATTTAGTTTGTTTAAAGCACTTATCACAAAGCAATTTAATTGTATGTGTCTATTTGGGATTTTTTATTTTTAACTTAATTTTGTCACAAAAGGAAAGATCCAGGAGCAGGAACCGCGACAGCCATGTCTACACAGTTATGTGACTATTACTTAGCATGCTGCTGAAGGAAAGAATTTTTATCTACTCAGTAGATAAAAAGTCTTCAGAGTAAAATTGATATTACAGTACCATATTATTCAATCTCATGGAAATCCTCTGTAAATCATACAAGAATTTTGCAAGGAAGTATATAGAACATAAGATTTTTGTAAATTCTGCTTTAGGACATATACCTCTGGTTACGTGTTGACTTCTATCAGTAATTTAGCATTTAACAGTGAAAATAGTTTATTGAAGGACAACAACACTGCCTTAACAGCTCACATACTAGGCTTTTGTCATACCTCCCTCAGACAAGTAACATCCAAATCCCTACATTCTCATTTTACTGATCTAAAACCTAAGTAGGGTGATCGTTTACAAATCTGTATTAACTTATTCAATAAATATTCATTGCATACTCACTATGTACAATATAATGTTCTAGAGTTGGGGACATTTCGGTGATCAAAATATAGAAAAATACTTGCTCCCTTGGTGCTTGCATTGGAAATACTGCGAAAGTCTCCATCAATATCATCCTCACCATCTAGGCAGTATGTCAAGTCTATGTCAATGTCAATTATCAAGTGCTTTCACACGTAAGCTATATTAAAACTCTCAATATTAGGATTTGGAATTTGTGATTTTATATACATATGTTTTATTTCTGCAGTTTTAAAAGAAAAAAGTCTAGTTTTCTTTTCCACAGGTGTAGCTATGCTGCAGACATTTATCTCCTAAGAAATCTAAAATATTTAAAATTAATTACATCATCCTAATGAAGTGATACGTCCAAATCCTGTTTAAGGAAGAGTTTGTGGACTAAAGATGGTTTGCAAACAGCTATCTTATACCCAATAAGAATAATGCTGTCTCTTGATAATGACATAAAGATGATGGTTCATATGTGAACACACACACACACACACACACACACACAGAATTCTATTCAATCTTGGCAAAATTCAACCTAAGTATGTTAAAAAGGAGCTTTGAATTAAATACAATTGAATATTTGAATGTAAGAAACAGGAGAAGTCTATGAAACATCTTGCAGTTCAAAAAATTGTGAAAAAGCTATAGGTCGAAATTATGTTCACTTTCTCTCAATATTTGCATGATATAGCATATATGAGTTTGGTTTAGAGTTTTAGAATATACGACACTATATGTTTTTGAGTTACTAGACATATTAAACAGAAGTTTCTGTGAACAGTAGAGGAAAACAGCATAAGCATTTGTATATATAATTTATAGACTATGTAAATATAAGGATTATTGCTTTATTAAACATGTTAAGATGGAAAAAATAGGTTGAGAAGGCAATGGATAGTTTACTTAATTTAAAAGAGAAATAGACTTGGTAGAATTGAAAGTTTAGGCCGGGCATGGTGGCTGACACCTGCAATCTCAGCACTTTGGGAGGCTGAGGCGGGAGGATCACCTGAGGCCAGGAGTTTGAGACCAGCCTGGCCAACATGGCAAAACTCCATCTCTACTAAAAATACAAAAAATTAGCTGGGCATGGTGGTGGGCACCTGTAATGCCAGCTACTCGGCAGGCTGAGCAGGAGAATTGCTTGAAGCTGGGAGGCAGAGGATGCAGTGAGCCCATATTGCACCCACTTCACTCCAGACTGGGTGACAGAGTGAAAGTCTTTCTCAAAAAAAAAAAAAAAAGAATTGAAAGTTTAAAAGTTTAATCATTCCACATCTTTGTCTGCAACATAGCAATCTCCTTTTACTCTAACCACAGAGATCTTATTGAAGCTCTGCCTCTAGCACTCTTCCCTTCTTGTCATATAATTCTCCTAATTCTTTTGGTCAGAATTAAATTTTTATATCTAGATTAAAATTTCACTGTGATAGCACCCATAAGTTTTTTACTTAGTAGAACCATAAACATACAGCTCTCAGAGGTAGTGAGTTATTCTCTATGCTGTGTTCCTATGAACATCAATATATTATTATGCTATACTTATTTATTATAATGTGATCAAGTGAGCTGAACCAAAACCAAGTATTCATGTTTGATAAATGAAATTTGATGCCTATAAGATCATCATTTCCATCCACAAATCACATAATCATTTCTGTATTTTATATCAGTACCATGCTATCTTTGTGGATTAGACCCATTGCTCATGCATTCGAGGTTTAACACATGACTTTTTGCACACTATCCACTCAGTACTAATTAAAACAAACATGCAATAAAAATACGCATAATGATGAAAAATCTTTCAGTCATTTAAGCGGAGATACAATCCTAAGCAATTCACAAATCTGATCTCAAATATATGTTTAGGTGAGAATCAGCACCAACATATCACGTCTTAACAAAAGTAAAGAAAGACACTTAAGAAATGTTTTCCCTAAATAAAGAATTAATTACTCCTTAAGTTCTATGTCTTCTTTCTTGTGTTTGTTTCTCCAAAGATCTCTATATGAGAAAATGAGAAAATAACTGATACTAATATTTTACTCCAGTCCACTGTCTGGTTTATATCCTTTATATTATACTCCTGTGTTCCAAAATTTTGAAAGCTAATATGTGGTTTAAGATATTTAAATAGACATAGTAGTACTCTCTAACAGTTTATTCTTGCTGAGAACATAAAGGAGAGAAATCTATTTTGGTGATATTTTTTCATGGAGTAGGAATCAGACATTTAAGTTTTGTAAAACTAAGAACGTAGTTAATATACAGCATGATATACTAGTATAAAATATAATATTTATATATAGCATATGATATTATAAATATATAGTATATAGCATATATAATATATAGCATCTATATAAAATAATAGGTATAATATATAGCATGATATACTAGCATAAATATCTTTTTTTTGGAAAAATAAAATCTTCATCTTCGAATGTAATTATTTTTCCTCCAAGCCAATAAATCCCCCATAAATAAGGGATCTCCTGGTTTTCTGGAGCTGACCTGGACTTGGCTCTAGCTCTAGAGGACATATCCGCCTTCTTACGTCACTCTGTAGACAAAGCAGATAGGTGATCCAGTGAGAAAGGCAGTGAGACTGTTAAGTAGGCCTGAGAGGTTCTGCTTACAATTCTATTACACAACATATTCTTCATGCCACGGGCATGGCTGCCATTTTCTAATGGTTAGAGAAAAATAATGAAATGTGTTCTTCTCATTTTAATATTTTTTGTGATAGGCTGTGCATGTGACCAATGGAAAAATGATCTTTTTCTTTTTATTTCTATTGCCTTCACTTTATTTATAACAAATATTTACTGAGTGCCTATAATATATTCAGCTTTCTGCTAACCACTGGGTACAAAAGAGAAAGAAAGGAGACAGACTTCTTTTCTGGAGTTCATAGTCTAGTAGCCAGACAGACAATAAACCAGATAATTAACAAACATAAAAACAGAGAATATTAACAGTAACAGACTGGTGTGATAGAGATTTCCCTAAAAAAGCATTAGTAATATTGTTGAGAAGATATGAGTGTTTTAGGTAAGGATTTAGCTTCCGATACTCATTCTCTCCAGTTTAACTATTACATTAAGTTGTAGTGAAATAGCAGTAGTACAAACAGCAACCAACATTTACTGGCCCTTAATCAGTGCCAGACACTGCTCTAACTACTTTATATGTATGAGATCATCTACTTATGAAGGTTACAATAAAACCATCTACGAAGAGTCAAGATAATAACATGATTGTAAGACAGACAGGGGACCCTGACTGTTTGAGCTCAAGCCCTGCAGCTGCCAAATGCTGACTTGGCAAGTCACTCCACATTTCTGTGTCACAGTTTCTTCATCTGTAAAATAGGGGTCATAGTACATAATTTATGGGCTTGTTATGAGGATTCAATGAGACAACACATGCAAAATGCACAGATCAGAGCCCACCCTCTGTTGACAGCAACGTCTGCTTTTATTATTTATTCCTCATTTTAACTACAGTATTTTACTACTAATAATACTGGATACCATCACTCCTGTTTCACAAATAAACTGTAGTGCAGAAAGATTAAGTCACTTGCTTCAAATGACAGAGCTAAAAAAGCTAACAAGCCATGTTGGAACTCCGAAATTTTGTTTCAAATATGCCCTGTCAACCACGAGGAAGTACGGTGTTTCTTCGGGCTCATCTAATTCTAGGCTTTCTGAACTGTCAAACCAATATAAAAAGTAAGAAACTGAATTGAACAAAATAGACTTTAAAATTTCTTTAAGCATTTTGGTCACTAAAAGAAACATCTTATACACACACACACACACACACACACACACACACATATAAAGCTTAAGATATGACCTTTACTTTCCTCTACTTTGCTGCTATAATCCAGGTTTTGGTAGCATGACCTTGTTCATTTTGTTTCATTTTGTTTCCTCAGATTCTAAACAAGGACGGTTTGTTATTAACCGTCATCTGCCTACACATTTTAGAAAGTATCGCCCATGCAAATCTCCCTACTTGGTATTCTGAAAGATCATTAGTGACCTATTTCATTCAGCGTAGATGATGTGAATTTGGTATGTTGTTACCTAAGTTTATATAGTTTAGAAGATAAATTTTCTTCTCAAGGATGGAAATACGGAATTTGCCAACAAATCTACATTATCCTCAGATCCTCTAATCTTCCTAAATATCCAATCAGCTGCTTCAGAAATACTGCTTGAATACATCTTTTCCTGTTTTTCCATGCCTACTACTATAATAGATTCAAAACCCACATCGCAATAACCACTTGATTTTTCATATCCAGTGTTATTTAAAAATACTTTTAAAACATATTGGCATACTAGAATGCAAACAAAACAAAACATTGATTGATTCCTCACTCTCAGCTTGAAACGAATGCATGTTCACAACGTGTAAGGCTCTTCACAATGTGACCCAGTTCTACTTTTCTATGTCTACTTCACCTCACTTCCGTCATTTAAGAGTAAACCAAATTTCCCATTTTTGTCAACTACATACCACTTCTATTTATTTTCACCTTCAGTTTCCCAGGCCAGAAATTCTTATCCATGTCTCTTTCTCAGGAAAAATTGTAGATATTTTTCCAGTCCAGGTCAAAGTCCTGTCCTCTGTGAAGCCTTCCTATTCCTCCAGAGTTAAGTCACCTCCCACCCTTCAGTTCCTCAGTCAGTGTTGATGTCTATCATAGTACTCGTTGTAGGCTTTTTGTCTTATTTTGTTTTAAACATTCATGTGATTTGTAACCTCTATTTAGCTGAACTGTCCTGAAAACATAGTACGCTGTCAATTCCTTTTGCTCATACGGACTTTTAAAAGTATAGTTTGTGTCACACTTGATACATAATTTATGTTCAATAAATGTATGTTGAGTGAATGAGCTGAAGTGAGCACGTTACAATATCCAGGCTACATGGGTTTATGTGGATTTGTGTTCAGATCACACAAAATTTAGGAAGCTATTACTCCCCTTCTTTCTTCCTTCTTCCTCCTCCTCCTCGTCCTTTTTTCTCCTCCTTCTCTTCCTCCTTCCTCCTCCTTCTCTTCCTTCTTCCTCTTCCTCATTCTTCTTCTTCTTCCCCAGAGCAAGATTGGTAAAAATTCATCTCAGTGAAACAAGCCATATCAAATTATTATTTAATGGTTACTCATCATCCCTGTGCCCAAGGCAGCTATGTCATTCCTTTCCTTAATATTTGACCCACTGAAGCTGCAAAACAAGTGTTTATTTTATTCTTTGAAATAAAAAGTAAAAATTATTTTAATACTTGAAATTCATTTCCTTCAGAATGCAAATTATCTAGTTATTGAAATTTTTCTTTTAAAGGAAGAAGTGATATTATGAAAATAAACATATCTAGAGCTGTTAATCTGACTTCCTCAAATTCTGCGTTCACATTTTAACTTGAATGTGAAGTAACGCAGGAGAGAGATACTGTCTATTTATCAATCAACTTTACACATTTCTACTCTAATACTTTCATTGAGAATTTCCAACTTTGGTTTACTCTCTGTTATAAATTATCTACTCATGGAAGCCACTGCTAGGAATCTCTTCTGAGAATCCTCTGCGACTTTTCATTGTCCTTCTGGCTTTTGTCCACCTCTTTAAAGCTATACAGTAATAAGAGTAGTCTCCTTGCTGAAGCCCTCTTTCTCCCAACTGATAATACTGATGAGATTGATGAATATGTATACAGAATGATGCTGCAGGGAGCAGTTTTACACATGACATTCCATTTACAGGGAATCTGGGATATTTTGCCACTTCCTCTATCAGTCTAAATGGTCCAACTCAACCTTTCTCCATGGAGGGGCTTAGGAAATAAATGCTTCTAGAATCATTCTCCTAAAAGCGAATAGTACTATCTCTACCTAATGTAACAAAGATCCAGATAAATACTGCTGCAGGTTTAGTCAGATGGCACAAAATTCCCCCAAACGCTGCTTCTTTTCCTCTCAATCAACATTTTCAGCAACTGTGAGATATCCTGCTCTTAGCACTTCTAGGTTGGGTTGTCACTTTTCCATTCCAGCTGCGTCTTCAGTTGTTCTTGAGGTTAACCTTGCCCTCACACCAGCCCCAGGTTTCCAACCCTATCCACTCTGAGTGCTACTGTCTGTCCAGCCAGTATGTTCACTATGGGAGCATGGGTGAGCTGTACCCCAACTCATGTGGTCAAAGAGACTGTGTGTCGACTAAGTAGAATGTAGACATTGTGTCTTATTTTGGTTAGCAGAAAGAAATGTAGAGCACATGTGAAAATCTACTTTATATAGAAGAGTAGACAATCTACAGATTTAAAGCAAACGACTAAGGCAAAGCAGTGATTTTCTATCACTGGATGAATGGTTTAGCCAATTCGTATGCCCAAAGAAATCAAATTTTAATGGAATTAATTATTTTAAATCACTTATTTATACGGATCAAGGAAATAATTAAGTTTTCTAGAATGGAACTACCCAGTGGTGAGTTGGTAGATTTTTCAAACCAAACACTGTACGAAGATTTTTTCCTACTTCTCTTTTAATAAAATGCTAGTTCATTTCTGTAGTATTGCACTCTTATGGCTTGGAAAAAAAACAAGTCATGAGTTATGTAAAAGGTCTGTGAAACTTTTGAAACTATTAGCTACCATGATCTTAATTTAGTAACTACCTATCGTGATGATGGTGATGATGATGCTAATGATGATAATGTGTGTATGTAGAGAGTATCCCAGATGTGTATTTGTATATGATACATAGTTCATGTTATATGAGTATCATGAATAATGAAAACTAGAAAGTAAGCAGGGAACTAAGCCTCTATTAAACTGGTTTTCTTTTATCTTGGTGGGAATTGGTACTGTAAAAAGAATAAGAAGCCTCTATATTCTAAAATTTTTAAATGACATCACATTTAAATAAGAAATTCACCTTTCTCAAATAAGTTGGACATGTTTTCCAATAAAACTCTAACTTCAAGGAGGATAAAGAAAGCTTAAGAGAAAAAAATGCCTTTAACATTATTTTCCACAGATACATTTTCATTTACCATAATTAAACATTTGTACTTGCTGAAAAAAAAAAATCTTTTTTTTTTTTCTCCTAAAATCTGCTTGGATTATGAAGGGTTTCAAATATCTGAAAACATTAGGGCCACATATTTACTTGACTGTATGTGGATTTATGCTGTAACTTAATTTCAGCAGAAATTAAGTAGAAACAGATGAGAAATTTCAGTAGAAACAGATGAGAAAACCAGAGATATAATAATTATGACAAATATGTTCCTATAATTACAAATAATAATGGAATTACAAAATATAAGCAATTGGTTATAAACTCAAGTAAGTACAACATGTTTATACTACCTGTGACGGTTAGTTTTTGTGTCAATTAGACTGGACATGGGTGTCCAAATATTTGGTGAAACATTATTTTGAGTATGTCTGTGAGAATATTTCTCAATGAGATGAACATTGGAATCAGTAGTCCCATTCAGGCAGATTTTTTTTCCTCCCCAGGGTAGCTGGACCTAAATAGAACAAAAAGGTAGAATAAGAGAGAATTCACTCTCTCTGCCTGACTGTCTTCAAGCTGGGACATGAGTCTTCTGCTGCTTTTGGATTCAGATCAGGACTGGAACTTACACTTTGATTTTCAGGTCTTCATGTTTGGTTGAGCACGATATCATAGGCTTTCCTGGGTCTCCAACTGGCTAACTACAGATCCTGGGGTTTCTCATCCTCCCTAACTGCTTGAGTCAATTCTTTACAATAGATCTCTTTATGTATTGGTCTGTTTCTCTAGAGAACCCAGACTAATACAGCACCCATATTATTTACTAAAGGAACATGGTAAACACATGTATGAATGCTAAGCAACAAGGAGATGACCTTGCAAGTAACAATTACTGTGCTTGTATGAGACACTATCTATGATTTCGTATGCTTTGAAGCATTTTGTTAATTGTGGTTATACCTTAGCTATACCTGATAAGGCAATACTGCAGGAAAAAAATACTAAAGATAATCTCTCTTTCAATGTCTATAGTCATTAGTTTGAAGATCTCTAGCAATTCTTATCCTTTTCTTCCTCAATTAAATAAATCGGGGGTGGGGGGAATATTCCTGAGATTACTTTTTCAAATGACTGGTGTAATTTCAAACTTCTGGTATTTTTCTACATTAATGTAAGATAAGCCAAGTCTCTTAGCCTCCTTACAGGAAACTCTACTGATGGCAAGATTTTGAGCCAGAAGCAACATAAATATGTCTAGTTATATCGAAAGAGTAAGTATATCATGTATGGTGGGCAAACATTCAGAATATGTCAGACCAAATAGCACATGACATGACTAAGAAGATTTCTCCAACCCGATGCTTACAAATCAATAATGTGCATACAAATCATCTGAAGATCTTTCTAAATGAAGACCTGCATTGAAACCTAAGATTCTGTGTTTCAAACGAGCTTCCAGGTCATGCCAACAAAGCTGGTCTGCAAATCACTCCTTGAGTAGAATGACTCTAATAGCCCAGCTGAGGTGCAGGACTAGAGATGGACTTCCAAAAAGCTCCCAGTCAGAATCTTTTAGATCTGGAGTGTGGCCCCAAATCATAGATCAATGAGAAAATTGCAACTGTTGCAAAGAAATAATTTTGAACTATTTCCCAGCCTGTGTCAAACCTACAAATCTATAAATTAGAATGTTTGCCCTCTATATCCCAATTTCCATGGAAAAGACTGCTCACAAAAATGTGTCAACTATTTTTTAAAGCAATATTGCAGTTAAGCTATATTGTCTAATCATTTTTATATGCAGTCATAATCATAGTACCATGTTATAATCAGCGGAATGTGGGCAGAAGTAATACAGGACATTTGTAAGCCTGGACTATAAAAACCTGCAGTGTGCTAGCCTCTCCATCTGAGGCCCTAGAGCAATATGGAATCACATAATGGAAAGAATATGGGTCTCCATATATCTGCATGGGTCAGAGCCACCAGTCCTACAAATACCACTGGATTGTGGAGTGAGAGATAAATAATTTTGTATTTGAGTTAACCCTTGAGATGCCAGAGTGGTTTGTTATTGAAGTTGGCCTGACCTGATAGAACAGCCCTTGCTCTCCTCTATAGGGACTTACACGTCCCAGTGTTCCTTTGCACCCAAGGCTCCTGCCTCGTAGCGCCCTGAAAAGTCATCTTCCCTGTCTTAAGTCAGCTCCATACCCCCATCCTTTAATCATGTTGACTTTTCTTATAACTCTGATATACCGCCAGATAATTATTAAGCTAGAGATGTATATGTTAAATGACATACTCAGGCTGGGCGTGGTGGCTTAAGTCTGTAATCCCAGCACTTTGGGAGGCTGAGGTGGAGGAATCACCTGAGGTCAGGAGTTCAAGACCAGCCTGGCCAACATGGCGAAATCCCCTCTCTACTTAAAGCACAGAAATTAGTCAGGTTCATGGCACATGCCTTTAATCCCAGAAGCTCAGGAGGCCAAGGCAAGAGAATTGCTTGAACCCAGGAGGCGGAGGTTGCAGTGAGCAGAGAGTGCCACTGCACTCCAGCCTGGGTGACAGAGCGAGACTCTATCTCAAAAAAAAAAAAAAAAAAAAAGAAAAAGAAAAAGAAAGCAAAAACAAACAAACAAACAAACAAACAAAAGACATACTCAAAGGCAGTGATATCTAACATCATGTTTTTTTCTCAGGGATAATTAATCAAAACGGCTTCATTTAGAGCATGTACTGGCCAACTTTTATTTTCAAGAGACAGTAAATCAGATAGTAAATATATTATGCTTTGTGGGCTATGCAGTTTCTGTCAAAACCATTAAACTCTGCTGTTGTAAGTCAAAAGGAGCCACAAACAAGAACTGAACAGGCATGTCTGTATTATACCAAAATATTATATTTTAATAAGAGACAGTCTGCTGCAAGCCATAGTTCGCCGATTTCTGATCTTGAAATTGAATCTCCAGTGAATTTTGGAAACCAAACTTCTAGCAACTAAACCCACAACATTTTCAAAACAATTCTACTATTATATAAAAACATTGTTTTAACAATTTTTAAATAAATAATGCATAGTATTAGACTTACATTCATTTTATATAAGAAATCATAAAAAAGAAAAAAAATCATTATGTTAAATGTGGGTATAAATTTAACTTTGTAAAACGTGGCCTGGGATACTTTGTAATTATAGAATCTAATGTTTTTTTTTTGTTTTTTTTTTTTTTTTTTGAGACATAGTCTCTCCGTCTGTCACCAGGCTGGAGTGCAATGGCGTGATTTTGGCTCATTGCAAACTCCATCTCCCGGGTTCAAGTGATTCTCCTGCCTCAGCCTCCCGAGTGGCTGGGATTACAGGTGCTCACCACCACTCCCACCTAATTTTTGTACTTTTAGTAGAGATGGGGTTTTGCAATGTTGACCAAGCTGGTCTCGAACTCCTAACCTCAAGTCATCCGTCCACCTCAACCTCCCAAAGTGTTGGGATTACAGGCATGAGCCATTGTGTCCGGCCTGATTCATGTCTTTTATTAAATTTGGAAAACTTCTCATCTGTTAGTTCTTTAATAGGGCCTCTTCTTCATTCTTTACAGTTTCCCCATATGGAATTCACATTAGATATGTGTTATATATATCTTCCTTCACTCTGCCTTTCATGTCTGTTTAATGCTCTCTCATTTCTCCCATCTCCCTATCTCTCTATGATGCATGCTGGCTTATGGTTTCATATCTTGTGCTAGCAGTTCTTAGCTATGTTAGCCAGCTCTTATTCATTAAAATATTAATTTATGAATGTATTTTTGTCATGTATTTTTTTCATATCAGACTTGTCAGATATATAGTTTTTACTGTTATTGGGTTTTGCTATGTTTATTCCATTGTTCATTTCTGAAGCATTGATATATACATAATGTATATATAATTTTAATATTCTGTATTTGAAAATTTCAATCACTGAATTGAAAAATCTAAACGTGTGAATAATTGTTTCTGTTAAATTTCACTCGAGGTAGCCCATTTTCTGATTGTCTTTTTGTCTATTTGTTGGGATCATAATTAAAAAATGGGAGAAGTCTAAGGAACCAGGATTAAGGAAGTATTATTCTAGACAAAGTTTGTATTGCACCTGCTAAGCACTACAGGTGAGCACAAACATGGAGATAATATAAAGTCAAGGGGGCAGGACAAAATTTTCAAGAGGCTCAAGGATACGGTACTTGTAACTGCAATGGCCTGATGTTCCTTTTCCTGTTGATCCAGCCATTAGTCCCCAGAGCTTCAGGTTTCAGGTATTGCCAGTTGTCTCTAAGGGAAATTCTCATTTCAGCTTTCATTTTCTACTATTTTTTCAACTCCCTGCTTTTCAAATTTATTTCACCATGCTGGCTTTTCATTATCTTTTGCAAATTTAGAAATTCAATGAAAATACATCCTTTTGTAACTTAAGGCATAGCTAGGTTGCCTGTGGGATTTTATTTCAGAACATACAGCCTGAGAATTTACTAGATGCAACGTTCTCATTAGGCATCTTTTTGCATAACCAATGAACTCATTATTCATGAAAAGTAAATAAAAGAAGGCTAGAGTATGGTGGTAAGCGTTAAGAAGTAAATATAGAATAAACTAGGCTGTCATTAAGAATAAAATAGTAGGTAACTTGAAATTAGAGAACAAGATAGTACTTAGAAACATATATTATCATATGCTTCTAAAAAATAAGTGTAAGTTGTGTGTGTGTGTGTGTATCAGTCAGGAAGAAGTGTTTGCAAATTTAATTTTTGTTTATGAATTGCCAGATCTTACATGGACTCATAAGCAACTAATATATTACTATAAGATAAAAGCATAGGGTTTACTTGTACTATTTGTACTAGCTTCATTCAGAAAAAGAGATTTCAATTACACTTCCTACAAAGACCAGTTGATATGTATATGAAACAAGTAATCTTCATGCCTCAAAGCTGATCCATTCTTTTTTTTTTTTTGACTTAACAGAAGTAACTTTTTCTTCAAATCAGAAAGAATATTATATCTGTATCTATATATCTGTCTTTGTATAGAGATACAGTTCATTGGTTATGTAAAAAGGTATCTAATGAGAACTCTAGTAAATTTGCAGACTCTGTGTTCTAAAATAAAATCACACATGTAACTGAGCGATGCCTTATTTATATATGTAATATAAATATGATAAATAGTTTATTCTTGCTTTACAGAACAAGCTATCTATATTAAAAATGTAGAAACAACTAGAAATTTCCGCATCTAATAAACATTAGCAAATATTGATACAAATAGTTTTTTCTCTCCAAGTGTGAACCCTCTCTTAGTGGAAAAATATTCATAGGACTTTTAAAAATCTTTTTTACATGCAAAAAATTAGTTTTTCTTACTTGTTCTGTTTTTCATGAGACATTTAAAAATGATGCAATCTGAAGAGCAAACATAAAGAAGGAAAAACATATTTATGCTTGTATTAAAACAGTACTTCTTCCAAAAAGATATTAAATATGTTACAACCTTAAACACAGTCTTAAATTGGGCACTAAAATCTATCAACAGAACTAAAGACTTTTTAAACTATGAGAAATAAATGTGTCTAAGCACTTATCTTGTTGCTTGTAATCAGCTTGTTCCTAGAGTTGAACCCTGGATTTTATTTTGAGTTTACTGGCAGTTAAGGCAGAATAAAAATGTTATATTATAAAATTTTCATTGCCTGATAAAAACAAGCAAAGAAATTTATACGGAAAAATGTTTTCCCACAGGACTAGCATTTGATATTCGCTCTCTGAGAAGCTTAAATATGTTCATTTAAAGCATTTGCTTATAATTTGGGCAAAAAAAACGGTGTCCTGCACTGTTGGCACTGAGGCCTGCCTCACCTAACGGTACTGGGGACCAGGTGTAGATAAAGCATTAGGGACATAGTGAGATGTTTTCTTAGGTCAAAAATAAGTAAAGCAGTAAATGAAATGAATGAATAGTGTTAAAAAAAAGATTTTAAAAATTGAATCCAGCTTTTAGTGTCATATTCCTCTAAATTTTGTTTCATCTCCCATTATTTGTATATGAAAACATTAATTTGATACCTATGAATGATTTACATTAAGAACATTGACAAGATAAAAATATTTTAAATGTCATCCTTTCCACTAAACATATTTAAAAGTGAAATGAATATGCATACTTACCATTTTAGAATGTGAAAGACATAATGTCGTCTTTTTTTTTCTGGAGAAGGAATTTGTAATGTGTGAGATTCATTATTCTAAATGTGAGTGATCAGTTTACTAAAGTTATAGAAAGTGTAGGGAACCAATCTGTATTCATTTATATTCACATTCTGCACTGTACAATTCTTCACAATTAAGTGACTATGAATTTGCACAAAGTTCAGAATAACTTCCTGATCCACAGAGTGAAGTACTGAACTAGATTCAGAAAAATCATGCACTGCTTTTTTATTATTTCTCCATTTTGGCTGGTTTTGCTCTTTCTTTCAATGGGCAAGGAGGTGGGTGTGTGTCCTCTATGTATCTCACTACTAATCCCAGATAATTCTCTCTCTTGTCTACCTCCTCCTTAACCTTTAAAGTTCACTTCATGACACTACACAAGTCACTACACTTATCAGCCCTCATTCCTGGAGGATTTCTTCTTTTGGTTCACCCACTGCCATACTGCCAGGAATCATTGCAGTCATAATTGCTGGTAATTTCAGTTACCACATAGATAATTTCTTGATACTTTGAACTCTTAGGTCATTGATCTATCCTCCTATGATCTTGTCACATCCACTTCATTAGCCTCTCTCCTGCTCATTCAAAGATTTTTTCATGATTAATAACTGCATCTCTTCCATTATCTCCATTGTAAGCCCAACACAACATACTTGTCCTTTTAGCTTACTCCTTCTAATGCCCAACACCAACATTTAAAAAAATTGCTTGTGAATTGACGTAAAAGTAAAATTAAAATCTGTATTCAATGATAAAAAGATAATTACATTACAAATTTGTTTTATCATCACTAAAAAGACAAAATACAAATTTATCAAAGATAATTACAATTAAAAATTTTAAAAATATAATAAAAACATAAATCATCCAAAAATATTCTTGTAATGAATTAGATTATTTTTCTCTAATTAATTCACTGTCTTTGGATGAATGTAACTTATTAATGAATGAAAGAGGTTCAACATTAGATACATGCTACCTTTGCTGTATAATGTGTGCAATGAGAAACATATTCATATAAATAAGTAGAAATAAAGAGATTTGGCATAAAAATGTCACTTAATTGAACAGATTTTGAGGTACTTCCATCAAAAATCCCATCACACTGATTTATCATCATTATATTTGACAATAGCCCAATTAGATACAACTTTCAATTTTGCAGTAATGAGCTAATCAGAAACCAACAAAACTGCCAACTATTTTATTATCTATTCATTAAATATATTACATCTCTCACTTTGGGGGGAACATGCCTAAAAAATTTTTAGTAAAACTACGTGATTGCTTGATATACCTCTTATTTTCTCTTGAAGACATACTTTGTTTAACAGATATACTTTAGGAAAAGCTGGGATACTTGACAGATGGCAGAAGCATATGATATATAAAATGCTTTCGTTCTTTCATATGCTTCATCCATATTTTTACCATAACCTTGGAGCCCAGGATTTACTTTATTAAATTCATTAAAAAGTCTTCCATATAGCAATCCTAAGAAAGATGTAAGAGAGGTGCATATATGAGACATAGATTTTTGCCAAATAATCATTGACTGTATATGCTTCTTAATTATGTCTCTCCCTCAGAAAAAGTGCACTTTAACACTGGCCAGGGGGTGAAAAATGGAAGATCCCTAAATGGAACTTGTTAGCACTCTGATGTATCATTCTACAAGATACCTAAATATAAAAATTTCAGCTCCTTCAGAAAAACTTGCTTCATGCTTAATATTAAATCCCTCATATGCATATATGATATATTAATCTTACTATGAGTTTTTGATGTTCAGTTGGAATTACTCTCTCTCTCTCTTTCTCCTCCCTGAAGGTTTTAACCCATAAGACAATGTATTTTGAATATAAAAATCTATGATTTTACATTAGAAAGACGTAGTTTACCATAACCAATATTTCTAAAATGCTCCATCCAATGAGCATCTCTAAGTTTTTACAGTACCCAGTGTATCTTACAATCTGTTTGTCTCATTTCTCAATTACATGAATCTATCCACTATACAAAATCTGAATTATCAACTTTGTGGGTTCACAGAAGCTATATCATCAAACTGTCTGATATTTACTCTGAATATAATTTCAGCTAAATTAAATACTTACAGAAGATTGTTTAAATGATATATTTCTCTGGCCAATACGGCCAGAACATTCTCATTATTTTTAGGGTGACAGAATATTAAGCTAGATTGAACAGGTTTCTGGCCAGGCGTGGTGCCTCATGCCTGTAAGTCTAGCACTAGGAGGCCAATGTGGACTGATTGCTTTAACCCACGACATTGAGACCCACCTGGGCAATATGGCAAAAACTCATCTCTACAAAAAACAAAAATTAGCTAGGTGTAGTAGAGTACACAACTCTAGTCTCACCTACTTGGGAGGCTGAGGTGGGAGTATCACTTGCTCCCAGGAGGTTGAGGCTGCGGTAAACCATTATTGTGCCACTCACTCCACTCACTCCAGCCTGGGCAACGGAGTGAGACCCTGTCTCCAGACAAAAAAAAAAAAAAAAAAAAAAAAAAAAGAAAAAAGAAAGAAAGAAAACAAAAACCAAACAAAACCTAAACTGGTTTCCTCTTTTTACTCTAAAACTGTTTTTGCAGCATTTTCTGTTGTTTTCCTCCATGATCTCCTTAGGAAGTTCTACATAACACATTTCTGTGGCAATATGTGTTAAGAGCTTTGTTTCTTTTAATTACTGACTATATTCTTGTATTTTTGAAACTGGAAAGATGTAGATATAGAGACATATCTATCTACCAACTCAAGATCAATAAATGAACAATTTGCTGCAGTGTCTTGAAGCAAATGAAATGGCAGAAGAATTTGGTTGTTTGTTGAATAAAAACCTTGCGTGACATTTTGATTGAAATTGGACTTTTAATTACAACCACCAAAGTAGTGAGGTTGTGTTATTCAAAAGAAGTGCCATTAATGATGAGGTCACTTTATATTTTGGAAGTATTATATTAAATTCTAAAAGAGAATATAGATACTAAATAATCATTTGTACATCTAAATATACACAAAATTCTGTTTTCCCCCATGTATGAAGATTATAATGAAAACAGACGAAAAGTAGGTCTGTCCTTGTGAGTTTCTCAGGATGTTAAAGTTACACCATTAATCATTAAGGTGACAGATTTCATTTAAAGAGGGCAATGTACTAGTCCTCTACACTCTGCAAACACATGCCCTGTACTTCCCTGATCTCCTGGGAATCCTCTGACCTACTGGAGGATTCATGGAACGAAGTCAAAATCACACTGAAAAAGATAGGTCAAAACTCTGGACTAACTGTAGAAATTCACCTGACATTCTGAAAGATCCAAAGTTCCTCATTAGGTTAACAGACAGGATATGAAGAAATATAATAGAAGATTTGCTACTTTTCAAAAATATGTTGATATTATATTAAGTAAAATATATTCAAAATTTATCTAAATACTGTGATATTGATCTCTTATGAAATACATTCAAAAGAACACAAATTAATATACAAATTTTACTGGATTAACGTGATGGTCTTGTGATTCGTTTACCTGCAAGCAGGGAAAACCCATATTAAACTGCAGTTTGTATATCTTAAAGTGTTTTAGATAAGCTTTAGATGACCTTCAAGTGTGAGGATTACATGCAGCATAATAGAAATAAATGATAAATAGGTCAGTTTATAGAAACTATTCAAGAACATGCCCTTGACTTCTTCATGCTGGCAACTCACTTCCAAAAATCATTACACATTATAAATTATGTAGCATACATGCAAAGGCAGACAGCAGATTTTTAACCTTAGAAAACATTCAATAAGAAGCTTAACCATCAACATGTCATATATTTAGCTGTGTCTTCCTGTTTGATTTCAAAACGTGCTAAAAACCTGCCCTCTATACTTTAGTTTTTTATATTATGAAAAAAAAAAGACATTTAGCCTTGTGTAACCTCCTGCATATGGATTTGAAATACTGTATTTTATAAGGCAAATGTAATTTTCAATTTGTTATGAAGTTTTCCAATTATACCATAGATAAAATACCTAGTGTGTTTATCAAAAAGACACATGAATAGAATTCGACCCACAAAAATGTTTTAAAAAGCAGCAAGTTATTTTACTTTAGAAAACAAAAACACATATTTGCAATATAAAATTTCACTTAAATTCTCAAACCACTGGATATCTTGCCCAAGTAAAATGACTTTCTTTCCCTTGCCTCTTTTGCTAATGTATAGACATCTGAACTAGTACTCAAAACTTTTCTATATATATTTCTTTAAATATCATTTCATTTAAATATTTTTTTAAGGAAAATAAGTATTTTGACACTTTATATTCTTGTTAAAGAATGACTTTAGTGTGGCCGGACGCGGTGGCTCACATGCTGGGATTACAGGCTGGGACGCTGTAATCCCAGCACTTTGGAAGGCCGAGGCTGTTGAATCATGACGTCAGGAGATCAAGACCATCCTGGCTAACAGGGTGAAACCCCGTTTCTACTAAAAATACAAAAAAATAATTAGCCGGGCATGGTGGCAGGCACCTGTAGTCCCAGCTACTGGCGAGGCTGAGGCAGGAGAATGGCGTATGGCATAAACCTGGGAGGGGGAGCCTGCAGTGAGCTGAGATTGCGCCACTGCATTCCAGCCTGGGTGACAGAGAGAGACTCGGTCTCAAAAAAAAAAAAAAAAAAAAAAAAAGAATGACCTTAGTGTAAATATTTCTCTGCAGGTAGAGGTCATATATATCACCTGAAGCTCTACGATGAGTTCACTCCCTTAGAAAATTTTACTGAACATAATATTTTATCAACCTCTGTAAGAACAATGCAAAACCAGTCTGTTCATTTGGATCAATGCCAAGTATAAGTTATCTGAGCTAACTAGATGTTTATAGTTATTCTTAAATTTACTTGTCTATAAATTGACCAAAGTGTAATGTTCATACCAACCAAGCAATGTAACGCTGAACAAAAGAATGATCGAACCATTCTCACGCTGAGGATTCACTTTAGGATGGAGTGACAGACTCCATAAATGCTCAATGAGTTATTCCGTTTCATGAGGGTATGGACTAACCCTTTAGGATATAGAAAGAATATATTACAAACCAACTGGGCATTTGAAGACGGTCAGAGGCTCTAAATTCCAGAAGCAAAACAAAAGTAGAGTAAAGGTTTTTTGAACTTTCAAGGTAAAATTATTCCTTAAAGATCTGCTTTTATTCACACATGTTGAAAGATAATTGATTAAATTAATTTGACCAACTCCTACTCTAAGCAATTGATGTGCAACAAAATAGGCACTACTCAGAGGATAGAAAGTAGTTTTTGAGAGAATTAAATCTGTGACCCATTACTCCTTGCATGATCACATGAGTATCAATTAGCAAATGACTACATTTACTGATATCCATTAAGGTGACTTTGTTTAGAATGAACTTCACTTCTCCAGATAAAACCATTAGCAATTTAAAAACATGTATATTAACAGGCTAAAATGCCAGGACCTTACTGATAAGGTCGAGTGTTGCAAAAGTGATAGACGTTTTAATACATAAACTATTCTTTGCTTCACCATCATTTCAGTTGCCCTACATTGTTTAAATAGTTCTGTACAATAGTACTTTCTGTCATAATGTGAACGTTTATATTATCTAATGCAGTATACACTGGCCATAGAGATTTCCTGAGTATAGGAATGAATATATAATTTTAGATTTTTACTTAAGTTTAATTAATTTAAGGTTGAATACCCACATTTGATAATTAGTCACAGTATTTCAAAGCACAGGAGTAATTAGAGCAATTCAGTTCTGCAAAAGTATCCTATAAAAAATTATTCTAATTTCCATATTTAATTTTAAAAGGATATATATATATAATCTACATTATAGCACTCAAAATATTTTCTTATATTTAGTCTTTTTTATTGCAGTCAAGCTTTAAAACTTCAAGAACCTTGAATAAATACAAAAATCATGTACCATCATCAAAGATGTATCATGATATATGAGGATAAAAACTAGACTTAAAAAAATAATGATGCAAATCCCAGTCAAAAAAAAAAGTTTCAAATAATACTTCAAGAAAAAAATAAAGCACGGAGCTTCCTGAATTAGAAAAAGTAAAATGTGAGAAGTATAAATCCTATATATTTAAGCACTCACTGCATCACAATAAGTAAACAAAACCAAAATTAAGAAATCCCTTATCAACTTCATTGATATGAACACTTTCCTGCATTCATATTTTGTACAGAAACATCTCTTCTCTTAAATTTTAAACTACGCATTTCCTGAACAATAAGATTTCTTTTGAAATTGTTTCACGAAATTTTTCTCCATTAGTTTTTGTTTCCACTGTTTTGTGTTTAATGGAAGTTAAGGTATTAAACATTACACACTAAAAATAAAGCAATTTTAAACTTTTCTTCAACCAATTGTAAAGTGTAAATAAAAGTATAGTAGTTTATGAGAGGTTAAAAATAAAGCAGGACACAATAATATGTTTTGTCTATGAAAAGATTTAAAAATCAGAAAAGGCCGGGCACAGTGACTCACACCTGTAATCCCAGCACTTTGGGAGACTGATGCAGGTGGATCACTTGAGGCCAGGAGTTCGAAACCAGCCTGGCCAACATGATAAAACTCCATCTCTACTAAAAATACAAAAATTAGCCAGACGTGGAGGCATGCGCCTGAAATCCCAGCTACTCAGGAGGCTGAGGTAGGACAATCACTTGAACCCAGGAGGCGGAGGTTGCAGTGAGCTATGATCATGCCACTGCACTCCAGCCTGAATCAGAAAGTGAGATTCTGTCTCAAAAAATATGCATACAACTAAACAAAATAAATGAATAAATAAATAAATAAAAATCCGCAAAGAAGAGGCAGAGTAAGATGGCCAAATAAGATCCTCCAGCAATCATCTCCCCATAGAAACATCAAATTTAGCAACTATCCAAGCACCAAGGCACCCTTACAAGAGCTTAGAAAAACAAGTGAGAGGTCAAAGTACCTGATTTTAGCATAAAAACAAGAAAAGATGCATTGAAGAGAATTGGAAGGACAGAGTCACATTGCCATCTTCACCCCTCCCCCAACTCCAAGAAGCACAACTCAGAAAGAGACAAAACTCTCAGGAAGCGAGAGGGAAGCAAGTGCGGGACTCTGACGTGGAGCCCAGTGCCAGGCCTACCAGGGTGAAACCCAGGATGAAGTCAGTATTGGGCAGAATCCCACAGACTTTGGCTCCAGGCCAGGGCCACAGACACACAGAGCCACCTGGATTTGCCTCAGCTCTAAAAGGCAACCTACAGCCCCAGCAGTATGGTCTCATGTTCCAGCCAGCACTACCCAGTGGTTTACAGCAGCCTCAGACCACGGGCCAACCTCAGTGACAAGGAGGCCATAGCTGCCCTTGTCCCAGTGACCACGGACTTCAAATATGACCCAGGATTACGGTGCATGGTAACTATGAGAATGGTTACTTAATCCATCCGTCAATCTTAGGCAGCACAACATGGAGCGGGATGCTGTGTGCCTAAGGAAAGGAGAAGGAGGTTGACAGAAAACATCGCTTTGGAGACCAGCATAGGGTCTTTCACAATGGGACAGAGTAGAGCGGAGCTCTGCGGTACCTGATTCTAGGCTGGTTACTATGGATGGAACATCTGGATCTGCCCGAGTCTCAGACAGAAATCCACGGACCGGACTGTCAGATTTCCCTTTTTAGGTCCTTCCTTAGGGAACAAAATACCCACAGTGGACACGTGGCAAACCTCAGCTTACGCTGCCATCTAGTGCTGAACATGAGGCAACACAACAACTGCAGACTATTAACAAAAATGGGCTTAGAGAATTACCTGGTGATGATACAGAGGCAGTGACCACCAGCCGAGAGAAAATAATCAGCCTGTTAGAATCCCGTGAAGAATAGGCACTAAAAAGCCAGATGGCAAAGACTAGAATAAATTCCTAATTTTCCAATATGCAGGTGTCATTGCATATCCACAAGCATCAATAATATTTAGGATAACATGATCTCACCAAACAGAGGAAATAAGGCAACAAAGATCAACCCTAAAGTGATGGAGATTTGTGATCGATCAGATATTTCAAAATAGCTTTTAACCCCTTTTCCCATTTGTCCTGAGAATACTAGCCAGTGGCACTTATGGTGGCAGCGTTTACCCTGAGATAACTTTGCCGAGAAATATATTGCTTTTATTATTATTTTTACATCGCTCTAGTATACTGACTTTGGAGACAAAAGAAATCATTTTCTTTATAGCATTCTGTTTTTAGTAGTGGTATTTCCATTTACAAAATATAGAAATTCTTGATCACTGAAAATGTCAAATCCTAGAAAACGTAGCATTTCTTTGTGTGATGCTAACATCAGTCTCTAATATTTCTTAGCCAAAGATTTATTTGATGAATCTGTTTTTTCAAAACAATTTGGATGTTAGCTCTGTTTGGAAATAGCTACAATAAAAGATTTAACGTTTTATTTTCACACTGCAAATCAGTAAGATTTGCTTTAACCTCAAAGAACGTGTTCACATAAAAGTAAATGAGCACTGGCTGCAAATCGCACCCTGTGTTTCCCTAAACAGTAAAAAGGTTAAGTCAACCTGGCTCAAGAAGATGCAGAGAGACGATTCAGCAATTTATCCAAAAAACAAAAAACAAACAAACAAACAAAAAACTTAACAGAGAGATTGAAATAAATTAAAAAAAAAAATCACACAGAAATCCTGGACTTGAAAATTACAATAAGCCAAATGAAAAATTCGGTAAAGGGGATCAACAGCAGAACTGATCAAGCAGAAGAAAGAATTAGTGAAGTCAAGGAGAGGCTATTTGAAAATACACAATCAGAAGAGAAAAAAAGAATGAAAAGGAACAAAGAAAGTCTAGAGGAACTATGGGAGAACATCAAAAGAGCAACTGTTTAAGTTATTAGTGTTCAAGAGGCTCTTAAGAATGCAAAGGGGTAGACGACATATTCAAAGAAACAATAACAGAAAACTCCCCAAACCTAAGGAAACATATGATTACTCATGGACATAAAGATCAAAGATGACCAACCAGACTCAACCCAAATAAATCTGTCTTAAGAGATATCATAGTCAAACTCTCAAAGTCTGGAATATTACCAGTTCACATAAATTAAACCAAAATTTAATGATCCATTACTATGGGGCAGGGATGAAGTAATACAAATATAACAGGCATGTACCTTTTTTTTCAGGGTCTCCCATTTTTTGTGGGTGAGACATTAATGCAATACAGTGGAATCAATATGATGATAATATGTTTTACAGACTTCTACAGAAGCACCAAGATGACTTACCTAATATGAACAGGCATATTAAAAAAGGTTTTTCTGAAGACATGATATATGCACTGATTGAAAAATAGTGGGTAGGAATGAGCCAGTTAGGGACCCAAGAAGAAATGCAGGACATGTCTGCACTAGGAAAAGATTAAATTGGGGTAGAAGGAAAGGAACAAAATAGGGAACTGAAATCAATTTAGTTCTAGACAACATGTCACAGAAGATCATGATGTGAAAATGTAGTAAAGAGTAAAGAAACTGTTAGGGACCTGATGGGTCACTGTGACGAGTTTTTGTCTTATCCTAAGCAAAGAAAAGGAGTCACCGGGACCCTTTTAATTGTCTATGATCAAAGCAACTAAGAGCAAAATCCACGATGCCTAAGTAGATGAGGTAAAAATGAAGTAAATTATAATGAAACTTCAGAAACACAGATCTGACATGAACTGGTAATCACAAAGAGAACTCTGGGATCTAAGTCATTATAGCCACAAAATGGAGCAGAGGAACTATTGCAAGATAGAATACGAAGAGCTAGAATGAGTTCTTTTTACTAGCTAAATGACTTTTGGGAAGAAACTAGAACAAAAGTGGAATTTAAGTTAGTTCTAAAAGATTAAAGGGTGATGAATCATATCATCTTATGTTTTTACAAGGTTTCACTTTGTCTTATAGTATTTTTATTTTCTTATTTAATTTGGAATATAATGAGTGTGGTAGGTAATAGTCCTTTTATCTTTCCTGCTTTCCAGGTAAGAGTTATTATTTTTTTCTTGTTTAGTATATTATGGATTAAGTAGTATCCTTGACAATATGCATACTGGGGTATGTGTATCCATCAAGTGACAGTTTTAATACTGAGCAAGTATTATATGTCAGGAGATGATAAAAGAGCTCAAAATGAATATAAGATCAATGAGCAAAATAACCCCATGGGAGGAAAAAAGCATTGAAGCATAAGTAGTGTCATCACTTAAATTTTATTTATCAGCCTACTAGTGCCACTGCTGTGTATTGTAAGATGTGGTTTGCTATAAGATTTTGATAAGAGAAAGAGACAGCGAACTGGAGATTAATAGTGTTATATGGAGCGTTTAGGCTATAGAAATCATTTTTATTGTTTAATGTTCAGTGCTTGTCCGTTCTGCTATCTCCTAGTCTCATGATGCTATTATGCATAATATTCTTAATTTCCTCAACATTCACTTGCTACCGTATTTTTGTTGTCAATGTTTTACTCCTCAGGCTTCAGGGAGTTTTTGATGATTGATGAGCAGCAGTGGGATTGTGAATATGATACATTTGTAAAATCTCTTTGGGATCTTGGTCCACTCATCTGTAGTGTGAGGAGTTTGGGCTCATTTATCTAAAATGTTTTCATTTTAATTGCTGCATATATTTAAGAATCTTTCAGAGCCTTTATTTATCTATTCATTTTGTGTTTATCTCTATTCTTTGCTCAAGGTATATATTCTTGAGATGTGAAAAAGTCATCCTGTTTTGTTTTTTTGTGACAGACGGAGTCTCCCTCTGTCTCCCAGGCTGGAGTGCAGTGGCTCCATCTCCTCTCACTGCAAGCTCTGCCTCCTGGGTTCACGCCATTCTCCTGCCTCAGCCTCCCGAGTAGCTGGGACTACAGGAGTCCGCCACCACGCCCAGCTAATTTTTTTGTATTTTTAGTAAGACGGGGTTTCGCCGTGTTAGCCAGGATGGTCTCGATCTCCTGACCTCGTGATCCGCCCGCCTTGACCTCTCAAAGTGCTGGGATTACAGGCGTGAGCCACCACGCCTGGCCCATTCTATTTTTATATTTAGCTCTTTCTGCATTTCTTTTATATCAGTTGCTAGAAAAAATCAAAATTAGTCTATTCAAAATTGGTCAATTATAGCATTTCAAAAGAATTATGATGTACTTATATATTCATATAAAATAAAGTTATAGCCTAATTTCCTTTTTCTTGAAAGTTTTGGGAAATTATATCTACTGTTTATATTTCCACAAATTTGCTAAGTTTCAGTGATAATATATATTATATCTTTGAATAGTTTAATGATAAAATATAGTGAGAGAAACAAACAATGAAAATAAAATATTGGGAATATGGTAGAAAATACATATAGAAATAATATATATATATAATTATACATATAAATTATATACAATTTCTGTATATATTGTCTACCCTACTCCCAGTATACAGATATATATTTTTTTTCCTATAGTTAAAAGCAAAGCAGTGATAAAATTTATATTTTAAAAATATATATGTAAATATATATATTCTCTGCACTGCCTTTAACATTGCTACACACCATTTTTGCCTGTGACTTTCCAAATTCCAAGTAAAAATCTGGCTGGCATTCAAATAGTTAATACTTGCCATATTTGCTGACACAATAGGGAGTTATTTACTCATTGACAAGTCACAGACAGTTTTTCACAAAGCACTGGTGGTCTGCGTATCAAAATTAGGGGACAGTAGTTAAACAAGTATTGGTTATACTTTATTTATAGAACCCATACATTTTATCTTTGGCTTGCTTTTAATTATAACAAAAATAAATATATTTTTCTACTTGGTATATATATATGTGTGTTATTAGAACATGAGAAAATTACAAAAACAAAGATTGTTAAATTAATATTATACGTGCATTTGCATTCATTACTTTTGTATTGCTCATTTAAAAAATCTAGTTACATATTTAGTCTGGAATATAAAACATCTTCATCTGAATTCTTGAAGTATATTAAAAATATATTAGAATGCATCTTGACTATAACTTAAAGAAAAAATTGAATAAAATAATTGAAATATAATACATATTTTTATTTCAAATTATTAAGTATATATCTTAAGTGCCATTACAGGTCTGCAGAATTTATTACCTGTAAATCGAAAATAGAAGAGTAAAATAAAAAAGGATATATAAAACAATAATAGTCACAAAATCCAATTCTATATCATGAAACACAATTATAAGTGTTTCACTCTTGTATATTTTCTATGATACAGTCACAGATTTTGTGATTTCTTTTCATAAATGTGGGAATTAATCTGCATTAGAGAACAGCTTTAGGTTTTACCATAGCATTATATTGTAAGCACTTTCACACCTCAAATATCTGAGATTATTATTTTAATGGCTCAAATTTATTTTGTAATAGGTGTTAATTTATTAAACATGTTAATTTATTAAATAATTCAATTGTTCTTAAATATTAAGAAATTTCCACTTTTTATATTACAAGTGGTGCTAATGTAAACATTCTCGTGCTGTAAACATTCTCGTGCTGTAATCATTGTGTAAATCTCTAATTTCTTAGCATAAGTTTCCAGAGACAGGATCATATCCATTTACTTGCCTTCATACTATTTTTAATTATTTCTAAATGAGTCATTGCATCAGACATATATTCAGCCCTCTGAAGACAATACTGAGCCGCTGTATATTTGCATAACTCACAAGGTGACCATGATGCGCACTCCTTGGTAAACTGCACATTCAGCTTTCAACTTTCTTGTGATTTTTGTGACCCAGATTGCCTTTGGGTCATTGATCTCCGTGTCAGAGAAATTTCTGATGATAGTGTGGAGAGTTCTTTAAGTCAAAATTCTGGAGGACAAAATGCTATGACATGATGCTGCCATCTTCACCATCCCCAGTGAGTGTACAGATGAGATATGAACAAGATGTCATCTGACTGGGGACACTGCTGTGGGGTCAGCCCAGGTTTGACTGGGTCAATAATCGTCATATGATTTTGCTTGTTATCCTTTCAATTTTGAGAAAGAATGTGTGCTGTCATGTATGGTTATTTGTTACTTAAATATTTATTTATAATTTAACAAGTCTTTGTCAACAAAGGGAGAAAAATTTTAAACACCATATAAGGTAAAATAAGTATTGGCTACACGTGGAATAAATATTTGATGACATAATTTCATTGAACACCTTAACTTCTTATTAAAATAGAAATCAAGTCCAGGCGTGGCGACTGACACCTATAATCCCAACACTTCGGGAGGCCGAGGCAGTCAGAACCCCTCAGGTCAGGAGTTCAAGGCCAGCCTGGCCAACATGGTGAAACCCTGTCTCTACTAATAATAAAAAATTAGCCGGTTGTGGTGGCCCATGTGTGTAATCCCACAAAAAACACAGAAATTAGCTGGGCATGCTACTCGGGAGGCTGAGGCAGGAGAATCACTGGAACCTGGGAGGCGGAGTTTGCAGTGAGCCGAGATCATGCCACTGCACTCCTGCCTGGGTGACAGAGCAAGACTGCGTCTCAAAAAAAAAAAAAAAAAAAAAAAATTAATCTAAAGGATATGTACACATTTTACACATAAGGTTTTTTTTAGTGTATTCTGAGAAATGTGATAGTCCTGAGAAATATTCCAGTTACATTTTAAAATGAACCATTATGGCTTCAATTTTTCTAAATCTAAATCAAGATGGCCCAAGCTTCAAGCCAAACAGAAATAAGTATAAAACAATATTTCAAATTATCCCTTTGCTTATTCCCTGAAGGGTTTTAATATCTCTGGGTATTTTAACAGCTAAGGTTGGATTGTGTGAAGACTATAACTTTCTTCCTTAAAATGGGAAAAATGTGAATGTAGACTATGCCACACTTTCATAAGAAATGATGTATAGCAGTTGACTAATAAAGGAAACCTTAAAAGGATCTGTGAATCGTGTTCTTTAGAAATTTCTTCATATTATTACTATTATCTATAGTTCAGCCTAAAAACTTTAGATGAGAATCACTTTGTTTTTGATTGGGTCATATGAATTGTTAAATGTGAGCTTAAATATATAATAGTAGAGTTATCTCCATGAAGACTTGTGGATAGTGTCATATCCAACAATACCAAAAAAAAAATGAAATGTTTTGAAGAAGATGTCTCATTTGACCAACAGGAGATATTTAGGCTGCTTCAATGGAGGTGGGTTCTGGAATTACAATTTTGACTTAGGTATTGGAACAAACCTGAGATTCCTGTTCCTTTTACAAGACGGCTTTTCCTCTAACTTCCTATGTGCTTGTCCAATATATAGAAATATTTTTTTCCTAGTTTTCTGCTAGAGATGAAATACACAGATTGACCTCCTTGTCTGGGGTTTTTGTATCCTGACTTGCTCTGTAAACCCTCTACCTCCTTGTCCCCTTCTAAAACCTCAGCTGTCCAAGTGAAGATCCTGATCCGTATCTACTGGAAGGCATTTTTGCTTTGTAGAAAAAAACTGAACAATTGCTATTAAAAGCCTCGATCTCAGCTTTACATCTCTCTTTATGAATCTGACCGTGAAAAGCCAAAGGTAAACTTTTCCATGTACGTTTTTCTTAAATATGGTGGTGACCTAATTCCCATGGGCCATTGGAGAAATTTTCATATATTGCATGCTTTTATTCACTTACCAATGCCTTAAATAATTTTTTTAAGCTGGAGTCTCATTCTGTTGCCCAGGTTGGAGTTCAATGGCAAGATCTTGGCTGGCTACAAACTCTGCCTCCCAGGTTCAAGCGATTCTCTTGCCTCAGCCTTCCGAGTAGCTGGGACTACAGATGCCTGCCACCATGCCCAGCTAATTTCTGTGTTTTTTGTAGAGACTGTTTTACCATGTTGCCCAGGCTGGTCTCAAACTCCTGAGCTCAAGCGATCTTCCCACCTTGGCCTCCTAAAATGCTGGGATTACAGGCATAAGCCACTGTGGCCGACCCTTCAATGAAATTTTGATAGTTGAGTTATATAAATTCCATACAGGGTAACTACACAATGGACTTTTCCTGAGACAGTCTCACATTGCACTATTGTACAGAATAACCACCAGTGTTCTGGTAAAAGTGTGGCTGGCTCTTCAGAAGCAAAAGTCCTGACTTGCAGCACTTGGAAATTTTTGTGGTGTAAATAACTCAACCTTGGCTGATTTCAAGCTACTAATATGACATGGTGAACTTGGAGTTGTCAGTGAAAGCACAAAAGAATCCCTTGCAAGCCTCCAGGAAGAGGCTCTTGCATACTGCTGTGAGGTACCTCCTTTTAAACTTCAACATGTCCTGGTTTGTAGAATAAATTATGTTCGTCATAATTTTAAGCCACTGACTCTTTCTGAGGTTAGTAGGGAATGACTCTTAAGTTTACTTGAAAATACTGTTATGAATTCATAATATTGGTGAACAGCTTGTTATAACCTCAGTTTTGACTGTGTCAGTCAGAAAAACTAAAATATAAATCAAATTTTACATTTGAATTGTCATATCTTGAACTGTAACCTAGGGTCCTATGTAAAAAATTTTATATCAGAAATCACTTGGGTTAACTCTTAGATGGAGATGATAAAAAGCTATTTTCAGTTTCTATAAAAACTCAAATATATCAGTGTGAATGTCAAATTAGAAATAAACAAAGTTACATTTATGCAAAACAAATTAAGTGAATTTTCTTAATAAAAACTAAGAAATTTTATATAAAATTTCTTAACTTTTTATAAAATTTCTTAATTTTTCTGGTAAAATATTTTGATCACCTAAGTCTCATCATGAAGCGCTTTTCCTCAGTGGCAATAATTCATTAAGGCCTTTATTTTAAATGATTACAAAAATATTGATTAAAAGAATAATTAAAATTACAATAATATAGAGTGTATTTTTATGTATGTTGTCTCTTTAGAGCTTAGTCCTAGGCTCAGTGCTGCCATTTTAATTACAAGAAATTTCACTGTACTTTGAAAATGACTTAATATTTCCTTCCTTTGTTGTTCAGCAAGATGTCTCTAGCTTTGAAATATGAGCAAAGCTCTCTCTTTCTAGAACGACTGTTATTTGGCACACATTTCTCCCACACATATATCCCCTAGATGGACAAACAATTCAAGTCCTCACACTCCCTCAACTTGTAAATAAAGTAGTGCTCATCCAGTCTTGTGGTAGATTTCCCAATCCTCACAGAGACATTGAAATTGAGGTTTTTATTATTATCAAGCAAAATGTTTAACTACACTCCTATACTACCCTAAAGTTTTATAAATTTTTGCATATTGTATTTTAAATCTTTAATAAGAAAATCCAAAGGTCTGGGATAACATACATTTAAATTACTACTATGTTGTGATGGGTCAACTCTTTCAATATCCAACCTTAATCAAGAAAAAAACCATAGGCAATATCAAATGCGGCCTGGCTACTAAGTGTAAAAACTAGTGAGCATTGTAATAGCCTCTCAAGAGAAGCATAACAAAATATTTTATATTTTATCTCAGCTCCAAATCATAGAGACTTCATCACCCTAGTATCTTAGAAGTCTGAAAGAGGTAAAAAAAAAGTTTATGTTGTTTTACAAGTAAATTTGAACTATTTTTAGCAAACATAATTGCAAATTTCCAACAAGCAAACATGAATTCAGACAAATGGTCTTCTTCCCTCCTGATGGCATTTGTTAGAAATAGGCTTCAGTGTAAAATTCCTCAGGGTATTTTTTTTTTCAAATCCTCTCTTAATTGTATTCTAATACTTTAATATTCACTTGTTTTCTTGAAGTTTCATTTGCATATATTAAACTAGAGTTTTGAGTACAGTATTTCTTATGCTGTTGCTGTTGCTTTTGCTGTTTCAAACAGTAATGAAGTAAATTGTATTCCAAATATTTGACAGAAGAAAATCAAGTATTGAACCTAACAGAAGGCATATTCTGACCTCATTTGTGGAGTTCACTAGAAATTTCAAGTGAATCCCACATCTGACAATCTTTTAGCACTCTTAAGGTTTATGATTAACTCTGCAGTTATTAAGGAGACGGTTGGTCCATAAATATTTCATCTTACTAAGCTGTGTACGTTGTTGGTTTTAAACTCAGATGGGGTTTTTCACAAGAAACATTTGACAAATCCAAATAGCCTGGATTTCAGAACACCAGTTTACGTTATAAAGAATGAAAACCTCTGTGTACTAACACTGTATTATTTTTTTTTTCTAGTGCTACAAGGATTTAATATAGTCTTCTCTTAGTTTCCTAACCATGTTATTATATATAATAATCTCCTTCAAAATATATTCCAGATACCAGCTTATGGTAAGTGATGCTCATTTGGAGGCTCCCTAAACATTTATTTAGACAACCTCAAATATGCCCTTTCTCCATACATTTTTTTCAAAAAACGTACTGCTTATAATTTTGTATTCATGCTTCTCAGGCATTGAAATAAGAAATCACTACTATCAAAATTATTAAAACCGTAATGTAGATCTCATAGTAAAAGTGATAATTATAATACTCTAAGCATTATATAAAGTAAAAATTGTGGCCCTACATTCATTTGTTCCATAGACTTTTGGCAAACTCAATTCCTATATTAGGTTTGGTCATTCATGATCTTTTAAACAAGCGAAATATACTCAAGAAATATTATTCATTCAATATTCAGAATTGTAGAATTTAATATCAGACATCACGGATCAGTGAGTTGAATCTTTAATATACAGGTAGGAACACAGAACATAGGGTGTTGAAAATATGTACCTGTAGTTATACAGGTCAGAGCTGAAAGCTAGGTCTCCTGACTCAGTGAAACTTTGGTTAAGTAACCAACATCAAACTGCAAGTTTTCTAATCAGTATGGAAACCAAATGTAAACCCATGAGCCTAAATGAGACTTCAAGTTAGAATTCCTCCATTGCCTTTATTCTCTCAGTAGGATGACTTCTTCCCTATCCCTTTTGAATAAAACCTGATCAAAACCCAATGACTTTTCAGCATATTTTCAGAAAATGGAAAGTTCTCTTTGTAATAATTCATATATTTAATGTACAATCCAAAGGCTTCAAATTGCCCCTTCTTTCCCTTGGCTGGGGGCTGCTGCCATTAGCTGTCTTCATGTGTCAAAGGGAGGCATAATCACCTTTCTCTCTGATCACTCAGCAGCTCTACTCTTCCTTTTCCTTCTCTGCCATATCAGATGTGTCAGAGTTTAGGGGAAACATAAAAGGAAAGGGAGTATTCTTACCCCACTAATATTGTCCTGAGCTAGTGTTAGCACTACACCAGCCTGCAGATGCTTACAGACAACTCTGTTTCTTCTTTCCTGGAATGCTGCTTCTCTTGATTCACTAATGACAACAGCCAACTGCTGGAGATCCCTACCCTGCAGGAGCCTTTGTACAATAGAATCCTTCTATTGCTGCTGGTGGCTAAAGGCTGGTTTCATACACCTAAGGGTCCACCCATGTAGGAGTCTCTTTACCCCTAATGGCAGCCCACTTAAATGGAAGACAGATTCAGGGTAAACACAGTACCCTTTGTCTGCTAAACTCTGAATGAAAGCCAGACCAATGTGTCAAAACCTTTTAAATCTCTCAGACTGAGTCAAACACTGGTCCACTATGCCCCCCAAGTCCTAGGGGACATATATCACCTTCTCCAACTAAAACTATTGATGCTTTTCAGGTGTTAGAGGTGGACATGCTTCTTCCTTGGGGGACAGCAGGGGACACATACGTGAAATTATCTCTCTAAAAATTCTGTAAAATTCCTTTACGTGTGTATCCCTAGTCTGGGTGGGCATTGAAGGTAGTAGAAACTAGTTTCTCATGCTTCTTTTGTAAGTCCTATGTGACAGTTTCACATCTTACTTTGGAATGTGGTGTGTATTTATTTGAGCCTCAATTGAAATTGATTAAATGATTCCATTGAATCATCATGTCACAGCTTCTTAGAAGTCTTATGCATTCATTTTTGCATTCCCACTGCTTAACATAAGTGAATGAAACAGAGCAGATATTCAATAGCAGGGTTTCACTGCATGACTGAAGTGATTGTTAATGTATGTCCTGTGCCATGTGCTCTGTAAAGAAAAATCCAAGTAGCCCTTGATTTATAATTCTCTCCCGTGGCTTCAACAACAAGTAGTACATCAACTGTTAATAATTCTACATCTTTTCTATCACTCTGTTCTCTTCATGTTTTCTACACCCACTGGATTGGTTCAGGGGCTCACTTCTCACCTGGACTGTTCTAAAATACCCTGAACTATTTCCTTATTATACTCTCTTTTCTTTCTAATTAGTATTTTATACTGTCTCTGAGGCTATTATTCTAAAAATTCAAATTTGATCATTTAATTATATGCCACCACTCTGCCTTCTGTTTAACTGTGGCAGGAAAATAGGGTCTGGAGGCAGGGAACAGAAGGCCAATTCCCACTTCAGCTATGACAGGAAATATCCTCTCCATAGGGTGGACACCGAGTAAATGACTTTGAAACTTTACTTCATCTTCTTCATTTACATAAGGTATACACCAAGTAACCAACAGGAACCTCTAGAGGATATTTAAACCCCATAAATTATATAACAGGTCCCTTGGGCCCCTATGCTCGGACCCGCTCCCACACTGTGGAGTGTACTTTCATTTTCAATACACCCCTTCATTCCTTCTTCGCTTTTTTGGACATTTTGTCCAATTCTTTGTTTGACATGCCAAGAACCTGGACACCCTCCAGCAGTAACAGAACTATTTCTGGTTTCCTCTCACATATTAAATAGAGTCTAAATTTCCCAGAATGACACAACTGACTTTTTCACTATGACACCTGCCTATGTCCCCATTACTGTCTTCTACCTTTTTTTCACTTTTATCCTCGTAAAGTTCAATGATGTTCAACCATAAAGAGACTGATAATTGGGTCATGTTCTTTCATAAGTTTCAACTTTTGCAATCCTGTCCCCTTTACATATTATGTCTTCCTCTTTATCTGGTGAACTTCAAATTCCAGTTCAAATTATATTTTTACAATTCTACTCAAAAATAGTTACTTCCTCATTTCTGCTATTTCTAGACCAATAGTGCTCCTAACACATACCTCATTCTGTATTATTTCTTTACATATCTGTCTTTTCAATTTGACTGAAGGGTAATCTTTTTATTATAATCAACTAATACATGAATAATTGCAAAGCCAATGAAGGAAAAGTCATTAAATTGCTAGTAAGCTAGTGGTAAGAAAAAAGCCATACAAGTATTGGGGTATATAGAATGATACCTTGAAGTATGGTATTCTGGCACGCTGAGCACCTCAAATTAAAATAAATTGGAAAGACGAAGAAACTGCCTAACTTCCTAATTTTCTCTTCTTTCTTCACCACTCACAACCCCAAACGCAGGGAGGAATTCTCTGTAATCTCCTTATCTGAGGAAGGAAACTTCTTTCCCAAAGAAAGGCAATTGTCTTAAACTTCCCTGTTTAGGAATGTAAGCAAACAACCAGGAAAGATTAACCACCAGAGAGAGAGAGAGAGAGAGAAAGAGAAAGAGAAAGAGAGAGAGAGATTAGAAGTCATCACCATGCCCAGACAGAATTTTTATCTACCCTTCGAGGGCAGCATAAGGACATTACCTATGATAATTCATCTGCCTAATAAGACTACCTTTGTTCACAGTGCAATTCCAACCCTCACCTTTCCATAACTTTTCAGTCCCATTGAGTTTCCAAAAATAATCATTTACAAACTATTGTCTGGTTTTCCTAGCTCATTCATTCTCCCTTATAATTACTTATAACCCTCATAAAATTGCCTACAGTCCCACACTCCCCCTGCCTCATACGGTATTTAAGCTTCAGCCATCTGGCCCCTCTTTGACTGTCATATTTGTGAGACCCCTATGTCCATGCGCACATAAATTTGTGTGCCTTTTTCTCCTATATGTCTGTGTATTATATAGCATTTATTATTTTCATTTATTTTAAAACCATGTATAGTCACAGCATCCATGTGATCTGCTTCTCCTTACTGAGCCATCCAAATAATTTAGTCAAGTTACAGCAAGCAAAGTGACCTCCATGGAAAAAGTATGCAGAGAAATGTTGGGGTCCGCGTGTTTCCTAAACAAAGGAATGAACACACAAGACAACACAAGACAAGACAAACATGGCGGCTGCCTCGAATGGCGCGCTCCGCTTTATTTTATACAGTCGTTTGTGGAATGTTGCCAAGTCACAAGACACATTGTTGTTTTTCTGACCTTTCCCTGACTTTCTGGATTTTCAAGATATTTACATATAAACAGGCCCCCAACGCCCTGCTTCGTTTGCGAGAGCAGGACTTATGGGGAACGCCCTGCTTCGTTTGCGAGAGCAGGACTTATGGGGAACACCCTGTTTGTGAGCACATAGTCCTCTACAGAGAAACCATGTTGTGAGACGATGAGTTTGTAAGATTATCCTGCCCAAACTACTCAAAGTTATAGTGAAACTCACTTCACGTTGAAAAAAAGTATTAAAAGAAGATACAAGATTATGAAATATAACATCTCATAGGCTTATATATTTTCTATATTGCTATTTAACTAGCTGTATATATTCTGCCAATGAAATTGGCATTGATTTGATATAATTTTTCCAGTATCTAACTGAATATGCTTCTAAGTATCATACCAAACACTTAGGTTAATAATGGTAGCAGCACTTCATTAAGATGTCATAAAAAGAGGCTGGTATTCCTCTACGATCTACCTCTCTATTGGACTTTGTGTTTGTCATGTACTCAAAACATGCACAGAAACATGACAAATATGTTTAATAATCTTCAAGATAGTTTTAAATGGTCAGCCCACAGAACACATGGGAATTGCTTTTACAAATGCCTACAAGGCCATGTATCTCTCCGAATAAATTTATGTGTTAAAGAAATGGTCCTTGTTCCCAGTCTAGGCATTTAATGGCGAAACTTTTCTGCAAATTAAAATAATGTAATAGGAAGATACTGTGCCGCTTCTCTTGCTATATAATTTAATCTTAATTACCATCTTAGGTTGAATTCCCTAGAAATCAGAGCCTGAGATAAAAGCTATGTGCTAACACTTTATTAAGAACCTCACTATGTCCCTGAGGAGTAAGGGGAGAAAGGGGAAAAGAAGTGTTAATCTTTGGTCTTCTTTGAGAATTTAGATAAAAATCCATAAAACACAGCATTTACAAACTTTGCCAAATATTAAGTGATTTATTGTTCATATATGCTGCATTAAAACAATGCAACTACAGATAGCGATAGCCAGCTATTCAAAAGCTAAAATATACTAAATTACAGGTTATCACAACAACGGGTGTGCACATTTTGAACTCTTTAGTGGACACTACTTTTTCTTCCCTAGATTACACTTTTTTTCTAACCAACTTCTAATAAAGATAACTAGCATACAGTGGCAGGAGTTTGGATTGGACGACTCCATAAATATCTATTATCTCTTCACAATAAAAATAATTAGTGGATATACTTTATTAATGACAACAAAAAAGTGAAGAATCCATGGCCGCAACCTATGTTAACATACCAGAATGATGGATATAGCTTCTTTCACTGCACAGCTTTGGGCAGGTTAAAGTCATGTGTATTATCTCAAATAGACTATACATGAAAGCCAATTCCGGCATCTAAAAAGTAGATTCACAGTCTCAATAACAATCATTTAGATATTGAAACAACTGATTTTTCAGAAAATACTCTGTTATTTATAAACTGGATCCTCATGCTTCATGCTCCACTATTTATTTATTTTTCTAATTTAGTCCTTAGAGAAAACTAACAACTGGCCCTTGTGAAAACTCATCCTTTAACTTATTTGTTCACTAATATCTTGATCTTGGCCTAGATGTGACAGGTCCAAATAGAAAAGTTACTCAGCTTAGGGGCTTTGCTAGATTCATTTTCATTTCGTCACTGTCTTTTTGAATGGTAGAAGTCAAATATAGATTTCTTTCTGAGTCATACAATTTTGGATTTTGTTCAAATGGGACTAAGTTTGAATTAGGAGGAAAAATTGTCAAATATATTTTTACAATATAGGCAGAAGACTATATACACAATCTTCCATCACTGTCAATTACATTGACATAACAGTATGGATGATAACTAGGATTGTTCTATTTTGAATTCATATAAATATAAATGGTCTGTGCATTCTGACATGACAGAGGAGAAAAATATAATATTCACTATTTCACACTTTCAAATACAAGTAGTAATATAAATTTAGTTAATGTAATATATATTACAACAGAGTAAGAGAGATTCAGAATGATTAAGTGTTTATAACCTCCAGGCAGGCTTTTAATCCTTTATCTAATACTCCTAAATTCTACTCTTTAAAAGGAAGAAATATCACTATTAATAAATTTTTAAGGGACTTGGTTAAATGCAATTTTATAATTAATCTTATATCCATATAAAATATGACTCAAGGAAGATATTGCTTTGACTTTGTTTTAGTGGTATTGTTCCTAAGCCCTTAAATCTGAAATCTCTGATGATGTGTTAATGGCACTTAGATTTTATATACTGTCTTTCTAAATACTAAGAAATGGCAGTACTAATGATTAGTATTACTATGGGTTATCTTGTGAGAAAAGTAATTTTTGGAAAATTGACTTCGAACATCTTTCAAACAAGGAAGTTACGTTCTTATACTTTTGTTGCTATTAGCTTGACCCTTTCTTCGGTGCTTTTATAGTTTTTTTGTTTGTTTTTTTGGTTTTTTTAAATGAACTTATGTGAAAGGTAGTTTTACTGGCCTACTATCTTATATACTTGGGAAGAACTGAAAAGAAGACAGAGGGAGAAAGGACATATGAAACAAGAAGGTCATCAAACAACCTGGTGAATAAAAGTGTTTTTTCTAATTTGATAACACTATCCATCTGGAAATGAGGTTGATGGCATTTGAGATCAGAGAAAAATGTTTTCCCTGCTAATCTATATACTTCATCACAACTATAAAATTTGAGACCTTAGGTGATTTGCATTACCATAATGGAATAAAAATGTTTCAGTCACACTCTTGAGATTGATCACTAGCTGTAGAATTTTAAAAAAATGAATGAATTCAAGATACTTATTTAAAGTAGACCACATATGAGACTTAGTTTCTATTCTATACAACTGGCATGAAATATACACCTCATCAGTTATTTTAATTAAATGAAATAAATTTACATAATATTAGTAAGTATTTGTTTCATGATTATGTGCTAGGCATGAGCTCAAGGTGCTTCATACATATTAAAAACAGCTAAAGCGAAAACTATCACTATTAATTCCATTTTCCACTACCATCCTCAATTTTCCATGTCATTCTAATTTTAAGCAATATTTGTATCCACCAAGGTAGTGATTCTTAACTTTTTTATAACATAGATCTTTGAGAATCAGATGAAAAGTATCATCATCCAAAAATTCAAATTGAATACACATGCACATTTTGCATGCAATTTTAAAGGGTTTGGGGGTCTCAAATTTATAGACCATTTAGTGATCCGTAAAATCTAAAATAAGAACTTACGTGCTTTGTAAATGGAAATAAGATGACCATGTCAAATTCTCTTAATACAAATATACATCAAAAAGGCATTGTTTCTGAATTTAAAACATTTAATTTGCGAGAACAACAAGGAATATGTGCGTCAATCCAAAACACACAGAGGGGCCTGTGATATTATATCTTATTGTAATAAATATAAGTACACTTACAAGAAATATGTGTATGTATATCTGGGTGTCTTGGAGACATAAGTTTGTCATAGAACCATACTGTTTTTCGGTATCTAAAACTCAATACGCCTCAAACAATAATTATTTTTCTTATTTTTCCTACATTCCATTTTATATTTAAATGAACAACACCAACCTCCTTCTACAACGTTGATTTAACCAAATGATTTCAGCTTAGTTTATATCCAACCAGTTATCAAACCATGTTGGCTCTAGTTAAAAGAAATAAACTTAGTCTCTCTATATTCTTCATACTATCAAAACAAGGAATTTAATAAAAGTTGACTGCATATCTACTATGTAAAAAATCAAAGAAAACTTTTTATGACCTAAACCTTACTCAGAATATTGCTTTCTTCTTTGCCTTAATAGACTAATCCTTAAGAGTACTGATCCGCCTGTATCCCTCCCTAAAGGCTATTAATTATTAACATTTGTTTCTCAGAGTCACGGGTAGATTATAAATCTTCACTCCACACTCACATTACCATTTCTCTGTCTGCTAAAAATTCCTTTCTTTAAAAACAAAATCTTACCATCAATTTATTCCATCGTCTTCCTAACCTCATTTATGGCAATAGGTATCTCTTCATCCCTCCCACTGTGCCTCCTTTGCACAAACACACACGCCTATGAATATGTCAAAAACCAGCTCACTCTCTTCCTCAGCACCGCTATTCTTGGTGTTTTCAACACCTAGTGTCTCATTTATTTTACCTCGCACCTAAAACTATGTTTACTCAACTCTTCCTCAGCCAACTTCTATGGTCACATGCTAAAATAAGAAAGGAGACGGCCTTCAAAATCACAAATTGAAGTCTCTGTATTCTGTATTCGGTATTCTGTTCTCCAGTTGCCTGGTCCTTCCATTTCACTTCCTCAAGTGCTCCTACTGCAATATTTTAAATATTAGGTCTTCCAATCCTTTCATCCTCTTTCCCCATCTATCATCTCTCCTGGCTCTACATTTCTTTTTTTACTTTTCAATATTTGTTTTCCTAGTTAATCATTATAATCACTGTCTTTAAAATACTTTTTTTTTTTTTTTTTGAGACTGAGTCCCGCTGTGTTGCCCAGGCCGGAGTGCAGTGATGCGATCTCGGCTCACTGCAAGCTCCGCCTCCCGGGTTTAGGCCATTCTCCCGCCTCAGCCTCCCGAGTAGCTGGGACTACAGGCACCCGCCACCTCGCCCGGCTAATTTTTTGTATTTCTGGTAGAGACGGGGTTTCACCGTGTTAGCCAGGATGGTCTGGATCTCCCGACCTTGTGATCCGCCGCCTCAGCCTCCCAAAGTGCTGGGATTACAGGCATGAGCCACCGCGCCCACCCTCAAATACTTTTAACCAGCTTTCTCCTTCTCCGCTTGTCCATACAGATTAAAAAATACCAAACTTAAATGACTATCTAGGTCATATTTCTTTACACCTTTTCCCACAGCCGAGAATTGCTGGAAATGATTCCCATTCTGCTCAATGAATTCTGAGCCCTTTTCTAAAACTCTGCATTCACTTTCCTCTGTTGCCACTTTCTCAGCATATTACTACAAGTCCTCCATAAGAGAATTCAAGAGATGAGAATATCTAATGTTTCTTGTTCAACAAATAATCATTTCCTACTTAGAAAAATGTCATTATCCATATGTGCTCTCGACTCTTGCCTTCTAATTTCTCAACACTCTTTTCACATATATAAATAAAAATTACTTTTCATGAGCCATTTGAGAGTACTTGGAGTGTACAACATTCCTTCATGTTAACCCCTTGCGGGTTATTACAAAAAAGACAACAATATTCTCTTACATAACCATGTTATAATTCTCAAATTCAAGATTTTAAACATTGCAGAGATACAATGAACTAACTCGAGTCAGCAAGCTTTTTCTGCAGAAGGCCAGATAATAAATACTTTAGAATTTCTGGGCCATATGGTCTCTATCATAAACTACTCTACTGCAATGGCACAACAGCAGCCACAGGCAATGCCATCAACCAATGTCCACTGTTACTTTACAAAGCAAGTGGCAGACTCTGAATTAAACTAGTTTATATTAAAAAAATTTCAATTGACCTAAAAAACTTCTGTAAAATTTGTTCTTGTTTAAAACTTATTTTGTTGCTTCTTGGATATTTCCTTTCTTTTCTTTCAACTTTTGTTTTGTATAAAGTGTTATCAGACACATGTAAATTTAAGATTTCGTAATCTTTCTTGTGAATTCGCCATTGCATCAATAAGATGTCTCTCCATACTTCTAGTGATATTATTTTATGCTAAACTAGACTCATCTGCTGAGCCTGGTGGCCAGTGCCTGTAATCCAAGCACTTTGGATGCCAAGGCAGGCAGATGGCTTGGGCCTAAGATTTTGAGACTAGCCTACACAATACAGTGGGACCCCACCTCTACAAAAAATTTAAAAAATTAGCCAGGGGTCATGGTACACATCTCTTGATTTCAGCTACTCAGGAGGCTGATATGGGAGGATGGCTTGAGCCCAGGAGGTCGAGGCTGCAGTCAGCTCTGGCCATGCCACTGAATTCCAGCCTGGGTGACAGAGCGAGACGTTATCTCACACAAACACACCAAAAGTAGACTCGTCTGATTGTAATATAGCTATACTAATCTACATTTGGTGGATGCACACATATATCCAGTTTATCTTTTTTGTTTTCAAATTATCCATGTCTTTAGATTTAAACTTTTTATTCTGTACGTAGGTGGGTTTCCCTTTATTCATACAGATAATCTTTGTCTTCTAATTGGAGCTTTAATTCAATTTACATTGAATAGTTTTGATATTAAGTTTAAGCCTATCTTCTTTTTTATTTCACTTTGTCTCATCTATAGATTGATCCTGGTATTTTCTGCATCTTGCTGCTCAAACCAATCAATGTGTTTTCCTTAATTTGGATTTTTTTTTTAATACTAGAGTTCATATTTGGTCCCAAGTTACTGTTGAAATTGTTGTGAACATCTTTAGTATTTTCACTAATAGGATATTCATTAAAGATCATGTCTGTTTAATGCTGAGATCATCTGTATTTTTTTTTCCTGTTGTCTGCTTTTCTATTGATTTTTGATCATGTATTCCTGCCACTTTGTATGTCTAGCATTATTTAATTCTGTGTTGGGCATTTTCTATAAAAGTCTATGAAAGGTGCCTCCAGATGATATCTTCCATCAAATTTTCCCTGTTTTATATTGGACAGATAGAGTTAGAGACTTATTGCATTGATTCTTTTAAGGGTTGATTTTTGCCTTTAATAAGGCTAAGATTCAGCCTTATTAAATCTCGACTTTTCTTGGTTTCATTCCGTTCCTTGGTCATGATCCTTCTAGGCTTTTTATTAAAAATCTAATAAATCTCTGGCTTTTCCACATAAAATATACGTGTCATTTCATTCATTCTTTTGGAGGCTTCAGAGCTTAGTTTTAGTCTTGTAACCTCCAAAATTAAAAACAATCCCAATTTCTTAAAGGAGGAGCAACCTGTTTGTTTGGGACTTATTTCCTCCTTGTATTGGAATGTGGTATTCTAAGAACAAGAGATTATTGGAGAGTTACTCTGTCTTTTTGATGCACTCAGCCTAACTCCTGAGCCTTTCGAACTGGATCCAGAAATCTGAAGCTCCTTAGTATTCTACCACCTCTGAGGAACCATAGACAGAAGAGTATCATTGAATTATTGAGGTAAAATGTTATATATTCACAGCATTTACTGAAAAAATAGGTCCTACCTAAAGTGTTTGATTTTCATGTGTTGAAAGTAAAAAGAAATGATTTTTGTCATTAAAGAAAACAGAACTAGAGAAATTGATATTTATAACAGAGGAAACAAAGAAACCCTGACTATCCCAAGAATAGTGGATAGTTTTACAGAAACCAGGGGAAAGCAGTTTCTATGTCTCTACACTTAATACTTTGAGATATATGATTTTTTAGTGTACGAGAAATAAATAGCTCACAGGATCTCTATCAACATCAGTAAAGAGTGGAAAGAGGCTTAAACTGCAACCTTCACCAGTATTAGATACATATGAAATTCCTACCATTGCTGACAATTTTATGTAAAAATGGAGACATCTTAAAATGAGAATACAACATTCACTGTAGGAGACACATATGTTTTTGGTGTTACCTAATAATGTATGTTTATTTTATCTAAAAGAAAGTTTTATTATCAGGATAAATTATTAATAGGGACTATCTCTTTAGCATTTGAGGCTTGGCTTTATGCTAATGCAGTCAATTTATTTTGTTTTTATTTTTCTCTACGGTCCTCAAATTGGCTTCCCATATTAAAACTTATGCATAAGTCTTTCAGCTTTCTATAATGAATCCTTTGCTTTCTTGCATGGTATTCTATCTATGGGATACCGAAGTGTCCTGCTAATTCCTTGAAGTTGCCTTGTCTATAGCATATTGTTCTAATCGTATTTCCATTTAACATTTTAGACATCTGGCTAAGACCTAGTTTAAAAATCACTTTTCATTAAGCCTTGTCCAACTAGCATAGTTACAAAGGAACTCACCATTCATTCTCGACCTCCAATTACAATTCTAATTAGCGAATATGTGCAGAGTATATTTAAAATGACATGGATAACTCAGCTGGGACAAAGAAGTTCCCTTCTCACAAAACTCCAGCTGTTTGACAGCTCTTTTCTAAAGTCTGTTGAAGAGGGTTCTGAGGGTGTGCCCGAGTTTAAATGACAGCAGTAGTTTATATCTAACAACATACCAGATATTATGGAATTTCTTTTTAACTTATCATGATCATTTTCTCACACAATCAAAAATTATTTGATCATTTTATTTTTAATCAAAGCACTAACATTACATCACATTTACCTAATTGTATGTTATTTTCACAGTTTGACTCTTAGAATACTAAATTATACACTGTATTTTTAGGACATATTTCCAGAAATATATCTGTTACACAGTAGTCTTTGAAAGTTTTTAAAGCTGCTAAGACACACATAAAATCGTTTCCAGAAAGATTGAAGCAATTTATATTCCCATTAGTACTTTGTGAGTGCTGCTATTATCACAATGAGAAAGCTATCACTAAAAATTTCATTTGAAAAGTAAACAAATGTATGTGATTATACTTTAAATAAGCATTTTCTTGATCACCAGTGAGTTTAGTTTTTTCCCCTCCTTGTGCATATTAGCCACGTATTTGAGGGTTATCTGTGATTTCTTTGTAAACCTTCCTATTTCTCTAATAGAGTATTTATGCTTTCTTATAAATACAGAAGTAATTGTTACATAAGAAGTATATAACATTTGAGACAAATAGTATATACAATATTTTTTAAAGCATATGAATTTTTTGGTTGTTAGAAAACATTTCCTGTTTGTCAATTGTCTTTAATTATATATTTAATTTAATTTTTTCAATGTGCATATAATCATATAATATTTAAAAATTTAAACTAGGAAATAAGGCAAAAAGGTGGGTCATTTCAGTGTCATATTAGGTATTATGTATCAGTTTAAGCTGAACGTTAATTATTTAAATAACAACTCTCTATTTGACTTGGCTGTTTAATAATAAGTAAGTGCTTAGACTCTACAAAGATGCATACTATATTACCGATTTCTGTCTAGTAGAAAAAAAGTGGCCCCAAGGGTTACAGTTTATTGCCCTGTAAGATGTTAATGAGTTTGGTCTCTAACTCAGCAAACTTATTTCAAGATGTCTTTACTAGTGCAGTATTAAAAACCCTGTTTCACAAAATGTTCTTTGAACTAGCATTGCTATCTAAACATTTATAGTACTAATGAGATAATAAATCTTCGACACGTTCATTTTTATATCTGTATGAGAGTCAGGTTTTCAATTTTTTAAAATATATTTTGGAAAGTTCTTCAGATTTCCCCATTATCCCCAGTTGGATTCAGCTGTCAGATCTCATTAAGCTACATTGACTCAGCGGTGTACTTCACAGGCTATTTAAATAGAAACAGGTCTCTTGGTTTGGGCAGCTATTCCCAAGTAGCCCAACAGCTTTATTTTTGCTGAGTCTTCATTTGTAGTAATTGCAAATTTAGCCTAATGGTCTGAGAATTTGATGATATATTTTAGGGGGATTATAGGATTTATTATTCCTTGGTGAAGAAAAACAGAAATTCTGGTTTGTTAGCAAATTTTTTTTTTCTCTACTATTTACGAGAAGTAAATTTGTATGTCCTTTGGAAAGGAGAACTATTCTTTGAGATAAATACTGTGAGTTTCTGTGTAGCCATTGACTTTTAATCCATGAATAAGAATTGAAGATGCAAGACCTCTGTTGATATATAATTGAGAAAATCTTTTACTTCTCAGCATGTGAGTGTGGAATACATTTTTACTTTTTCAGGGTATTTTAAAATTATTAATCTCTTAAATTAATTTAGCTTTGTATTAGCTGCTTATTTTTTTATTGTGGTGAAACTCATGTAACATAAAATTTACCCTAAAATAATTTTAAAGTGTATAATTAAGTGGCAGTTAGTACATCAACGATGTTCCGCAAACATTATTACTATCAAGTTCCAGAAATTATTCGGCATTCCAAAAGGATGTCTTGTATCTTTTAATCCATCATTCCCCGTGTCTCCCTACCCCCAGCCACTGGTAACCTCTAACCTGCCCTCCATCTCCATGGCTTTGACTATAATGGATATTTCATACAAATGGACTTATATACTAAATGACCTTCTTGGTCAGACTTTCACTTAACATGATGTTTTCAAGGTTCATTCATGTTGAAATACCATATTATGTAACAGTATTTCAATCTTTTTATAGCTTAATAATACTCCATTATCTGGATTTCCATATTTTATCCATTCATCCATTGATGGACATTTTAGTTTTTTCTACATTTTGGTCAATGTAAATAGTGCTGCTATGACCATTTGTGTACCAGTTTCTGTTTGACCACTTGTTACCCACTCTTTGGCTGTAAAGTTAGGAGTAGAAATGATAAGCCGTATGTTACTTTTTATTTTTTGGATGACTGTGAAAATGTTTGCCATGGTGGCTGTCCTATTTTACATTTCAACCAATAATGTGTGAGCGTTCAAATTACTCCACATTTTCACCAGTACTTGTTATTTTATGTCTTTCGTGTCACAGTTACTCCAGGGAACTGCAATGATATCTCATTGTGGTTTTTATTTGTGTTTTCTTGATGGCTAACAATATTGAATGTCTTTATGTGCTTGATATCTATTTTTATATCTTCTTTGGATAAATGTCTATTCATGTTATTTGTTCATTTTGTAATTGAGTTGCCTTTTTGTTTTTAATTATAGGGATTCTTTATTTTGGATATTAGAGTTTTATCAGATATATTAATTGAAAATATTTTCTCACAGAGTAGGATTTTTTTTTTTTTTTACTTTCTTGATACTGTCCTATAATGAATATTTTTTAATCATGAGGAAGTATAATTTATCTATTATTTTTCTTTTGTTGTTTGTGCTTTTGATATTTTATCTATGAAACCACTGTCAAATCCAAAGTTATGAAGTAATGCCCCTATATTTTCTTCAAATAATTTTACAGTATTAGTTTTTATGCTTAAGTCTTAGATCCTTTATAAGAAAATTGTTGAATATAGTGTAGGCAATGGTCAAAAGTCATTTTACATGTGAATATCCACTTATCCTGCACCTTTATGTTGAAGAGACTATTATTTTTCCATCGAATAATCCTTATGCTCTTGTCAAAAGTCAATGGACCACTGATCTATGTGTCTATTTTTATGCCAGTAACATGCTATTTTGATCACTATAGCTTTGTATAGAAAGCCCAGAAATAACCTCGCACATCTACAGCCAACTGATATTGGCAAAGGTGTCACGGGCACACAATGAGGAAAAGACAACTCCTTCAATAAATGGTGTTAGGAAAACTGGATATACATACATAGAATAATTGTATTAGTCTATTTCCAGACTGCTATAATGAACTACCTGAGACTGGATAATTTATTTAAAAAAATAAAAAAGAAATAAAACGACGTTTAATTGACTCACAGTTCTGCATAGCTGGGGAGGCCTCAGTAAGCTTACAATCACAGCAGAACATGAAGGAAAAGCAGGCACCTCCTTCACAAGGCAGGAGAGAGAGTGATGGGCGAACTGCCAGACACTTTTAAAACATCGGAGAAAGCAGAGATCTCGTGAGAACTCAAGCATTATCACGAGAATAGCATGGAGGAAGTTGCCCCCATGATCCAATCTCCTCCTACCAGGTCCCTTCCTTTACATATGGGGATTACAACTTGAGATGAGGTTTCAGTGGTGACACAGAGCCAAATCATATTAAGAATAAAATTAGAACCTTATCTCCTATTGTATAAAAGTAATTCAAAATGGATAAAAGCCTTAAACTTAAGACTCAAAACTACAAAACTACTAGAAGGAAATATGGGGGGAAATTTCCATAACATTGATCTAGGCAAGCATCTTTTGTATGAAACCAAAGTACATAAGCAACAAAAGAAAATACAGACAAATGGGATTAGAAAAACTAAAAAGCTTCTGCACACCAAACAATCCACAAAGAGAAAATCTACAGAATAGAAGAATATATTTGACAACTGCACACCTTATAAGGGGCTAATATCCCAAATATATAAGAAACTCAAAAAACCCAACAACAACAAAATAACGACCTCATTTAAAAATGGACCAAAAACCTGAATAGACATTTCTCAAGACATTCAAATGGCCAACAAATATGAAAAAATGCTCAATATCACTAATCATTAGAAAAACGCAAATAAAAACTTTAGTGAGATGTTACCTCGCTCAAGTACAAATGACTGTTACATGAAAATCAAAAGATACTCAATGTCAATAAGAATGTGGAGAAAAGCAAACACATACACTGCTGGTGGGAATGTAAATTAGTAAATGTAAAACTCATGAAAAACAGTATGGAGGTTCCCTCATAACGAGAGGTGAAGCTGGCTGGGTTTCTGGGTAGGGTGGGGACTTGGAGAACTTTTCTGTCTAGCTAAAGGTTTGAAAACACACCAGTCAGTGCTCTGTAAAAAGGTACCAACCAGAGCTGTGTCTAGCTAAAGATTTGTAAATGCACCAGTCTGCCCTCTGTAAAAACGGACTAATCAGCCCTCTGTAAAATGGACCAATCAGTGCTCTGTAAAATGGACCAATCAGCAGGGTGTGGGTGGGGCCAAAAAAGGGAACGAAAGCTGACCACCCCAGCCAGCAGTGGCAACCTGCTTGGGTCCCCTTTCATGCCGTGTTCTTTGCTTAGTTCTTTGCTGTTCTCAGTAAATCTTGCTGCTGCTTACTCTTTGGGTCTGCACTACCTTTATGAGCTGTTAACACTCACCACAGGGTCTGCAGCTTCATTCCTGAAGTCAGTGAGACCACAAACCCACCAGGAGGAACAAACAACTGTGGATGTGCCACCTTTTAAGAGCTGTAACACTCACTGCAAAGGTCTGTGGGTTGACTCCTAAAGTCAGCAAGACCACGAACCCACCGGAAGGAAGAAACTCCAGACAAATCTGAACATCTGAAGGAACAAACTCTGGGCACACCATCTTTAAAAACTGTAACACTCACCGTGAGGGTCTGCAGCTTCATTCTTGAAGTCAGTGAGACCAAGAACCCACTGGAAGGAACCAATTCCGGACACAATAAGCTACCAGTAGAACTACCATATGATCCAGTGATACCACTACTGGCTATATTTCCAAAGGAAATGAAATCAGTATACTGAAGAGATATCTGTGCTCCTACATAAATTGCAACACTATTCCCCACAACTAAAATACTGAATCAACATAAAAATCGATCAGTGGATGAATGGATAAAGAGAGTATGATAAGTATGTACAATGAAATACTATTCAGCTATAAAAAAATGAAATCCTGTTGTTCACAACAACATGGATGAACTTGGAGGACATTAAGTAATATAAGCCAGGCACAGAAAGATATCACTCATATGTGGAATCTAAAAGGTTTTTATCATGAAAGTACAGAGTAAAATACTAGTTAACAGATAATGGGGAGAGTCAGGGAAAGAGGTGACTATGGTGAGAAATTATTAAATAGGCACAAAGCTACAGCTAGGAGAAATTAGTTCTAGGTATCTATTGCCTAGTAGGTTAAAGAGAATTAAAAATAATGTATTGTACATTTCAAAATAGCTAGAAGAGGGGTTTTCAGATGTTCTTATGGCAAAGAAATGATAAATCTTTAAGGTGATGGATATGCTAATTACCTTGACTTTGTGAATACAGTATTTATATATGTATCAAAATATCATGTAGTAGTACACAAATATTTATGGTTATGTGTCATTCATAACCTTTTTAAAAAGAAAAAATCATTTGACCGTAGATTGCTAAATTTATTTCTGCACATCAATGCTAGTACCATACTCTTGATTACTCTAGCTTTAAAGTAATCCTTAAAATTGAAAGATGTTAGTTGTCTATACTCTTTTAAGATAGTTTTCAGAATTCTGGATCATAGTTGTTGTAGAACTAAATTACATTTATATATATTTTAAATTTTAGAAGATAAAAAATTAAAAAGTTCTTATTCTTCAGGAAAAAAATATATATATATGTATTTTTTTACTTTGGTACATATTTCTTACAGTGGAGTTAAAGGACTATTTGTGTGCACACTTTTCTATTCCTCTCTGTCGGATTTAAAGAAAACTTTGGTTTTTGTCTTTGGTTCTGTTTGTATGCCGGATTATGTTTATTGATTTGTCTATGTTGAACCAGCCTTGCATCCCAGGGATGAAGCCCATTTGATTATGGTGGATAAGCTTTTTGATGTGCAGCTGGATTTGGTTTGCCAGTATTTTATTGAGGATTTTTGCATCAATGTTCATCAGGGATATTGGTCTAAAATTCTCTTATTTTGTTGTGTCTCTGCCAGGCTTTGGTATCAGGATGATGCTGGCCTCATAAAATGAGTTAGGGAGGATTCCCTCTTTTTCTGTTGATGGGAAAAGTTTCAGAAGGAATGGTACCAGCAACTCCTTGTACCTCTGGTAGAATTCGGCTGTGAATCCGTATGGTCCTGGACACCTTTTGATTGGTAGGCTATTAATTATTGCCTCAATTTCAGAGCCTGTTATTGGTCTATTCAGGGATTCAGCTTCTTCCTGGTTTAGTCTTGAGAGGGTGTGCGTGTCCAGGAATTTATCCATTTCTTCTAGATTTTCTAGTTTATTTGCATAGAGGTGTTTATAGTATTCTCTGATGGTAGTTTGTATTTCTGTGGGATTGGTGGTGATATCCCCTTGATCATTTTTTATTGTGTCTATTTGATTCTTCTCTCTTTTCTTCTTTATTAGTCTTGCTAGTGGTCTATTTTGTCGATCCTTTCAAAAAACCAGCCCCCAGATGCATTGATTTTTTGAAGGGTTTTTTGTGTCTCTGTCTCCTTCATTTCTCATCTGATCTTAGTTACTTCTTGCCTTCTGCAAGCTTTTGAATGTATTTGCTCTTGCTTCTCTAGTTCTTTCAATTGTGATGTTAGGGTGTCAATTTTTAGATCTTTCCTGCTTTCTCTTGTGGGCATTCAGTGCTATAAATTTCCCCTGCACACTGCTTTAAATGTGTCCCAGAGATTCTCGTATGTTGCATCTTTATTCTCATTGGTTTCAAAGAACATCTTTATTTCTGCCTTCATTTTGTTATGTACCCAGTAGTCATTCAGGAGCAGATTGTTCAGTTTCCATGTAGTCAAGCAGTTCTGAGTGAGTTTCTTAATCCCGAGTTCTAGTTTGATTACACTGTGGTCTGAGAGACAGTTTGTTATAATTTCTGTTATTTTACATTTGCTGAGGATTCCTTTACTTCCAACTATGTGGTCAATTTTTGAATAAGTGTGATGTGGTGCTGAGAAGAATATATATTCTGTTGATTTGGGATGGAGAGTTCTGCAGATGTCTATTAGGTCCACTTGGTGCAGAGCTCAGTTCAATTACTTGATATCCTTTATAACTTTCTGTCTCGTTGATCTGTCTAATGTTGACAGTGGGGTTTTAAAGCCTCCCACTATTATTGCATGGGAGTCTAAGTCTCTTTGTAGGTCTCCAAGGACAAAGGTGGAGGCATCACGCTACCTGACTTCAAACTATACTACAAGGCTACAGTAACCAAAACAACATGATACTGGTAACAAAACAGAGATATAGACCAATGGAACAGAACAGAGCCCTCAGAAATAATACCACACATCTACAACCATCTCATCTTTGACAAACCTGACAAAAACAAGAAATGGGGAAAGGATTCCCTATTTAATAAATGGCGCTGGGAAAACTGGTTAACCATATGTAGAGGGCTGAAACTGGATCCCTTTCCTACACCTTATACAAAAATTAATTCAAGATGTATTAAAGACGCAAATGTTAGATCTAAACCATAAAATCCCTAGAAGTAAACCTAGGCAATACCATTCAGGAAATAGGCATTGGGAAGGACTTCATGTTTAAAACACCAAAAGCAATGGTAACAAAGCCAAAATTGACAAATGGGATCTAATTAAACTAAAGAGCTTCTGCACAACAAAAGAAACTACCATCAGAGTGAACAGGCAACCTACAGAATGGGAGAAAATGTTTGCAATCTACTCATCTGACAAAGGGCTAATATCCAGAATCTGCAAACAACTCAAACAAATTTACAAGAAAAAAGCAAACAACCCCATCAAAAAGTGGGCAAAGGATATGAACAGACACTTCTCAAAAGAAGACATTTATGCAGCCAACAGACACATGAAAAAATGCTCATCATCCCTCGCCATCAGAGAAATGCAAATCAAAACCACAATGAGATACCATCTCACACCAGTTAGAATGGCGATCATTAAAAAGTCAAGAAACAACAGGTGCTGGAGAGGATGTGGAGAAATAGGAACACTTTTACACTGTTGGTGGGACTGTAAACTAGTTCAACCAATTAGAAGACGGTGTGTTGATTCTGCAAGGATCTAGAACTAGAAATACCATTTGACCCAGCCATCCCATTACTGGGTATACACCCAAAGGATTATAAATCATGCTGCTATAAAGCCACATGCACATGTATGTTTGTTGTGGCACTATTCACAATAGCATAGACTTAGAATCAACCCAAATGTCCATCAGTGACAGATTGGATTAAGAAAATGTGGCACATATACACCATGGAATACTATGCAGCCATATAAAGGGATGAGTTCGTGTCCTTTGTAGGGACATGGATGCAGCTGGAAACCATCATTCTCAGCAAACTATCGCAAGAACAGAAAACCAAACACTGAATGTTCTCACTCATAGGTGGGAATTGAACAATGAGATCACTTGGACACAGGAAGGGGAACATCACACACCGGGTCCTATTGTGGGGAAGGGGTGGGGGGAGAGATAGCATTAGGAGATATACCTAATGTAAGTGATGAGTTAATGGGTGCAGCACACCAACATGGCTCATGTATATATACATATGTAACAAACCTGCACATTGTGCACATGTACCCTAGAACTTCAAGTATAATAAAAAAAGAAAATCAGAACCCTCTAATCCCCCACCACCAAAAACCAACAACAACAACAGAAAAAAACAACAACGTAGAAACAAGATGGTATTCAAAAAATAAAAATAAAAAAAATAAAGAAAACTTGGGTACAGGAGAATTATTTATCAAAGGTATTTTCTCATGAAAATTCAAGTTAACCCTATTCCTGGGCTTCTTCCACTCACCAAAATAGAAATTATTTTACAAAATAGAAATTTTACTCTATAATTCACATCATCAGTTACTGTCTAAAAGCCCCAACTACTTTAATAACACGTTCAGTCAGAAGAAAGGAGATAATAACTGGCTTTTCTAATCTTCTCTCCATTGGGTTAAGAGATACTGCATCGCATTTTACTGGGAAATGTAATAGGTGGAAGCTTCTTTAAGCTTCAGGGCTCAAGACTGTGACAGGTAGATATCTAAATTTAATGTTTTATTTTACAAATCATCATTAATTAATCCATATAATAAAAACTTATCAAGTACCAACTAAGAGACCGATGCAAGAGCTAAATAACAGACTATGGCTTTAATTTTTTCATTCTTCAAATAAGAAAATGAACAAACAATTATAGTACCTATACAAGTGTCATGGAGATTTGCAGAAATTAATCTGGGAAAGACATGAGGGTAGCTACTCAATTACGCTTGGTGAAAACAACGTACGAAAGTCCGCTGAAGGATGTAGCTCCTGAGCCAATTACCATGACAGATAATGATGCCTCAGGTAAAATTTAAGAAAGTAGGAAGTGGAGAAGAAACAACAGATGCAGTGACATCAACTCCAGAGCCAACAGCAAACTAGAGATCAACAAAGAATTCAACATACCCTGAAGATGAGGCACAAGACAGGGAATGAAGAGACATGCTATTGATGATGGAAAAGGCTGCTTCATTTATGTTAGCTCTGAAAATATTCAATGTTTATATGCTATATCTATGACAATATGGCCTACTAATGTAGTGCATGTTGCCAGAGAGTATTAAAACTGTCTCACTAAGGTCAAATTCTAGCCCTACCACTTTCTTGATATGTGACATTAGACAGGTTCTTTTATAATTTGGGGCCTCAATTCTTCATCTTCATTCCATTCTAAAATGGAATAATAACAACACCAATATCACCAGGCTCTTCTGAGGATTACATGAAAAAGTAAAAAAGCAATGTGCTATGTTACACAGAGCAATCATTCAATATATATATATATAATTTTAGTATATTATTACTGCTGTTATTTTCCAGCAGTAGTACACAAAGCACATGTTTAGTAGAGTTAATGATGTATAACATCTAGAAAACTTTAAGTTTTTCACAATTATTTAGGTTTCAGGATATTGTTTAGTAGAGTTAATGATGTATAACATCTAGAAAACTTAAGTTTTTCGTGATTATTTAGGTTTCAGGAGCTGGAGAACAGAATGGTTTCATCCACATCCCTGGGTTAAAGTAAACATGGTGATTAACCAAATGTATATTGACCCTGCAAATTTTTCAGAAGTGATCTAAAAAGTACAGCCAAAAATGTCCTTTTAAGCTTAAATGGAGTCTAAGGAAAGACATTTAAAGAAATCAAAATCAAAAGAATATGTGACAAATCACAATTTAGCAACATATACCTAACATAGATGACAGAAAAATCCCAGTGGACAATGGATGTGATATACGTAAGAATAAATTTATTCAACTTAGACTCTGTCTGCCACACATGAATATCATTTTTTTTTTTTTGCTTTTCATTTGCATGTAAAAGTAGAATAGAATTCCAGAGAAGAGATATTTCAGTTTTCACAAAGACAAGTCTTTGGAAATAATGAAATCCCAATGATCAAACTAAATGTCTCATGTCCACCCACAGACACCCAGTGATTTCACATTAACATATAGCATTACACAGAATCTTATTCAGTAACTTAGACTTTTAACTCCAAATGAAATTTGTCAGTATGATACTTACGTCAATAACTTCTAGGTAGTGTAATGGATGGGTCAATTTCTAAATAAAAAAATGTAATCTCAAAAATTCTCCAATATGTATAAAATGTTCTAACTAGTTAATACAAAGTGCATAAGGTGAATTAACCACTGAAATTCACAGTCTCATGAAAGTATGTTAAATTACAGGGGAATTATTGATCTGAGATGTAGAATTCTTTTCTAAGAGGACTATAATTAAGCATTTTCCAACTTCGTCCCTTTTCAGCAAAGAGTTGGAAAGATTATCCTCGTTGTTATCAGTCATCTTTAGAAGATCCAAGTGGTAGAAACAAGAGCAATTCAGCTACATTCAGGAGCCAAATCTTAAAATATTTATTTTAATAAATCTTTTCATCAATTTTAGTAGTATCAAGTCTAAGACATACATCTCTCTAAAAACTGGATCAACAATCTATATTTAGAGTACTATCTTTTCATTCTATATTTAGAACACTATCTTTTCTAGATGGTGACGTGTATATATCAACACATATTGACATTTTTCTGTAGCCAATTATAATATATTCTAGTTATTATAACCACCACACATTACAAATAATTTTGTGATATTGTAGAATTTCTGAGAAATATGTTAAATTATTATGTAGGCTAAAAACTCTCCACTTATTTGGAAGTTTTTTCAATGATAATGCCATCATATCAGTAGGAATATATTTATTTGTGAGCTTCATTTGGGAGAAAGGTAGAAATATGTCATTCTCACTGATACAACATTACTAAAACTCCCAGGTAATCTCAAAATCACAAATTTTCTTGTGACCATCTAAGAGTTTCATTGCAAGGCAAGAAATGACCCAAAAAATGTAAGAGAAAGGTACCTCCAAGGAAAGATAGAAACTTAAAACTAGAAACATTCTAGAAGAAAATAGATAAAAATATTGTTGTGATCTTGTCTTAAAATTTTTTTAGATATAATACCAAAATCATGAACCATAAAATTGAATGTGAAAAAACTGCTAAACTTTAAGATTGTTAGGGATGCTCTGATTCTTGAAGAAAACTGAAAAGAAAATAAAAAGTCCAGCTGATCCCTTAAAACAAATTATTTGAAAAATCACATATAAGACAAAGGACTTGTATGTAGAATAGGTAGGCAAATCTCAAAGCTCAATAATAAAGTAAAAGCCCAATTGTAATAAACAGGAAAAATATTCCAACAAAGACATCTATCATCTAAAACATACACAGATGCCACATAAACATATGAAATCACTATTAGATACAGGGAAAATGCAAATTAAAACTACAGTGCATTGCCACTAAGTGCCCTTTTAAAATGTCAATAATACAATTCTGCAAAGGCCAAGTATTAACAGGAATGGGTAGCAGCAAGGATTCTCATACATCTATTGCAATATGGCAATCATTTTGGTAATGCAAAATGACATAATTTGAAAAACATTTTTTCAGTTTCTTGAAAATTAAACACCTCCTATGTGACCCAGCGGTCTGTATCCTGGCTATTTATTCAATTAATATGAAAACTATGTCCATAAAAAACTTTTCTGTAAATGTTTATAGCGGTTTTATTTGTAATTGCCAAAAGATGCAAAAAGAAATGTTCTCAAGTTGGTGAATTGAATAGGAAACTCTTTATAGTCAATCCATGTAGTGGGGTGCTATTTGCCTATGAAAGGGAACAAGATTACTGATAAATGCAAGATGAATGAATCTCAAAATGCACTGTACTAACTGAATGTAGGCAGTCTCAAAAGCTATCTACTATATAATTCTGCTTATATGATATTCTGGACATGGTGTTGTCACTTGCCATATATATTAAAGTAATGATATATCAATGTCAATACAGAGTATAATTTACACTCAAGAATCTGTCCATAATCATTCCTTTTCAAAATGATCTGTAGATTAATTTCATACAGTAAGAAATTTTAAAATATTAGTTAAGGAGTAAGGCTCTATTTTCTAGTTTTCATGGAATAAGTAGTGCAGGATTTAACCATCTGCCGTAAAATAAACTATAACTGAGGGTAACATACATTTTTGGTCATGGACAACAAAAAGTACAAAATGTGATATATGAAAAATGAAAACTAATGGGGTGAATTCCACTTTTATTAAGGTTTTCTGCCTGAGGTACTTTCCAAATGACAGAGTAAGAATGTGGAGGCCAAACAGAGCAACCAATACACAGAATGGAAGAGAATCTGGCGTTGCTGAGGTGGCTGGAATTTGGAGTGCGGCCAGTAAGGTACTGCACAGGAGGGAACTACACAGAGAAAGAGCCATGCAATTCTGCGTAACTCCCCAATTAGGTCTGTAGCCAAAGATAAAACAGCACATGCACAGTACCAGTGCTCCACAAACGCTGTTAGAGAACAACTACTGGGGAACTATGAGGTACAGTCAGATGCTGCTGGTAGTTTAGGTTCAGACCAGAAGGTGAAGAGAGACTCCACTGAACACCTGAACACCCAGAGTTCAGAATTGAGACCACAGAAAAGCCAAACATTAAGTCTAGGGTTACACTACTTGTAGGCTTGGCCTAAATAAGCTTCAACCTAAGACTCAAGAAGATTTGATCTGGCAGGAGATTAACGTCCTCCCAAAACCAAAGCCAACACTCTTTAAGCAAGGCAATAAAATCCTGACCCTTAACATCACAGTATTCTGAATGTATGGAAAACAATAAAAACTACTAGACATGCAGAGAAGCAGCAATCCATGATCCATACCCAGGACAAAAGCTGAGAGTTGCCAGTGTATAGTACAAGAAATATTGAGGAAAGTTCTTTAGTCCAAAGAGAAATAGATGGAAGTTTGGATTTACATGAAGGATTAAAGTATGTCAGATTTAGTAAATATTTGAATGAATACTTATCATATTTTACATTTGTTGGTTTTAAGAGCTATTCGTTTCTTTAAACAAAAGTAATAGAATTTGTGGGTTTAATCAACATAAGAAAGAAAATGTATGCAATAATATATGAAGTTTAGAAAGGGGTAAAACTAGACTATTGGAAGGTTTTTACAATACATACAGACCCATACAATGTTAATTCAAGGTAGACTAGGGTACATTAAAGCTGCATATTCTAATTCCTAGAGAAATCAAATAAATATAGCCAAAAACCTAAAACAGGAAATGATTAGGTCACTAAAGCTACTTACTTAATCTAAAGTAATAAAAGGGGGTCAAACAAATAAAAAAATTAGACAAATTTAAAAATATGTATCAAAACAAAAGATACAAGCCCAAGCATATCATTAATTACATACTTATAAACAGATAAAATAAATTACAAGGGAAAATACAAAATATTTTTAACTGATTTTTTTTTTTTGAGACAGATTTTCTCTCTCGTTGCCCAAGTTGGAGAGCAATGGCCTGATCTCGGCTCACTGCAACCTCTGCCTCCCAGGTTCAAGCGATTCTCCTGCCTCAGCCTCCTGAGTAGCTGGGATTACAGACTCATACCACCACACCCAGATAATTTTTTGTATTTTTGGTAGAAACGGGGTTTCACCATGTTAGCTAGGTTGTTCTCAAACTCCTGACCTCAGGTGATCCGCCCACCTCGACCTCCGAAAGTGCTGGGATTACAGGCGTGAGCCACTGCAGTTGGCTCTGAATAATTTTTTTAAAAAAATCTTATAATTTGAGGATATAGAGAAATCTAAAAATTGAGAGAAATATAGATCTTAAGATTGTACTGAATAGAGAAAAAAAGATTTATAAACAATAATGTTTTCTAAGAAGATAGTAAAAAAGGGAGTAAATTAAATTGCAAGATAAATATATAGAAATAAATAATTAAAATAAGAGAAGTTCCTGAAAGATAAAATTAAAAAATAAAGTATCAAAAACAGAAGTATCTTATTTGAATTATCAATAAAATTGATAAAAACTCCTACAGAAAGTAACACAGAAGAAAAAAGAGAAAACCAAAATTATCCCTTTCTAGAATAAAAGCAGAGACAATAATATAGATCAAATTAAATAAATAATAGGAGATATTATAAAGACTTTCATGTACATAAACGAATCAAATTAGGTGAAATGGAAAAATTCCTTGAAAAATAAAAAATACCAAAACTGACATAAGAAGAAATAGAACATCTAAGTAGCTATATCTGATCCATTTAAATAGCTATATCTGAGAAGAATGCTCAGTTGGTAATTTAAAACCTTATCAATAATGAAAAGTATAAGCACAAGTGGCTTTGTTGGGAAATTATTTCAAACTTTTAGACCAACTCTTTGAGAAAAAAAAAAACACAAGACTTTGCCACTCATTTTAGGAGGGAAAGTGAACAGTGATAATACAACTACATACAAGTCTTACAATAAAATGAAGTTACAAAATATTCTTACCAAATATTAACAAAACGATCTTAGTAATAAATAAACATTTATCATGATCAAGGGGGATTTATCCCAGGAATGTAGGATGATTTAAACATTTATTGTGAATATAATTTATAATATTACAGATGAGAAAATGAGCAAGCAAAAAGATTATTTTAATAGATATGGAAAGATAATTTGACAAAATTTAAAACACATTCATGATAATTACTTTCAGTTCACTAGTTATATAAGGAACTTTCTTCACAGTGATACATTCTTATGAAAATTGTACTGTAGATATGAATATCATACTGAATAGAAAAGACTAAAATTTCTTTTTAGACTGGAAGTAAGATAAAGGTATCTTCTCTTGTCATTCCTATTCAATATTGTAGTCAGGCCTTACCCAGCATGAGTAAAGAAGAATAAAATATATAATACTAAGACTGAAAAAACGATTTCATTTGTAGACAAGATAATTTACAGAAAATATTTTACATAATCCTCAACAGTACAATTAGAAACAAAAGTGAACTCAACAGTGCTATAGAATATACCATCAGTATGCCAAAGTCAATTATATTTCTATATATTGGTAACTAAAAATGACAAAGAATATTTTAAGTTAATACCATTTATTATTACATGAAAAAATTTAAATACTCAGAACAAATTTCAAAAAATGTATGCAGGATCTGTTGATTAAAAATTATAAAATATATCTGAAAGAAATTAATGAAGCCTAATTACATGCATAAATATGTCAATGTATTGGATGACAAAATACTGTTACAAATGTTAATGTTACCATGAATTGACCAATGGAGTCAATGGAATTGTGATCAAATTCTAACTGGTGTATGTGGGTGTGTGTGTTTCTGTAGAAATCAACATTTTAAAATGGAACTAAAAAGAACCCAGAATAGTTCAAACAATCTTGAAAAAATATTTGGATCTCTTACACTACTTGATTTCAATATCAACTGTAAAACTTGATTTAAGGATTTACAACTATCAAGAGAGAAGTATATTGTTTAAGGAAAGACATAGAAGTCAATTGAATGGAATCCAGGAAAAGACCCCAACTTGGAAGATAAGTCAATTTTCAACAAAGTGGCCAAAACAATCCAATGGATAAAGAAAAGTCTTTTAAACAAATGGAGGAGAGTATAGAAAAATACATGTCAATCACCCTGAAACCATGCACATTAACTAATTTGAAATGGTTCATAGGCCTCTACATAAAAGATACAGCTATAAAGCTTCTAGGAGAAAACACGGTAGAAAATATTTACAAAGATTTCTCAGAACACGGAAAGCACTGTCTATACAAGTTAAAAATGAAATTGGACTTTATTAAAACCTCTGCTCAAAAACAAACATTATTAAGTAAATGAATAGACATAATGTAGACTCATTAAATATATTTACAACATATATATCTGAGAAAGGATTTGTATCAAGAATATGTTAATGATTCTTACAAATTACAGTAGGAAAGACACAAAATCCAATAATAGTGAACAGAATTTAAAAATGCAATTAAGAAGAAAAGATATATAAATGGCCAGTAAGCATATAAAAGAGTGCTGAACATCATTTGCCATCAGGGAAATGTGAATATCTCTGAAAACCACAAAGAAATCTCACACATACTTATTTAAAAGGCTAAACAGACTAATAATACTAAGTGTTGGCAAGGTTGTAGAGCCATGGGATCTCTTTATACATTACTAGTAGTACTGTAAAAAAATACAACCACTTAAAAAAACTGATCATTTCTTATAAAGTTAAAACTGTGCCTACTCTATGACCAAGAAATTTATCTTCTATGTATTCACCCAAGAGTATTGAATTTATATGTCTGAAGAAAGGCTTGTAAAATAATATAGTATCTTTATTTATTAATACATTTTGATATATTCTTACAATAAAATACTCATCAATAATAAGCAATGCACTGCTGAATGATCAAACATGGACAATAAAATAAATTTTTCTAAGATTAAAAAGCACAAGAATATACACTATGACTGCATTTTTACAATGGCCAAGAGTAGGCAAAATTGACCTATGGTTTTGGAAGTCTAAAGTGTTTGAATAGTAATTGCTTGGGATTGCTATTGGCAGGGTGAGACTTGGCCGAAATGGGCTTTAGGAAATAGCAACATTTTGATTGTGGTGTGAATTAAAAGAATGTATACTTGCGAACTACATTTCAAAGTTGTGTATTTCACTGTACATACATATATATTTTAATTTAAAAAGAACAAAATTCTACAGCTAAATACAGGAAGGAAGGAAAGAAGGAAGGAAGGAAGGAAGGAAGGCAGGCAGGCAGGCATAAAGGGAAGGATAAAGGGAGGGAAAGAGGAAGGAAAGAACAAAGAAAGAGAGACAGTGAGGAAGAAAGGGGGGGAGAAAGGGAGGAAGAGAGGGAGGGAGGAAGGGAATGAGGAAGGGAAGAAGTAATTTAGGTAAGCAAAGAGAAAAATAAAGCTTGGGTTCTGAAGTCAATACAGTATAGTTCATATTCTCAGGTATGCTACTTACTGTATGATCTTGGCCACGTTACTAAGGCCATCTTTTTTTTTAATTTTGTTACCTAAAAATAGCTTCTTAATAGTATTTGTTATGAAGATTAAATAGCATGACATAGGTATGGAAAGGTTTTAAACTTGGGAGTGCCTCACAGTAAGTAATCACTGGGTGGAAGTTATGAGAACGGTGATTGTATGAGATTGTATGAGAGTATAATGTAGTTTAATTTTGCATTTCCCTGATGATTAGTGATCATTTTTAAAATTTATCTCTTAGCCATACGTATGTCTTCTTTTGAGAAATTTCTATTCACGTCCTTTGCCCATTTTCTAATCAGGCTATTTGTTTCCTTGCTATTGAGTTGTGTGAGTTCTTTATATATTCTGGACATTAACCCCTTACCAGATGAATCTTAAAGGTGGCTAAATAAGAGCAGATTTATAAGATAATGTTCAAGAAGGGGGTAGAGTGAAGATGCAGCCAGCCTCCAACCAGAAAAGATACAGTCAGCAAGCTTGTATATGTAAGATTCCAAACCCCCACTTATGATGTGAGAATCGACTTAGAAACACAGGAAAATCATCATCATCATCATCATCATCATCCCTATCTTCTCATCCTTGTCATCCATTAGACGCCTCATATGTGCCCGGTCAATGTATCTAGTTTAACTAGTATTAACACAACTTCCTTGTTGAGTTTTACATATCTGATTCTCCATTTTATGTATTATTTAAGCTAAGAGTCTATATTTGTCTTTCTTTATAGACTCTCCTTTTCTGCATGGAGGTGATCCATGTTTTCTGATAAAAGTATAGGATTATGGGAGTTTTAATACAATTTCAACCTCGGTAGGGATTCAAATCACACACACACACACATACACACATAAAAACAATTGTTGAAAAGCCTAACCCCTTTACTGGAGTTAATTATAACATGCTACCTGTTTTACACTCAGATTCACCCTCGTCTTATTTTGCTGTTTTATACATTACACCATTCGAAATTTCATTGCAGTCTTTTACAAAGAGAACAAAATTTCAACCTTACAAATTGACTTCATATGAAATGTAGGATGACAGATATTTCTCAGTCTTTAACTGTGGTTTCTCTAATGGAATAACTTTACTTGCCATCAGTTTATTTTATTTAAAACCCCTATTCACTCAAGGTAATATTTATGGCCCAAACCCATTTGACAAAAGGTAGAAAAAGTGAAAAGACAGAAGAATAACTTGCAAGTTTATGGAAACTTGAAACTGACTTTAACGTTTACTTAGCATGCTGTATTTCACACATAGTTTTTAAGTTATGACTTTATAGTATTTTGTTATTATCTCTCTTTTAGAAAATGGGTATTTTTAAACTCAAAGCATCAAGAAAATATTTTCAGATGAAAAAGATAATTTTGTAGCTGTTTGAATATTTTCAAATCCTCTTTTCCAAGGCTGCCTTTCATTTACAGTTCATTGATGTTTTCCCCCAATTATTTAGAAATATCTGTCAACTTCTTTACACTGATTTACAAAGAATACTTTTTCACACGCGTTGTGACCTAAAAAGTCTCCTCTTCCTCGAGGATTACAACTTAAAGGTGCATGCATCACTGTAATTGCATCAAAATGTGGGGGATGAATCTATTATACTATATTAATTTTTTATTCAAATATACCTCTTAACAATCAAAAGACTTTTTTATAAAAATTTTCCCAAAAGGAAGACAAAATAATATACCTTCTAACATGAAATTTAAACATTTCTGCAAAAACACTGGTTTGGATATTTGAAATTTTCTCTTGAATTGATTGAACACGGAATCTTGACTAATCCAGGTCACCCTTATATAGGTTTACTTTTTCTATTTATTAAATCAAGTGTATTTTACTGGCCCTGTGATTCTTTCAGAGAAGCTTCTATCACAGACGTAAATGAATCAATTTTATATTTATTTGTTTCGTACTTTAATTTTCCTACTTCTCTGATGGTCATGTCTTAAAGCCATCTTCCTCCTCCCAGAACATAATTTCCAAGTTCCGACCTACACCCTCTCCGATTTCACTCAATTGCCATTTACTTAGAGAGTTTTGACTCTCTCCCCATGTGGCTGACTGGCTCCTTCATCTGCCCCTCTGGCTTTATGACTTACTGATATTTAATATTTCAAAGGCCTGCTGAATACTTCCATCAAAATGCCTCACTGGGATTCAAGCTTCACCTGTCCAAACTAATACTATATTTTATAAGGAAGAACAGTGAAACATCGACCCTAAATTTTCTTCCACATATCTCATATTTATTCTGGACATAACTATCAAAATCCTATTCCTAAATACAATTCTGATGATAGCACTAAAATGCTGAGAAAAAGGGCTATTTCTCAGTAAGCAATATCTAAATTTTCTTTCTTTTTTTTTTTTTTTAAATTTATTTATTATTATTATACTTTAAGTTGTAGGGTACATGTGCATAACGTGCAGGTTTGTTATATATGTATACTTGTGCCATGTTGGTGTGCTGCACCCATCAACTCATCATTTACATCAGGTATAACTCCCAATGCAATCCCTCCCCCCTCCCCCTTCCCCATGATAGGCCCCGGTGTGTGATGTTCCCCTTCCCGAGTCCAAGTGATCTCATTGTTCAGTTCCCACCTATGAGTGAGAACATGCGGTGTTTGGTTTTCTGTTCTTGTGATAGTTTGCTAAGAATGATGGTTTCCAGCTGCCTCCATGTCCCTACAAAGGACACAAACTCATCCTTTTTCATGGCTGCATAGTATTCCATGGTGTATATGTGCCACATTTTCTTAATCCAATCTGTCACTGATGGTCATTTGGGTTGATTCCAAGTCTTTGCTATTGTGAATAGTGCTGCAATAAACATACGTGTGCATGTGTCTTTATAGCAGCATAATTTATAATCCTTTGGGTATATACCCAGTAATGGGATAGCTGGGTCATATGGTACATCTAGTACAAGATCCTTGAGGAATCGCCATACTGTTTTCCATAATGGTTGAACTAGTTTACAATCCCACCAACAGTGTAAAAGTGTTCCTATTTCTCCACATCCTCTCCAGCACCTGTTGTTTCCTGACTTTTGAATGATCGCCATTCTAACTGGTGTGAGATGGTATCTCATTGTGGTTTTGATTTGCATTTCTCTGATGGCCAGTGATGATGAGCATTTTTTCATGTGTCTGTTGGCTGTATGAATGTCTTCTTTTGAGAAATGTCTGTTCATATCCTTTGCCCACTTTTTGATGGGGTTGTTTGTTTTTTTCTTGTAAATTTGTTTGAGTTCTTTGTAGGTTCTGGATATTAGCCCTTTGTCAGATGAGTAGATTGCAAAAATTTTCTCCCATTCTGTAGGTTGCCTGTTCACTCTGATGGTAGTTTCTTTTGCTGTGCAGAAGCTCTTTAGTTTAATGAGATCCCATTTGTCAATTTTGGCTTTTGCTGCCATTGCTTTTGGTGTTTTAGACATGAAGTCTTTGCCCATGCCTATGTCCTGAATGGTACTACCTAGGTTTTCCTCTAGGATTTTTATGGTATTAGGTCTAATATTTAAGTCTCTAATCCATCTTGAATTAATTTTCGTATAAGGAGTAAGGAAAGGATCCAGTTTCAGCTTTCTACTAATGGCTAGCCAATTTTCACAAAATTCAACAGCCCTTCGTGCTAAAAACGCTCAATAAATTCGGTATTGATGGAACGTACCTCAAAATAATAAGAGCTATTTATGACAAACCCACAGCCAATATCATACTGAATGGGCAAAAACTGGAAAAATTCCCTTTGAAAACTGGCACAAGACAGGGATGCCCTCTCTCACCACTCCTATTCAACATAGTGTTGGAAGTTCTGGCTAGGGCAATCAGGCAAGAGAAGGAAATCAAGGGGATTCAGTTAGGAAAAGAAGAAGTCAAATTGTCCCTGTTTGCAGATGACATGATTGTATATTTAGAAAACCCCATTGTCCCAGCCCAAAATCTCCTTAAGCTGATAAGCAACTTCAGCAAAGTCTCAGGATACAAAATTAATGTGCAAAAATCACAAGCATTCTTATACACCAGTAACAGACAAACAGAGAGCCAAATCAGGAATGAACTTCCATTCACAATTGCTTCAAAGAGAATAAAATACCTAGGAATCCAACTTCCAAGGGATGTAAAGGACCTCTTCAAGGAGAACTACAAACCACTGCTCAGTGAAATAAAAGAGGACACAAACAAATGGAAGAACATACCATGCTCATGGATAGGAAGAATCAATATTGTGAAAATGGCCATACTGCCCAAGGTAATTTATAGATTCAATGCTATCCCCATCAAGCTACCAATGAGTTTCTTCACAGAATTGGAAAAAACTGCTTTAAAGTTCATATGGAACCAAAAACGAGCCTGCATCTCCAAGACAATCCTAAGTCAAAAGAACAAAGCTGGAGGCATCACGCTACCTGACTTCAAACTATACTACAAGGCTACAGTAACCAAAACAGCATGGTACTGGTACCAAAACAGAGATATAGACCAATGGAACAGAACAGAGTCCTCAGAAATAATACCACACATCTACAGCCATCTGATCTTTGACAAACCTGAGAGAAACAAGAAATGGGGAAAGGATTCCCTATTTAATAAATGGTGCTGGGAAAAATTGGCTAGCAATATCTAAATTTTCTTTACAATTTCATTGAGAGAACTAACATGACCCCAAACTCCCTTTCCAGTCTCCATCATATTCGTGCTTCTTACAATGAGCACTTGCTCAGGGCCTCCCTTGGTCTAGCATGCTGCTTCTTTCTGTGTGACTGACATCTTTTTTTTTTTTTTTTTTTTTTTTTGAGATGGAGTCTGGCTCTGTCGCCCAGGCTGGAGTGCAGTGGCGCAATCTCGGCTCACTGCAAGCTCCGCTCCCGGGTTCACGCCATTCTCCTGCCTCAGCCTCCCGAGTGGCTGGGACTACAGGCGCCCGCCATCGCGCTGGGCTAATATTTTGTATTTTTAGTGGAGACGGGGTTTCACCGTGTTAGCCAGGATGGTCTCCAACTCCTGACCTCGTGATCCGCCCGCCTCGGCCTCTCAAAGTGCTTGGATTACAGGCGTGAGCCACAGCGCCCGGCCAGCCGTGACTGACATCTTATAAGACCCATATCAAAGGTCATTAACCTCCTGATACATTGGATGTCCACTTTTACCTGCGATAGTTGGTGAAATAAAATATCGTGAATATAAAATAAACCTATATTAAATTTTCAAACATGTCAGAAGCAGTTTATACAGGGAATAATGCATCTCAACGCAACCTTAAATTAACTAACAGAGAAAGCATAATAGGAAACATTATATACGGGAAAATAGTTAACCTTAAATAAAAGTTACAAGAAATGAACATGAATTACATGCATTTATGAAATACGGGAAGTTAGGGTTACTTTAAAGATAAAATGTAACTTTTGACCAATCCCACAAAAATTAAATATCAAGATTATAAATTACATATATTACAAAGGACATGGATATCTTTAAAAACCTGTATAATACACACATACCGACGTACAAGAGTTAGATGTTCATAGACTAGAAGTCCTAGGATAAACTCAAACTACTTGCAGAGAAAACCAAACATCGCTTCAGTAAACAATATGTCAGTGGATTCTTACAAGTGCCAAACTAAAATTATTTGTCCAAAATATTACAGCCTAATGACTCTAAAAACTTCCAGCGAAGCCTAATTCTTCAGTGATGACATCCAGAAACACCAATATCTTATTAGTTTTTAGTGAAAATTATAGATAGCCAATTTTGTTAAGTAGCAAAATATCTCTCCCTATATATAGATATCAAAATATCAAATATCTATCTATATACATATGTATATTGATATATATTGTCACCCAGGCTGGAGTGAAGTGGAATGATCTCGTCTCACTGTAACCTCCATCCCCTGGGATCAGGCCATTCTCCTGCTTCAGCCTCCCGAGTAGCTAGGATTATAGGCAGCCGCCACCATGGCCAGCTATATTATTTTTAGTAGAGATGGGGTTTCACCATGTTGACCAAGCTGGCCTCGAACTCCTGACCTCAAGTGATCCACCTGCCTTGGCCTCCCAAAGTGCTAGGATTGCAGGCATGAGCCACCGCACCCGACCAGTTTGCTATTTTTTAATAATGGCTTTACATTTGTGAAAAAAGGAATAATAAACTCGTAAGGCCACCTATAAATGATTCAGTATTCCTATTTTCAAATGAAAATATAGGGGCTGGATGTTGTAGCTCCCATTTGTAATTCCAACACTCTGGGAGGCTGAGGCAGGAGGATCGCTTGAGCCCAGGAGTTCGAGACCCGTCTAGGCAATGTGGTAAATACCATCTAAACAAAAAATTAAAGAAAAATTTTAAAAATTAAAAAGGCCAGGTGTGGTGGTGCACACCTGTAACACTATCACTTTGGGATGCTGAGGCAGAAGGATTGCTTGAGCCCATGAGTTTGAGACCAGCCTGGGCAATATAGTAAGACTTTGTCTCTACAAAAAATACAAAAATTAGCCAGGCATGGTGGCACATGCCTGTTTACCCAGCTACTTAGGAGGCTGACGTTGGAGGATCACTGGAACCCAGGGGTCAAGGCTATAGTGAGTCATGATCATACCACTGCACTCCAGTCTGGGCAACAGAGTATCTCTAAGAAAATGAAAATAAAATGAAAGTATTTTTATAATAGAAAAAATAAAACAAATCTCTCTCAGGTTTATATAGCTTTACATGCCATAGCTATGGTAACGCATTATTCATGGAATTTATTTCACTTCCTGAAAAAGGGATCAAAGTATTTAGTCAATATTCTCTGTGGCTACATTTGAAAACTATAAGGCTATTTTAACTGCATAAAATGAAAACTGAAATCAGTCAATGGTAATTCCAGAAATAGCACACCTAATTTTGCATTAATTATGGATATAATTGGTTACATTACAGCAGTAAGACATTGCCTGAAGTAGAAAATAAAAGAGAATCAAGTTTCAGAGGTCTGTAGACCTAGCGAAATTACCAGTAAATGACAATTTGGAGAAGATAAGACTATGATGATTACATGAAAATCCTTAATATCAATTGAATTGAGTATCGATGTAAACAGCATACACAGTGCATTACAACAATATAACCTAACTTACGGTGTTTTAATGTGTAAAGATGGTAGACAAAATAGATTTGGCACATATCTTATTTTACTGATATTCATTTTAAAAGTCAAATGTTAAGTCTTTATAGGGCAATCAATGTAACAACTAATCTACCAATATAATTCTCATAAGAACAACAAAACATGAATTCAAAAGGATGAAAAATGGTTAGCATGACAGATGCCTTGTAATTAACATGAATGCCACAGAAATCATTTCTGATATGACTACATAGCATGCAATATTTCTATATCTATTGAGGTCAGGAGTTCGAGGCCAGCTTGGTCAACATGGTGAAACTCCATCTCTACTAAAAATAATACAGCTGGGCATGGTGGCGGGTGCCTATAATCCTAGCTACTCGGGAGGCTGAAGCAGGAGAATGGCCTGATCCCAGGGGATGGAGGTTACAGTGAGACGAGATCATGCCACTTCACTCCAGCCTGGGTGACAATATATATCAATAAATATTGCATGACTACAGCATGCAATATTTCTAATACTTATATTGCTTATTTTAAAATTACGGGAAGGCATCGATGTCCCTAAACTGGACTTTTCAAAAACCTCAATGAGGTTTTCTATATCTTCAAAAGTCATCCAAAATTCTGTTGTAATCATGGAATAGCAAAAATCTAGAAATTCTATCTGATTTTGAATTTTAAAAATAAAATTAATCTTATTAAGTTTAACAAATGTTCACTCCTTTAAAAACAAATGTATACAATCACAGTTCAGTCTTTCAGAGAAAGTGTCGTTAGTAAACTACAAAATAAAGAAGAGCTATAAAATTATTAAGACAAGAAATAATTATAGCCTTTGTGGTAGCCTGTAAATTTTTCCCATCACTGTATTTCCCTTTGCAAAGTGACTTTACTATTCCTCCAGTCAGGAAGTTGAATCAATTTCTTATCACTTGAATCCAGACTCAACCTTGTAACTTGCATTGGTTTATGGGACATTACTAAACTTGCCCATAAGCAGAGGATTGAGAAATACTTTCACTTTGGGACTTGCTCTCTACTGCTGCAGGGCACCATTCTGCCACCACATGTTCAAGCTTGGAGTAACCTCCTACTGGATGAGAAACCACACAGAGTACCATTTCAACCGTCATACCAACTTAGACACGTATGTTAGGGTACTCTAGGTTATCCAACCCCAGGTCAGTCTGTGTAAACAAGGAAAACTGCCTATTGAACAAAGTTGAGAAAATGAATGCTTCTGGTTTTAAGCTATTAAGTTTTGGGCAAAGGTTTTTTTTTGTTGTTGTTGTTGTTTTCAGCAAAACCTAACTGAATCCATCATTACATACAACTTTTAGAAAATTAAACTATTTTTTGTAACTGTCGTGACAACAAAAATAGTTTACAAATCTCACCATGATTAAACCAAAACATTAAGTTAAATTCAATAACATTATAGATGGACATAAAGTACTTAGTTAATCAAAAATAATATTTTATATACTTCCCATTAGAAGCCATGTAGCTGTCCATAATACTCATTAATTTTGAAATAACATATAAGATTAGGTGTTTGATTAACTATTTAGCCAATTTCACATTATTCCAAATAAAATATAAAGCACTGGGAAATATTGTAATTGATTTCTCTGCAAAATCATTTTACTAGATTGGATTATTTTCCAGTTTATCTCTTTGATAAGCTCTGTTACCTGGCATGGGCAGGAGTATTTTGATTCTATTTCCCTGGTTTAATTTTTGACGACCAAAAGAGGACCGCCAACACTGGCAACATATGGTAACTTGCATGAAACAAAACATGACAAGCTGACGGCAAATTGCAGACACACGAGGAAGGCAAAAATGACATTGTGTTATATAGAGACTGAATTAAGAAGAAAAAGTAGGTGTCATTGTTAATTTGCAGGCATTTGCATTATTTGTGGTCACTTTCTCTTGTCCTACTCCCTGACAAAATTAAAAACGTGGTAAACTGCAGCATTAGATTCACTAAAACTTAGAAAAGGAATGGATGGAAAAGTAAAAGAAAAATAAACATGCATTAATACATCACTTTTTGTCCTCCACAAGTACTAGAGGATAAAAAGCAGAAAGAAAATGATACTTTATACCACCTTGTTTAAATAATTCACTTCAAATAGTTCTCAGCAAGAAATGAAATAGCAGACAGCCATTAATTATACCTAAGATAAACTGAAGGAGCATATTTGCACTAATTTGCATTTCGAGAAATAAGAAAAAGTTAGAGAAAATGAATTTAACAAATATTTTATCAGAAAAAAGAGCAAATACTGCTATAATAACTTTTACTTAAGTGATCTTTACAAGAGCATCTGTGAGAATAAAGTAGTGAATATCAGACACAGGAAAAAACAGGACATTTAATTGACTATTCCTTTTATTGTTTACTTCCTTATTTTCTAGTCATTCAAATTTCAAAATTAATACTTTCGTAACTTGGTTCAAGACTAGACCATGCAATTCAGTTTCAGAGTGGTGCCAGGGTCAAAGAAACAGTTCAGCTGCACAAAGTGCATTTCAATAGTTCAAAACTTTTATTTGCATATCTGAAAAATGATGAAAAGAATATAAATTCGTAATTCCTTTCCTGTCCATTTTCACTTTTCCAGGTTCTGGCAAATAACTACAGTACATTCCAGTTTTTCTCTCCCTCTTCCAACCCCTTTTCTTTCCTTAATTATGTAGGTTGACCTAACTTTTCTTTAGCAAAAAAAGAAAGGACCTGAAACTGAGAAGAAAAGAGAACAAATCACAGGATTTTCTTTGGCCCTGAGTGACAGGGCACTAAAACTGCAGCCTTAAACTGGATCACACTTTGGTCCTATGATAGATACTTGGTATAACAGTTTTGAAGACACAGAAATGTCTACATAAAATTTGTGATCTGTCTCATGTTTTGTTTTTTTATCTGATATAACTTTTATTAATAAAGTGGTGATATTTTTTCATCTTTTTAAATATAAAGATATACAAACATATAGATGAAAGGATGCTTTCATCGTGAAAGCAAGGGCAAAAAAAAGAGGACAGGTAAGATGGCAAGGGTGATTCAGCAATGTAGTAAAACAATTTTAAAGAGTAAGTTCTCTATGTTGCATTTCAAATTATTTGCATACCAAAGTTTAACTCTCCAATTCCTTAAAACGGTAGTCAGTTCTGTGTGTACCTTTTAGGGGGTGAAGACATTAAGGAAATGACAGAGATCTATATTTGGGTGGATGCCATGACCAAGGAAAGAACTTTCATACGTTTCGGGGAAAAGAGAAGAATTCAGCTGAGATAGGAAATTGAAGCTAGAGGTGACTTAAGTGCCCTGGAAATCCACAGAAATCTTATGGGCATAATTGGATCATCCACAGAATACAGAACAAGGATTGAAGCTAAATTTTTAAAGTTTCTTGTTATTTTATTATTTTATTTGAAACAGGGTGTCCTTTTGTCACCCAGGCTGGAGTGCAAATCTCTGTTCACAGCAGCCTCAACTTCTAGGCTCAAGCCATCCTCCTGCCTCAGCCACGTGAATAGCTGGGACTATACCACATGCCACTATGCCTGGTAAATTTTTTATTATTTTGTAGAGACAGGGTGTTGTCATGTTGCCCAAGCTGGTCTCAAACTCCTGGGCTCAGGTAATTCTCTCGCCTTGGCCTCTCAAAGTGATGGGATTACAGGTGTGAGTCAGGGTACCCAGCCAATTTTTTAAGTTTCTAAAAAGGCAAGGTGATCAAAGGCAACCTATGGGTTCACTTGTAATAAAAATTGTGTTCATAGCATCTTAATAAAATTGATGAAACCAAAACTATGTCAAATATATATTTTTCTTTCTTTCCTTAGTCCTTCATATTGCCAGACTCTTGATATATCTTAGTAAATTAGGGATAAAGATTACTCATTTTGTCACAAATGTGCTATTTCAAAGCAAGTTCTTATTTATAGGAGACTACTTATTTATTCAAAGGAGATGTCAATTGCTGGGCATATAGAACATTACAAGAAGGGATGATACCTAAATCTTTCAATTGTTTTATTAATGCAAAACAAAGGAAAATCAGAGGGAAAGTATGATGAAAGCTCATGGAAAGGTGAAATCATGACAATAAATGATAAACCTTATTGTCATGATGACAATAAACGATGAACTTTTACAGTGAGGAGGAAATGTATAGTAAAAAAACGTGTATAGAGAACTATCTGCAGTATTTGTTACTGGATTTTCTTTTGATCAGTCTACTGAGTGTACGATGAGAAAAGCATAGAATGATCGAGAGATATTGGTCAAAGGCAGGGTTTTCAAGCTACAGTGCAGGATACCAAGGGCATTGCAAACCCCTGCCATTAGAGAAGGAAGACCTCCTTGCCCCTGGGCTTTACTTTGCTTTTGTTTGTTTTTCTATGATTTTACTTAAGAAACAATGCCACATCTAAAGAAAATTCTAAAACATCCATCCAGACAATAAAAGTACTCTCAATTTATAATAAATAAGAGGGATGGATTTTAGTATGAAGATACCAAGTGTTTCTATTTTTAACAAATTACATATCTTTGTGCCTTGGTACCATGCCATTAATAAAATTTCTAACACATTCTTTCTCACAAATATTAGAAACAGTGATGGTCTAATGCATTAAACCTCCATAAACAAAAATAATGGGAAAGAATGAAGTGCTTTCTTCAGTTAATAAAATGTCTGTTTGATACTTCTAAAGAAATACATTTCTAAATTTGAAATTCAGTAGACTAACAAAGTGTTAAGCTGACTGGCACTTTAGAGTTTCAGCACCTTGAGGATGAATTCCAAATTCTTTAGCTCTTGAACCCTGCATGCCTGAAGCCCTAAGGTGCTTTCCAAATTCATGTTTCTCTACTCCTTTATATCATTATTCTCCAAATATTTTTTTTTCCTCGCACATTCCATGAAATCTTTCTTAAAACTATGGCATCTTGAATATTATAAAGCTGATATTTCAAATTTTTAATATCAACAGTCTAATAGTTGCAAAGAATAAAATGTCTGATGCTGGTACAATGTCAAGTGTAGATTTAAAATGCATTTTGTGGAATACTTCAAGGATATGGAGCTCTAGATTGAGCTTATCCTAATGATAGAACATGTCCTCCTTATCACCTCCTCAATCATCAGTAAAACCGGCCTCTTTTTTGTTTGTTTGTTTGTTTTTAGACAGAGTTTCGCTCTTGTTGCCCAGGCTGGAGTGCAATGGCGTGATCTCGGCTCACTGCAACCTGTGCCTACCGGCTTCAAGTGATTCTCCTGCCTCAGCATCCAGAGTAGCTGGGATTACAGGAGAGTGCCACCACACCCTAATTTTGTATTTTTAGTAGAGATAGGGTTTCACCATGTTGATCAGGCTGGTCTTGAACTCCTGATCTCAAGTGATCCACCTGCCTCAGCCTCCCAAAGTGCTAGATTACAGGCGTGAGCCAATGGCACCCGGCCTCGGCCTCACTTTTATCAGAGAAATGTTTGCGCTGTTCAATTCAAATGATATATTAGTGTTATCATAATTAAGTTTTTTTAAAAAAATAATGAGTCAGAGAGATTTTACCATGAATGTATAGCATAGATGAATGTGAACGTTGTCCCTCAGTAGTTCATACCCAGCGTCTGGTACTGTTTTATGAGCCCGAGTCTCCTTCTGTTACTCAGGCTGGAGTGCAATGGCCGATTTCGGCTCATTGCAACCTCTGCTTCCCGGGTTCAAGTGATTCTCCTGCCTCAGTCTCACTAGTGGCCGGGATTACAGGTGCACACCACCATGCCCGGCTAATTTTTGTATTTTTAGTAGAGGCAAGGTTTCGATGTTGGTCAGGTTGGTCTTGAATTCCTGACCTCAGGTGATCCACCTGCGATTCTGCTGCCTCAGCCTCTGAAGTAGCTGGGATTACAGGAGCCCGTCACCACGCCTAGCTTTTTTTTTTTTTTTTTTTTTTTTGTATTTTTAGTAGAGACGGGGTTTCACCATGTTGGCCAGGATGGTCGCGATCTCTTGACCTCATGATCCACCCACCTCGGCCTCCCAAAGTGCTGGGACCACAGGCATGAGCCACCACGCCCGGCCTATGTTTTTAAAATAAGGGAAATGTGGTGGTAATAGAAAAGTTGGAAAATCCAGGAGTAGCAAGCTTCAGAGTTTCAGGGCAGATTAAATTTCAGAAAGGGTGACTTTGAAACTTGAGAATTTCCGAAAAAATATCCATGTCTGTGTACCCCCTGGAAAATCTTGGAACACACTTCAGGGTGTGTTTGTCTGGGTTTGAGACTCTTGTTTTATATGGTTTCTGAAATCAAACCAAACTGACCTAGTCACAGCTTCCTGGACAAATGATGTCTTTTATAAATGATTTTTTCTTTTCCTACAAACATCAAGTGATTTTGAATTCCAATCCAATCATTCTTCAAAGCCCAATTCAAATTCTTCCATATACAAACATACACGGTTGATTCATGAACAGTAATTTAGTGTAGAGGACTGGATTTCAAGTCAAAATATTGTCATTACTAATTGTTCACATGCTCAGATCCCAGACTTGACTTCTAAAGAAGAATAACTTTAACTGATAAAAGCAACTTCATCAAGCACCACGATAATTCCATAGTCATAAAAAACAGAACAGTACCATTCTGCAACTGAAGTACTATCGTCCTGTCCCCGGTTTTGTGTTGTTTTTGATGCATACTACTGACAGGGGGATATGAGTGCTGAGTCAGTTATATTTACACAGATAGGAACATAATAAAGCCATAAAGCCCAGAAAATTCAAAGTTAGATCTCCTCAAATCTTTTTGGAGCAGGTAGTCACCATAACTATTGAAAGAATATGACTACTATTTTTAGACAATACAATTTCATTCTAGGATCTAATTCACCCTTGTTTATATTGGTAAACACTTTTGAAACAAGAATAAAAGATCAGGAATAATGAGGTAAACTCTTATATATGCAAAGCATTCTATTTGTCTAAAGTGACGGAGAAGTATTTTTTCAAATATTTAATTTATATTCTTTGAATATATGAATCATTCATTTACCCAATAAAGTAAATGTTCACTGAAATGTGTACTTTTTTCTGTATGTAAATACACTGTAATAAAAAGTTTAAAAATTGCACTGGGCATTTGATATACAAGAGGCAGTGTTGTATGAAGTGATCAAAATATAAGATTGCTACTCTATAGAATTTACACTTTTTTACTTTATTCTTTGGAATAAGCAAAGTGTTTCATATTTTATAATGCAGAATCCACTACATATGTGACACCTGAGACAAAATATCTTGCCACAAACTTATTGAATGTGTCATTTTAGTAGCTATTAGAGGGGGCAATGGTTTTTTGAAGCTGTTGATCAAACATATCACAGGATCATGGAATCAATTTAGTTAGTTGCAACAATTATTTATATATATATGTGCACCTGCATATAATTAAATTAGAATAGATGGACTTGGCTAGAATAGATTCGACATGTTCAGAGTGTGAAAAATGTGTTTCTTACTGTGGTTCATATTCAGAAAAGATTGAGAAACACTGAACTAGTGTAAGTATTGCTAATGTATTTCTTGTGGTCTGCTCCTAGGGCTTTGGGGGAAAAAAGGAATTTTTTAGTAAATCTTTCTCTTCATCATGACTTAGAGGATTCTGTGTAGCAGTAGTCAGCCCACATACATGCAAATATGTGATTTTGAGGTAGTGAAGGAATATACTAAGTGGAGAACAATTTCTTTTGGCTTCATTAAAAGAAATAATATTGATGGTGCCTGTAATCTTAGCTACTTGGAAAGCTGAGTCAGGAAGGCTGCTTGAGGCCAGGAACTCGAGGCTCCAGTGTGCGATAATCACACCTGTGAATAGCCACTGCACTCTAGCCTGGACAACATAGCTAGACTCTGTCTCCATAGAAAGAGGAAGAAGAGAAGGAGGAAGAAAAAGAAGATGAGGAGGAAGAGCAGGAGGAGGAGGAGGAAGGGAAATAACACTGATACTTCTTTAAAATTCCTATTCACTGGAGAGTGCCATCGATATGATATGGCTCCATGTTTCTCTATGCAAACAAAAAAAATTATAGCGCCTAAGTACCTATTTACAGAAAAACTACACAGCATGAATCTCAAGAAAACTCTTACAGTAAGTCCAGAATGTTTCCCAGAACAGGAATAATAATAGAATTCTATAGACATTCCCTTCAGCTTCTTACTGAGAAGACTGCGGATTCCTTTCACTGTTGTAGGAATTTCCCAGTGGTTAAGGACATAAGGATCAAAGCTTGACAGACCTGCAGTAGCATTCCTGCCCAACAACGTTTTTTCCTGATACTCAGATAAGTTACCTAACTCCTTTGAGCCAAGTGCTCTTTCACAGCTGTGAGAGTTTTCTGAAGAGTATGCTAATGTCTACTTCCTATGGAATGCTGTTAGAACTGGTTGAGAATGTGTCCCAGGCCCTTCAGCAATTAATACTTGAAAAGTACTTAAAAATTGGTAGCAGGAGTTATTCAGGATGTAGTAAAAGGTTTCTGTTACATAATTTTGTGTGCTACCCTCGGGCTGATTTTTTTTTCTTTTTTTTTCTTTTTTTTTTTTTTAAAACAGGGACTTGCTCTCCCAGGCTGGAGCACAGTTGTGCCATCTAAGCCCACTGCAGCCTCTGCCTCCTGAGTTCAAGTGATTCTCATGCCTCAGACTCCTCCCAAATAGCTAGGATTACAGGTGCAAGCCACCATGCCCAGCTAATTTTTGTATTTTTAGTAGAGACAAGGCTTTGCCATGTTGGCCAGACTGGTCTCAAACACCTGACCTCAAGTGATCCACCTGAACTCAAGTGATCCACCTTCCTTGTCCTCCCAAAATTCTGGGATTACAGGCATGGGCCACCACGCCTGGCTGGTCTACGCCTGGCTGGTCTGAAAACTCTTAACAATGAATGACATTGTTATATTAGATTATTTTAAGGAATTTAAAGATATGTAATATTGGCTAGCATCTCAGTGTTACCCTTTTCTTAATATTTCCCTGTGACAGATTCTCTGCAGTAGGTTGTTATTCACACAAATCTGGTACTTTACAGAATAGCAATCTGAGCAGATATGTGCTTCCCTTTTGTTTCAGGTCTACAGTATCATCATCTCTCATCTTTCTTGGGGAAAGACAAAAGTATAGGGTTATATCCTCTCTCTCTCTCTCTCTCTCTCTCTCTCTCTCTCTCTCTTTGTGTGTGTGTGTGTGTGTGTGTGTGTTGGTGGAGACAAAGATGAAAAAACCACAGGTAATTCTTAAAGTATTTGTTTATAAAGGCAGTTAAATTTGAGGTGATGAAGGAATCTTCATTTCTTGTAAGGCTTCAGTAGTGTCTGAGAGACCTCACCAGTGACAGACAATGGTGTAATCTCTAGAAATAAATACACAGTAAGAAGAAATCCATTTAAACCTGTCCTAACATGCTTTTTTGTTTGTTTGTTTTTAAGTCCAAAGAATATTGCACCTCTGCAACCAAGTTTGCCTACACATATTATTTAGGAACTTCAAACTGTCTCCCAGTTTTAATGAGGGTCTTCTACCGTAGCATTATTTTTTTTCCCCACACTCCTAACCTGGTCCAAAGTGCTGAAAATATCGCATACTTTCTTCTAAGGTTGCAGTTCAGCATTCAACCAATATAAATTGAAATACAGATTTTCTTTTCCTGAAGAATATGTAAAAAAGATATTTTGTAGAGTGTGAATTGTTAAAAAGCAATGAATCTGCATTGAAAGATCTCGTTCTAGTCATAGTATTGACTTTTATGTTGCATGATTTGAGGCAAGTGAGTTGCCATATACAAGATGATATCTTCTTATGTCTAGCATTAGGGATTAAATACAGTCGTAAGAATAAAAATGCTTTGTAAATTGCAAAGTATAATGTTAAAAAGAATTTGAACTACAATCAGTAGGTATGTGAATGGTTTCAGAGTTTACATCAGTAGGTACATGGGTTGGTTCAAGGGCATATCTGAGCCACATAAATTTGCATAAAGATTTAATTTACTTATATTTGTATTTACATATTTTCCTCAGCTTTTAGTGGACCCAGTTAAAGATGTCTGGCTCTAAAAATATTAAAAAGCATTTTATTATGCAAATGAGTGCTACCTTTTCTATGTTCACCACTGGGTGTCTCTTAACCAGCAGGATGCATGCAACCCCTAGAAAGAAGTTTGGATGAATTATTTGCAAATGTTTGCAAAATGGAACAGAAATAGGCTAAGTTTATCAAAATTGCAAACATTCAAGTCCCATTATGTCTAATGCTGTCAGAAATAGTGTAAATATTTGCTATGGATTAATTAAAATAGTCTATTTACAGGCACACAACCTAGAATCTACTTTTATGCAGATAAGGTATATAGAGGAAGAAGTGACTTGAGGTTTGAATTCTGGCTCACCTTGGAGTCCTGAAACTTTGGACACATCACTTATACTTCCTAAGTCTCCAGTGACTCATCTGCAAAATTGGAATAAAATGATCTACATTGTCCACGTGACAGGATTGTTGTGAAATCAAATTCAAATCCAATTAAAGCTTAACATACTATGTTATGTAGAAATCATTAACAACAGCACATATTTGTTTTTGATTGCCTTGCTATAGGTTATCGGCTGGGTAATAATTTGGTAACCAAAATAGACATGTCCCCTGGGTTATTTCTAGGTCAGCACTATAGTGAAATAGCAAACTAAAAATTTAAAACTCTAAAGATTATAAAGCAAATGGAAGCTGTGTATGATACAAAGGGATAAGGATAACGAAACAGCCAAAGTAAAGTTAACCCATGCACAATTTAAAAGTTAACTTCCTTTTAGACCCACTTTTGAATAAGAAGAAAATCAAAGTAAATATTAGGATTTACTTATAAATAAAAAAAGTCAGAGTATATTATTAGACACATAAGATGTGGCCTAAATAGTTAATGTGAACTTCCGGGCCTAAGGCAGATTTACTTGAAACAGAAAGCATTGAAAACAGAAGAATCAAGCATTAAATTTGATAAATCAGAAAAATGACAATAAGTAAATATAAACAAGAAACGTAGAAAAAGGAATTTAAAAAATATAAAAATATTTAATTGATTAAAACTAAGATTGTTTTTAAGTAAAAAAATATATATATAGTAGGAAGACAACTGACTGCTCAGAATGTTCAAATAAAAAAACAAAAAACACAAAAAGGCAACATTAGGTATTAAATGATATGTCTGTGTAAAGAGAAAATTTTGTATGAAAATAAAATGTAATAAAATTGAGATCTGTTGATTTAGAATATTAGAGAACAGTTTTCATATAAAAAAAATAGAAAATTAGTCAAATATTTTGCCTCAGAAGAGTCTCCATGACTAGGCAATTTCATGGTGGAATTAAATCATACCTTTAAGGACAAGTAATCCTGTCTTACTAAAATTGATGTAAAGTATAGGACCAAAATTAAAGTCTCTCAATGACTGGATTTAATGAAATATTAAGGGGAAAGTAAGAAAAAAAAAGAGAAAAAAACTAAAACTGAGTATATGCAATAATTCACGGTAAAGTATTAGTAAACTTAATTCAACAGTTTATTAAGACTGCTACCTCATGAACAAGAAAAGTTCATCCCAATAATAAAAGATACATCACCATTTGCATATCTTTTCATGTCATTTACTCAATATATTAAATAACAAAAATGATTAAAAATCATCTTGATAGATATCTACAAATATGTGAAAAAACATGATATACCTGACTAAACTGTAATTTATATGATAACATTTATGCCTGACTAAAGTATAATCAAGTTAATAGTACAAGGAAGGATTTGTAGTCTCCATGTTACTTGACCTATCAGAGGCTGTTTTTCACTCTTTCAACCTGGAAACACTTTCATCTTTCTTCTCTCTGCTTCCAGGATACCATATTCTTTTGGTTTTTTGACCTATCTCACTGGCCTTTTCCTCTTAGACTGTGATTGGCTCTTTCGCTTCTTCTCAAACTCTTCAATATTAGAGTGCCCAATAATTCATTCCACAGACATCTTATATTTCCCATCTATTCTTCCTTCCTTGGTATTCCTGTCCAATCTCATTTATTACATACACACACACACACACACACACGCCCTGCACTTCCAACAAGAAATCTAGACTCATATGTCCACCAGCATGCTCATCTATTAGACAAAATTAATAGTTCCACAACTGTGCTCCTAACTTACCCCCACCCCTACATTCCCAATTCTTCTTTGCAGTGATTAGTGGCAATTGCTCAGACCAAAAAATCTTGATATCATGTTACGTTTTCTCTTCCTCTTAATATCCCATATGCAAATCTGTCACCAATTCCTTTGACTCTACATTCAAATCATACTCTCCTTGACAATAATGCTCATCACATAGTGAGGATTAAATGAGCTAACACATGTAAAATATTTAGTGCAATGTTTGGCTAGGAATAAAAATAATTAAAAATAATATTCCTTGAGTTGGCCATTGCAGTAGGGTTATACTGCTTTTATCTCATCTAATAACTATAACAGTGTAGTCATTAAAATATTAGGCCCTACTATGAACTTCATCTTGCAGATGATAAAACTAAGGCAAACAGGGGTTAACTAAAGTTACAAGTGCCAAGATTTGAAACAAGTTATTGGACTCCAGAGCTGTAGTGGTATGCTGAATGCTAGCTATTATTACTAAAAATCATTATCTGTCAGATGAGCCAAAGAAATACTTTGAAATATAATAAAAATAATAAAATTTCAAGAAAATTGCCAGGTTATATATACAACACCCCAACACCCCAAATAATAGCTTTTCCACACAAGCACAGGGGTCTATGACAAAACTGAATTGAAAATCTATTAACTTAGGCAATAAAAACGCTAAATGACTAACAGGAAATATGCAATGCTTATAAGGAGAAGATTGTTAAGAAATGTTTCTGAACACCACAAAAGAGGTTTAGAAACAAATGAGAAAAGAGCTATGTTCCTAGACAGGGAGACTAAATACTATCAGGTTGGTGCAAAAGTAACTGTGATTTTTGCCATAAAAAATCATAGCAAAAACTGCAATTGCTTTTGCACCAACCTAAGACAAAGATGTCCTTCTCTAAAAATTAAATATAACCATAATTAACTTCCCAACAGAAATTTTTATGAAACTTGACAACTGATTATTAAGTTTATTTCGAAGAGAAAATGCACAATAGGCAAAAGCATTTCAATAATAGCAAAAACAAAGAACTCACTTTACCAATTAGGAAAGACTTTGGGTTCCTTGCAAGTATATCAATAGAACAGCACATAGTTATTGGAAATAAATCTGTGTATGCTTGAGAAGGCACTGTATAAGAAAGGTTGTATTTCAATTTAGTAATAAAACATATGACTACTCCAATTATGGTATTGGGGACTATTGGTTTTTCAAAAGAAAGAAAGAAAGAAAGAAGGAGGAGGAAGGGCAGGAAGGAAGGGAAGAGAAAAGGAGAGGAACAGGAAGAAGAGGGAGAAGGGCAAGAAAAGAAAGAGATGGAGGAAGAAAGGATCCTACCTAATACATCAAACTCCAGAAAGGTTTTTACAAATCTCCCTCACTCTTTAACAATGACTTCTTTAAATTTTTTCAAACAACCAACAATTTCATAACACAAGTTTATGGTATAAAACAGAAAAAGCAAAAGTCAAAAAAAAAAAAAAAAAGATTATTTCATAGCACCGTAGACCATGAATCCCTACCCTACCCTAACCCATATCTCTAGAAACATATTCATGAAAGTCAAGCCCAAATAAACTAATCTGGATAGAGGAAAAGCAGATAGTATATAGAGAGTGCTAGAAAAATCTCCCAAGTATTGAGCACTGTGTACACCATGGAAGTATTCTATAGGATAGAAAGTGCAGCTAAGAACCATGGAATTAAAATCCATGTCTGGTTGTCACAAATCATTTAGAAACACCTCAAAATCTCAGAAAAGACAGAACAGTCACAGTCTGCCTTTCCCTTTCCAACTACAGTCTCTCCAGCAAAACAGACAAAAGAGCTAGACAGTATCCCCCCACCTCAAACTGTAACTCATCAGGAATAATCAAAATAAGTAAGAAAAGTGCTTCAATCATTAAACTTAAATATTATATAATTTTAATAAAACCAAATTCATAGACAGTAAAACATCATTATAAGATAAAAGGAAGACTATAGACCAAAGGAAAATTCTGAGATTCACTATTATACAAAACATATATGAATTAGAGAGTGTGAGGGCAAAATTTATTTGGAAAAAAACAAATGAATGGAATCGTAGAAAAACTCTAGATGACAGTTACTTGTATTTAGAGGAAAAATATAAAGAGTTAAGAATTATTCATGAAATTATGATAGCTGTGGGGAACAAAGATGACCTAACATAAGAATTATTGCTTTCTCTGAAGTAGAAGAAACCAACACACAAAACTGAAAAGCTATTAAGTGACAAAATAGGTAAAATTTCTCTGAAATGAAAAAAGTGAAATGGCAAAAATATAGCAGGCATCCAAGCAGAACATTCATGTCATCAAAAGGAGAAAAATACCAGGGTGCCCTCGGATTTCTTATGGCAACATTCAGTGCTTGGACTTAATAGAGAAGTGTGTTCCCAAATCTGAGGCAAGAAAGGCATGAACCATTAATAACACTCCCAGAAAAGAATAAAGGCAACAGTCAGACACCCGAAGCATGAAATATTTCAAGGATTAAAAAACCAACTAGCATTGTTACAGTTCTTTTAGAATCCGCCTAGCAGATTTTCTGGCTTTTCCCGGAAAATCCCCCATGCAGGTAAATAAAACGAATCAAAACTAGCAAACAAAACTAATTAAGAATACAAGGAAGGAAGGAATGATTTGACTAATGAACTGAGAAATGGAAAATCCATAATATAAAGAAGACTAGAGATGATGTGTAACTGCAGCCATTTATATGTAGAATCAAGACCAAAGACCCGAGGCAGTTAAAGTTGCAGAACTGAATGTAAATATTATGAATTGTGACAAAGTTAAAGTAATATAATTATCAACAAACTGGAAACGAAGAGAAGTGAGGACAAACTGGAGAGCAGCTAATCATCTCCGATTACACTGCAGGGAGTTAACAAAAGCTGTCTGAAATTAAAACACGAAGCTAATGCATTCAGCTTCTTAATGGTATTTATAATCCTTTATTCTTAATCATAAAGACAAGTTTTACTTTAAAAAGTTCCGTGGTAAAGAAATATTTAAGTTCAGCCATTTTCTAATTTATTATTTTTTTCTATTACATCACATATATTAATTACAAATAGCCTTCACATATCTATATTTATTCTTTTATTTGTGCAAATATATAATTTTATAGTTGTGATATGTTCATGAAATGTTAACAGTATATATATATATTTTTCCTGAGTGTAAAGACTTTGGAATGGTTTGTGTTTTTTTAAAACTTGACTAAAGTGATTACCAAAAGCATAAACTTTATCTGCATTACAAATCTAATATGATAATGATAACCATGATAATAAAATGATTAGGAAAGCAAAGCCTTCAGATATCTATGTATATGAATTAGCTTGTATGAAAGAAAGAAATCTAAATAGAGGAGATTTGCCACAATACCTAAATGAAAGAGGTGAGGAGATTAGCATGTCATGTAATCATGTAAAAAGACATTTGCTGTGCTTGCCTAGCCCCATAGCTTTGTGTCTGAATTCTATAAAGAATAATTGAACACACAAGGTGCAAAACGGGTGGAACCAAGAACTGGGTTAACATCACAGTGAAATGGACGTGATGGGAAAAGCAGAGCCTTCTGCACACCTCTGCTAAAACGGGTGTTCTGAGAACTCAAGACTTATTTGCTTAACTGTGGGGTTACTAGAATTTGAATTATCTGGTAGTAGATCCTCTGTCACCATTACCAGTCTGCCATGTAGGAAGCTGGGATCAGTGGTAGTGCTGAGATACCACCTCAACTAACAATCCTTGAACAGGAAACAAACAATCCAAGAGGGTTGTTCAGTTCATCTCAGCTAAGAGGTTCTGAAGAACTACATGATGCAAATTTTGCTGGTTAGAAGCAGTTAAATGCATGTAATTTGACCATATGACTACCTTGGACTCGTGTAACCTTGGGAAACATACTTCAATTACGTTTTTTAAAAAGCTTGAAGATTACGTGTCCTAAATTCCTGCTATTTCAAATGTTTTGGCCTAAAGTTGGACCAAGTACCTTGAAAATAGATGCAGAATGTTATAATCATTACCATTTATATAAACTAGCCCAAGTTACACATGCTTTGTATTGTTCTTATCTGAATAGTATTATATATTTAACTTCATAAATGTTCTATAGTAATCTTCCCTGAGAATAATGTTAATTTTGAAAAATACATTCAATTCTAAGATGTTTCCTGGATATTCTATGATATGTGATATGTTTTTTGTTTACATTTTTGTTGGACAACTTAGAAAAGGTTAATTTTTGAAAAGCATGAAAAAGGGTATAAATTGCTAAGGCTAATAATAGAACTTAGATATCTAAATATCTGTAGATATTTAGTGATGGGGAGAGGGTGAGAGGAGCTTGTAAAGTTGGTCCAGCCCATGGTGGATTAGGTTAGGTGACTCAATGTGCATTTATGGGCAACTTCATTTTCTGTCCAATAGAAATCTCTTCATTATCTTCCCATGTGTAGGACTAAATGCCTGCATGACCGCAAACTAACTTTAAGAAAATTCTGTATGTCAGAGGAGAATACTGGCTAAATTTAAAGACAGCAACACGGTGGCATTAGTGGAGGCTAAACATGTACAATCACACACAGAAATCAAAATTTCTGTACCCAGCAGGTTTTTTTCTCTCAGCTTCATCAAATCTTCCAAAGTGCCTTTTAGATTTTCTAATAGATTTCCTTACCTTAGAACTACAGGAACTTTGGAATTTTATCATAAAATTGTTGACTCTATGAAAATGTGTGAAAAGACTGAAACGTATAACAGAAATTTTAAAATTAAAAATCTCATTTCTACTTCCGTTACTGAAATGTGTGTGTTCTGCCTTAACCTATGAGTTAAGTACTTTGATAAGTTTGTACTAAACTTATTTAATGATGAGCAAACTAAGGCTAAGAGAAATTGGGGCTGGCTTTCTAGAAGTAAAAAGGCATTCATGGACAAGTGAATCATAATGTGAGAGGCGCTTATAAAATACATTTTCCTCTTTATTTTAAATATTTATCCAACTTTTAGGTTCATAAAGCAGTTCAGTCACTGTGGAAAGCAGTCTGGAGATTTCTTACATATTTATTTTTGAAGTGTACATGCAGAGAATTTTCCAAGAAGTGTATGATTCCGCTCCTACTTCTGTTCTTGCACCAGATTTCCTGCCTAGCTACCAATGTGCCTGCCTTTCCCATGCTTCCTAGTTACAGGGAGACAACAATGAAGGAAGACACAGAAAGGACCAGCATCAGGGCTGGGATGTGAAGGGGAGCACATATTCTTCAGTCAATACAGTAGGTTTTGGAAATGCTTGTGAACATGGAGTTAGCTTTCTCAGGGATGGAAATTAGGAAGTGCAAGTGGCCCTGCCTCACACTTTCATGCTATAATGTTAGTGGACTCCATTCTCTGTGGTCCATAGGTGGAATCCACATATATTCCTGTTTCTCAAGAGAAACTTAATTTGACACCTGTCATTATACTCTCAGAAATGTCCTGGCTGAGAAGATAAATTCTGCAACCTGCCTGATCGTAGAAGGTTTCACAATCATTTAAATTTTGTCCCCAGGTAGCCACTACAAATGAACCTAAATGACTTCAGAGATAAATCATTTCTCCTGTCTCTGGACTTATCAATAGGAGGCATTTTCAGAGAAGTTTTGGCCTATGCTTAGTCCCACTTGCTTCCTATGTTAAGCAGCTTCTTGATTTCCATGTATAAGTTTTAATTCCTTCAAATACTACATTATTTAATAGTGCCGAACACAATAACTCAGTAAATAACTGTCAAAGACGGTGACTTTCAATCAAAGTAAGACACTAACATATGTAACCATGCTTTTTGTTTTTCCTTTTCATAAAAACAAAATAAAGCAAAATAACTAAACCTTTTATTTTAAATTTAATACTTTTTTTAACATTTAATGATGTAAGGTCAGGTATTCATAAATCTGTCTACTATGTTACCTGTCTGACCGATACCCAGAAAGTAAATTAGTATCAAAATAAAATTTCTAGTACCAGAGTAGAGTCAATACAGTATATCAGAAGTTGTATCAGTTTTCATATTCTAAAAAAGAAATTTGAAGTTAATAAAGTTATCCTAATTAAGTGTTTTATGAAAACCAATCTTTTGTTCTGTTTTCATTTTGATATTTAAGGAAAAATAACTTTGATACAAATTATTCAAATTATGGCTCACTATGCAACCCATTTGCTAATCTTCTACATTGATTAAAATATTAAAACATTATTTTAGCCTAAAATACTTTCATATTTATGAAATAAGTATAACCCTTTTCCAACTTTTATATAACACAATTCCCATTATTTCTATCTTAATAAACTTATTTCCACAAACATACATATAGCTCAGGGGGATATGTAATAGGAGATAGGAAAAATTCTAGTAAGTTTTTGATATATCCAAGATATTTACTACCTTCTGAGAGGCAATGTACATAAGCCAAAATGAACAAAATCTAAGCTACAATATTAATTTTTAGCATGCTTGTAAGAGATAAAACACAGGTAGCACATGTGAACACACACATATTTGAAGGATATTCTCACTTGTTTTGCATAATGTACATCCAGAAATAAATTTAATTTCTACATTAAAATTCTTTGTCATTTCTTTTAGAAAATGCATGTCTATTAAAGCTGATGAGATTAAAATCATTAATTCAAATCAGTGCCTTTTTGAAAAAAATATTCAAGACATATCAAATGCCCCCTTTGGATTTACTATAACTTTATATTTTAATTTCCAGTGAAAATAGAGAGGCACATTTTACAGAGCAGCAAAAGCAACACTGCAGGTTAGTTCAAAATGGTTCTCTAACATTTGTCGGGTTGAAACTAACCTCCACTGATTTTCAATTATTTTATCACTTGATTTCTAAACACAGGTGTTTAGCTTAAAGAAGCTAAACACATGCTGAAGCGATAAGGGGATTCTATCCTGCTATTTCAAGCTAAAACATAACCTCTAAATTATCTTTTAGAGTAAACCAAAGCCAGTATCACATACCTTTCGAGAATGAATTTCTTTCACATACAATGGAAGTAGAAACTCAGATATACCTTCAAGTCGGATTCCCTTCTTGGTGACTCTCAGATTTCCCATACCATCCTACAAGCAATGAAATATAGTTCACTTTTAGGTTAATTGGAGAATGAATATCTGGCCATAATTTTCTTAGGCCTAAATTGAGAAAACAGTGAGCTCAAATCAGTGATGATTTAAGGAAAATGAGAGATTGAATCTGCTTAATTAATGACTGCAGCACTTTGCATGCATATAGAGGGCTCTATTTAAAATGAACAGGAAAAGAGGATTTAAAGGACTGTGTCTTCTTCCAGCTCTACCAGGGACTGGGATTTGCCCATGAGTAAAGCCTTTACTTTCTTCATGCATCAATCAGTTCAACTATTTATTTTGTATAATGATGCTTGCTACCTGACCGCTGGAAAGAGCTTTGTTTGCAGAGAAATCTAGTAATATTTTTACATTAGTCATACAAATAACTCTAAAATATTCAGTCACATGTGTACAATAATTTTAACAGTAATTAATGATTGTCTGATACTAGTAACCATGATGTTCCAGTGTTCAAACCTGTCAGATCCTTTAGAAAATAGCAGTTTATGAGAAGGATAAAACAGGTACACAAATAATGCTTACGAGACAGAATAAAATAACTAAATAGAGTGCTATTGGGAATTAAAGAAAGGAGGTTTTATATCTGATAAGATAGTAAACCATTTCTCATGGAAGAGATTGACTACGATAGTCATTAAGAATGTGGAATTTCAACAGGGAAGGTCCCTGGAGGGTGGAACAAAATGAACATAGTATCTGATCTTACTAATGTATGAGATTTCTATTTTCGAACATTGGCAGAGAAAGCAATGGAGAGTACATTTTGGGGCCAGGGAAAGGAAAGCCATAGATACAAAGCTAAGGAGGATGTACTTCAGTCAGATTCCAAAAGAAGACACTATATAAACGTTCTTACATAGTTCAATGGCTTGAAATGATTGGAGGCAGGCTTCAAGAAGATTAATCTGGCAGAAGTACTGTTCAGGACTAACTGATACAGTATTATTAATAACGCATAATTGGGTAGTAGTTTGAGGAATACGGTGGAAGAAAAATTTACAGACTTGATGGCTAATTTTATGTGGAGACACTGAAAGGAAGAATTTTTAAGATTAATCCAAGGTTTTACAACTAAGCATGAATAAGAAAATATAGTCACTTTAAAAATTGAAATAGTAAAATTTGTAAGCTCAATTCCAAAGTAAATTTAGCTTTTCACTTTCTAACATTATATCTTCATTACAAAATTTGTTATATATATAATTATGTATATAAAATCATATAATCGATTATAATCATAATCATATATAATCGATCATATATAATCATATATAGTTGATAATAACATATAGTTGATCATGTATATAATCATATATAATCAATGACATATAATCATATTTTAATTATAGGACAATACATAATCATATACAATAATATATGCTAATCTGTATTAATGTATACATATATATATCTCAACCAGCACACCCATAGAAAGGGATGAGGACGTGGGCTGGGCACGGTGGCTCACGCCTGTAAAATCCCAGCACTTTGGGAGGCTGAGGTGAGCGGATCATGAGGTCAGGAGATCAAGACCATCCTAGCTAACACAGTGAAACCCCATCTCTACTAAAAATACAAAAAATTAGCCAGGCATGGTGGCAGGCACCTGTAGTCCCAGCTACTTGGGAGGCTGAGGCAGGAGAATGGCATGAACCCGGGAGGTGGAGCTTGTAGTGAGCCAAGATCATGCCACTGCACTCCAGCCTGGGCAACAGAGTGAGACTCTGTCTCAAAAAAAAAAAAAAAAACCAGAAAGAAAGAAAATAAAAGAAAGGGATGAGCATGTGACAAGAAATACCTGAATCTATCATTATGGATAAGCAAGCCCAACGTGGACAGATGTATATAAAACCGAGGATAAATTCTTGGATGATATCAATGAGTTGGGAAAATATCTTTTATATATATACATATATATATTTTTGCTATTTTACTTCTTTAATTATACTTCAAGTTCTAGGGTACATGGGCACAATGTGCAGGTTTATTACATATGTACACTTGTGCGATGTTGGTGTGCTGCACCCATCAACTCGTCAGCACCCATCAACTCGTCATTTACATCAGGGATAACTCTCAATGGCATCCCTCCCCGCTCCCCACTCTCCATAATAGGCCCCAGTGTGTAATGCTCCCCTTCCCATGTCCAAGTGATCTCATTGATCAATTCCCACCTATGAGTGAGAACATGCAGTGTTTGCTTTTGTGTTCTTGCGACAGTTTGCTGAGAATGATGGTTTCCAGCTGCATCCATGTCTCTACAAAGGACCCTAACTCATCCTTTTTTATGGCTGCATAGTATTCCATGGTGTATATGTGCCACATTTTCTTAATCCAGTCTGTCTCTGATGGACATTTGCGTTGATTCCAAGTCTTTGCTATTGTGAATAGTGCCGCAATAAACATACTTGTGCACGTGTCTTTATAGCAACATGATTTATAATCCTTTGGGTATATACCCAGTAATGGGATGGCTGGGTCAAATGGTATTTCTAGTTCTAGATCCTTGAGGAATCGCCATACTAATTTCTACAAAGATTGAACCAGTTTACAATCCCACCAAACCGTGTAAAAGTGTTCCTATTTCTCCACATCCTCTTCAGCACCTGTTGTTTGCTGACTTTTTAACAAATGCCATTCTAACTGGTGTGAGATGGTATCTCATTGTGGTTTTGATTTGCATTTCTCTGATGGCCAGTATGAGGAGCATTTTTTCACGTGTCTGTTGGCTGTATGCATGTCTTCTTTTGAGAAATGTCTGTTCATATCCTTTGCCCACTTTTTGATGGGGTTGTTTTTTTCTTCTAAATTTGTCTTTTATATATTCAGGACGATATTAGGATGATAATCTATCCTGGTTTCTCTGAGACAGGGCTGATTTACACCAGTTTTTTAGTATCCTCTTACATTTTCAAAAATAAAAAGTGGTTCAGATTTAGACATTCAATTACATTACCACCCACTTACTGGCTCTAATAAGTGTGGTTTTGCAGCATTGTACTTATCTAAGAACAGAAACAGAAATGAAAGTGAGAAAAACTCAAAAGTGAGGATTTGCTAGACAGCAATGACAGAAAGTCATGGAAATGTGGTATTCTTAAAGTGGCAAAAATAAATAAATAAATAAAAAGATGTTTTCAAATGACTAACCATTATTTTTCTCATTGACTCAGGACAAGGAAAGTCAGAAGTGGGGTTGGGTTACCAAAACAGTGCAGAGTCAAAGAATGGCAAATGGTGATAAACCAATGATGAAGGCCAATAGATGTTAAGAAATATGGCAATTATAATATGAAGACAGGTTTATCATCAGAAAGTATAATTTTGGATTTGGAGATCTTGAAGTTGAGAGTATTTTCAGGCATAATAAGACTTATAGAACACCCGCAAGGGTGGAGGCAGATTTAAGAAGATAGAGAATTATCTGGTATTCAGGAAGCCAAGAATATCAATTAGAACTTATAGCATGACATGGGGCTTTAAAGCACTATTTTGTGTAAGTGGAATTTTCTGGACTAAATTTCACACAGTGACTGTCCATATATATTCTTAAATGCCTGCTGGAAGAAAATGTTCTGAAGTGCTCTCTGTAGAGTTGTTATAGAAATACGTAATTTCACTGGGAGACTATCTCAGAGCAATGGAAACAGGTTCCAACACAATTGTAATTCCCATGTCAATATTAATACTAAAAAACATTCTGATGAGATGGTTGGAAATAAGAGGACCAGGCATCTACAGTTAGGTGTGTTATTACTTATGCTATTTCCGTCTTTGATTTTGGAGTTTTCAGTCTTGAGCTTCATGTGTTTTCTTCTTATATTTTCTATTTAATATATGATTTCAGATATACAATCACATTTCATTTAAATTAGATAAAACAATTCTCCTCTGTAAATGTAGGACTGTTTTTGTGTGTGTGTTTGTTTGTTTTGAGGAGTCTTGCTCTGTCACCAGGCTGGAGTGCAGCAGCGCAATCTTGGCTTGCTGCAACCTCCACCTCCCACATTCAAGCGATTCTCCTGCCTAGCCTCTTGAGTAGTTGGGACTATAGGTGTGCACCACCATGCCCAGATAAATTTTGTACTTTTAGTACAGACAGGGTTTCACCATGTTGGACAAGGACTATTCTTATAATATTGTGTTGTGAACCTAACCTCACTTCACTATGTCTATTTGTTTCTCATTTTTCCTGTGTTGTATGAAAAAAATGAATTTTCAAGTTTTTCCATATTATTCAGATGATATGATAAAATGTATAAAGCTGTATAACAAATACTCCATATGTAATCAACCTGACCCTCATACTCAGGCATTAAGTCTGGTAACAATTTACGAGTTGATGAAATTATCTGGTTTTCCTTCTGCAACAGCATTAGAAATTAAATTTATTTTTAGTGTCACTACAGTTTTCTGATTCATTATTTTCTTGATCCCTTCAATATCTGAAAGGCAGAAAATGATTTAATTTTCTGTTCAGGAAGACATTGTTACCAGAAGGTAACAGACTCTAATGCACTAGACCTAGACTTTGTTTTGGTTCTGCCACTTCTGCACTTCGTTAAGTATCAACCACTTAACTAATCACTGTGTGTCTTAATTTTATCATCTGTAAATGCAATGATAACATAAGTTATGTGTCTATGATAAAGATTACATGAGGATGTAGAAAGCTTAAAATAGTGCCTAATTTATGTCAAACTACTCAACAGTTTCAACTATTATTAACATTTTACTTAAATTTTTAGTTTTTGTCTTATATATTATAAAAATTCATGTTATTTTCAGAGAAATTATCTTGGAACTTCAGTATAATCTACATCAAATTTCATCATCATTACAGTTATGATACTTTTGGGCATCATCCTGTAATCTCACACATTGCTATGGTTCAAATGTGTGCCCCCTAAAATTTAGGTGTTGAAACTTAAGGGCCAATGTGACAGTGTTAAGAGGTGGAGCCTTTTAGAGGTGATTAAGCCAGGAGGGCTCCTCCCTTGTGAATGGAACTAAGGCCCTTATAAAAGAGGTAAATGAGGCTTCACGCAGTGTTTCAACCTCTTGCTCTTCCGCCTTCCCCCAGGTAGAACACAGAGCATTCCTTCCCTCTGAAGGATGCAGCAACAATGTGCCAACTTGGAAGCAAACAGCAGCCTTCATCAGACAACAGAACCTGCTAGTGCCTTGATCTTGGACTTCCCAGCCTCCAAAACTGTAAGAAAACATTTTCTGTGTGTGTGTGTGTTTTTTTTTTCTAAATTACCCAGTTTTGGGTATTTTTTTACAGTAGCAAAAACTGACTAGGGCACATGTGATTTACCTATTTTTCACAGACAATATAGTGTCATTTTGGAAGGGGATACGAAATCCGACATTTGGAATATGAAATTTGACTTTTCTATTTACTAACTGTTGACTTTGACATGTTGTTTATCTAAACCTAAATGTGTATTTTATAAACATCAGACAAATAACAGTATTTGCCACAGGGATGTTGTATTAATTTAATAAGGCACTATGTAAATGAATTAGCATTGGACCTGGTATACTTTTAATAATTATTCCCTTTACTTGTGTGTTATTGAAAATCAGTATTTTAGAAAGTAGATTTAGTGTGTAATCAACACATTTAAAAAATATCAACTTCTCTTATTTTTATTTCTTCTTTTTCAATTCCAACGACACTATGACAGTTCAAGATCACTTTATCTCCAGCTTGGAGATTGTCACCTAACCACTGTTTACATTGTTATTTCATTATTTTAGTATTATTCTTGCTCAAAAGCCCATAGTGTCACCTTAGCCTCTGAATATAGATTTGTGTCCTCCATTTTGAATATTTAATGTGCTTTCTAAATAATCCACTGTGATGATCACATTCATGTTTAGGGGAAATATTATAAAACAGACTCTTCCACTGTGCCCCAACTTCTTCTTTAGAATAAATTTTTAAATTTGCTAAGCGTCCCCTCCAAGTCTGTTTGTTTTTAGGTGTTTGTTGGAGTCGTTGTTTTTTGTTTTTTGTTTTTGTTTTTGTTTTTGTCTGTTTTTGCTTTTTGTTCATCACTCAACTTATACTTCCACTCTTCCACTAAACTGTACTGCCAGCAGTTACTTATTTATTTATTTATTTATTTTCAGAACAGCTCCACGTTTTGCCATCTAGATTTCCTGATCCGTGCATTCTAGCTGCTTGAGATAATCTTCACTCCAATTTCCTTTTAAGGCTTTTACCCATAATCCAAAGAACTGCCTGTCCAAACAATACCATGGTTAATATCCTAGTCAGAAATAACTTTGCTGTCTACTCTATATTTACAAAATGCTATATTAGTATTTCTTATAAAATGTATCATATTCTGATTCCAATTTTAGTTAACCGTGTATACATTTTTATCTCTACTTTAAAAGTGTATGTTCAATCTTAATTATCTTCATGTTCATTCATTCATCTTACATAATCCTTCCAATAGTAGATATAAAGTATGTGGTTAGTAAAATGTTGATTGTTGAATTTAACAGAATTTACCTCTTTACTTAAATAACAAAAAATTCGAAAACTAAATTAATACCCTTGTAAAGATCACAATTACTAAAATTTACAGAATTTTTCTTTAAAAACTGAAAGTAAACTTTATCATAATTTTCATTTGACTTTTTTGACAAAAGAGGATTCTTTGTAGAGAAATACTTATTGGAACTTCTTATCAGAGACTGACTGAAAAATAAATTGTAGGTTTGAAGGTCAACAAAAATAATATTAAGAATATTTAAATTTAAATTTCAAATGACTGTTTAAATTGAAATTTAAATTTAAAATGACATTTTAAACTTAAAATCCATAACCAGAACTTTGCAATGATGTGATGGTAATTCACTCCCTCCTCAAAGTTATTAATGACATTCAGTTACCAGAAATTAGAGGTTACTTAAATATTTTCTACTCCAAAGATTCAAGATACTGCTTAACAGAGAAATGTAATAGCCAGAGTGCTGAGCATTTTGGCATGAAATTAAGAAAATATTTTAAAATAGATGTATTGATTAAAAATACAGAAAATCTGATGAATGATTTATCACTAAAAAAACTTTTCAAACAAAATTAAAGAACACCACCACCTGCAAGGAAAGCAAATATACATTTTAGATATTTTTTTCTGGATGAAACCAAAAGTCCTCTTTCAAATTACTAGTATTGCATATTTTGAAAGAAATTCAACAGGAGGGAAGGTAGATACATATGTTTTTATTATTTTGAATATCTAAAGAGATTATTTATTCTATATTTAAATTTGTATGAGGAAATAATCTTAAAAGATGCAGTTTCAAGAAAACTTGGAGCTTGGTATGACAAATATTTGTAAGACATTAAGAATTAAATATTTTCATTAAAATAAAAGGAATACATAGAGTGGAAATATTAAATTGTTTCAATGAAATTAAAAACCATATTTAAACTTCTTTTTGCTATTAATGTTTAAATCCATGTTAAATCAGTAAAAAAAAAAAAAAAAAAAATTCAACTTATAAATTAAGAAGAGGAGGTTCTCTTTAACATGCCAAAGCAAAGCATGTGGTTTATGCTGCGTTTTTAAATACTTTATAGTGAGCTGTTTTTCCCCAAGCATAAAAGAAAAAACAAATGAAACCTAAGTTGACAGCCTGCTTTATATGTATGTTTTACTATGTTGTTTGTTGTAAGCCTCCTGTCTTTTATTTTCGTTTTAATTGGCCTCCCTGTATCCTTGCATATTATTAGGAAATAAACTCTACAGTGGTAACCATTGACAAACCTAGTGATCTGACCTCTAATTCAACTTGTATGGAAACACTTTTACAGATTGCTGTTAATAATATAACTTTCACCATCCTGAACATGATTTATCACCTTTATTCTTTGCCAATAGTTGTTCAAATTTCATAATTTACGTATCTTCAATTGTCAGGGTTATAAAAGAAAGTTTTTAACATATTCGCATATAAATATAATAGTAAATATCGTATTTTGTTTGTCTTAAGTGCATTGATGTTCCTTTAGATATGCAAAGAATTTTTTAAAAGCATGATAAAATAAAATATCATTTATTTTCTAAAATTTTCTCCACTGATAATATAGGAAATAAGTATCTGGGAAATATGTATTCATATTTATGGATATACATATAATGCATTTGTGCAATACATATATTTATGAATAAATATAAATGCATATTTCTCTTATAAATATTCTTATTCTAACTATTACCCAAATATATATTTTTATTTTAATTATCCACATATCACTAGCCTCACAGAACATATATAATTGCTTAACAAAAAATGCAGGATGCAAAATTAAAAGTAAACATATGTTAATTTGACAAAGTGGATAGGATCATAGTGACCTGTGATGGAGTAAAAATGGATGCACTCAGTAAATCCAGTGAGGCTGGTCTGAAGGCAGTGAGTTATCTCAACTGATTGCTCACAGTCCGTTACAGATCGAAATGCTTGTTCTACTCTTTCCCCCTTCTCACTACTGTACTTGAATAGCCTTATATAAATAAATAAATAAATCCAATGAGACTGCAAATAAGGAACCACCCAGAGTATTCAGTAATTTGATATATAAATGGTAATACTATAACATTTAATTATATTTAAATTATAAAATTTAGTTTGCAATAGAGAATAGAACATGTAGATATATAGAATATACTTATATGCATATATATAATGTGTGTATATAATGTTCACATATATAGGTATGTGTATATATTATATGTGTGTGTATATGTATATATACATATATATTACATATTGTATTATATATTATATATTAAATATTATGTTATGTTATGCATTATATATTAAATATTATATACGTAATGTTCACATACAAAAATGGAGAACAGACCATAGCTATTCAATCCAGTAGGAACACTTGGAACACATATATATATATATATATATATATATATATATAAAATTCCATATTTAAAAAAAATATTTCTCTACAGGCAATTGGAATAACTGTCAGTAAAAATCAACTGGTAGAACTCAGTCTAATATTAGTTACATGATACAGAATTCAATGTGCATAGAAACAACATCCACTTTAACTGAAGGTTAAGGTTACCTGCTGGAAACCAAATCAGTGGTTGTGGGAGAGACTTGCTATAAAACAATACTATATCAAAAAGCCAAGTGTGCTATTATAAACAAATCACGTTTCTTGATGGTAAATGGAGACAACTGCAAAAAGCCTCAGGCATTTAACTTAAGGAAAATAAGTAATGGATTAATAATAATGTTTTGTACCCTAAAAATTGCCATCTGTAAGTGGGTGGCTGAGGGACTTCCATATGTTAATCTTTTAACAAGGCAATAAAGCCTGAAGGTTCACTATTAGCATGCTTGTCTTTCCCAACTGTGCTTAATAGAATAACAGAATTAATGGACCTGGTAAAAAAAAAAAAAAAAAAAAAAAAAAAAGGTTACTTTTTCAAATAAATTTAGAAAACCATTGCATGATACATTCCTACTCAGATGTTCATAATACACATTAGCATATTAACATTCAGATGAGTTTGGAGTAGAGAAATACACTTTGTCTAATACAGAGGTCTCCTAACATTTTAGTCAATGGGTCCTCCAGTCACATAACCCACCTTTTAGAGTAGGTGAACTAATGTCCCTTTAAATATACCAGGGAAATGCTTCAGATACACCAGGGAAATACAGGGATGAATTACTCATATTTTACCAACTCTGAAGAAAGATCATTTAAAATGGAGGTATATTTTTTAGCATGGAGTCTCAAAAATAGGTTATTAAAGAGTTATGGACACCTGTCTCCACAGATGTTTAGAGAGCCCATGTAAAGTGTCAATTGTGCTCTAATGTGGCTTCCCAGCTAGTTTTAAACACTGAACATGGCTAAAAATGGGATCTGCTTTATGGGTGTCACTTCCTATTTTCAGTAAAAAATGAGAAAGGGAAATAATCCTGAATACACCTCTGTTTTTTGCACATATTTGTCTGTTACTATAATTTATTTCCTAAAAGGAGAATCACCTCTTTCCTTGAACAAAATCACATGTCTGGACCCTTTATTTAAGGATAAGACTTTGGGGTATGGTAAGCCTACCAAAGCACTCCTCAGAGTAAAGTCTTTTCTAACAATTTCTTCTAGACTCATAAGACAACATCTTTCATTTCCACCCTAACTATGGCACTAAACGTATTGATAACAGCTTAGTTCACACAGCACTTCAGCAGATATAGAGCCTATGACACATCACAACAATGCTGTAAAATTCACATTTTTTCCTCCTTGAACACAGAAAACAAATTAGGTTGTTAGTTTTGCGCACCTAGTTATCTACTCATCCAGAACACAAGTCCAGTCCTCTCACTCTTAGCCAAGGCAGGTACTATAGGTATAGAAAATGTGTTACATTTATTGTATTATGTAATCCCAATATAGCTTCCCTAATAATCTTCATTATTAGTTTAGATATTTCTGAGTTAATTTGTATAACTTCTTAATTTATTTGTGCTTTTTTGTTTGTTTCCCTGATTCATTTACCAGCACAAATTTCTTATTTGGCTCAAATTTGCATTGTGGTATTCTGAAAATAGAGTTCTGATATGACAAAACTCTACTCTGGAATGCTTATAAATCCTCCATGAAAACAAAGCCATCTGAACAAACTATTGTTATTTGTGCACCCATAGACTGTTTTAAAGGAATCTAAATGTGTTTTCTGGAAATAAAAAGTTCACTTTTTTACTTCTTCATATATACTCTTTTGTAATACATTCATTATACAGAAGTAAGTTGTGTGTGCCTCTATGTATTTGTGACTGTGTATTTAGAAGAGGTGAGTGGAAGAACTGGACTAGGTAAGATTAAGCTGTTGATCTTAAAATTATAGATATCCTTCTGAGCTGGGACTGAGGAACTATTAGGTAAATGTCAATAGAGAAAGGACAGAAAGCTCATGAAGACACAGATGAGCAAGATGACTCTCTGGGATTAGGCAGCAATACGATTGAGAAGAGTTTTCTGACGTTGGGTTGCTTAATGGTTCACGAATCTCCTAATCTCCATGGTGATTTAGCGTGTGCTTTATTGAGTTTATAAAACTATAACATTTAGCCTCTTAAAGAAGTCCCTTGGGGTTTTAAAGTCTGAAGATCCTTCTAAACATCAAGGAGAACCTTTCATGTAGAAATGCAATGGGTCATCTCTCAATTTTAAAAGACTCTATAAGCTTCCTTGAAGGGTACTGTTGATTTCTATGTCACCCTTGAATTCCAAGGATGGACTTTTTTTCCCCTAAAATATGTAGTTTTGCATCTCTTCTTTAATGTGGTTAATTTCATTCCAGATAATGGTAGCCACTCATTTGGAAAATATTTAACTTTTTAAAAATATCCATTATACCTTATTATACTTCCACATGGCATACTTTCTAAGTTTTACTTGTTTTATCGGCTGTCACAGACAGACATCAGCCTGTAATGCAATCCTTCTTGTGGTAACTGCTGTCTCCGGCCTTGTCCAACTCCCTTCCCTCAATGTGGTTCCCACAGAATCTGCCATTTCTTAATATCATTCTGACAGATAATTCAACCAAGAGTCACTAACCAAACCCAAGTAAAATCAATCAGATATTTAACTAGAATGTTTTGAATTAAGGAAAACAGTGATAAAAAATAATCAATTAAACAAACCCTATTTTTTCCATTTTTAAAAAGAAATTTAGAGTCAAGGGGTACACACGCAGGTTTGTTGCATGGGTATATTAAGTGATGCTGGAGTTTGTGCTTTTAGTAAGCCCATCATCCAAATAGTGTACATAGTGCCCAATATGTAGTTTTTTAAGCCCTCATCCCTGTCTCTCTCCGTAATCCACTACACAGCATCTACTGTTTCCATCTTTATGTTCATGTGTACCCATTGTTTAGCTCCCAAAGTAAAAATCTGTGGTACTTGATTTTCCTGCATTAATTTACTTAGGAAAATAGCCTCTGGCTGCATCCATGTTGCTGCAAAGGACAATTTCATTCCTTTTTATGGCTGTGTAGTATTCCTGGTATATATGTACCACATTTTTTTATTCAGTTCACTGCTGATGGACACTTAGTTTGATTCCATTACTTTGCTACTGTAAATAGGACTAAGATAAACGTATGAGTGTAGTTGTCTTTTTCACAGAATAATTTATTTTCCTTTGAGTAGACATTCAGTAATAGAATTGCTGGCTTGATTTCTATTTCTTTGAGAAATTTCCATATTGTTTACCCCTGGGGATTGAATGAACTTACGTTCCCACCAACAGTGTATAAGCATTCTCTATTTGTCTCTGTGTCCTCACCAACATCTGTAATTTTTTTGAGTTTTTAATAGTGGCCATTCTGATTCTTTGGATGTAAAAGGGGGAGCTAACTGTGACCACATTTCCAATTATATAGAGAAAGCCAATTTGCAGTGAGAGAGAATAAATCTAGTTTAAAATAGGGCAGAGAAGGATAAAGGAGACTCATTCCTGTTGGCAAACATGTCCCTGGTTCTTGTTCCTGAGGCTCAGGTGCTTGACTGTACTTCCCTGGATTTTTCCAATATGTCCATCAGTTTCATGATATCACAATTATCTCCCTCCCCTCTCTTTTTTCCTAAAATACTTCCTGTCTCGTATGAGAATACTTGGATCCATTCTAACAGATTCACTGACCTACATATTCACATGCCTTCTTGGTGATCTCATCCACAACCATGGCTAACATTCTTCTAGCTAAATCAAGCTCCTGCCACAGGGGCATGGCATATATTACTGCCTCTCTCCAATCCTTTTCCTCCTTCATAATTATCTCTGTCTCATCCTTTGTATAGAAATGCAGACAAATCTTGCTGAAGATATCTTCCATGCAATCTCAGAACTTTCGAATCACAGCGCCATACACATTTCCTTCAACAGCCTTACCAGAGCTTGTGCCAGTCTCTGTTTCTTTGTGTGTTAGCTTGTGATTACACCTGCATCAGGTTATAAGCTTACTGCAGGCAGGTACAACATCTCTTCACTCATTGTTAATTCCAAAATTTATTTTTACAACCATATTGTTTTTTTTAAAAAAATTTAGGTTCAGGAATATATCTGCAGGTTATATAAACTCATGTCATAGGGGTTAATTGTACAGATTATCTCCTCAACAGGTACTAATCCTAGTTTCCAGTAGTCATTTACTCTGATCTTCTCCCTCCTCCCACCTTCCGTCCTCTAGTAGACCCCAGTGTCTGTTGTTTCCCCCTATGTGTCCATGTGTTCCCATAATTTAGCTCCCACTTATAAGTGAGAACCTGTAGTATTTGGTTTTCTGCATTTATGTTAGCTTGCTAAGGATAATGGCCTCTAGTTCCATCCATGTTCGGGCAAAGGACATGACATCATTCTTATTTTTTATTGGTTACATAGTATTCCATAGTGTATAGGTGCCAGATTTTTTAATTCAGTCTACAACTGATGGGCATTCAGCCTACTATGGATGGGCATTTAGGTGGATTCAATGCCTTTGATATTGTGAATAGTGCTGCAATGAACATACACGTGTATGTGTCTTTATGATAGAATGATTATATTTCTTTGACTGGGTATATACCCAGTAATGGAATTTCTAGATCTAATGATAGTCCTGTTTTTAGCTCTTTGAGAAATTGCCTCACCACTTTCCACAATGATAGAACTAATTCACGCTTCCATCAACAACGTATAAGCATTCTCTTTTCTTTGCAAATTTGCTAACATCTGTTATGTTTTGACTTTTTAATCATGGCCATTCTGGCTGGTGTGAGATGATATCTCATTGTGATTTACAACCAGATTTTTAAAACCCAGATTTATCTTTTGAACATGAAACAAAGGCATTCAGCTGCTTACTGCCTACTGTTTGCTGGGTTTCACAGGTACCCCTAACCAAGCATGTCTCAAAAAAAGTAATGATCTCTCAACTCGAACTGTTTCTTCTTTTGTGCTCCTTACCTCAAAGAATTACTTTCATCTCTATTTAATGGAAATATGTATCTCATCCTGGACTCTTCATTTATAATCCTCATAATGGATACATCCAATACACTTGCTTTCAATTGTTCTACTTGCCATTATTCTGGCATTGTTTCAGGTGCACACAGGGATGTGCTGTACATATAGCCATTAAAGGAAGGACCTATTGTCCCAATTACTGGGAGGACTATGAGTGAGTAGTCTCTGTAAGCCCTTTCAGGTATCTCCACAGTTCCCTAAAATGTCTACACCTTTAGAAGTAGGCCACCCCTCCCAATAAATGGTTGGAACTCCCCCTCTGATTGATGGAAGACATGCAGAAGCCTTTCACACAAAAGTCTGCAATTGTCCCCCTTCCATATCTATCTTTATTCACGTGCTCTCCCGGCCACTATCTATAAAACAAGGGCTTAGTTGCAATACAACACTGTGTATGAGTTGGTCCTGAGAAGGTGGAAGGGACTATTAACTATTTAGAAGGAGTGGCAAGACCCAATCAGCAGGTCTCAGCAGGAGGAGGGAGAGTAGGGGTGAGATTATTTTCTGAGGGTGCTTCATCAGGTGGTCAGAACATAAGATTAGATTTCGAGTACTCTCCCGGGATACAGAATTTTACTGCTGGAAAGGACTATAGGAGACAATTCAAACTTGTTACTAGAATGACTCCTGGAAGTATGGGAAAAGTGAGGACCCAGTTAAGTCAGGTTAAAATACCAGAACTGCTATGGCAGATGGTGGAAGAGGGAATGAAAGTCTCAGAAAAGTAGATATAGTGAAATGAACACGCTGGGTACAGTTGGAAAACCTACCAAATAAGTATGACCTATGAAAAAACACAGAGGACATATCAATTATCAAGGCCATTAAAACTTGTGGGTGAGAATGATACAAGAATCACCAAGAAGTCTAGTGGTCCCTCCCCTGCATGGGTCAGAGCTGACAAGAGAAAAGATGGTTATAAAACAGGGCTCACTTTTAGCAATGGAGATGACAGAATATTGACACAATAGAGATCAAGGGATAGCCAGAAGCCAGATGAACACAATTATGGCAATGAGGGCCCAGGTCAGTGTAACACACAGAAGGTTGTGAGGAGATGCTTAATAACTCTTAGTGTCCATGGAGGCCAAGAAAATGTTTCATCAACAAAGATCCTGTTTAATTTGTAGCATGCAAGATATCAAGGATGGATGCACAGGAGACTTAAGGCAGTTACTCCAATAAAGAAGTCAAGATTCCTTGCCCAAGTTTCATCAGTTTTGGGACCCAGAACCTATTGACCTTCTTAGCAAATTTCGACAGTAAATGGAAGTGCAGTCATCTTAGCCTGAGAAAGGCTCGGACTCCTAAGCAAGGATGAGCTGGGTCATGCCTCAAGATGGGTCACCTATCTCATTTCAATGAAGGATTTGCCCCAACTGTTAGGAGAACCAACAATAGAAAACTCATTGTCAGCAGAATAAAGCCATCTTTCCAAAGGTAGACACCCACCTGGGTGGCTTATGTAACTGTTGAAAAATGTGAGAGTATATAGACCCAGCTATCCCATCTCACCTTTGGACAATTTTCAAGAGCCATTCTAGCTCCCGATATCCTGTGTAGGGGTGGGTGGTGCTTAGTAGAGGTTGCAATTGCTCTGTCACAGCTTGATTTCTCTCTGCTCCATCCTGCTCTCTGATGGAGTGCTATTCTCTTGTTTATTGAGAAATGTTTTTATTGAAATGCAATAAAATGCATAATACTTTTTAAAAATTAAATTGAAACTCATTAAAATATGCATCTACTTTATTCCTCATACATTATTTAGTGTTTCTTTTTGAAAACTTTCTTATGAAATAGAGTGAACAAATAGGCTTCTTTTTGCCTTTACAATAAATTTTATAAGGTTTTAAATTGCCAATTTGAAAATTCAAGTATTGATGCTACAAATGTGTACGAAAGTGCCTTCTTTTGACAAGAGTTTTCATGTTTTGAGGAGCAGGTAAGAAAAAGATGTCTGCCATTTAAGCCACATTTCTGCACAGTCATTGGTCCTCCTGGCTTCAGCCTGGACAAATGCATAGACATTGTTAAGGCAAAGGGAAGGCTGTTGCTCAAAAATGAGAGTGAACTTTAATCTATGTTACAAAAAAGAGTACATTAATATTTCTGCCAAGTGGGAAGAAAATCAGTATAAAAGAATATTCATGTTGACAGCTATAACGTATTATGTTTGTTTTCTCTCCAGAGTGTGCTATTAAAGAACAATCAGTGCTAGGAAAGCACTTTACTTCTACGGCAAACTTTCCTCTGTAGTAATTCAATTATCATAGACTTCCTTAAAGTATTTGTAAACAATGGTAATTGTGTACAATCGCTCAAGTCCAGACAAATAATGCAGTTCTAATTTGGTTTATACCTGCCTAAAAACCAGAGAAAGAACATCTCTTCTCTATGTGAATGTTAAACCAAGTTTTGAAAACGACTACTGAGAATGGTTGTTCTCTAAATGTTTAAATATAGAAACATTAAGAAAACTCTTAGGACACAAAGTATGATGTTTACTGGGTTATTAGGAGAAGTGATTGCAGGTAATGACCTCACTATTCATCCTCTTCCAAGCTTTCAGTACAAAATTCAGAGTCATCATCAATGTTTTCTTTGTATTCCACACAATCAATCAGTTGCCATATCCTATGAATATGTTTGAGAATAGGCTTACATGGTTTATTTGTGTGCAGGCATGTTAGGATGTTGGTACTTGAATAAAACGTAAGCATCTATTACTGAAAAACTTGATGAATGAAGCATAACACATGAACACCATGGGTACCATGTAGCTATGTGAAGCAAAGGAATAGATCTAGCCAAAAGGATGGAACTTAAAAACAGAAGTATATACGAGATAAGAAAGAACTAGAACAATATATGTAAATTTAAAATGTATACATAAAATTGATGAGTATATTAGTAAAAATACACAGGAATGAAGTAATTATTAAAAAGAATAGAATAATATAAAGAGAGAGCAGATGCTAATAATATAAATAGAATGAAAATATAAAAAAAGAAAGAATGAATTAAAAATTAATAGTAAAGAATAAGAGAGGAACATTCAAGGAACAAATGATACAACAAGGACACCGTTACATCAACTGACAAATAGAATGACCTCGATCTTCTACACCTGAAGTTAAAAATAAAGTAAAATCTGCTGCAGATACGGTCAATTCTATTCCCCTTTTATCTTCACTGCTATTGTTTTAATTCTGTTTTTTCCTTTCACCTGCAGCCTAGGATATCATATCATTTTTCTAAATGTTCTTATTGTCATTAACATATCCAATTAAGATTTTTTCTCATGTTGCTAACACTCTTATACTTTTATAAAGCCCATTTTGTCAGCATCCGAGGAAAATGTGACCAAAAATGCTTTGCACAGTCTAAACCATACTCTGGTTAGTTATGATCCAATTACAGCAACAGTTTTATTGTTTTACAAGTATTCCCTTAATGTGTCCTATTCTATCTTCTTTGCTTCTATAACAGCCTATTTTTCTTTTATTCATGTATTTATTGCAACCCATTACAGTTCACTGGTTTACTGGATATTCTATCCCTGTGGTCTTATTTTAATAAGGGAAGAGATAATGTCTTCCTTGTCTTTTTATCTCTAGAATTTATCAAAATGACCTTTATGTACAAGCACGAGTACTTGTAAGTACCTGATAAACATTCACTGAGGTTGAAAAAATGAGTGTATAGAATATTCAAAAGTAACTAGAGAACCTATGACACAGTAGCTTATAGCAGACTAATGCATCCACTGATAATAGCTAGAAAATCTCTGATATATAATAAAGTGCAAAAGCAATTATTTTTGGAAGTAACATGCTTTTTTATTGTGGTAAAATATACATAAAATAAAATTAACCATTTAAATAATTTTTAAGTGTATGGTTCGGTGGCATTACGTACATTCACATTGCTGGATAACCATCATCACTCTCCATCTTAAGAAATTTTCATTAACCCCAACTAAGACTTTATACCCATTAAACAACAACTCCCGAATCCCCTTTCCCCCAGCCCCTGTTAACTGCTATTCTACCTTCTATTTATGTGGACTGCTCTAGGGGCCACAAACAAGTGTAATCATACAACATTTGTCCTTTTGTATATGACTTATTTAACTGTGTCTTCAAAATTCATCTACGTTGTAGCATGTGCCAGAACTTACTTCCTTTTTGCTGTTAAATAATACTCTACTATCTGTATATACCACACTTTATCTGTCAATGAACACTTGAGTTGCAACTTTCATTTGAATATTGTGAATAATTTTGCTATGAACAGGATGTACAAATATCTCTTTGAGACTCTGCTTTTAGTTCTTTTTTTTTTTTTTTTTTTTGAGACGGAGTCTCGCTCTGTCGCCCAGGCTGGAGTGCAATGGCCGAATCTCAGCTCACTGCAAGCTCCGCCTCCCGGGTTTACGCCATTCTCCTGCCTCAGCCTCCCGAGTAGCTGGGACTACAGGCGCCCGCCACCTCGCCCGGCTAGTTTTTTTTTGTATATTTTTAGTGGAGACGGGGTTTCACCGGGTTAGCCAGGATGGTCTCGATCTCCTGACTTCGTGATCCGCCCGTCTCGGTCTCCCAAAGTGCTGGGATTACAGGCTTGAGCCACCGCGCCCGGCCTGCTTTTAGTTCTTTTGAGTATATATCCAAAAGCAGATTTGCTGCATCATATGGTAATTTCACATTCAGTATTTTGAGTAATTATGTACTGTATTTCACAATGCCTGTACCATTTTACATTTCTCTCAGCAATGCACAAGATTTCCAATTCCTCCACATCGTCACTAACGCTTGTTACCTTTTGTTTGTTTGTCTTTTAATAATAACCATCTTAATGGGTGTGAAGTGGGGTAACATCCTTTTGAGCTAGCTAGATTTGAAGTGTCAAGAGGCTGAAAATCAGAGATGTTTATGTTTCAAGCCCTTGTTCATTTTTTTCTCAAACCACTTGCCAACTGATATGGTTTGGCTGTGTCCCCACCCAAATCTCAACTTGAATTGTATCTCCCAGAATTCCCATGTGTTATGGGAGGGACCCAGGAAGAGATAATTGAATCATAGGGGCCAGTCATTCTTGTGCTATTCTCATGATGCTGAATAGGTCTCATAAGATCTGATGGGTTTATCAGAGGTTTCCACTTTTGCATCTTCCTTATTTTCTCTTGCCCCATGGTGTAAGAAGTGCTGTTTGGCTCCTTCCATGATTCTGAAGCCTCCCCAGCTGTGTGGAACGGTAAGTCCAATGAAACTTCTTTTTCTTCCCAGTCTCAGGTCTGTCTTCATCAGCAGTGTGAAAACAGAATAATACAGTAAATTGGTACCAGCAGAATGGGGAGTTGTTGAAAAGATACCCTAAAATGAGGAAGTGACTTTGGAACTGGGTAACAGGCAGAGGTTGGAACAGTTTGGAGGGCTGTTTGGAAAATGTGGGAGTTTGGAATTTCCTATAGACTTGTGGAATGGTTTTGCCCAAATGACAGGGATATGAACAGTAAGGTCCAGACTGAGGTGGTCTCAGATGGAGATAAGGAACTTCTCAGAAACTGGAGCAAAGGTGATTCTTGTTATGTTTTAGCAAAGAGATTGGCAACATTTTGCTCCTGCCCTAGAAATTTGTGGAACTTTGACCTTGGGAGAAATGATTTAGAATATCTGATGGAAGAAATTTCTAAGCAGCAAAGCATTCAAGATGTGACTTGGGTGCTGTCAAAGGCATTCAGTTTTAGAAGGGAAGCAGAACATAAAAGCTTGGAAAATTTGCAGCTTGATTATGTGATAGAAAAGAAAAACTGATATTCTGGTGAAAAATTCAAGCCAGCTGCAGAAATCTACATAAGTAGCAAGCAGTCTAATATTAATCACCAAGACAATGGGGAAAATTATCTCCAGGCTATGACAGCGACCTTCACAGAAGGCCCTCTCATCACAGGCCTGGAGGCCCAGCAGGAAAAAGCGGTTTCATGGGCTGGGCCCAGGGTCCCCGGGCTGTGTGGAGCCCAGGGATTTGGTGCCCTGGGTCCCAATCGCTCCTACCCTCACTGAAAGGGGCCAAGGTACAGTTTGGGCTATGACTTCAGAGGGTGGAAGCCCCAAGCCTTGGCAGTTTCCACATGGTGTTGAGCCTACAGGTGCACAGAAGTCAAGAACTGAGGTTTGGAAACCTCTGCCTAAATTTCAGAGGATGTACAGAAACATTTGGATGCCCAGGCAAAAGTTTGCTGCAGGGACATGGCCCTTATGGAGAACCTCTGCTAGTGCAGTGCAGAAGGGAAATATGGGGTCAGAGCCCCCACACAGAGTTCCTACTGGGGCACTGCCTAGTAGAGCTGCAAGAAGAGGGCCACCATCCTCCAGACCCCAGAATGGCAGATCCACTGTCAGCTTGCACTGTGCACTTGCAAAAGCCGCAGACACTCAACACCAGCCTGTAACATTTAATTCCAGGTCTATCACCACAGTCAGAAATTGAGAGACTAAGATCCTGGGAAACAGGGAGATTAAGAAAATTATAACTTGTACTCTACATACCTTTTCCCTCAAGTCATTTGCTGATTATTATGTGTCCCAGGGAGAGGCTAAGGAGCTAAATTTAAATATATAAGAATTTCAAGGAAATGTTCCGAAATAGCATAGTGCTGTAGAACAAAAATTAAATACTAGTACTCAGTCAGGAGAAGGGATTCTAGTAAATATTACAATGTTCATTTGGGAGGCAGAGAGGATTGTATCTTAGAGAGAGAATAATCTAGATTCAGAGGAGACTCACAACATCTGAATCACAGTGTCATGTCATCTCTCACCTTAATTTTATTTAGTGAGCAAAGGGTAAATCCTCTCTAAGCAAAGATAACATTATAGAGAGTATCCATCATTTATTTTTCAGACACTAAGTCTAGAGTTTATTCAGAAACACCAATCACACCAAGAATTAGTATCAAAGGGGAAAAAGAAGCAATGCAAACAAAAAAAGAGGAAATCCAATTGAGGGTTCAGATATTGATTCAAGACAATTATAATTCACGTATTCAGATAAATATATGAAAGGATAGAAAATTTAATGAAGGAATTGCAATCCATGAAAAAGAATTAAGTGGAAATTATAGAAATAAACAATTCAATAATTGATGTTAAGAACTTTATTGATGGGCACAGTGGGAGATTGGGAACAGCTAAAGAGAGAACCATTGAAATCAGTAAGATGTTTCATTCACAAATATGTGGATTAAAACCAAAAACAAGTGAATAGGGGTACACAGGAGCGGAGGAGACCAGAAGACCTTAGATAAGGAAAATATCTAAGCTATTTTAATTGAAGAATAATGGATGCTGAATTTAACAAATAACTATCCAGTAATGGATTCAATAAGTCTATGAAACCCAAACCAGGGAAAATACAAAGAAAGCTACACCATATACAGTGTGGTAAGGCTAATTAAAATAAAAAAGAAAGACAATCTTCAAATCAGTAACGGAAAACAATATGTTAACTACAGAATAACAGCAATAAACCTGACAGTTAACTTCTTAAAAACATTATAAGAAACAGAACAGATAAACAACATCTTCAAACCCTGAAAGAAAGTAATGACCAACCTACAATTTATAACAAATGAAAGCAAATCACTAGACAATGAAGAAGAGAAAGGGAAAATGGGGGAACAAAGGCTTAGAAAAGAAGAAGTAAAATTTGCAGTCTGAAGGTCACATGAATATGTATGTAGAAAATGTGAGTTACTCACAGGATGAATAACTAGAATATAATGACTTGAGTTAAATTACTGAATGAAACAGTCAATTGTGGTTTTATACATGAGAAGAGCTACAAATGAAAATATAAACCATGATGATAAAGCAATACAAACCCATCAAAATTACAGAAACTACAATATTTTTATAATGTCAAGTTTAAGAATGTGAAGTAATGAGAATTTATACATCGCTAGAGTGTTCGTAATGATAGTGGGTTTCTATGACACAACAAATTTAGGACAAAATTTTGACAGTAACTTCACTTGTAGGCATACACATTGGCAAAATAAAAGCATAAATACAAGCAAATGCAAATGTACGTGTGCATACACACACAATTTTTTTTCATATTCTGTAGAGAATTCCTATAAAACAGTAAGATAACCAACACAATGGAAAATGAAGCCAATGAACTGAAATGAAAACTTCATAGAAAAGGATAGTAAAATACCCATAAACTTATGAAAAGGTGGCTAACCTCATTACTCAGCAGGGATATGCCAGTTACACCAGGAGCTTTCACTACACATCCATTAGAGTCAGAAATCTTAAAAAGAATGGCACTATTAAGAACTGGTAAGAATATGAAACATGTGGAACACTCATACACTATCGGTGAGAAGGCACATTTGGAAAACTGTTGGCAGATCTACTTATGCTAAATTCTGGGATATATGTATATCCTGTGACCTAGAATTTGAGTCCTAGGAATATGCCCAGAAAAACAATGTGTGGATGTTTCTAACAAATGGCAAATAAATGTGTGGGTATAGGTTATGCAGAAAAGTATAACACAACAAACACATTATCTCTGCAGTTATCTGATTTCCTTATGAAGAGAGGTCTTCCTAATCTCCCTTGGGTCTAGAAGCTCTGTTTAATAATGTGAGTTAAGCCTAAGCCTAGTGCTATTGAAAACTTATTTCCCAGCTTTCCCAGAAGTTTGAATTCCATTGCTCATGTCCTGAAGGTTTCTTAAAAAAGAGAAAAACGTTCAACTCTAGCCTGGGCTAAGCTACTAGATATTCCAAAGTTTAATATCATTGACTTCAGTGGAAAGAAAATAGTTATTACAGTCCTAGATCATGATTCTAGACCGAACTCCATTCTTTCCTACTGTGTGACTTGATCAAATCCCTCTGAACTATATGACATTCTGGAAAAGATAAAATCATGAACACAGTCAAAAGATCCGTGGTTGGCAAGAATTCAGGGTAGGGAGGAAGGGATGTCTCAGTAGAACAAACGGAATTTTTAGGGCAGAGAAACTATTTCACATTATACTGTAATGGTGAATACACGTCATTGTATATTTGTCAAATCCCCTAGAATATACAACACAAAGAGTAAATTCTAATGTGAATTATGAATTTTAGTTAATAATTATATATCAATATTGACTCTTATGTATCAATATTGGCTCATCACTTGTAACAAATGTATCACAATAACACAAGATGTTAATAATAGGAGAAACCGGTTGTGGAGTGAGGTGATATATAGGAATTGTCTGTACATTCTGCTCATTTTCGTGTAAACCTAAAACTCCTCAAAAAGTAAACTCTATTAATTAAAAAATTCTACTGTAGTATTTTAATATCTTTGAGATTTAAAAAATAAATTAGGACATAAGGATCATGCATTTTATAGGAACAAAATATTTTACTGAATTTGTCTTATTTGGGGAATTCACTTTTAATGATTTAGTAAAATTCTGACATCATAAAATGGTGAAAAAGAACTATATATAAATGCTAATTAGGATACTAAGGAGGCTGGTTAGGTGAATCCACTCATTATTTCAAGCCATAGAGTTACATAATGCATTTTGTTAGAAATATTTTTAAAGTAGGCATATGTCAAATGCATATAAGAAAAAAGTCTTATATGCATTTATCTTATCATAAAATATCACATGGGAAATTTTACAATACAACAAAATAAATCTGAAGCTGTTTTACATGTATATAAAAGAAGAATAATTTGAGTTGAAACATAAAATAACATACAGACCATACTTTAATATATTTAGTAATTTTTGTAGTTAATGTTTTAGAAACAATTATATATTATCCTTCTCTGTGATACATAAATATCTGTGTGTGTGTGCATGTTATTTCTTTTAACTAAGAATAAAGTTCAGGGTGTTTCCTTTTTTTCTTTCCCATCTCACAAACATTCCAATCAAAATTATTATTTCAGACGTGGCTTTGATAACATATTTGTAAATAAGTCTTCCATGACATTTATTTCCTTAATTTTCATAATAAAATGCTTATCCTAACATTTGTTATCCTTATCAAGAAAACTAATGCATCTGTCCTTAATCAGCCATGGAGAATACTAGCCCTCGTTAGTTGCCAGAGGCTATAATTTCTCATTAACATTCTAGCTGAGACACATTATGTTATTTTAAAGAAAAAGTCTATGAGAAAAACTACTCATTTCTCTTAGAAGTCTACATTCTAACATGTGATAGAGCCTGGCGTCAGAAAGACTTCATACCGAGCTAATATGAGTGTGGCCTCTGGCAGAGTTCCTGCACCAAAGAGAACTTCAATGCAATGTCTTGAGCTTTTATTGAGGATTCCTACAATAATTCGCTACGTGAATTCTACTTCTTAAATTGCCACAAAACTTGTGTTGAGAACATTTTCCATTAAATTATTAATTGTTCTCCATGTGTGATTAATCGCATTAGAAATTTAGTAATAGGAAAAAAATGTATATTCTTCAGGAAATTGTGTGATTTTTCTTTTCTCATATTTTAGTTACTACGTTAAAATTTTATGTTGAATCATAAAAATTATCATGGCCCTTGTATTTAATTTTTTTCTCCCACATTGTTTTTCTACCTTACGAATCTACATATACTTTATAAAGTAAAAATAATTATTTATAAAAGAAAAAATACATATACACATAGATAAATCTCAAGATTAAATTATTTTCATCAAATTGTTAGAGATTATTTCCATATCTAAAATATTTACTGTATGTCACATATGTAATTCACTTTGGGAAGCCATGGGAGAGAACATCAATGAGAATTCTATTTACACTGTCTGTGTACTTTTAGGTCTATAACTATGAAACAATTCTATTCATACACCAAAGAAGTGAACAAAATACATGTACTCAGATTGCGACCAAGTACCTCAGCTTTAAAATGCATTTTAAAATTTTATTATCTCTAAACTCAGAATACAGGCTTAAAATGTACTTTGAAACTCCTTATTTCTCTTCCTTTTCTCCAGACATTCCTTCGCATCATGCACACTTCTCTATATACTTTCTTAGAAATTCCCGGGGTTCACCTTGTAACAAGCCAGGCATGGAGACCCAGCTGCACAACTGAAACTCAGCATATTTTCGGTGAAAAAATTAATGACCATTAAATAATAAGGCAGGGCATATTCTCCCAAGGAACTCACATTATAGTTGGAAAAATATCTAACACATGTGAAAATTTAAAAGCTGATTTGGTGTAAGAACAACATAATCTATATTCTCAAGAGACTTCATGGCCAAGAACGTATCATTCAGCTTTTACAAAAGGTTAAAGTACTGCTTTTTTTTCAACCAAGTACATTAAATACAAACATCACTTTTTAAACTTTTTAAAACTCTTCATGGGATTTTTAATTTTTAGCTAAAACACTTTTAGGATATCTATGCAGCAATGGAAAGTACATAGAATTTTATTAAATTTACTCACTGGACTCATTTTTACGATGTTAGATAAAAATATAAAACTTAGTAGAGTCATGTTCCAAACTAATGGTAATCATCCAAATTTTTTTCAATATTAAGAAGAATGCACTTACCTTAGAGACAACATTGTAAACTGTGGGTAGACTTCAGACTAGCTCACTAATCTCAAATCTATTATTTAACATACTGGTACTAACAGAAGGTACTCCTTCAATTCCCTTTTTCTCCCAACTCCTCACCTATGAACTATGTGATAAAATGAGAAACCTATTTAACTTAGTGAAGAAGACATGGGTACTTCCCCATAAAAATGTTGCGCTCCCCTTTCATAGTGTGTATTTGTGTATTGGTAAAAACTATCTAGACAGGGGCTAGATTCTCTGCATGCTTTCCCCTGTGTCGACATGTGATTTTCTGACTAATTCTTCCCATGGAATGTAAGCAATAAGGCATGTGCCAATTTAGGATTTTTAAGAAGCATATGTGTCATCTTCACCTATTCTCTCATCTCCAACATTGGGAGTAAAAGACTGAGATCCTAGTGGAGGACAGAGTAACAAGAAGGAAACCGCTGTTCTTCTCTGTTCTTCTCTTTTATCATATGCAGGAAAGCCACTTACCAAATAATAACAAGCCCACAGGACTCTTAAATGACTGAGAAATAAAATGCTGTGTTAAATCTTTGAAATTTTAAGACTTAATTCTTAGAGTAGCTTATAGTACCCTATTACACTTACTATGTCTCAAAGTGTTATCTTCCGGAATAATAGTCCAAGTAGACATGTCATTAAAAAGTTCTATGACCAAGAAAGTTAAAAATCATATATCCCTTTTAGAGACACATAATAGATACAGGATAATCAAAAGCTCAGCAAAGTTGTGTAACTTTAAAAAATGTTTAACTGTGTTTAATCTAGCAATTTCCAAATTTACTGGCAAATTAAATCCTTTATGGCATAAGAACTATTAATGTCGTGTAAAAATGCTATTAATCAGAAACCTCTTTGGAAACTATATCCTTGGCTAAATGACTGATAAAATCCCCTCATGACTTAGAAAATGTCTTTGGAAGGTGAATGTTGGATAAAGGCCTCAGAGCTAAGGGGAAAAAAACAAAACAAACCTGAAGATCTGGGGGCATGAATCTGTTTTTGATGGGAACAATTTATATTCAATAATCTTATTATTGAATGAGTAAAATACATATTTTTTTACCCAAGTATGCTTTTTCAAGTATTTTAGCTTTGAGCTGTACTGAATACTGTGGTATGTCATCCTAATCATTCTTTTGGGACTGAAGCATTCATTTTCCATGCTATTCGGAGTGTTAAGGGCTGGTGATTCTCTGCTAAATCCCTTTCCAGGAATTCCCTAAGGTGAAGATGTGATACCCCATCTATTTGGACAGTGTGTACCCAGTGACTGGTACATACAGAGGGGTAAGGTTCTGGCCCTGTTTGCTCTAGAAAGGCCCACTCTGAAGGTCAATTATTGCTCCATGGCTCCCTGCAGAAAAGCTGAGGTCTTTGTGGAATTGCATGACAGTTCAGCCTCTCTCTGTCCAGTGCTCCTTCTTTCCCTCTTTCCAATCCTGAAAGCCCTCTGTGAATCCTCCTGCACGGAAAACTCTCTCTCAGAATCCATTTTCCAGGAATCATAAGCTAAGGCAAGCGTATATCATGAACTTGCATTATTATCAGATCAATTAAACATATTTTGCTGAAATGACTTAATGATTAATATTATATGGTTACAGGTGCTTTAAAAATATTCACTGTTAATATTTCAGGAGACTTTTCCGTGTTGGATAAAACCTGAGATTCCATTGCTCGTGTCTACACATGCGTAGGGTCAGGCCTCTCATTTCGTTTTGCTGTACATCTTGACTGCTTGCAATACTTCCGTAGTGGCATTTTGTTTAGGTATATATAACTTTCCCCTTTCTAATTTTCATTAATGCTGCTACTCTGAAACCCAGAAAGTCTACCTATGAAAATCAAAGTACTGAATCTGTAACAGAGCCAAATTCTTATTACTGGTGTTACTGGGATTGTAAAATAAGCCTCGCTGTTATTTCCTAGTTATACTTATTCAGAGAAATTAACTTTACCTCATGGGCATGTAAATTATTATTTTCCTCCTTTGCATTGACTGTTAGAAAATTAATGACAATTTTTTGGCCTAGTCTAACATGGATAGAAATTTCTTCTTGCAGTTTGGCTATCAACTTCAGCCTTGTCTTCCCCTTCTCTTATGCCATCCTCATTTTTTATCTGCCATAATTGCTTCATGATCAATTTTAAATGTTTATCTTGTCTGAATATATTATTTTACCCAGTGTTTGAATACCTTTCTAGAAAAAAGTGACTTATTATAAATTATAACATAATTTATAAGGTTATATAATATATAATGTATATATTACAATGTGGAATTGGAAATTGTGACAAAATTCAAATAGAACATGATATCATTTTAGTACCCACAAGGCAAATACAAAGATAGATGATAACACAAAGAATTTCAGATTACTTTTACATCAAGAAAGAATTTCCTTGAAATAGTACAGTGATTAATTTCTTTATATTATTATTTTGAATTCAGCTGACTGATTTGTTCAAACCTCTTAACTATTTGCCAGATGGGTCTCTTTTCAGCTTTTGCTTTGTCTCGAGAATATGCATAAAAGCTAAATATTGGGATTTGAACTAGATAAAGCTGGAATGAATTCCCAAACCCATGCTTTTTATATGAACATGGACACTTTGTTTGGTTTCATTTTTTGCATATATAAAGTATTAATAATACCTTCAACCTAGATGTCTTTTTTACAAGTATTTAGATATCCTGTATAAAATACATAGTATGGTACCTGATTTTTAGTAAAATCGTAAACAGTAGTATTATTTACATTATATAGTCTTTAAAGAAAGTTAGCTTCTTTCATTAAAATTCACTCAGATTAAGAATGAAATTCATCTTTCAGGGTATTTTTGAAGTAAAACAGTTACAAAAACTTGTGTGAAGACTCAACTGAAAACATAACTTTAGGAATTTCCAGCCTGAAGCAAATTGTTACATCTAGGAATCAGTATCAGCTACTGAGTAAGGTAGGTGCAGGAAAACAGGAGAGAAGTAACGTATAAAGAGTAGAGTGTAAGGATGATAGCTGATATTCAGGGTAAATTTTGTCTTGGGAGAAAAGGGCAAGAAGAAACAATAAAAGAAACACTGCACAAAACGTGTAAAGAAAGGGAATAAGTAAGTTTGTTTGGTTTTATAAAATCCAAGAAAAATTGACCTAAGCAGAGATGTCAAAGAGAGAAACCAGGATTCAAGGTTACTCTTCTGTCTCAAATGACAGCACACTGAGTATTACCAGGTACAAAACACTGGAATTCTCTAGTGCCTCTGGCACAACCAACCAGGAAGAAAGGTAGACCTAGGTATCCTCTGGCTTGGGCAACAAGCCCGTAGAGCTTGCTCCCAAAGACAAATGGATCAAGCTTTAAAACCCAGAAAACTTTCTTTTCTCAACTAGGGTGAATTCTGAAAAATCTGCCTGCCTATTGTTGGTCATATATAAATATTGCTGATATCTGTCCATTCACAGCTCAGCCCCATCCAGGTTCCTCCCTCTAAACAACACATGCAGTCCTGTCTTTTAACACCTAAACAGTCTCAATTTTAAACCAATGAATAATTTTCTCCCTACCCTAATTGATCTCTGCATACATATCATTTGACATTTGGTATGTACTACCTTTTGCTTTTGAAATATTTGATTTCTGTACCAAAATATTCTCATGACTTTCCTGTAACATTTCTGGACAACTTTCTGGGCATTCTTCTATGGACCAATCGAAGTTAGAAGAGAATTATGTTGCACACTGCATGAGTTTGAAATCTTGTTCTTACACATACGATTTCTATGATCTTGGGCAAATTACCCAACTTCTCTGCGGCTAAGTTTCTTCATTTGCAAAATACAATCCAGAATATTTTCCTGTTCGTAGAGTTGGTGAGAAGGTTATGAGTATTATAATGAGCAAAGCACTTGAGACATTTATTCGTAGATAGAAACTAACACATAAATATTAGTTATCTATATTTTTATTTTATGCCCCTCTTTAAAAGGCATATTTCTTTGTGATTCTTTCCTTGGTCCTCTTCTCTTTGAATTTCATATACCTATGTAGTGATTCAATCTTGGGTCATGGCTTTAACAATTATCTCCCTTCTACTCATATATCTCTTTAGAACCCAGACCTCTATTTTCAACTATCCACCGGACAGCTCCACCCTGATGCTTTACAGATATGTCCAACGTAAGGTGTCTTCCCCATTCCAAGCCTTTGTGAATCATTCTGTGAATGGATAGGTTCAACAGGTAGTAACTTCCTAACTCACAACTGTGAGTCTTACCCTGGATGTCTTCCTTTCACTATGCCGTTCCTTCCACATTCTTATCATTTCTCTCTCTCTCTCTCTTTTTTTTTCCTGTCCTCACTAACAGACACTGAAATATTGTGACAACTTTCTAACTGGTCTTCCTGTATCTATTCTTCTGAAATGTATTCTGTAAAGTTCAGCCAGAAACCTGTTTATTTTGCAAACCTGTTTAAAATCTTTAAAATGTTCTCCTAGAGACCTAAGGATGATAAATAATTTTAAAATGAAAAAAAAAAAAAAAACTAACCTTGATTTCATTTTTATTTCTAGCTCTGTTTTCAGAAATTTATTCCCTTAACGACCTGGATTCTATAAGCTACTTCTCAGGAATTATAGAAATTATTTGAAGAAGTCTGGCTTATTCCTGAATCTAATTCTCGTAAGCAGACCCTGAACCTAGAACGTCATTCTCTCAATAATTCTATTAATTGTCTTCTACTTCATTTTCAGTTATTCATTTAGACACCACTATTTCCACTAAGTCTCTTTCTTTGTTTTTAGGCACAGGAGTGTTCTACATCTACTTGTAAAAGTGCATCTCTCTACATATATTGTAATTGCCTTATTATTTCCCTGTTTCTTCAATAGACTTGTAAGTTTAGTGGCTTACACAGTGTCTAAAACAGGAAAACATTTAATAAATATTCATTAAATAACTGGGCAGTACTGATTTTTCATAAAAATAATCTGAAATTAATATTAGAAAATAATTTAAGTATACATGTAATAAATTATACTGTATAAAACATGAAGAATGTAAACAAGAATTTAAAAAAAAAAACAATGATACCACTTAGATGTGAATATGGTAAGATATTTTCTAAGGAAAAGTGGGTAAAATACAACAAAAATTAGTACTCTTGTAGATTAAGGATAAGATCTTACTTTTAGGAAAGAGGTGATATTCCAAGACAGTAATATTCCAATATATATAGTATACTAATATTTTAATATACTATGAAGACATAAATGTACTACAAGAGCATACTAGAGAGGGTAGAACATAAACCATAGTGTCTACATAATATAAAATTCCTAAGTATATAAGCATTATTGCTAAATACATACACAGACACACACAAAACTAAGTATCCCTAAACATGTATATATAATACTTACGTTTGAATTTCTAAAAAATACTTGCTGTGAACATGTAAAGCTAAAAAACACGACTTTAAATTCCCATGTAATTTGTATTCATGAATTCTTCAACTTATACGTTTAAATATTCTGTTAGTAAAGCAACACCAGTTTTATAAAAATTTCTAATAAACTATAAAATTTTATTTTCTCAGAAGTTGACATAATTGAGCTGTAAGCATCTGGATGTATTCTTAAGCAATTTTCTGTAGTTCAACATTAATAAATATCTGCTGAATATTTTCCAAGATTACAGAAGTTTTTCAATTTCAATTTGGAAAGCTAGCATTTCAATTGTTACAAATAAGACATGTGTCCCAATACTATTCTTAAATTTGAATATATTATTATTATATCTAACTGATGATATCAATCTCTTTAATCTTTATACACATTTTGTTCATTCTCAAAGTGTTTGTGTACCTTGTTTATAGGCCACAAGCAGATGTTTCATTATAACCGTGTCAGGAATGCAAGATAATTTATATCTTCAATCAGCAGTAAAACAGGAGCACAATTTTTATTTGTATTTTAAAACTCAAAGTCTATATTCTCTATTTTCTAGACTCCAAATAAATTCATAATTGTTAATCATGTCAACAGTAGTAGCTAGATTGATTTATCTCCCTTTGGAAGACAAAGTGTACAAATCTAACAAAGCAGAGACTTTCATTTATTCTTTAACAAATACTGGCCTATTTATATGACTTACATGAGGACTTTTTGAATCTCTAGAGACATCATTTTAAAATCTTGATAAAAATTCACTTAATCTGAGACTTGTTAATTTGTAAAACTCAGTAATAATGTATGCTCATTCTGCTTGACAGGGTTAATTTAAAAAATTAAAAACAGGATAAATCAAAGATCTTTGGAAAACACCAAGTACTGTGAAACCTTGGGAAAATGATAAAAATGAAAGGGCTGAAGGTCATTAACAAGGTTTTAATTAAAAGACTCTCTTCAGAACTTCTGTGTCAATCACAGTGTCTGGCATATTCAGTGTATCCGGTTGTGGGATTATCCAAGGAAATATGCATACTAAATACAAGAATAAAATACAGCAAATTCCCTGGTCTAGTGTCAGATCTTTATTTTGACATTTAAGAAGGTCTGTGAGGTGTCTAAGTAATTGTATATTGATGTTCCTCCACTTACAATGCTTTGACTTATACTTTTCAACTTCCTCATGGTGTGAAAGTGATACAGATTCAGTAGAAAATATTCTTTGAATTTTGCATCATTTTCTTTTCCTGGGCTAATAATATGCACTATGATATTCTCTCATGATGCTTTCGGAAGGGCAGGGAGACCACAGCTTCCAGTCAGCCACACCAGCACCAGGGTAGAGAACCAATGATTTACTGTATTGCAAGATTTTGCCCAACTGTAGGCTAAACAAGTGTTCTGACACATTTAAAGTAGGCTGAGCTAAGCGATGATGTTCAGTAGATTAGGTGCATAAAATGCGTTTTTGACAATGATATTTTCAACTTAATAGTGGGTTTGTCGGAACAAAACCCCATAGTAAGTTAAGAGCTTCTGTATATCAGTTACCCAAAATCCTTTACAATCTGCTGGTATTTATCAATGGAGTGATCTATTTTAAAATATCATCTACCAAAAATTCCTACATGCTACAGAAAAACTACAGAGAAAAATCACGATGAAAAAATGGAAATACTGTATATTAAAGAAAGAAATAATATGAGGAAGAAATAATAAATCCAGAGGACTAAAATATCTTCAAGAATAAAGCAGATCTTGTTTAACAAAATGTGGGATATAAAAAAATCTGGATGTTCCTGATGATCAGGTATAATCAAATGCCTTTTTAGCCTAATGTAATAGAAATAACACAGAAAAAAATAAAAATCTTTACCCAAATGAAGCAAATCAACCCAAGGCATAATTGTGAACACTTGACAGAATTTGAAAAAATCAAACCTAATTGATTATATTTTTTAATATTGTCTTCTCAATATCACAAATTCAAGAAAACAGGATTGCAAATAATACTAGGTAGGGCCAATAAGCACTTGGTTTTTAATAAAAGTTAGCTACTTAAGTACAATAGTATATGTTTTTCTAATTGCAATTAGTTTTTAGATTTAGAAATAAAACAAAATATTTTAGAATAAATGTTATAATTTTGGCATAAGTATGCCGTTAAAAAAATCAAATTCTAAATTTGAGAAAAATACCCAGAAACACAATAGCAAAATATGGACCAAAAAGTGATGAATTAGAAGCAATACAATTATTTATAATTGAACTGAAATATTTTATGCAGAAATAAATGAAAAATTAAATTGTAAAAAATAAGTTTCAAATGAATAAAACATTAAGGACCTATACACACCTTGATTATTTTTCAAAAGTATTAAAACAATATAAAAACCACAGATGCTTTCAAATACTGCTAAATCATATAACAAATCTCATCAGTGTTTGATTACATATGCTGGAATACCATAAAGAAGTATGTATTTCAGTAGTAGCTTCACTATTTAGTAGCAAAGCATACTTTGATATGCATCTCAGAACACCAAAATTTCAAACATTTATATCTTCAATTAAGATATAATAGTCTATGCTATTTTTGACTGAAAATTATTTGCAAAATAAAAAACTGTAGCAATGACAATAATTATAACATTGACAATAATCAGTGTTTCAAATATTCCATTTTGTCCCTTAGAATGCTATTGTAGTATGCAGAACTAAGTGCTGTACCTTTGAATTGAATGAAGTAGATCAGGAAGTAACAAAATAGGTAAGACATATGACAAAAGGAACTCGCTACCTCCACATAATCATAACAACTACTTAACATCAACTTGCCCTGGGAAGTATAAAAGCAAAAGTGATAAAATATCAAATGCATTGACTGTTGATTATGGGCCAAACATTTTATAGGTATTAACTTATTCAATTCTCACAGCATTAGCAAATGGGTAATATTATGATCTCTAATTTGCAGTTGAGAAAATTCAGGCTAAGAGAAGATGATGAATATGCCTGAGGTCATGCAGTATAAAGTAGAGAAACTGGTATTCACTTCTTGTTAACTCCAAAACTTGATCAACTGACCACTGTACCCTGCAAGCAATGACTAATAATCAGCTAAATGCTAGCTCAATTTTCTCCAGTAATTGCATGACATATTGTCTTGAGTACAGAAGAAAATAACCATGAAATCCATATTCTGCCAACCTTTACTGTGAACATATTAGCAATCCATAAATTGACACTGGCCCATGTTTATGCATGTATTTGTTCACTCATTTATTCACTGACTTCCCTGGCACCACCAAAGTATAAGCTCCATAAAAGCACACCCTATGCATTTGTGTGTATGTGTCTTTAGTTCCATATAACTGGCTACATGACAGTGCCTGATGTGGGCTAAACATTCAAGGAGTGGGCTAAATAACTAGATCTATAAACTATAAATATGTAGTCACATTTTGTAATTACAGTATTTTTAGATTGATATTTTCTTTTTGAAATGGGATAATCAAGACAAAAAGAGTTTAGTGAGTTTTTTCCATATTGCACAACTGAGTAAGTGGCAAATCTAGGGATACAACATATGTCATCGTTATCTACAAGTCATGTTTCTCCATCAATCACCTTATTACATAAGAAGTCTTATTGTCACCGGATGGTAATGCAATGTATGGCTAAACTTCAGTTACTAAATAAAATATGTTATATGTCAAGGAAACTAGTTATTAAACAGGTTATTAAAACTACAGATTTAAAAATATGTTATAAATATTAACTTGGGAAAATAATTAGGTTAGACAAATACCCTGTAAGGTACAGTTTTGCTTTCTTTTTTCTTTTTTTTTTTTTTTTCTGAGACGGGGTCTTGCTCTGTTGCCCAAGCTGGACTACAGTGCTGTGACCTTGGCTCACTGCAACTTCGACCTCTCGGGTTCAAGCAATTCTCTGCCTCAGCCTCCTGAGTAGCTGGGATTACAGGCATGTGCCACCACATCTGGCTAATTTTTGTATTTTTAGTAGAGATGTGGTTTCACCATCTTGGCCAGGCTGGTCTTGAGCTCCTGACTTCATGATCCACCTGCCCCAGCCTCCCAAAGTGCTGGAATTACAGATGTAAGCCACTGCGACCAGCCCGGTATAGTATTCTTTAAGGGCAAATACAAACGGTTATTTTTATACAGTAACCAACTTTAGACTTGCTTTCTTGTTTTTGGAAAATTAATGTAATTCTAAAATACATGATTTTATTTTAATTAGGGTTTTTCTTCCTTAGAAACAATTCTTTATTTTAAAATATATTGATATCTATTTGTAATTATAATTATGATATTCAACCTAGAGAAACATATCAGTATTAAAGTACAAGAAGACTATAAAACAGATTTAACCCAAATAAGAATACGTGAAGATAATGTATAATCAAACTCCCAAATGTCAAGGATAAAGAAAGAATCCTAAAATCAGCAAGAGAAAAGAAACAAATAACATACAAAGGAGCTCCAATATGTCTAGCAGTTGACTTCAACACCCTACGGTCACCACTGAGTACACTATCCGGACAGAGAATCAACAAAGAAATATTGTATTTAATCCACACTATAGACAAAACGAACCTAATAGATATGTACAAAACATGTCATCCAACAACTGCAGAATATATATTCTTCTCTTCGGTGCACATATTATTCTCAAGGACAGACCATATGTTAGGTCACAAAACAAGTCTTAAAAGATTCCAAAAACTGAAATAATATCAAGGGTCTTCACTGATCACAAAGGAATAAAACTTAAAATAAATATCAAGATAAATTTTGGGAACAATACAAACATATAGGAATTAAACAATACACTCCTGAGATTAAAGCTGTAATAAAACGTCTCTCAGCAAAGAAAAGCCCAAGACACAGTGACCTCACTATTGAAGTTGAAGAAACATCTGAAGAACTAATATCGATTCTACTCAAACTCTTCCAAAAAAATAGAGGAGGAGAGAACACTTCTAAATTTATTCTACAAGGCTAGTAAAAGGCTACTATTGCCCTAATACAAAAAGAGAAAAAAAGACAAATATCTCAGATGAATATTGATGAAAAAACATCAACAGAATACTGGCAAACTAAATTCATCAATACATTAAAAAGATCTTTCATCATGACCCACTGGTATTTATCTCAGGGATGTAAGGATGGTTCAACATATGCAAATCAATGTGATATATCGTATCACTTACAATAGCTAAAAATAAAATAAAATACCTAGGAATTAACTTATTCAAATAAGTAAAAGACATCTACAATAAAACCTATATAGTCATGCACAGTGGCTCACTCCTGTAATCCCAGCACTTTGGGAGGTCAAGGTTGAGGGGATCACCTGAAGTCAGGAGTTTGAGACCAGCCTGGCCAAAATGGTAAAACCCTGTCTTTACTAAAAATACAAAAAATTAGTCAGGCGTAGTGGCAGGCACCTGTAATCCCAGCTACTTGGGAGGCTGAGGCAGCCAGAATCACTTAAACTGGAAGATAGAGATTGCAGTGAGCCGAGATCATGACACTGCACTCCAGCCTGGGTGACAGGTGACAGAGCAAAACTCTGTCCAAACACCAAAACAAAACAAAAGCCAAAAAACAAACAAACAAACAACAACAAAAAAAAACCATAAAACATTTCCGAAAGACATTGAAGAGCACACAAAAAACAGCATTTACTCCATGTAGTACAGTTAAATTTTATCTCTGATATTTGAACATAGAAAAATATTCCATGTTAATTGATTGGAAGAATCAATATTGTTAAAATGTCCATGCTACCTAAAGTAATCTACAAATTTCTTGCAATTCCTATCAAAATAGCAATGACATTCTTCACAGAAGTAGAAAAAACAATCCTAAAGTTTATATGAAACCACAATAGCCAAAGCTATCCAAAGCAAAAAGAACAAAACTGGAGGAATCACATTACCTGACTTGAAATTATACTACAAAGATATAGTAACCAAAACAACATGCTACTGGCATAAAAACAGACACATAGGCAAATGGAACAGAACAGTTAAACCAGAAACACATCTCTATATCTACAGTGAGCTGATTTTTGACAAAGGTGCCAAGAGTGTACATTTGGGGAAAGGAAAATATCTTCAATAAATGGTGCTCGGAAAACTGGACATGCATACGTAGAAGAAAGAAACTAGACCCTTTTCTCACCTTATTTAAAAATCAAAATGGATTAAGACTTAAACCTAAGACCTTACACCATGGAACTACTAAAAGGAAAATTGGGGTAACTCTCTAGGACATTGGTCTGGGCAAAAATTTCTGTAGTGGTTCCCCACAAGCACAGGCAACCAACGCAAAAATAGACAAATGGGATACCATCAAGTTAAAAAGCTTCTTCACAGCAAAAGATACAATCAACGAACTGCAGACACAAGCCACAGAATGGGAGAAAATATTAGCAAACTATCCATTTGACAAGGGATTAATAATTGTAACATATAAGGAGCTTAAACAACTCCACAGGAAAATATTCTAATAATCTCATTTTAAAATGGTCAAAAGATCCGAATAGATAGCTTGTCAAAAGAAGACATACAAATGGCAAGCAGGTATATGAAAATGTGTTCAACATCACTGATCATCAGAGAAATGCAAATAAAAGCTACAATGAGATATCATCTTACCCAAGTTTAAATGGCTTTATCCAAAAGATTGACAATAAAAAATGCTGGAGAGGATGAGGAGAAAAGTGATCCTCTGTACACTTGTTGGTGGGAATGTAAATTAATACAATCCCTATGGAGAACATCTTGGAGGTTCCTCAAAAAGCTAAAAATAGAGCCACCATGCGATCTAGCAATCCCACTACTAGGAATATAGCCAAAGGAAAGGAAATCAGTGTATCAAAGAGATATCTACACTTCTATATTTATTGCATCACTATTCACAAAAGGCAAGATTTAGAAGCAACTTAAGTGTCCATTAACAGACAAATGGACAAAGAAAATGTGGTACCTGTATGCAAGGGAATACTCTCCAACCATAAAAAGAATGAGATCCTGTCATTTGCAACCACGTGCATAGATCTGAAGTCACTGTGTTAACTGAAATAAGCCAGGCACAGAAAGATGAATGTCACGTATTCTTATTTATTTTGGGGAACTAAAAAAATGTAAACAGTTGAACTCATGTAGATAAAAAGTACGATGATTGTTACCACAGGCTGGGTAGGTTAGTGAGGGTAGGGGTGGGGTGAAGTGGAGATTGTTCATGGGCATAGAAATATATTTATATAGAATGAATAAGATCTAGCACTTGACACTAAAACACGGTAACTAGAGCAAATAATTTATTGCACATTTAAAAATAACTGATAGAGTATAGCTTAGTTGTTTGTAACACAAACAAAAGATAAACACTTGAGGTGGTGAAAATTCCATTTACCCTGATGTGATCATGTATTGCATGCCTGTATCAAAATACCCCATAAGTATCCAAAAAATAAAAAAGATAAATATAATCATATTCATATTTGTATTTGTACATAACAAAACATTTTGTATATGGTACTTTTTATCTTTAAGTTGTAATAAATCATTTATTTTAAAGAGAATGTAATAAAATGAGATAGCAAGAAAAGTCACAGAAATATTTGTCCTTGAAAATGCACAATAATAAATAGTAGTGTGTCTATACTTTGTGAAGTAATATCAGGTCTCTCTTGTGACTACTGATTGGGACAATATCATAGATTGTTTGCAATATACATTGTGTTAAGCTATATACCCCAATTTGCATTTTGCTTGCTCACATGATCCTCAAAAAACAAAGCAGAGTATCATAAAAGGATGCTTCAACCATGATGATGGACAAATATTTACAGACCTATGCCTTCTTTTATCTTTTGCCAAAACAGGTATTGAGTTTGTGCCATGTTAAGAGTTGATGAGATGCATTATCTTCCCCAGTCTCATTTAGTAGCCACTTCATGCAGTATAGCTACAATTTCATTTTTGATCTTTGAACATTAAAGCACTGTGTTTTGGTAAGTACATACATTTCTTGATTCAGAAATGATACTTTAGAAAAATTCCACTATTGCTGGAAATGCAAATCACAACATGGCAGAAGCAACGAAATTAATGCCAGGATAATTTCTTTCCCATTAAGTCAATTTACTATCAGAAAATTAATCTCTGTTCACAGCTAGGATAAATCAAACTTTAATACACTTGTATGTATGTATGAGGAAAGAAACACTCCACATGAGTGTTTTATAAAATGATAAGCAATCTAAGATTCTGTAGGAATTCTTTTTAACAATTAGGACCTATTCTATTGTGGTTAGCAAAAAATAATAATAAAGATTTTATCCATTGGTAAATTACAGAAAAAATTCTGAAAATATTTTTGGCAAGGATGATAATTTATAAATGATCACATTTCTTTATATGGGTTCAGTTGGAGTCTTCCTGATTGGGGATGTGGTATGTTTCACTACTTAGGAATAAGAGTCCCATCAAGGGCCCATAGGATTACCTCACTGAGAAATGGATATGCAGGACCATAGTATTTTAATTCTTTAAAGCAATATATAATGAGATGAAAGCATCAAAATAGATTTTAGAATACAGGTACATAGAACCTCCAAGCGGTATCTTACATATTACAGCTATTATTTTTCTGGAATAAAAGACATTCTATTGAAATAATGAATACACTGGGCTTAATCTTCTCATTAATCATTTAGTTATGGTGTGAATTATAGAATTACACAAGTAGTCTAACCCTTGAGACGTGAATATACTGTGTATGAAACAGCTTGTGCTATGATTAACTTATATACATAACTTCAAGGAACAATAACCGCTCACTATTGTCAAAACAGGCTACATAAAGTTCTTATGGGTAAGAAACATATGTATGTAATCTTATTCCCATTATGTAATGTGAAATAACACAAAAGAATAATTACCAAAAGCATCCGAGAAGCCTGAGAATATTTTTGAATCTATGTTTTCTCCTGGGTGAAATTTAGAGCAATTATTTAAATTACATTTTTATTTTTAATAACACATATTCAGAAAAAAAATGTTAAGTATGCAGAGTTAACAATATCAACTATGCAATAAAGTATTTAAGGCTATATTTTGTAATCATTGTTTCCAAACTTCTCACACTGTTTGGGAGAGTGGAGGTGATTTTAAGCTCTGAGCAATCTCAACGGAAAGGAAAAGGAAAAGGAAGAGGAAAAGGAAAAGGAAAAGGAAGGGAAGGGAAGGGAAGGGAGAAGGAGAAGCAAGAGAAGAAATAAGAAGGAGAAAGAAAAGTCACAGAAAAGAAATACAAGTGGCAAATAAAGGAAAGAAACTTGGTGTCTATAGCAATCAAAAACAAATAGAAAAATTGACTATTAAAGTGGAAATATTGCTGTGGAAACACTGCTTGCAAAAGTATGGCAATATATTCTTTAATAATATCCTGCTTGGAAATGTAACCTTCCTAAAAATTAATAGGAAAGTATTCAAATTACTTTTAAAAATTCTATCTAACAACATGAGGCAATAAGCATAATCTGATGTTTAGGAGACAAGCTGGATGCAAGCTATATTTACATTTCATAAAATTTGTTTTCAAGTTTTAAGATTACCTTTTTTAAACAATTCTGATTATTTTTTAATCTTTCTAATGTTACAACTGGAAAGAAACAACATGTCTTTACTTGATAATAAAATAGGATTCACATTTATTGAAAAAAAATCCATGTGTTCGGTCTCAACCCTGTCGTATTACTGTTTATTTATTTATAACTAATCTTTTTATTTTGAGATTATTGTTGATTCACATGTGATGGTGAAAAAATACAGAGAGATCCTATATACTCTTTATCCAGTATCTCCTAATACCTAATCATGAAAGATTATAGGATAATATCACAACCAGGATATTGACATTTACATAATCAACTGACGTTATTCGGAGTACCATAGTTTTACTTCTAACTGTGTGTGTGTGTGTGTGTGTGTGTGTGTGTGTGTGTGTGTGTCCTGTGGAGTTTTAGCACATGGGTAGTTTCATTCATCCATTGCCGTAATTGGAATATTGAATAGTTCCAACACCACAGGATACTTACTGTTCTTGTTCTTTTATTAGTACACTCAACTCCCTCATGTCTCTCTGTCCCCCCACCTCACACTGCTCCAGGCAATCACACTATATTTTCCTTTCCTATAATTTTGTACTTTGAAAAATATTTTATAAAGTGGAATCATACAGTTTTTAACATTTAAGGATTGGCAATTTTTTTTATTCAGCATAATTCCCTTGTAATTCTTCCAACTTGTTGCATTTATCAATACTTTGTCTTATTTATTTATTTATTTATTTATTTATTTATTTATTTATTTATTTTTTTGAGACAGAGTCTTGCTCTATCGCCCAGACTGGAGTGAAGCAGCATGATCTTGGCTTGCTCTGCCTCCTAGATTCAAGTGATTCTCCTGCCTCAGCCTCTTGCGTAGCTGGGATTACAGGCATATGCTGCCACACCCAGCTAATTTTTGAATTTTCAGTAGAGACGGAGTTTTACCATGTTGGCCAGGCTGGTCTCAAACTCCTGTCTCAGCCTCCAAAAGTGCTGGAATTACAGGTGTGAGCTACCGTGCCCGCCTGTTTTTTTTTTTTTTTTTTTTTTTTTTTTCTAAGTAGTACCCATGGTATGAGTGTTAAAAAGTTTGCTCAGTCTGTTAAAGGGCATCTGAATTGTTTCCAGGTTTATAGCTATTATGAATAAAGCTACGATGAATATTCATCTTCAGGTTTCCTGTGGGGAAAATTATTTATTACTCTGCCATAAATATCCCAGAGTGCAATTGCATGCTTAGTATTTTTTAAGAAACCACCACTTTTTTGTTTTGTTTTCTAGAGTGGCTGTACCATCCTACTTTCTCACCAACAATGGATGAGTGATCTAGTTTTTCCCCAAACACAGCAGCAAGTGACGTTGCCACTGTATTTTATATTAGCATTCGGATACCTCTGCAGTGATATCTCATTCTAGTTTTAATTTGTATCTCTCTGATGGATAAGGATGTTGAACATCTTTGCATGTGCTTTTTTCCCATCTGCATATCCTCTTTAGTAAAATGTCTCTTCAGGTCTTGAACTCGCTTTCTAATTGGATCGTTTCTTTGTTTAGCTGCTGAGTTTTGAACATTCTTTACATATTCCATTTATCAGCTTTTTAATCAAACACGTGGTTTGAAAATATTTTATATCACTGTATGGCTTGTCTTTTTATCAAGAACAAAAGTTTTTCATTTTAATGAAGTCCAATTTATTATTATTTTATTTTATGAATCATGTTTTTGTGTGTCAAGTTTAATCCTATATCCTGGAGTTATTATATTGCTTTCTTTTTTTTACGTTTTATAGTTTTACATTTAAGTTTATTTTCTATTTTGATATATTTTTATACATTATGTGAGACTTAAGTCAAGGTCTGTTTTTGTGTCTATGAATAAAAATTGCTGTGGCACAATTTTGGAGAAGGTGAAATAGCCTTCTCAAAAATTGTCTTTACTTAATAACAAAATAGGATTCCACTGAATCGCTGTTGTAATTTTGTTAAAAATCAGCTGAGTATATTTCTGTGGATCTACTTTAAGCTCTCTCTTCTCTATTCTGTTCTATTGTTTTCTGTGTATATCCTTTCTTCATCACTCTTTAAAGTATGTTATATAACTACATAGTATATATTAAGTATACTATACAGCAAACTATATAGTAGACAGTAGCTATATACTATATTAATCTCTCTCTTATGGCTCTTTAGTAAGCTTTAATATAAAGTAGGAGCTTCGGCAACATGGCAAAACACCGTCTCTACAAAAATATACAAAAATTAGCCAGGCATGGTTGTGCGCACACCTGTAATCCCATCTACATGGTAGGTTGAGGTGGAAGAATCACTTGAGCCCAGGAGGTCAAGGCTTCAGTGAGCCAGGAGATCGAGGTTGCAGTGAGCCATGATCGTGCTACTGCACTCCAGCCTAGGTAACAGAAAAAGACCCTGTCTCTAAATAAATATATACAAATAAAACAGGGTGATATCTCCCACTATATTCTTCTTTGTTAAGATCGCTTTAGCTATTCCTGGGCCTGTTTTTCCCTATAAATTTTAGAATAAACTTGTCTATGTCTACAAAGAACCCTGCTGAGACTTTTTAAAAACAGGAATTACATTAGATCAATATGCCTGGCTCATGGCAGGTATGAAAGTGTAAAACTTAATCCAGTTTCCCTCTTTAATGTTAAACGTCGTTAAAAAGGACTTTGTTTACATGCTTAGTTGCCTACCTTAGCTAGGACCTTTATCTAGGCTACATTCTGAGGTTTAAGGAGGGTGACAGGGGCATCTTTTATCTGACAGCAGGGAAACTCCTTTCATTCTCCTGCTTCTCAGTGCTGATTCAAAAGTCAAATTAAAAAAATGTTCTATATATTGCCTCCCATCATTGTAACTAAGTAAACTGCATATGGACACAGACTTCATTTCATGGAATCATTCTTTCTTAAGAACTAACTCAACTTCTGAATGTAGTGTGTTTATGTTCTAGCTTGATTATTTTGAATATCTTTACTCTGAACTTGCCCTTGTTTAGCTGAATAGCTCCTTATTTTGCCAACTGTTGATTTATATTTATGTTTTATTAATGTAGTTTATGGTTTTTTGCTAGCAACACTTTTAATGAGCTCAAACCTGTTTTCCAATCATCTACTTACTTTTGTATTTTAAAAATATTGTAAATGATACACACAATTTCTTTACTATTATACTTTAAGGTCTAGGGTACATGTGCATAACGTGCGGTTACATAGGTATACATGTGCCACATTGGTTTGCTGCCCCCATCAACTCGTTATTTACATGAGGTATTTCTCCTAACGTTCTCTCTCGTCAAGCTCCCCACCCATCAACAGGCCCCAGGGTATGATGTACCCCGCCCTGTGTCAATGTGTTCGCATTATTCAACCCCCACTTATGAGTGAGAACATGTGATGTTTGGTTTTCTATCCTTGTGATATTTTGCTGAGAATGATGGTTTCCAGCTTCATCCCTGTTCCTGCAAAGGACATGAACTCATCCCTTTTTATGGTTGCATAGTATTTCATGGTGTATATGTGAAACATTTTCTTTATCCAGTCTACTATCAATGGACATTTGGGTTGTTTCCAAGTCTTTGATATAGTGAATAGTGCCACAATAAACATATGTGTGTATGACTTTATAGTAGCATGATTTACAATCCTTCGGGTATATACCAGTAATGAGATTGTGGGGTCAAATGGTTTTTCTAGTTCTAGATCCTTGAGGAATCGCCACACTGGTTTCCACAATGGTTTAACTAATTTACACTCCCACCAACAGTGTAAAAGCATTCCTATTTCTCCACATTCTCTCCAGCATCTGTTGTTTCCTGACTTTTTAATGATGACCATTCTAACTGGCATGAGATGGTACCTTATTGTGGTTTTGAATTGCATTTCTCTGATGACCAGTGATGATGAGCATTTTTTCATGTCTGTTGGCTGCGTAAATGTCTTCTTTTGAGAAGTGTCTTTTCATATCCTTTGACCATTTTTTGATTTTTTTTTTTCTTGTAGAGTTGTTTAAGTTCTTTGTAGATTGTGGATATTAGCCTTTTGTCAGATGGATAGATTCTAAAAATTTTCTCCCATTCTGTAGGTTGCCTGTTCACTCTGATGATAGCTTCTTTCACTGTGCAGAGGCTCTTTAATTATATCCCATTTGTCTATTTAGGCTTTTGTTGCAATTACTTTTTGTGTTTTGGTCATGAAGTCTTTGCCCATATCTATGTCCTGAATGGTATTGTCTAGGTTTTCTTCTAGGGCTTTTATGGTTTTACATCTTACATTTAAGTTTTTAATGCATCTTGAGTTAATTTTTGTATAAGGTATAAGGAAGGAATCCAATTTCAGCTTTCTACATGTGGCTAGCCAGTTTTCTCAGCACCATCTATTAAATAGGGAATCCTTTCCCCATTTCTTGTTTTTGTCAGGTTTGTCAAAGATCAGATAGTCGTAGATGTGTGGTGTTATTTCTGAGGCCTCTATTCTGTTCCACTGTTCTATATATCTGTTTTGATACCAGTTCCATGTTGTTTTGGTTACTGTAACCTTGTAATACAGTTTGAAGTCAGGTACCGTGATGCCTCCAGCTTTGTTCCTTTTGCTTAAGATTATCTTGGCTATGTGGGATCTTTTTTGGTTCCATACGAAGTTTAAAGTAGTGTTTATTCCAATTCTGTGAAGAAAGTGAATGGTAACTTTTGGGGATAGTATTGAATGTATAAATTACCTTGGGCTGTATGATCATTTTCATGATATCAGTTCTTCCTATTCATGAGCATGGAATGTTCTTCCATTGATTTCTGTCCTTTTTTAATCTTGTTGAGCAGTTGTTTCTAATTTTCCTTGAAGAGGTCCTTCATATACCTTGTAAGTTGTATTCCTAGTTATTTTATTCTCTTTGTAGTAATTGTGAATGGGAGTTTACTCATGATTTGGCTCCCTGTTTGTCTGTTATTGGTGTATAGGAATGCTTGTGACTTTTGCACATTGATTTTGTATCCTGAGACTGCTGAAGCTGCTTATCAGCTTAACGACATTTTATGGGCTAATAAAATGGGGTTTTCTAAATATACAATCATGTCCTTTGCAAAGAGAGACAATTTGACTTTCTCTTTTCCTAACTGAATAACCTTTCTTTCTTTCTCTTGCCTGATTACCCTGGCCAAAACTTCCAATACTATGTTGAACAGGAGTGATGAGAGAGGGCATCCTTGTCTTGTGCCAGTTTTCAAAGGGAATGCTTCCAGGTTTTGCCCATTCAGTATGATATTGGCTAAGAGTCTGTCATAAATAGCTCTTATTATTTTGAGATATGATCCATCAATACCTAGTTTATTGAGAGTTTTTAGCATGAAGGACTGTTGAATTTTGTTGAAGGCCTTCTCTACATCTATTGAGATAATGATGTGGTTTTTGTCATTGGTTCTATTTATTCAATGGATTACGTTTATTGATTTGCATATGTTGAACAAGCCTTGCATCCCAGGGATGAAGCCCACTTGATTGTGGTGGATAAGCTTTTTGATGTGCTGCTGGATTCGGTTTGCCAGTATTTTATTGAGGATTTTTGCATCAATGTTCATCAGAGATATTGGCCTAAAATTCTCTTTCTTTGTTGTATCTCTTCTAGGCTTTGGTATCAGGATGATGCTGGCCTCAAGAAATGAGTTAGGGAGGATTCCTTCTTTTTCTATTGATTGGAATAACTTCAGTAGGAATGATACCAGCTCCACTTTGTACCTCTGGTAGAATTTGGCTGTGAATCCATCTTGTCCTGGACTTTTTTTGGTTGGTAGGCTATTAATTATTGCCTCAAATTCAGGACCAGTTATTGGTCTATTCAAAGACTCAACTTCTTCCTGGTTTAGTCTTGGGAGGGTGTATGTGTCTAGGAATTTATCCATTTCTTCTAGATTTTCTAGTTTATTTGCATAGAGGTGTTAATAGTATTATCTGATGGTAGATTGTATTTCTGAGGTATCAGTGGTGACATCCCCTTTATCATTTTTTTTGCATCTATTTGATTCTTCGAAAAATTAGCTCCTAGATTTGTTGATTTTTTGAAGGGTTGTGTCTCCTTCAGTTCTGTTCTGATCTTAGTTATTTCTTGTCTTCTGCAAGCTTTTGAATTTGTTTGCTCTTGCTTCTCTAGTTATTTTAATTGTGATGTTAGGGTGTTGATTTTAGATCTTTCCTGCTTTCTCTTGTGGACATTTAGTGCTATAAATTAACCTCTACACACGGCTTTATATGTGTCCCAGAGATTCTAGTATATTGTGTCTTTGTTCTCATTGGTTTCAAAGAACATCTTTATTTCTGCCTTCATTTCGTTATTTATCCAGTAGTCATTCAGGAGCAGGTTGTTCAGTTGCCATGTAGTTGTGCGGTTATGAGTGAGTTTCTTAATCCTGAGTTCTAATTTGATTATAGTGTGGTCTGAGAGACAGTTTGTTGTGATTTCTGTTCTTCTACATTTGCTGAAGAGTGTTTTACTTCCAATTATGTGGTCAATTTTAGAATAAGTGTGATGTGGTGCTGAGAGGAATGTATATTCTGTTTATTTGGGGTGGAGAGTTCTGCAAATATCTATTAGGACCAGTTGGTCAGAGCTGAGCGCATTTCCTGGATATCCTTATTAATTTTCTGTCTTGTCAATCTAATATTGACAGTGGGGTATTAAAGTCACCCATTATTAATGTGTGGGAGTCTAAGTCTCTTTGTAGGTCTGTAAGAACTTGCTTTATGAATCTGGGTGCTCCTAGATTGGGTCCATATATATTTAGAATAGTTAGCTCTTCTTGTTGCATGGATCCCTTTGCCACTATGTAATGGCCTTCTTTGTCTCTTTTGATCTTTGTTGCTTTAAAGTCTGTTTTATCAGAGATCAGGATTGCAACCATTTTTGTGTGTGTGTGTTTGGTTGTTTGGTTTGGTTTGGTTTTTGGTTTTTTTTTTTTTTTGGTTTCCATTTGCTTGATAGATCTTCCTCCATCCCTTTATTTTGAGCCTATGTGTGTCTTTGCACATGAGATGGGTCTCCTGAATATAGCACACTTATGGGTCTTGACTCTTTATCCAATTTGCCAGTCTGTGTCTTTTAATTGCATCATTTAACCCATTTACATTTAAGGTTAATATTGTTATGTGTGAATCTGATCCTGTCATATTGATGCTAGCTAGTTATTTCACGCATTAATTGATGCAGTTTCTTCATAGCATCAATGGTATTTATGATTTGGAATGTTTTTGCCATGGCTGACACTGGTTGTTCCTTTCCATGTTTAGTGCTTCCTTCAGGAGCTCTTGTAGGGCAGGGCTGCTGGTGACAAAATCTCTCAGCATTTGCTTGTCTGTATTTTATTTCTCCTGCACTTATGAAGCTTAGTTTGACTGTATATAAAATTCTGAGTTGAAATTCTTTTCTTTAAGAATGTTGAATATTGGCCCCCACTCTCTTGTGCCTTGTAGAGTTTCTGCCAAGAGATTGGCTGTTAGTCTGTAGAGCTTCCCTTTATGGTTAACTGGACCTTTCTCTCTGGCTGCCCTTAACACTTTTTCCTTCATTTCAACCTTGGTGAATCTGACAATTATGTGTCTTGGGGTTGCTCTTCTCAAGGAGTATCTTTGTGGTGTTTCCTGAATTTGAATGTTGGCCTGCCTTGCTACGTTGGTAAAGTTCTCCTGGATAATATCCTGAAGAGTGTTTTCTAACTTGGTGCCATTCTCCCCATCACTTTCAGGTACATCAATCAAACGTAGATTTGGTCTTTTCACATAGTCCCATATTTCTTGTTACTTTTCACTCTTTTTCTCGCTTTATTTCATTAATTTGAGCTTCAACCACTGATATCCTTTCTTCTGCTTGATCGAATCTGCTATTGAAGCTTGTGTATACTTCACGAAGTTCTTATACTGTGGTTTTCAGCTCCAAGAGGTTATTTAAGCTGTTCTCTACACTAGTTATTGCAGTTAGCCATTCATTTAAGCTTTCTTAAGGTTTTTAGCTTCCTTGCAATGCATTAGAACATGGTCCTTTAGCTCAGAGAAGTTTGTTATTACCAACCTTCTGAAGCCTACTTCTGCCAACTTGTCAAACTCATTCTCCATCCAGTTTTCTTCCATTGCTTGTGAGGAGTTGTGTTCCTTTGGAGAAGAGGCATTCTGGTTTTTGGAATTTTCAGCCTTTCTGCTCTGGTTTCTCCCCATCTTTGTCGTTTTATAAACCTTTGGTCTTTGATGTTGGTGACCTACAGATGGGGTTTTGGTGTGGATGTCCTTTTTGTTGATGTTGATGCTTTTCCTTTCCGTTTGTTAGTTTTCCTTCTAACAGACAGGCCCCTCAGCTGCAGGTCTGTTGGAGTGTACTGGAGGTCCACTTCAGACCCTGTTTGCCTGGGTATCACCAGCGGAGGCTGCAGAACAGCAAATATTGCTGCCCTATCCTTCCTCTGGAAACTTCGTCTCAGAGGGGCACCTGCCTGTTCGAGGTGTCTGTCGGCCCCCACTGGGAGGTGTCTCCCAGTCAGGCTACACGTGGGTCTGGGATCCCCCTGAAGAGGAAGTCCATCCATTACTGAAGCTCACACACAATGCTAGGAGAACCACTGCTCTCTTCGGAGCTGTCAGGCAGGGACATTTAAGTCTGCAGAAGTCTTTTGTTCAGATATGCCCTGCTCCCAGAGGTGGAATCTAGAGAGACAGTAGGCCTTGCTGAGCTGCCGTGGCTCCACCCAGTTTGAGCTTTCCTGCCGCCTTTTTTACACTGTGAGCATAGAACCACCTACTGAAACCTCAGCAATGGCGGATGCCCCAACACCCGCCAAGCTCCAGCATCCCAGGTGGATCTCAGACTGCTACACTACCAGCCATCAAGGCTTCATGGGTGTGGGACCCACCGAGCCAGGCCTAAGAGGGAATCTCCTGGTCTGCTGGTTGCAAAGACTGTGGGAAAAGTACAGTATTTAGGCAGGAGTGTACCGTTCCTCCAGGTACAGTCTGTCATGGCTTCCCTTGGGTAGGAAACGGAAATCCCCAGACCCCTTGCACTCCCCAGGTGAGGTGACACCCCACGCTGCTTCAGCTTGTCCTCCATGGGCTGTACCCACTTACCAACCAGTCCCAGTGAGGTGAACCAGTACCTCAGATGAAAATGCAGAAATCACCCATCTTCTGTGTCAATCTCAGTGGGAGCTATAGACCAGAGCTGTTCATATTTGGCCATCTTGGAAGTTACTGTACACAAGTCCTTAAACACAGAAACTTTTATCTACATATATATGCAAATATAGTACACTGAGAGCATAAATCCAACAAAATATTTGGAGATAACTAATATATAGTACAATGTGGTAAGATGTGAGTTTTTAAAATGACTTTACAGATGTTTTTCAACAAATTTCTTATGTTGCTCAATATGAGGATGACAGTTTTGTATATTATTTTCAAGGCCACTTTCAAGGTGATAGTCTGGAGGAAAGAGGAAATGTGATAAAATATTCCTAATCTGGGGTCTAAATGCAAAATCATCCTTTATCGCCTTTCTACTTCCATAAAAACTAAAGACATTCTGAAAAAAGCAAAGTGACTGACAGTTGACATATTGTACTTTTGATGCAGACAGGTCCTGTAACGACACTGTGAAATATATGAGACTTTTCATACCATGCTATTTTTCTTTCGTTCCTTATTCACTGGCAGTCACATACTCTGTGAATGTCCACAGCCAGGTAATAAGGGAAAAATACTGACTTTCAGGCTGAGACCAGACTACTATAGTTACGGTCTAGAGATGACATCTTTCACAACCAGAAACTACGATATGGCACCATTTAATTTTGAATTAGTTGCAAGCAGCACTTTGGCATTTTGTTTTATGCCCGTAGGTAATAAGCCCAAGACAGGAGGTCAAAACAGAAGGGTATTCACATCCAGATGGCATCATTCTTTTCTTTTCTTCTTTTTTTTCCCCCCAAGCAGCAGTTTACTTTTAACAATATAAATGATCTGATACATTGGTGCTTTGACCCAACTTCACTATAATGACCGGCTAAGAAAAAGTAAGGAGAATTCAATTCTTTATTCAGTTTTATTCAGTTAACAGTTATGCACAGTGGTTTGTGGCAGCTACTTGAGTAGGTATTGAGGCCATATAAGCCTCCTTTGCAAATGGCAGACTGCTTCTCCTCTTGCAACATTTCCTGTCAAAAAATATGCAGATTTAGCTAACATTCTCATTTCATAAATCACATCTTTCCAACATTGCATGTGTTGACAGATTTATTTCCTCTTTAATTATTGGTTATTTTGAAAATGTGTATCCAGATTACACATCACTGTTTCCTCCTTTGCCTTTTATTTTCCTTTGTTTTTCAAATTGAGTGCAGAGGTAACATAATTCCACTCCTCATTTTATGCAATACTGGCAACATCCATCATTAATTCCCCTTTTATCTATAATCTCTAATTCTTTTACTCTCTAACCAATAGATACTCTAATTTATTTACTACATGGCTGCTCAAAACATACAGTACAGTTTATTTTGTGAGTAAAATGTGTTTATTCCTATGAAAATCATATTTTTAACACTAGTTTTTGAGATCATTTGATAATGTTTTAAGCACAATTAACTTAGAGCTTTTAATGTTATGTCGATATTGTGAAAAATCTCTACCTTAATTTGTGTCTATGTTTACCTGTTGGTGGACCCTGATGACTTCTCACTGACTGCTATCAAAAATGATGCTGAACATTTTGCTACATCTCCTTCTGCTATTTTTTCTGGTCCACATACATATAGGAATTAATAAATCATGGGAAATGTGTATTCTTTGTTTCACTGAGTACTGCCTGATCTGCAAGACAGCACTGCCTGCTTTGATTCTTAGCAGCAATGTATTGCGGATTTTTATACATTGCCATTCTTCCATGAGATGTGATATATATTTTTTTTCTTTCTAATCCCTGCCAAACCTCTCTAGGTAAATTGCTATGTCATTGTTTTTATTTACTATTTATCTGAGCACATTAGAGATGCTATGCCTTATCATAGTGTCATTCACCACTTAAGCTTTCCTTATATAAATTCCCTTTTTTGTACCATTTGCATGTAAATGTATTAGATTTATTGTCATTGTCTCATTCGTTTGTAGAAGTTCTTGGTATATTTTAGTTTATTATCATTTGGTCATTTTGATATTATAAATGTTTTTCCACTTGTCAACCATTTATAATCTTTGCCCATGGTGTTTTTCATTGAAGAATAACTTAAAAATCATATAGTCAAGCCTAACATATAAAATAGTTCTTTTGAAACATATTTAACAAGTTCCTCCCCACCCTAAATGTCAAAAAAAAAATTCTTCTACATTCATTCCATAGCTCTCAAGTTTCACGTATTAAATTTGTTTTTATATTCATTTGATCTTCATCGCTTTCTGTGGTAAAATGTACATATATAATGTTAACATTTTAAGTAATAAGCAATTTTTATCTCTATATTGTAAACAGCATGGCGTTTTCACTTTTATTTGTCATACATGTTATTACAGTGATATATGCTTTAACTGACAGAGTAAATACCTGTTTGATTTTTTAATTCAAGCTGGTCTTATCTTCTTATGGATTTTATACTTATTATTATACATTTTAGAAATGCATTTATTGTCTCAAAAACATACATTTTCTAAGTCGCTTCTGTTTCACTTTTGGCCATTTCACTAATAGTTAATTACTTTAGTTAAATAATCTTTGAATCATATTACAAAATATTTTCTGCATTCTGCTTTATTCATTGAACAATGCCTTCAGTCCCTCTAAACCCACTTAGTCAACTACCAAAGGTTTGATATATCATCTCATTTACACATTAGTTGATTTATTCTGCTAATACGTTGTATACAGTTTTGTTCATTCATTTCCAGGATGTAAACTTTTATTTAATTTTGTTTATTATATTGTTTGTCTCAGGTTTTGGCAACTACTTGTAAAACAAATCTAGGATTGTTTCAAAATTACTTTCTCTTGAAAAGTTTAAGGTTAGTGTTACGTCTTCTTAAACATTTGGAATAATTCACCATAAACTCTATTTGGGAAGTTTAGAAATAATGGCTATACTTTAAAAATAGGATAGGTTTTTGTCTTAAGGCTTAACAGGGATTATTCTACTTATTTTGTCAATTTTGTAAATTTTATTTTATTTAAAAGTCAAATTTATTGGGATAAGACTGTTAATAAAACCATATTATCACCATTACTCTGTATGATTTTACTGATTTCCTTGTTTTGATACCTGATATTGCTGTTCTTTATTTTTCTCTATTATTTCTTCACCAATACTAAAAATATGTTACCAAATGCATTAATCTTTCCAAGAACCTGTTTTTATCTTTGTTATTTTTCTCTATTGTCTCTGTCTTTCCTCTTAGATTTCTGATTTTCTTTCTACATTTTTGAAATTTGAAAAACTTTGTACTTTCATGCATCTTAAGTTGGAAACTTTGATCATTTTAATCATATTTTTATAATAATAAATGCCACTAGAGTCTTCAACATCAATCATGAATAAATGAGTCTTTGTTTCTGTATTAGTCTGCTCTCATCCGGAGAACAGACTAATACCTAAAATACCTGAAACTGGATATTTTATAAAGAAAAATGGTTTAATGGACTCACAGTTCTGCATTGCTGGGGAGGCCTCAGTAAACTTACAATCACAGAAGAAGGTGAAGCAGGAGCAAAGGCCCATCATACATGGTGGCAGGCGGGAGAGCATGTGTAAACACAGGTAAAACTACCATTTATAAAACCATAAGATCTTGTAAGAATTCACTCCCTATCATGAGAACAGCATGGGGGAAATCTCCCAGATTATCCAATCACTTCCAGCCAGGTCTCTTTCTAAACACCTGCAGATTACAATTCAAGAAAAAATTGCGGGGTGAGGGACAAAAAGCGTAACTATCATTCCACCTCTGGGCCCTCCCAGATCTTATGTTCTCACATTTCAAAACCAATCATGCCTTCCTCAACAGTCCCTCAAAATCTTAAATTGTTTCAGCATTCACTCGAAGTCCACAGTCAAAAGTCACATCTGAGACAAGACAAGTTTTCAAAACTAACCATGCCTTCCCAACAATTCCCTCAAGTGTTAACTCATTCCAATATTAACTCAAGAGTTTACAGAGTAAAGACAAGGCAAGTCCCTTCCACTTATGAGCTTGTAATATCAAAGGCAAGTTAGTTACTTCTTAGATACAATGAGGGTACAAGCACAAAACCATTTTTCACTCCTAGGCCTCTGGGCCAGTGATGGGAGGGGCTGTCATGAGGTCTCTAACATACCCTGGAGACATTTTTCCCATTGTCTTGGAAATTAACATTTGGGCTCTTCGTTACTTATGCAAATTTCTGCAGAGGGCTTAAATTCTTCCCCAGAAAATGGGTTTTTCTTTTCTACTGCATTGTCAGGCTGCAAATTTTCCAAACTTTTATGTTCTTCTTCCTCCTGAACACTTTGCCACTTAGAAATTTCTTCTGCCAGATACCCTAAATCATCTCTCTCTAGTTTGAAGTTCTACAGATCTTTAGGGCAGTGAAATGCTGCTAGTCTCTTTGCTAAAGTATAGCAAAAGTCACCTTTGTTCCAGTTTCCCATAAGTTTCTCATCACCAGTTCAGACTACCTCAGCCTGGAATTCTTTATCCATATCACTATTAGCATTTTGGTCAAAGTCATTTGACAAGTCTCTAGGAAGTTCCAAACTTCCCCACATCTTCCTGTCTTCTTCTGAGCCCTCCAAACTATTCCAAAGTCTCTGCCTGTTAGTTCTAAGGTTGCTTCCACATTTTGAGCTCTCTTTATAGCAGCACCCCACTCTCTGTAGTACCAATTTACTTTATCAGTCAATTCTCTTGCTGCCATGAAGAATACCTAACACTAGTCATTTTGTAAAGAAAAAGGGCTTAATGCACTCACAGTTCTGCATTTCTGGGAAGGCCTGAGGAAACTTACAATCATGGCAGAAGGTGAAAGAGGAGGAAAGGCACATCTTCCATGATGGTAGGTAGGAGAGCATGTGTAAGCACAGGACTACCATTTATAAAACCATCAGATCTCATGAGAATTCACTCCCTATCACGGGAACAGCAAGGGGAAACCACCCCCATAATCCAATCACTTCCTACCAGGTGTCTCCCTAACCACCTGGGGATTGCAACTCAAAACGAGATTTGGGTCATGATGTTAAGCCTAACCATACCATTCCCTCTCCTTAGGATGCTTATTGTTTATTGGGAAAGAATGTCACTTAATAATGCTTGCCCACCAGAGCAAGAAAAGTCTGATCTCTAACTACAATGAATGGAATGATAAATTCCTGAAACTAATCTCACTTACAAATATAATAGGTGTCAGGGATAGTACTGGGAGCTTTATATCTATTTTATTCATTCACAAAATAGGAAGGTAGAATTATATAATTTTCAAGACATTTAAATTTTGGAAAAGGTAAGTAATTTTCCCAATGTAACTTTTTTTTTTAAATGTGTACACTGGATTTTGGACATGACTGTGCTTCTAAATTTTTCTTTCAATTTAATTATGCAATATTTGCATTGATGACATATTTTCTTCAAGAATATTTGCGACTGTATTTCAATAAAATGACTTTTAATTGCATATTTATAAGTCATATGTTCTAACTGCATTTCATTAATCCTGTCTGGGTATCATACAGCTGTTTTCCCAGAAAAGATAGAAGAGATTAATATTAGGAGTCAGAAAAGAAAATGCAGCCAGATATTGGAAAATGGCATACATTATCCATTAGATAGACTAAGGAGTTTTATGGCATCAGCAATTAGATGAAATAAGTACATGAATTAATTAGTGAACTCAGAATTAATCATCCTAAGACCTTAGTCCTCCATACCGAAACTTCAATTTGACCATATGAGACATTTTATTTCTTTAGTCCACTCTTGGAAGGATGTTGTACATTAAATAGAACAGTGCTCACAATGCCAAATAGGGCTTTGCATTATAAGGCAGAGTATTTTTTGAAAGAGCATTCCAGTAAACCAGTGAATAATAAGAGATATTGCATTCTTTACGATGGGAAAGTGAACAGACACTTCCTAAGTCTCTAGATCCTGGTTTGTTTCTGTCTTCTGAGCACTGTGTTGGCTGCTACAAAATGCAAAACCATATTTGTAATGTGATAAACTTAAGTGGCCGAAAAACATCTGGAACACAATTGCAGTTAAAAAAAAAAAAAAAAAAAAAAAAAAAAAAAAGGCTACTTGTTGCAAGAGGGGAAATTGAACACTATAGAAAACTATGGGGAGTAATATAAAAGTACATTAGAATGGGCTTGTAACTAGGATTGTGCTGTCTTTCTGATAGGGGTTAAGGAAGCAGGTACATCTGTCTTGGATAGTCTGCTGTCAGAAAACAGAGGCAAATGTAAATGTGTATGTGTGCATGTGTGTGTGTGAGAGAGTGTGTGTATAATACATTTTCCTAAAGCAACAATATTTTCTTACTAAATACAGTACAATTATGAAAATTGGGAAATTAACACCTATAGTGATATTATATAACGCACAAATCTTATTTGTATTTTTTCAGTTGTTTCAAGAATGTCCTTTATAACAAAAGCAAACCCAAAATCAGATCCAGAATCCAATCCAATACAATCTAGGATCACACACTGCATTTAATTGCCATATCTCTCTTTGACTCTCAGTCTGGAACTTTTTTTGTCTTCATAACCTTGACATTTTAGAGAGCAAATATTAGCTATTATGTAGAATAGTCCTCAATTTCAGCTTCTCTGATATATCCTCATAATAAAGTTTTTTTTTTTTTGTCTTTATCAGGAATGCCATGAATTCAGACTGTGCCCTCCCCAGTGCATCATAGCTGGAGGCACACAATGGCAGTTTAAATGAGGTTAACTTTTTCACTTGAAGAAGGCAGCATCTCCCATGTTTCTCTCCTATAATGTTATGATTTTATTCATTGTAATTTATAAGTATTTTATAGAGAAGTAGTTTGGGAATATGTAAATACCCGGTTTCTCTACAAACATTATTAACATATTAATGATTCTTCTTTTAATCAAGTAATCAAGTATGTTATAAAAAGTAATGATTTTTCTAACACCATTGTTTCTTCTTCATTTACTTGTTGCTGTTATACTATACATTTTTTCTCTCTTACTGCTGTTTAATTATCCAATTAATTAAATATTAAGTAATTATGTGATTATTTAGAATATAAAGGACTTAGGATATAATTGGGCAATCAATTATTGAGAGAAAAATCAAATCACAAATTATTAAGTAATTAATTTCTATTTCTGCAGGCTAATTGACTTCTATTTTATTAAATGGGTTAAAATTCATTACTATTGATATTTATTCTGATGATGGAAATATCTCACATCTGGTTCCTGTGTCTTTTCAAGATGCACCAATTCACTCTTTAAAGATCTACTTACTTCTGATTCTTATTGTGCTGGAGCTCTGTTGATGCAGTAGTAAGATGAAAGGGTAAGACACAGGGGAGGATATGAGCTGACTAGTTTGACACAAAGGAGAAGAAAGGAGAGTTTTAAATAGGACACACTAAATTGGTATAGCAACACAAACTTCTCAGTTCTCTGTAAGTTAAAAAAATAATAGAGTACAGTACTCAAAGACAACTTTTATCAAATGGCTATTAAATATAAGAAACTGTTGACTTGGTCAGCCATCTGATATTCCTTCATGTAAACACCCTGTGGTATATTGCTATAGTGGATTTATTAATATTTTCATAAATATAATAACTACTGAATATCAGATACTCTGCCAAGCACAATATAGTAATTTATCTATTTCAAGTTTCTGAAACAAATTGGTTATATGAAATTAACTAAACTCTAAATACAAAAAATGTGTTGTAATTCAATCACAGTAACACAACAAGTAAACAGATTTGATACCTAAATCTGCATATTCTTACTCAAGTTTTCTTTTTATCATTAGTGTATTTTCTATTTATATTTATATAGAAAGAATTAAATTTTATTTTTTAATATTTATGTAGTTAATGGAAAGCATCTTGGAATCTATTAAGCATATTAGTTACACAGACTTGATTTTTTTGTCTAGTGAGTAACCAGGAACTAGCTCAAAGATTAGCATATATTATCTACTGAATAAATATATATATAAAATTACTACAATCATTAATAAAACTCACAGTTTTTGGTAAAAATTTAAATGGATCCAATGGCAGCTTGCATTTTTCTTACCAAGTGTGTAATACAAATGCAGTAAGGAAGCCCCACAGAATGTGGAATTTCACAGTGCATGTCTAAATATTTCTGCCAATTACAGTCACGAATATATCATTCTATGGTGATTATAAATTAAACACTCAAATGAATAAGTTAGCATTGAAAAAAGATGTATAATTTTTACCCTGTAAAATCCAATAAAATTATTTTTATTGTTCTTTTGTTTCACATCTTTTAAATATTCACAAAATAACAAAATTCCTCCCAGATGGTAAACACCTTCAGGAAATCTCTGGATTTTATGAAATTTGGAATTTAAAATAAACTCTGCCTTCAAATAATCCAGATGTCCACAAAAGCTTATAATTTGCCATAACATTCTCATGGGACAATTAGTGACTGAGTCTCCTGAATAAGGTATCAGAAATAAGTGTCATTAGAATCATTTAAAAATCTTTGGTACACAAGCCAGTTAAGTGATAACATTTTTCGGTATTAGCAATAACCTTTGCTATAACAATGACTTTAAATCTGTTTCTTATGACGATATCCATTAAAATAAAACACTCTCAATTTCTAAATTCCCACATTGATTTTATCCTCAATTTCAGTATTTATATATCCTAAATTGTGTTTCTATATTTTTGGGGCATTCTAAGATGATCTCTGAATTGACCTTTCAGTCCTCTTTCACCAGGGATAAAGAAAGAATTCCTCTGAGAGTCTACTCATTCTGACCCTGGCCCTGTTAATTAATCAGTCAAAAACCAATCAGTTAACCAGTCAGTCATTTAGTCAGTTAGCTAGGAAGTCAGTAACCTGGAGGTTATGCATTGCCAACTATAAACCCATAATAGTGACAGGTTTAGGGTGACACACAAAAATTAGGAAATGTTGTTTTTACATTATTTGTTGTACACTTGTATAAATAAGATTTACATGTGGAGAAGAAAAAAGAGCTAAATTTATAGAATAATCTTTATATGCCATGAGGGTTCAAAGAAGATGGAGATCAATATAGGCTGGAATAAACTAGAGATCAATATGGGCTGACATAAACTAGAGAACTAGAGAAGAAAACAGAAGCTAAATTTATAGAGTAAACTTTATATGCCATGAAGGTTCAAAGAAGATATAGATCAATATGGACTGGAATAAACTAGAGAAAATTAATGGAAATGAAGAAACTCAAAGGAATTGAAGGGATTTTAGGATATATAATAAGAAAGGAAATAATATTATAAGGAATAGGTTTTAGATCCTAAAGGCAGAATTCACAGAACTCTCTCACAGTAAGTAGGTACAATATTAGTATTGAAAATTGTATGAAGACTAAATTTGCAAAACAGAAGTCTCTTAGTAACAGCCACGTGCTATAGGTTGAAGGTTCTATGGAGAATGTGCATACCCAACCAATAGGTATCTATTCTAAAGAAACATCAGACAAATTATTCGATCATTCATTCTTTTGTTGAACAAATGCTGAGTATTTATTCGGTACCAAATAATATTCTATGTTCCGGGGATAGAGAAGTGAGCATGAGAGGACATCTGTGGCTTCACAGAACTTACATTTTGGTGAGGTGAGACAGAAATCTCAAGTAAATCATACAGTATACGGGTTGGTAAAAAGTGCCATGAATAACACAAATAATGGGAAAAGAGTAGGAAGTACAGGTGGGTTAAGTGCAATTTTAAGCAGGTTTGTAGGAACAGCCTCACTGAATAGATAGCACTTTGAACAAATAACTGAAGAAGCCAAGGGAGTGAATTCTGTAGAATTTTGGAGATATCTGGAGAAAACACAGTAAGGCAGAGAAAGAGGAAATGCAAAGATCGAGATACAGCAGCCTGCTTGGAGTATCTGAGGAATATCAAGGAAACCAGTGGGAAATGATCCAAGAGAGTGAGGCACTATAAGAAACAAATGAGACCAGCAAGGTGATGAGATGGGTTGTAGAGAAGCAGTAGCAGTTCATTTCACGAGAGACTTAGTAGTTAATTAAAAAGGTTTTTACTTTTATGCTAATGAAATAAAAAGCCACTGTAAGAAGACTGTATGCAAATAGATTTGAAAGGTTAAATGACATGTATACTTACATAGGGAAACACAGTTCATGAAATTAACTTCATTAGAGATAGAAAGCTTAGATGAACTTATACAGAAGAAATAGTTTGATAAAATAATCAGACCTAGATGGTTTTTCAAATACTCTACCCAACCTTCAATAAAGATAGTTCCAAATGCTGCATAAGTTTTTCCAGAGCATAGAAGCTAAAAAAAGAGAAAATTCCAACTTCTTTTTAGCAACAAACACATAATGTGAATAATTCAGATAAAGGTGCCATAAAAGAAGAAAATTACCCCAAACAATATTACCTACGAATAAAATGGGAAATGTCCTAAAAAAAATTTTAGCTAGCAGAATTCAGCATTACATTAAAAAATGGTAATACATAAACAAATAGGATTTATTTATGTAATGCAATGCATTTACATAATATACTGCAGTGTGATCATAAGAAATACATACTTGGTCTTTGTTCCTAGTTTCTAACACAGAACTTCGAAGCCCTCTGAATTTCCTGATTGATGAGGTAAGGGGAACCCCTTTTGTTATACACAATAAACCCCTTTCCACCATATCTGAGCTCATGATAGCAAGGTGACCCTTGATGGGTCCCTATAGAGCCCAAGCATAGACCTGGGTACAAGAGGAACAAACAATATAAATAGAGAGCTGGAACTTTCTGCCCTAATCCTCAACCTCCAGGGAGAAGAGAGGGACTAGAGATTGAGTTAATCACCAAAAGCCAATGATTTAATCCAATATGCTTCCTCATAGAACTACCATAAACATCCTACACAGTTGGGTTCAGAGGACTTCTGTATTGGTGAACACATGGCGATTAGGGAGGGTGGTGTGCCTGCAGAGGTACCTCTTGCAACATACCTTGCCCTATCTATCTCTTTCATTTGGCTGTTCCTGAGCTGCATACTTTATAATCAACTGGTAACAGGAAGTAAACTGCTTTCCTGAGCTATGTGAGTTATTTTAGAAAATCCTGGAACCCAAGAAGGGTATTCTGAGAACCCTTGATTTATAGCTGGTTGGTCAGAAGTATAGGTAGCCTAGGATTTGTGATTGGCATCTGCAGTGGGAACAGTCTTGTGAACTGACTGAGCCCTTAACTTGTGGGATCTGACACTAACTCCAGGTAAATAGTGTCAGAATTAAACTAATTGTAAGACACCCAGCTGGTCTCCCAGAATTGGCTGATGTGGGAACAAACTCTGTACATTGAGTGTCAGACATGTGAGGAAAAATAAGTCATACATATTAACAGATCTAAAAAAAATCATTATTTGACTTTCAAGAGCTTTTTACAAACTCAACATTGTTTCTTTAAAAAAATTAAAAAGTAACAATTGATGGATGCTTTCTTAAGTAATATACTACCTTTAAGTTGATCATTATCCCAGAATATTAATTAATGGAGAATAACTAAAGAATTTCCACTTATATGGGGAAAAATAGTATGCACACTATTTTCACTACCACTGATAATTTTTCCTGAGGTATCAGCAAATTAAAGTAGGAAAAAATCAATTAGAATCTTAACTGCAAAAGAAATACTAAACCTATTTTTATTTGCTGAAGCTATTATTACATACCTAGGAAACCCAGGACAATCAATGAAAATTGCTCACCATTTTAGGTAGCAATAAAAATTCAATAAGGTATTAGGAGATAAAATTAACTTACATAAGTCAATAGCCTTTATAGATTTCACAAACAATAACTAGATAGATGATATAATGATAGAGAAAACTCCATTTACAATGGCAGTGCACAAGATAATGTAGTTAGAAATAATAGGAAATTTGCAAAACTTATATGAGGTAAACTATAAAATGCTATTCTAAGTCATCGGTATAATCTTGGGCAAATATATAGTCCCTGCTCCCAAGGAAAACAACTCATTATCATGAAGAAGTTAAATTTTCTCATGATCATTTATGAAATCCATAAAATCCACAGAAAATATTAATAGACTATTTTTAGACACAGTCAACTGATACTAAGTTTACATAAATAAGTATGTAATAATAGGCAAACACTATTAGAGATTTAAAACTACAAGAATTGCAGTATGGGGGCTCTTACCCCACAATATGTTGAAATTTTATTTTTATATATATATATATAGTTGTTTTTTTTGTTTTTTGTTTTGTGTGTGTGTGTGTCTTACTTTGCTGCCCAGGCTGGAGTGCAGTGGCTCAATCTCAGCACACTGCAGCCTCCACTTCCCAGGTTCAAGTGATTCCCCTGCCTCAGCCTCCAGAGTAGCTGGGATTACAAGAGTATGCCACCATGCCTGCCTAATTTTTGTATTTTTAGTAGAGACGGGGTTTCACCATGTTGGCCAGGCCTGGTCTTGAACCTCCGACCTCAGGTGATCCACCCACCTCAGCCTCCCAAAGTGCTGGGATTACAGGTGTAAGCCGCGGCACCCGGCCAAGAATGTTGTTTTAATCTTCACTTCTGACTGTGTTAATATTGCTGATCTTATCAGGGCATTTATATTTTATCTTCTGTAAGCCAGCCATATTATTTTATTGAGGCATGAGAATTTTCCCCAATTGATATATGCAAGCTTTATATAGCACGTTAACATTTACATGTCAATTTATTTGTGAATATTTTTTCAGTCTATGGGTTTTGGTTATTATAGTACAGACACTGTCATTTCCATTGATATTTTCCTTTCTCTCCTTTCTTTGACGTTTTTCTTTTTCTTAAAGGCATTATTCAATCAATATTAGATAATCGCCTATATTTTTCTAGTGTTGAATGTCATAGATAAACTTATACTCTGATCCATCTGGAATTTATTTTGATATACAAAATGATGAAAGGTTATCAAAATATGTTTTCCACATAGCTAGTGAGTTTTCCAAATTCAATGTATTAAATACTTTATCAATTCATTTTGTTTGTCTTTTACTCTCATCAAAGAAATACAGGCATCAAAGCTCAAATAAAGAATTGTGCAAAGTAGGCCAGGCATGGTAGCTCACCCCTGTAATCCCAGCTCTTTGGGAGGCCGAGTCAGGCGGATCATGAGGTCAACAGATCGAGACCACCCTGGCCAACACGGTAAAATCCCGTCTCTACTAAAAATACAAAAATTAGCTAGGCATGGTGGTGTATGCCTGTAATCCCAGCTACTCAGAAGGCTGAGGTAGGAGAATCACTTGAATCCAGGAGACAGAGGTTGCAGTGAGTTGAGATCGTGCCACTGCACTCCAGCCTGGGCAACAGAGCGACTCTGTCTCAGAAAAAAAAAAAAAAAAAAAAAAAAAAAAGAAGAATTGTGTAATTGTGTAAAGTAAAAAGAAAACTACCTTTCATGTTCTTAATTCCATTCTCCAGAGATAACCATTTTAAACACACTATGCGTCTTCCTAATCATTCTCAGCACATTTTTTCCTGCACACACAGTTATTTCTTCCCTTAAGTAGGGTCACTTTCTGACCCACATTGTCTTTTCATCTGATCATAATGAGCAAAAGTAGTAAAAAAACAAACAAACAAACAAAAACATACCTTTGTAAAAGTTGATAAAATTTGAACCAGCCTAAAGATTCAAAGGACTTAGATATATGGATGGCTGTTTTAATTATTAATTATTTAATTATTAATGAATACTAATGTTTTTGGCCAGAGGCCACTACAAAGTTTCTTGAACAAAGACATATATAATTCAATCCTTACAAACAGGTGGACAGGTTCAGAGAGAGTAGAGTTAGGAAGAGATTCTGAATATAAAAACATGCAACCTTCTACAATCAGAAATTATTCCGGCCTAGCCATCCTGATATTAATAATGGGGTGCCATAAAAGATGATAATCCATATTTTATCACGTCTTGCTCCCTTGTTCCCATATGACTCCCCTGTCCTCTAAGAATACTTCCAAAACATATTACAGAGCAGCCAGGTACGGTGGCTCATGCCTATAATCCCAGTATGTTGGGAGGCTCAGCCAGGCAGATCGCTTGAGCCCAGGAGTCTGAGACCAGTCTTGGCAACATGATGAAACCTCGTTTCTACAAAAAAAAAAAAAAATAATAATAATAAATTAAAAAATAATAAAAAATTGGCTACGTGTAGTGTGACACGCGCCTATAGTCCCAGCTACTTAGTACTTGGGAGACTAAGGTGAAAGGGTCTCTTGAGCCCAGGAGGTCGAGGCTGCAGTGAGCCATGATCGTGCCACTGCCCTCCAGCCTGAGGAAAAAAGCAAGACCCTGTCTCAAAACAAACAAACAAACAAAAAACAAACAAACAAAAATATCACTTTAATAAAGCCCTAGGTCTTATGCACACAAATGCATTGTTTCACAGTCATCTTTCCCTCAAAGATGCTTCTACTTTTCTACTATGAATTTTAGCTTCCTCTTCTACCTCACCAGCCTTCTCCATTTCTGAGAGATTAGTTCCCTGTTGGTCAAATTTGTTTTGTGTTTACGTTTGTCATTTCCTGAGCTTTAGCTTGCTAACTCTTGTTGAAATTTACTGTAAAGAGTACTGAGTGAAAGTGGCAGGAAAAATGAATACTTTCTCTCACATTTCTTACTACACACTGATGAAAGGGACCAAAGGGATGTATTGTTTGTGGAACAAATTCTTTCTGCTAAACCAGTGGAGTTTCTGCTAAAGTGGCAATGAAATTAGATATCATCTCCCCTTGAGCTCTTCTGTGTAGCTGGGGCAGAAGAGGCTTCTAACTAAAGAATATTTATAAAACTTCTTTACATCCTAGAGATTTCTGTCTGCACCAGTATTAATTGTTTGCATAAGGCCGAACGCCTGTAGGAATGAACTTAGACCCAAAACTCTGGCCTCAGAAATATACAGAGCTGTCTAATGGTCACTAATAAAAAATAAAAGTAAAAAAAAGAAATACCATATCACAGCACATAGACCATCACCTGGCACAGAGAAGGTGCAAGCTGAATGTGGGATGATTATATATGAGTCAGCTACTCCCTCCCCTAAAGCTCCTAAGGCACATACCAGCTCACACAGGACCCTTAAAATGATGGAAAATATGTGCCACACAATCATTATTGGGGACGTTCGAGAATATTCGAGATTGAGGGTTAAAGAAAAACTTCACATTTTTCTAGGCAAGAAGATAAGAGCTCAGAACATCAAGATGAATAAATACGCTGCCCTAGTGTGAACGGGCAAAGTATTGAATAGTCGGGTGATTTTAATGAAAGAGTTTTATAAGGTTTGCTTATGGTTCTCTCATTTCTTTGAAAACACAGGAGTATCCAGTGGTCTCTGTCAGAGACCAAATTCAAACCAAACTGCTAGACTCTTGTACTCCAGTGGTTACTGACCTCCAGTAACTAAGGCTTTGGTATTAGGTATAGTTCCATCATACCTAGTTATTTCTTCTCTTAGAATCACTTCTCTCTCCCAAAAAGCTGCCCTGTTCCCTGAGAGCAAACATACGTGGAAGCATGCCACAACTTCACATGCCTAGATACAGCCCAACAGAGACATGGCTCATGTTTTGTTCCCAGAATTGTCCCCAACCTTAAGAAGAATGTTATCTGTTGGGTCTGCCGCAGCCATTCACCAAATATGAAGTCTGCAATAGATATCAGAAGGCTATGCTATAAATCAAGCCGAAGTCCCTCTTCTATATGAACCATTTCAAAACTAGCTATATAAAACCAATTAATGTGAATAATTAATTAAAATGTCAAGAATAAAAAGCTCTGATTTTGAAGAAATACTGATATGAGAAGTTTTGCTAAATTATCATTCAATAAATGCACATTGAATTTCTACCCTGATTTTATCACTACTGAACAAAATTTATAATTACGGGAAAGAAGTCTAATAATGGGGTGACCATATGTCCCAATTTGCCCTGTATATAATCTCAAGTTACATATGATGTTCCAGGCTAATTAGTTTCATGCTTCAAAGTGTCCCACTCTGGATAGCAAATAACATGAGTAGTAAAAAGACATGCAGCCTCACAATAATACCAATGGTAGATGTTAAACAGCAAAAAAGAACATGTGAATTAAATGTTAAGGTAATCCCAGGAGGTAAAGATCACTTCACACTAATGCATTTTCACTACAATTAAATTTTGAGAAGTGACAGAAAAAAACGTGCTGCAGGTATGGAGAATAAGAGCAAACACTGGTTGGGAAAGAGTAAAACATATTTAGGGGAAAATGGTCCTCAAGTTTTAGAAACAATTTAGTGAAGTTGTAGGATCAGGGACTGTACAGTTGGATGTAGGCCAGACTACTGAAGACCTTCAAAACGCAGCAAAGAGGTTTCAGCATTATTTGTCAGGAAGAGTGGAGAACCTACAGAATTTATAGGCATTAAGTAACGTGCTCCAAATTTGTTTTGAGAAATTTAACCTGGAAAGAGGTTTTAGAGCAGATTGAAAGATAATTGATTGTTATAGGGAAATACTTTTTAAAAGGAAATAATCCTTTAGGTATGTCTAATTACTTGTATTATGATTACATGATTGATTGATTGATTGATTGATTGACTGATTGAGACGAAGTCTCATTCTGTTGCCCAGTATGAGTGCAATGGCACAATCTCAGCTTACTGCAATCTCCACCTCCCAGGCTGAAGTGATTGTCCTGCCTCAGTCACCCTAGTAGCTGGGATTACAGGCGTAGGCCACCATACCCGGCTAATTTTTGTAGAGACCAAGTTTTGCCATGTTAGCCAAGCTGATCTTGAACTACTGGTCTCAAGTGATCCACCCTCCTTGGCTTCCCAGAGTGCTAGGGTTACAGGTGAGATACCGCACCCAGCCTCCTTGTATTACTTTTAATTGGCAATTCTTATTTCTAAGTCCCAATTGAGCAAAATTATTTAAAGTAGTCATAAGTGAAAATGTTATGTCAGAGAACTTGTGCTGGCAAAAACACTTTTATAAAGACTCCTGAATCTTGCTTGGGGAATGAGGATAGCAAGAACTAATACATCTCGTAGTTTTCACGATGAAGAAGCTATGTAGAGTTGAGTTTAGTGATGTGCTGATAGATTATTTACAACTGTCTGTAGGAATGGAGGCAACCTGGTTTGTAGTGTTTCCTGATTTTCCTGTAAATACTCTCACGACAGGACATTTCAAGGTCTCTCCATGGATTAGTGAACACAGAATTGAGAGAGATGTGCACAGTTGGACTCATGAACTGGTGTAAACCAGCTCCAGTACACTATTAAGAGAAACGTTCCACGTAGACCAAGGATGCAATTTCTAGTTGTAAGTTAGCTAAGAAGTACCTTTTGAGGAATATGCAAGGTGTGTGTAAATAAAATAAAACGCTCTAGGATACATGCCACTAGGGTCAAGCAATTAAAACCATTAATTCTAGGGTAGTAGTGGAAAAGTATATTATACTGATGCCCTCACTGGCCACTTAGCCTACCAGGTGGTTGTGTTATGGTCCACACCACACCCTTCAAAATGCACCAAGCTGCCCAGGCTATTGATAGAATGAAGTTACAAAACACAGCAATGTGGGTTCATGAATGAAACCAAGGCTATGTCATCCTGACGTTGAGTGTAGAGAGAGTAGTCCATGGGGTCTTGCTACAGTGGTTTTGTAACTGATACTATGAGGTAAATCACAACTTTTATTTATTTTCTTGTTTTGTAAAGTTCCTCCCCACCCCCCGCTGTGGGCAATGAACACTTTAAAAGTAATACATTAAAAAAAGAAAAAAAGAATAGAAAACAACCAACCAAACAAAAACAAAAAAAAATGAAATCCAGGAAGAATGTGAAGGAAACCTAAAATGCATGTTTAATAACAAATCAAATACACTCATGCCTTGGTTTCTGATGGGGATTGGTTCTAGGACCCTCCAGAATATCACAATTCACAGATGTTCAATCCTTTATGTAAAATGACATAGTATTTGCAAATAACCTACACATATTCTCTCATATACTTTAAATCATCTGTAGATTACTTATAATACCAAATACAATGTAAATACTATGTAAATAGTTGTTATACTCTACTTTTAATTTGTATTATTATTTACTGTTTATTGTGGGGTTTTGTTTTTATTTTTTAAATTTTTCCAAATATATTCAATCTTTGGTTGGTTGAATATAAAAATGCGGACTCCACAAATACAGAGGCCCAACCATACTACACTTTCATTTCTCAGGAAAGTGAAGGGTGAATATGGAGTCAAAGCAACCCTTATTGAATGTTAAATAGTTGATATAATTGCCCCTGCTATGGTAAATTTTGTTTAGAACTTCAATATCAATGATAAAAATGTTTTGACTGCATCATGGTTAAAAAAAAAACATTCTTAGTAATTGAGAAATCTATGAAAGAGAAATGCACATAAAACTGGTTGTGGTGCACACAAAATTAATATTTTAATCCAAAAGCTCTGAAATTCTAGCAAGTGGATTAGAAGCTGTAGCTGCAAAAGTTGTATATTTGTACAAAGCCGGTACTGAACACATATAAAACTATACTTGCTCCAGCAGTTCACATTTTATTTCTTTTTCTCTAATCATCAAACAGTTTTTAGAAATGTTTCAGGCACTGTAAAGTGGTTTGTAAGTCAACTTTTGCATTGTAAATTTTCAATGACTTTGTAAAATAAATGATTCCTCTAAATTTGGTTTACATTTTGTTCAAAAGCAATTATAAAGTTTTAATCATTATTATAGAAATGGGCTGCCAAAAGTTCATATTTTAAAAATCTTAATTACAAATCTCAGAAACTAAGCTTAGAAATGGAATACAGAAATCAATGTCACAAATGCCAGACAGAATTAGACAATAAAAATTCAAGTTGTGTGTATATTTTAATATTAAAATTCTATAATGGTATTTTGAAAAACCTTGAATTCTAGTTAGAATATTTTGATGAATCTTCTATTTTGAATTAAGTTCATGTTCTGTTTAATAATAGAATCAAATGGAGAAGGCTAGAATTTCATAGAATCTAGGTTTGTTTAAAGATTTGAGGTTTGCCTAAGTATTTACTGAGGAAGGATATTCTAAATGGAGTTAAAATGTGAAAAGACATTTATGTTTGCTTGTTTGTTTGCTTTTTTATGAGACAGTGTCTCACTCTTTTGCTCAGGCTGAAATGCAGTTGTTCAATCATAACTCCTGGCCTAAAGTGGTCCTCCCACGTCAGCCTCCTGAGTAGCAAGGACTACAGGTGTGCACCACCACACACGACTAACCTTTAATTTTTTTAGAAATATACTGTCTTGCTATGTTGCGCAGACTTGCCTTGAACTTTTGGCCTCAATAAATTCTCCCACCCTGTTCTCCCAAAGCACTGAGATTACACATGTGAGCCACAGTGCCAAGTCACATTTATGTTTTTAAATATAAAACTAAAATTAAGAATATCCACCATATAGTATAATTTACTCTAAATTTACCTCTTGTCAAACACCTTTACTTGTCAAAAATACTACTGCATTAAGAATCAGTTTAAAGTGTTCACATTCATTCATTGTAATTACAATTTGAAGATGATGGCTTGTAATTTTATTTTAAATGTTCCATGAATTATTATTCTGCTTTTAAGGTTTTTAAATATTAAGACAATAAAGATGTGCTTTTCTTGCTTTATTTTATAGGAATAGTTGCAATTTTTATATGTTTGGATGGCACTTTATTTTTAAAAATACCTTTCTGAATAAAAATATTTTATGTTAAGGAGTACAAAAAAGTAGATTAATCAATGAATACATATTTTAAAAATATATTTTATTGTTATTTATGAATTACTCCCATTAATGTTCTATTTAGATTACAATGAGTTTTAGTCTTCGTCTTGTCCTTGCATTTTTAGCTATTTAACACAAAGATCATTTTAGAATTCAAATAATGAATTAATCAAAACCCTGAAATGAGAGATAATGAGGATAGAAGGGATAGAAGTGGAATGAAATAAATGGAAACATTAAAGTGGCTTAACAAATGTAGAATCTGTAGAATCTTGTGATTAATCATACACAATATAAAATTGTAAGAAAAAGACACAAGGTGACTGTGCAGTATGGTCTTTAGTAAGAACAGGATATTCATGAAAATGAACAATTTGATGTAAAATGATAAATTTGAAGTGAAATGCATTATTAAGCAACTGGAAGTTTTGTCCTAGAGATGAAAAGAGTAAAACATAACATTTAAAATACATATTGCCTGATATGAAAAAAAGTTTTAAAAAATCCTAATTTCTAAGGAAAAAAAGATATCAAAGCCAAAATTTCAAGCATAAAATACCACAGTTGCAGCCAGGTGGAATATGAAATGAAGCTATAGGTGCTGAGGCCTAGGAGCTGGGTATCTAGCACACCCAGAGAAAACAGAATTGGCTATGGTCAATAATGTCTGTGACTCAAAACACTTTGCAGTAAGAATGAAAAAAAAAAAAAAAAAAAAAAAAAAAAAAAAAAGAGAGAGAGAGAGAGAGATTAGGAGAATATTTTTTTCTGTTGACCTGGAAAATGGTGAGAGATTATACTATCTATCTGATGACTTTAATTTAAAAATAAACATGCACATACACTCTGAGAAATAAAATTCACTGGTCTCAGTAAAGAATGAGTAAAATATCAGAATTTTTATAGTATGAGAACTTCAACCTGAAAAATAAACATTGAAACCAGACCAGGAACATAAAAGCCCTATAATTCAGATAGAGTAAGCCCCAATTTTAGCCTTCCAAAGTCAAGGGATGGGTAGCAAATCCTTGAAGATGAGCTAGTAATGATGGATTTATTAATGATGAAATAGTCTATAAAACAAAACTCCATGACACAAATTTACTATCTAAAAAATCTGCATATGTACCCCTGAACTTAAAAGTTCAAAAAATTGATAAAAAGAAAATGAAGCACCATGAAAGAGACAGGGTTGACTTGAAAAACAAAGGAATTTGCATTAAAGATACCTCAAATAATAAAATACTTTAAAATTATCTGAATGACATTATATAATAAGTATCTTTTAAAATCTATTTCACAGACAAGAAAAACAAAAGCATGATAAAAAATACACTATGAGATATAAAGTAGCAGGGGAAATTCAAAAGCACCAATTTTAATTTTTAGACATGAAAAATTCACTGATAGAAGAAAACTCAGTGGAACAGCTATGTGGCAGATTAAATACTGTTGAGGTGAGAATTAGAATACTGGACAATATACTTGGAGAAATCACTGAGGATGTAGTACAGAGATATAGAGACATTTTAATAAAAATGACAAGGCAAAACAACTGAGAGTATAATTTAAAAAGGTCCCAGTAAGAGTGTAGGAGAAAATGGAAGAAAAGTAACATTTTATCAATAACATGTAAGAATTTTTCAGAAATAAAGAAAAATATAAGTACTCAGATTAAAATAGTAAATCATGTTCAAAGTAGAAAAAAATACAAGCATACTAAAAGTAGACATCAGGCTGAAACTGCTAAACATGAAAGATAGAGAAAATCCCAAAATAACCTGACAGAAAAAAAAAAAAAAAAAACATAAGCTAACAAAAGTCATGATAATCACAAACAAAAGACTTTTGTGTCTAAAACAATGGAATGTATCAAACCTGAAACTCTAATCAGAGTAAAAAATAAAGATCGTCTTAGACAAAAGCTTAGAGAATTTGTCTTTATAGACTCTTGTAGAAAATTACTACTTAAGAATATGTTTCAGGAAGGATAAAAATATGCCCAAGAAGAAATGTTAAGCAGCAAGCGGAAATGAGAATGAAGAAACTGGCAAACATCTGGCTGAAACTGAGCAAGTATTTTTCAGTTTAAAAATAATAACTATGACTAATATTTGAGAATGTGTTTCATTGTTATTGTTGTCTAGTGTCTTAGTTTTCTCAAAGTTGATCTGCCTGAAGCCATATGAAACTAATTCTAAAGCACTGACTAAAGGTATCAGAACTTCTAACAGTATCATGTAAATGACAAATTAAAACCGGTGTGAATATTGAGAAATGAAGACTAGGGATTTTTGTAGGTAGGGGTTTACAGTTATTTTCTTTCTGCAAGACTGAAGAAAAAAATGAGTTATCAGTTTGTGGAACATTAAAATAACTGATAAATAGATTATGAATTTTATTGCCATTAAATAATAATTCCATTCCTAGGATATCTGCTTATTTAGGACATAGCATTTGTAGCCATAAAAGCAAATCATATAAATAAAATTGATGCTGATTTTTATTTTATTCTAGCAATAAGTAATAATTATACTTGGATACATGGCATATTGAAAGGGTGATCATATGTTCTCATTAAAATTTATTTCTAATACAATATTATTTTGTTTAATAATTTTATATCAATATGTACTATATTTACATTTCTTTAATCAACTGTGTTCTAATAATACTTGTAACAATAAATCGGTTTGTAAGAAAAAATCATGTTTAGAGCATTGTGACAAATATTAATAATTTAAAATTGAATTTGCATATTTATGTATATAAATATTAGACTTTTAAACATACTTATATTAGGATAAATTCTATAAGGAACATGAAATTTACATGAAAGTTCAAATAAAAGGAACATTGAAAAATTGACTTAAAATTTTTTTGTAAGCATTGAAAGAGTATGGTTTGCAGATTTTATTATATACATTTAAAATAAGATTGCAGTCATTTTAGGTTGACACAAAGAGCACATTTTGAAGCTATTTAAATTATGTGAAAATATTTAGATGCTGATTTAATAATATTTTGAGCATGCATAATTTTTCACAATTTCATTGGCAGCATATTAGCAAAATACCTGGTGAACAATATTCTAAAGCATGTATATTTTTCTAGAAGATTATAGAGATATTGATTAACTTTAAATATTTTAAAAGTATTTTTAAAATAGTAAACTAAAATGTCCAACTTTGAAACCACTCATGAGAAATCACAGAAATAAAGTTTACACATTCATTCAAGAAGGAAGAATAGGTTGGGGGGATATGCAACGAAAAAGCATAGCAAATAAAATAAACTTGTGATCTACTTCCAGATTCAAAGAACTAAATAAAACATAACATTAAGTGACTCCTATCTCAAACACAACTCAGTAACAAGTCTCGAGGGCTAAAGCAACCAACCCAATTACATATGCCCTTAATTAAGGCTCTAGGGGCGATCTGAAAATGGATTGATGTAATGCCAGGTTTGAGACTGGAAAAAGTAAGACTGGCCAAACAAAATGATCTTCTGTCATCATCAATGAAAACATTTATTCCCAAATAGGGTCAGTTTTCTGACAGTTAAAACTTCTTTAACTTGGACTTTTTTTCCCTTCTTATAAAAGTTGTATACAATTATTACACATATAAACAGTAAGAACAAAGAAACAAAGAAAAATTCATGCATAAAGATGAAGTCATTGTTAAGACTTCGGTTTATGTTCTATATCTATATACTAAGAGATTCCATGTGTATCAAAAAAGATTCATGTTGTAACCCAGATTTTGTATTCAAGTCCCTGAGGACTACTGATAATTTTCAGGCGGGCAGTACTATGTTCAGGGGCAGAACAAGGAAGGGTGACTAGAGGAGAAGCCAGATTATTGGACAGGGTACCAGTTAGGAAACCAGCCCAGTACTGCCTAGATGGTATTAATTAATGCATTAAAAGGCAGAGAAAACAATATTATGTGACCGCTTGGATTTCGGAATATAGTGATGAATAGGGGTGTTTTAGTTTGTTCTAATAGTTCTGTAAAGAAATACCCAGGACTGGGTAATTTACAAAGAAAAGAAATTTAATTGGCTCACACTTCTGCAAGTTGTACAGGAAGCCTAACAGCTTCTGCTTCTGGGGAGGTTTCAGGGAGCTTTCGATCCTGGAGCTTTGCAACTGGTTGTTTAAAAGTTGTTTAAATGCTCCTGCCATGTCCTGCTCCTACCACATCCTCTTTAGAAAATTCACTACTGCGAGGACAGTACAAAGGAGGAGATTCGCACCCATGATCCCATAACCTCCCAAGAAGCCCCATCTCCAGCCCTGGGGATTACAATTTGACATGAGATTTGAGTGGGGACACAGATCCAAACTATATCAAGGAGAGATGGAGACAGCTTAAATGATTTCTAGGTTTCTGGCTTTATTTAATCTCTTAAATATAATATCTCAGATAAATCACAAAAATATATAAATTATCAGTTATTTTAATTCAATAATAGCTACACTTTAATACATAGCTTATTCTCTTTACTCACACTTCATGCTATTTTCTCATATTAGAACCAATTTTCTACTGAAAGTTTACTGTTGAATTATTTTCTCATGTTGTAGCTAAACTAAAATAGGTGGCCTTCTAGCTTTTAGATGGTATGAAAAATTGATTATCAAATTAATAAGATTCTCTAGCTAGCAGAGTTAGTTTTAATCATCATTGAACTGAGGAGCACATGGTAATCAAAATGATATGAATGAGTTTAAGGCTGGTTACTGTCAAATTAGGACAAGAGGAGAAATACGATATTTGCTGATTTGGAAAATTAGAAGGCCCAGAGATACCAAAGCAGATGGTACAATATTCATTTCAGAAATAGGGGTCCCTGTACATAGACCTTAGATTAGTCCTGCTTTGCACACTGGTGCCAGGTCTATTTTTATTCATTTTATAACACAGATAAACTATGGTTATTTGAAATGCATAAATAAATGAATAATATATCCATATAAAAACAGTAAAATTATTTTTGGACTTAGCAAATTATAATAACACTACCTGTGATTTAATAATATGCATATTTATCATTAATTTTTCTTTGAGTAATACATGCATATTTAAGACTTTTAACCTGAAAATTTCAAATTCTAAGTTTGAGATTTTCACATGAGTTGTAGTTTGTATTTGTCATTTTTATGCTCTAATAAAATATCAAAATAGTTACTTTATATTTTAGACCTTTTAAATAGAAAACTGTTAGCTTACTTTTTATTATGCTTTGTACTTAATTAATTTTTATAATTTTCAGGAGACAGAACTCAAACTGTAATGGTAATAACCTCAGTAACTATTCCAGGTAGTGATTTCTGTGGGGACCCTATGAAAGGCATGTATAAAGAAGTGCCTATGAATTATCCTTTAAAAATGATATCTATGTTTTCTGAAGTCCAATAGGCTTGTCTGGTATGTATAAAGGATAAAGTAGTGTGATACTGATATAACAGTTAAGAAGAAATCACTTTGGCAGATAGTAAATGTATGGGAGTCCTCTGGAAGGCTTTTCTCTTTAATGAAAAGCAGCCCCAACCATTTTCTAACAAAGAGCAGCATGTAAAGTCCAGTTGCAGACATAGACAAGCAAGCTGGGAGCTTACATAGATGAACGCCAGCCGGAAGTAAGGACTAGACATGTTCAAGATGGCGACTCCATCTTCCCTTCTCTTTGTCAATCGCATGTACTGGAAGGAGGAGATAAGATGGCGCTGATCAACTAGAAAGCCAATTTGCATAATAAGATTAGGGAAGGGCGACCAACCTTCCCCACTCACTATGTAAACGTCAAACATGATCGACCCAATCTGTGTGCCCTATGTAAATCAGACACCACCTCCTCAAACTGGCATATAAATTTCAGTGCATTCGCCACCAGTTGGTCCTTTCCACTCAGAGACCATTGTCTCTATAGAGAAAGCTGTTTCTCTTTCTCCTCTGCTTATTAAACCTCTGCTCCTAGAGTCCTCTTGTGTGTCCATGTCCTAAATTTTCCTGACATGTGACAACGAACCCCAGTGTATATACCCTAGACAACCCAGCCGCTTCAATATCCTATATTTATAAACAAAATAATCCTTGTGCTCACTAAATGCATTGATTTACAGATTCTAATGAACTCTGAACATTCTACAAAGCACAACATCTTAGGAGAGAATTTTCTATTGCCACCTTCCATAAATTAGCTTTCAAATTTCTGGCCATATTTTAAAATATATATTCATTTCTCAACTTTGTGCTTTGATATGTGTATTTTAAAGAAGCACCTTTTCTTGAAAAGAAACGTTAATATATCCTTAAATGATGAGTTTTATTTAAAAATATTTTGTTTGCATGAAAACAGATGTAGCATATAAATGACTATTGTCCTGAACTAACTCATGCACTTCCCTACCTTTTACAGGGGGATAGGGGGAGGTGGGGATGGAGTCTCACTCTGCTGCCCAGGCTGGAGTGCAGCCTCAGCCTCCTAAGCAACTAGGACTACAAGTGTGCGCCACCACACCCAGCTAATTTTTGTATTTTTAATAGAGACTGGGTTTCACCACGTTGGCCAGAATGGTCTCTATCTCCTGACCACGTGATCCACCCGCCTCAGCCTTTCAAAGTGCTGGGATTACAGGCATGAGGCACAATGCCCAGATCACTTCCCTACCTTCTACAGCCTCAAAATGCATACTGGCATCTAAGAAATTATTTTTAATGATGACACATGTACATCTTGAGACTAAGTTTGATTCTTGAGGTCATGGTTGGTTTTATGAGCCTTTTCTAGCATTCTCCTTCATGCATTCATTCAGCAAACTCATGTTAACTGCTGATCCTGTCATAGACAGTAATCTGTGGGTCAAATGAAATGACAAAGGCCTAAACTAGCACTGTGTGGTAGTAAAGATAAAGTGGAAATAATTGGAAATAAAGAAAGAATCAGGATTATATTTTCGACGATTGGGTAGAAGTACTAAATGACAAAAAATCATGAAGGTAGAGAAGGCTAAATAATGAACATATTGTGCCTAAGTTACCTATTGGAAAATGTAGGAACCATTCATGCTTCCAGGCATTATGTCAGTGCATAGGTGATACCGTGCAGATATCAAGAACACAATTGTCTGACTACTTGGATTTGTATCTAGATTCCATTACTCACTAGATGGTGACATGGACAGGTTCCTTAATCACTTGGGAACTTCATTTTCTAAGCTGTAAAACTGACATAATGACAGTATCTACCTCAGACAGTTCTGAAGATTAAATCGAATTAAATAGGCAAAGTACTTAGGAAATGTAAGGAATATATAATGTGCTCAGTAAATGCTCTATAATTATTCTGTTCTTAGCTTTTCTCTCATCTATATAATACCTCTGACTTATTTTATGTACTGTAAATGTTTCCAATACCACTTCGTGATTCAAAAAATCGCTATATTATACATAGCCTTTGCCCTTGAAAATTCAGATGCATGTATTCAACTAGAAGTTACTATTGTGGTAATAAAAAAAAGAGTAGGATTCTGAAAGAGACGAGAATTCAGTGCTGATCAGTCAAGTTAGCAGAAGAAAAAAGGTGACATAGGAAGATTAGCATATTTTAGGAAGGATTTAAAAAGGGACTATTGCAAAGAGAAAACATTTTACAAAGGGTGGGTTCCCATATAATCAGCAATGGTAGAATACACTTACGCTAATAACAACAGAGTCCAAAGGTCCAAACTGACCAGGGGAAGGCATGGCTACTTTCACCAAGAAAGAAAGATAGAAAGGGTGATATTGAAAGGCATATAGATTTTCAATTATAAGATACAGCCAGTCAGAAGTGACCCCACAAAGTTACCCTGGGAATCAATACTCTAAAATACCATGACCCCGCTTTCCAAACTTCCTCATATAACCTAGCTGGGCTACTTGTTGAATGAACGTAACCAGACATCAGATGGCAAAGGAGCTCAAAGCAAATATCAGGATATACAATAGATCTGCAGGGGCAACCCAAAGATATTTGGTACTTAATGTCTAAATGAGTGGCTGCCAGTACATGTGGAATCACTACTTAAAGTTACTGCAAAAAATACCTGTTAGCTTCTCAATAAATTCTGATGACTTTGTAGCAGAGGACAATTTCAGTTTCAAAAGGATCAAACTAAGAGTCAAAGCAAAGTCATCATTTATATCTAATATATCCTCGCTGTACATATATTTATAATTGGAAAGAGGGTATGTACAAAAGAAACCATTTTAAAATGTAAGACCAGGTATGTGTGCCATTTGCTTTCTTTTCTTGGCAATTCTTAGCCCTGCCATCTCATGTTCCCATACCTTGTCAGTGTTCTCTCTATTACTCTTAAGATCTGGCTGGGAAGATCATCTAAGTCCTCAGTAAATAACTTTTATACCTGCTTCTTATTTTAGTTCCTACACAATATACTTTCAATTTAGTGTAAGGTAAGGACTTCCAACGAACATATTTTCTGAGCCAAAATTTGTATATTCTTGTAATATTTCCCTTTATTGTTCTAACTTCTTATTGCCACTGCTATTTGATAAGCCCTGAGGAAAAGGGAGTGGTAACTGGACAATGGTTCAGATGAAATTCCTGATACCAAATCCTCATGGAAAATGGTGAGAATTTGATCACTTAGGCGTGAAAGATTTCGTGATGTTATTCAGCTCATTCCCTATGCCCCCAATACAGTCACATTTATTCATTCATCCAATATTAAGTACATAAACATGTAAACTTTCTCTTTACTAGGGTCTCGGTGCTAGGGATATAGAAATGGACAGGATAGACAAGGCCACCCATTCTACCACATATTGCATCTAGAGAACCTGGTAGCTAATATAATGACTGATTATTAAATTCTCCCTTCAAACTCTTCAGGGTTTTTCTGAGAGCAGTTTTCATGGTCTACTGAGAGGCTTATACTTGAGCTCAGATGAATAGAGTTATGAGATAGTGAGCTTTCAGTTCACGCTAGTCATGCTGCCATTTCTCCTATGCCCAAGATAAATCACAACCCTAAGGCACATCTGTAAGAGATGAAATAGCATTATTGTGCATTTAAAGTAAGACAGAGGACCACGTTGGCTTATTGCAGAGAGCTCAGGTTTTAACCAATGGAAATTTGCTGAATTGCTTTAAGAATAAATTACACTTCTCCCTTATAAGATTGTTATTGAAAATAAACGTTCCTATAGCAAAGTTATTTGAACTTTACAGGACTCAAATTTATCATCTTAAAATGAATACTTTTACCTATTCCTCTAAATGTTACCTAAATTTTAATACTGATACCACTATTCTCTGGGCTTTGCTGTTTTCTATAATTGGAGATACAAAATTCTGACTGACTTTTCACTTCACCTTGAGAGATGTTTACTCGTTATTCTCCGTTGAGATATGTCAGAAACATGAGATGAGGCTATTTACAACTTTTATAAATTTGATCAAAGTTAGAGATGTTCGAATATAATATTTCTGGTGTAAAAACAACATGAAAACTAAATTTAGGCAGTTTATAATTAGGTCTTCTTCCCAATTAAAATAAATATTAATGCTTCTTACAGGTATTCACCATTTAATAATTATTAAAGTAATTGCTTTAATGGCATAATTTCTTTTTTTCTATTTTGTGCATCACCATAAAATAATTCTAATCAAGCTGTGATAGTGCCCAAGCTACATTTTATATGAAAGATGGAAGAAACTCCCTGTTCCACTGCACACAAAAGCCAACAATATTACTGTATATAATACATGGTAAAGCAATATTTTTTATTCTAACAAATAAAGCATACCATTCCTTTCTCCAAGTCAGGCAGAGATGAACCTAATCTCATCTTTACTAAACACATTCACAGTTTCTCCTGATTCAATATGAAGCGCACATGAATTTACTTGAGATCCGAGGAAATCTTTCCAATATTACAAAAGCATACTAGAGTTCCCCTTCACCATCTGTCACCAGCATCTTCAGCCCCTTTTAGGGCACATCAAAGGTCTTCCACAAGGCACTTCATCTAAGATTGTCAACCCTGAGCAGAGCCCTGGATACTTCAGTTTCTTTCTTTCATCAAGACACACTTACCCTGTATTTCACTCCCCTGAGCCCCGCTCTCTGATTACAGGCAGCTAGACAGTCTGACGAGTTCCCTTGAATGATGGAATTTTCTTCCTCTCAGAATGCTATTTAAGTTAATGGTTCAGACCATTAACTTGGGCCACCCTTTTTGAGACCCTCAATTGACATCAACTCAAGGGACCCTTTTTGTGACTCTCAATTGACACCAAGTAGTCTAGATTTTCCCTGTCTGGAAAAATAAAAGAGTGGAAGTGAAGGACAGGAGCCCTGTGAGGCAGACAGACCTGAATTCAGCTAATGACACCGATATTTCTCTCAGCTTTTGGGAGGTGGGAGAGTTACTCGAGCATTCTAAACTTAGTTTTCTCAGCTCTGAAATGAGAACAGTGTTACCTATTCCTTAGCATTGTTGCTTGAGTTACATAAAACTATATACTTTGAAGGTGTCCTGATCACTGATAGTTCTCACTGTTTAAACATCCTTTCCTCCTCGATGTGAACTCCGTAAGGTTCTTTTTACTTTTGTCACCAAAGGCCTATCTTATAACTATTTATTCCTAAGGTGGCCAGCATTTGGCCGACAATTAAAGAACTTTATTTTGTTGAATGAAGAAGCTGAGGCAAAATGAATATAGAGTGTTTATTTGGGCTAAGGTTGAGGACAGCTGTCCTGGACACACTTCCAAGTTGCCTTGGGGAGTGCTCTGGGAGAATCAAGAAAAGGCTCAAGATTTTTATTTTATTTTTTAAGAAAATCTGAGGAATCAGAAAAGTGATTACAAAAGTTGTTTGTCAGAAATTCTCACTGATTTACAGAAATAACATCGATTATTTATTGGATGTGTACTGTTGAACTACAGGGTAGGAGTTATAATGTCCAGCATTGATGTTTTATGGCTACCTGGTGTAGCTACATAGCAGGTGGCTTTGAGGTGATCATTTAGCTCAAGCTGGGAGTGAGACATGGCAGCTGTTTCATTCCAGTGTCTCTTTGGACCTGGTAATTTAAAGGGGCTTGCATTCTTCAGTTATAATTTTCTTTTCTTTTTCACTTTCAACAAGTGTAAATGTTCCTTGAAATAGGTAGATTTAAATCTTAATTTGAATATTTATTTATTTTTTATTTTATTTTTGAGATGGAGTCTCACTCTGTCGCCTAGGCTGAAGTGCAGTGGCACAATCTCAGCTCACTGCAAGCTCCACCTCCTGGGTTCACGCCATACTCCTACCTCAGCCTCCTGAGTAGCTGGGACTACAGGCGCCCGCCACCACATCTGGCTAATTTTTTGTATTTTTACTAAAGATGAGGTTTAACCATGTTAGCCAGGACAGTCTTCATTTCCTGACCTTGTGATCCACCCGCCTCAGCCTTCCAAAGTGCTGGGATTACAGGCCTGAGCCACTGCGCCCAGCCTGAATATTTATTTTTATAAAACAGAACAGCTCACTTAAAATTATTAACCGTTTTTCCAAAAAGGAACATTTCTTTTTCCAAGCTACAGATCTCTCAGGCCTGTTAAGTTCAGAAACTAGACGTGATCATTATTATTTTGAGAGCTGAAAAGAAAGTGGCACTCCCATTGCTTTTGCTGAGTAGAAAGGCATTTCAAAATTTAAAATATTGTTGTCTATCTTTCATCAGATTATTTTCCTGTTAAGTGTCAGGGTTCTTTGAAGTCCTTTTTATTGAGATTCTTGTATCATCCTTGTTGTTTGTCACAAAATAATCTGTGACCATAATTGCTTAGATGGTTAGTAAACTCAATTTCACTTCTTACCAGTTTTCATCTTACCAGTAGAATCTGGCAGGCCTGAGCATCCACTTGCTCTTCATTCGTGTCTGCCATGGATTTATTCCGTGATGCCCAATCACATTTGACAGGCTGGACTTCTGTTTTTTAAATGTCTTTCTTGTGGTTTGATTTATTTATGCCTGGATATATGGGTTCTTTCTCACTTCACAGATGATTCATTAAAGAAAAAAAAATTCTAGTCTTTCTTCCTGAAAATTAGAATCATTTTCCTTTAGACAGACATTTTTCAATGTTTTTTTCAGTATTTTGCAAATTCAAAATTGTGTGCCCTTTATTCAACTGTATAATGAATATTTGGAAAGGATAACATTTTATTCATTGCTTTAAACCTCTTCGGACCATATTATTATGCTTTGAGCTTAATATTTTTCAATAACTGTTGACATATTTTACACTTTTTAAAATAAGCCTTTTCAAAGGATTCATAGCTGATAATCTGTAATTTGATTTTTTTTTTTTTTTTTTTTTTTTTTGAGACAGAGTCTCGCTCTGTCGCCCAGGCTGGAGTGCAGTGGCGCAATCTCGGCTCACTGCAAGCTCCGCCTCCCGGGTTCCCGCCAGTCTCCTGCCTCAGCCTCCCGAGTAGCTGGGACTACAGGCTCCCGCCACCTCGCCCGGCTAGTTTTTTTGTATTTTTTAGTAGAGACGGGGTTTCACCGTGTTAGCCAGGATGGTACCTCGTGATCCGCCCATCTCGGCCTCCCAAAGTGTTGCGATTACAGGCTTGAGCCACCGCGCCCAGCATATAATTTGATTTTTAACAGCCTTACTGAGCTATACTTCGTATGCTATAAAGTTTACTTCTTTAAAGTGTAATTTAATGTTTACTATACTTCCAAAATTGGGCAATTATCAACATAATCTAATTTTAGAACCTCTAACCTAGTTTCCACTCACAGAAAGCCTGTACTCATTAGCTATCAGTACCATTTCCCTCCCCGGTTATGCCTCTGATCCCTTCCCCCAGTAAGCCCTAGGCAATTGCTAATCTACTTTATGTCTCTATATATTTGCTTATTCTGAACATTTCGCATCAATAGTATCAAACAATAGGTGATCTTTTGTGACTAGCTTCTTTCACTTTGATACTGTCTCCAATGTTCATCCATGTAATAGCGTGTATTGGCACTTCATTCTTTTTTAGTATAAAATAATATTTCATTATTTGGATATAGCAGATTTTATTTAACCGTGCATCAGTTGACATTTTGGTTGTTACCACTTTCTGGCTATTAAGTATCATACACGTACAAGCATGCATGAACAAGATTTTGTGTGAACATATGTTTGCATTTCTATTTGGTAGATAGAAAATTTACCACTTTGTAGCTATTCACAAAGTTGCTACCACTTTTGACTATAAAGAATAATACATATATTAGCATGTATGTACAAGTGTTTTGTGTGGATGGACGTTTGCATTTCTCTCTGGTATATGCCTAAGTGTGAAATTGTTGGGTCATACTGGGTCTTCTATTCCAAGCAAGATTATCTATAATGAGATAGAAACATCTTTTAAATCATCAGGTTCCTTTGTGGTATAAAAATATATTATTTTGTGACCAGATCACGTACCAAATACATGAACTTTGCATGTCTTAAACATTTTATGATCGTACTATACTGTGCAATTTTTCTAAGGGCCTATTCCTGAGACTGTGTTTTAAAAGCACAAAGCTAGGACTTTGTAATCAATAGTTTTTTTTTTTTTTTTTTTTTTTTTTTTTTTTTACAGAAAAGTAAAATATATGCACAGATATTAAAAAAAGAGAATTGAATCCATGGAGTACTCAACAATTAATTAGCCTGGCAGCACAACTTAATTTGTTTGTGGATCTTCAAAGAGTTGAAATTAATTTATGTAACTGAATATGTATTATGATTGTGTTTCTGTTTTGTTATGTTAAATATGTTTCAAATAATGAAAATCAAACCATAATATTTGAAGTCCTAACAATCAGTGGAATATGGTTTGGAAACCAACAATTCACTATAAGCAGGCCAGTTTCACCCTGTACACTGACTTCCCTGTACAGTTAATGGAAGGAAAGCAGTGCAAGATACAACTCCATTTACACATGTAACAGGTAACTTTCCTAGATTAACCTTGTCCACACTAATGCAACAGCACATACTATTTCTTACTTTTTTTGCATTATGCATCATATCAATAAAACACATAGGTCATGATCGATATGTAACTGAAATATATATATCATATTGTTTTATTTTTAAATAGATTGGAAACAACACAGATTTAAAAACAAAACAGATCTAGTGAAAATTGTCTCATATTCTTAAGTACAGGGCATATTCTTATACTGATGTAACTGAGAGAAAGAGACAGATGTATCAGTGTTTGGAACCTACAGGAATTTGTTTAAGCCTGAAAATTTCTACGATAACTGTTTTTGTAATTCTATTAGATTGTTGATAATCATTTTAGGAAAAAAAGTACATTTCCAGTTATAAAACAGAACTATATTTGCTGTGATAAATCACAATCTTTATTTATTTACTTTAGTGTTGATAGAAAAACTTATTTTCATAAATCAATATTTCTCACTATATTATACTTCCAGGGGTTCAAAAGAACAATTTCTGTCTTCTTTCTTCCATAGTCTGTGCCTTACTCAAATTTAAGAAAAAAATTTACCTACCATATTTAAAAACTGTATGTTTAAATGCTGTTGTAACTAGAGATAAAACCCTGCTAAGGCTGTTAACTATACATTTTTTATTCCTCGGAGCTTTAAAATAGTCAGTCATAGCCAAGAAAGTCTGGGTTTCAATTGGGAGAAACATTTTTATGAGAATTTGAAGGGAGAGAAATGAGTATTTCAGCTCCTAAATAGAAACCATGTATAAAGCCCAGAGAAACAAGGAAACAGAGAAGACGGAGGAGGAGGACCAATAAATAATGTATCTTACCTGAGTATCATGAAAAGAGAGAACAGACAATATGAGATTAGAGAAGGAGGATGCCCGAGGTGGAGATGCATTATCTTTAGCTCTATTTTAAATTTTACTCATAACAATCATATACTTAGACCAAGCTGTAATCATATCTATTTACATTTGTCTAGTGCAATTTGCTTTTTTTAATCACATAAAATTTTGCCAGTGTTCATTTTGTCTAAAACTGTGCTAGAAAATCTTTCAGACTACATTATGCCAAATAAATTACCTAATAAATGCCATGAATGTTCATTTTTATAAAATGCAATTCTTAATGTAAATGCAACATGTCCTCTTTAAAGGAGACCATATTCGGAGTATTTGGGAATTTTTGAGCATTCAAAGAAGCAGGGGAGAAAATGAGAGGATTCAAATAATCTTTTCACACTTGGAAATAGTACTAAATTATTAAAATGACATTTAGAATTTTAAATTAGGTGAAGAAATTCAGACTTCAGGTTGTCATTTCACATTAGATGTTGTGTTACTTTTCTTTAACAATCAGAAAGAATCTACCTGATTGGGCGACACTGAGAATTCATGAGGGCATTTGACTTTCATTATAAAAGGAATTCAAGGTTCTCAGACCAGTTTTTTCTCCAAAGCTGCATTTATTTCTCTGTAACTGACATACATGCATGTCATGTTCCTGTTTGCTCTCAGATCTATGTCTGTTTTTTACTCTGCTCTGCTCTTCTCTCAAGGAGTTGAAACCTGCCAATTACATTGTCTGGGCTTCAATGCCCACCTGCTTCCAGTTAGTTCTGGCCAATAGGAGGCACTCAAGTGAGACTGGGAGCAAAAGGAAAGGGAGAGTAAATCTATTTGCTCCCTCTTCTTTGGTTCCATGTGGCTATTGCTGGCAGTGGCTTTAAATCCTCTGGGTTGCAGATCTGGCCAGGTGGTCTGTCCTTCCTGATTGCAGATCCAGCCTGATGAGGCAGCCGCCAAACCCTCAGGTGTCTTCTTCCTCCATGCGGCCCTTGCTCCTGAACTGTGGCCCTGTTAACTCCTTTCCTTCTCCCCAGACTCAGATTTGGTAAGGGCTGACTGTGAGTGTTCACTTTGAGTTGCGTTATCATCTTCTAACATTACTCCTCTGTAATGAGTTCCTCGTGTTAAGTCCCCTCTGTTGAAATATATGACACAGATTCATTTTTATGACTGGAAGGCAACAAATAAAATGTAGTTTAATGCGATAGTTAAGCTTTATATGTTATTTTGCTATTTAAAGCCATGATGGTAACAATGATTACTTTATGTGTCTTCCCCACTATTATTTTTCTCATACACATTCCATTAAAACTAAAATGCACTCAGAAAATACAATGACATCAGATTTTTTTTTACTTCTGAACTGTTTTTATTATACCTCAATGTGCACACATCATTGGTTATTTAAATAATATACTCTCTTTAACAGGATATCAAATATGGTAGACAGATCAATTTGCATTTAATATAGCCTTATGCTAAGAATTATGCCTGCCTATGTTGTGGCTGGTTTTTACATTTCAAAAACAGATGAAGTACAGAATTAAATGTGATGGAAATGTTGAAATAATTCTACTTTGAGATTCTGTGTTTTGTGACCATATCAAAGTCTTAAAATTACTAATTTTCAAGCCTGTGATTTCAAACTATATTCTACTACACAGTTGTGATGTATGTCATATAATTATTCACTTAAAATGGTTAAGTATTAAAGTTGGCAAATTAGTTGTTTATAAATACATTATAACATTTCAGCATTATTATTAGAATAATATTTTAATCATTTGTGTTTCAAAAAGGTTTTTCTCTTTAGTGGGAGCTAAGCAGGTATGTTTAAAGGGAGGTGCAAGCAAGTGTACAATGAGCACCCTAGTTAGATTACCTTTGTTATATTTATTTACATTCTTGTAAATACAAGTAGCTAAATACATTCAGTTATTCATGAATAGCTCTTTGTTAAATCACAGCAAATAACCCATCAAATATATGCATCATCTCATCTCCTACAACTCTACTGCTTGCTAAGTAAACTACAGTTTCCCATCTTCTGTGCTTTTTGAACATATCAAGCTTATGCTTTCTGCAGAGAAGGCTTTGCCTTGATTTCTACACTTCCCTCTGCCTGTATGTCTTTGCAAGATGGGTTCCAACTTCTGATGCCAGGCTCAGTTCTTATCTCACAGAGGCCCTCTTCATCAGTCAATCTGAATTCAATCCCCATCTCGTCCCACTCTATTCACTTTCTTATCAAATTTTCTTGTTCATTTTCTCTCTAACAGATTTCTGAAATTATTTATCGGAAATTTTTATTTTTAAATTATTTTCTGCCTCTAGGATGCACATTTCATGAGACAGGGAATATCATTTGTCTTGTTCATTGTTGGGGAGCCAGTTTGCTTAAATACTACCTGGAATATAGTGGGCAATGAAAACAAACATTGTTGAATGAATGTAACCTATGATTTAGCATCACACTGAGCTGGGAGGTGGAACTCTACTGCCCAGGTAGGGTTCGGGCACTAGACCAAATTAAAGACTAACAAAAACAAGTCCAGGGCAGAAGCGCCTCCCCATTAGACATGTGCCATGTCAGTTTACCGTTGCCAGGGCAATCCCTGAAAATTACTGCCCCTTTCTATGCCAACAACCTGACAACCAGGAAGTTACCACTCTCATTCTAGAAAATTTTGCATAAACCACCCCTTATTTTGAAAATAGTTAAAAGTGGGTATAAATATGAGTGCAGCACTGCTTCTGAGAGGCAGTTCTGTGAAAACTGCACATAGGGGAGCCTCCTTTCTCAAGGAGGAGCTGCTGTCCACTACTGCTTCAATAAAGTTTGCTATTTAACATCAGTGGCTCGTTTTAGAATTCTTTCATGGGTGAAGCCAAGAACCCTCCAGGACTAAGCCTTGATTTTTGGAGCTTGCCTGTCCTGCATTCATATGAATATCAATAAGACAAATTCTATAAGTTATGAGTTTTCTTTTTTCTTTTTAAGATGGAGACTCACTCTGTCACCAGGCTGGAGTATAGTATTGCCATCTGGGCACACTGCAACCTCCGCCTCCCGGGTTTAAGTGATTCTCCTGCCTCAGCCTCCTGAGTAGCTGGGATTACAGGCGCATGCCATCGCGTCCAGCTAATTTTTGTATTTTTAGTAGAGACAGGATTTCACTATGCTGGCCAGACTGGTCACGAACTCTTGACCTCAAGTGATCCAACTTTTCTTAATTGTGTGCCACAGCTAAAAACTAAACTTGTGAAATATTGTCTATCATATTATACAAATGAGAACCTCTGAGTTTCAGAAAATTTTAAGATGGTTGCTAAATATCACCCGAGTATGTGTTGGGTGGTGGACTCAGGATCAGGACAAAGGTCTCCGTATAAGTAGTTCCATAATCCTACCTATTATATGACATCTGTTTTAAGTGTAAAACATATTAACATTAGATTATAAATATAAATCAAAGAGGCATTCCATCAATATATTACAATATAGGTATATGATATATAAACATATAATTCATAACTGTTGTATGCTAATCCTACTAAATAGGTAGATAAAATACTGTTTTTGTGTTAAGAACTGAGAAAGGCTGTCATCATGAATGAGAAGATGCCCATTTGTTGTGGAAAGATCATTTTAAAAAGTTTCAGCTGGTGCATTTTTTCCTATGTATATATTTCTCTAGGTCAAGCAGAGACTTTCAAATGGTGACATTATTCATTCTTTCCAAAGTAGCTCCTAAACCTCCTAAATACACTTGAAAGAAGTGATTGAATTCTGACCGTCAGGAGAAAAGGAACCTCTTGAGTCTCATGTTTTTGCTTTTCACTTATTTTTGTCTAAGAGGAATGTGTCAAAGTAGGTATCATATGGTGGAGAGATAGTTATTTAATGATAGACTAATGATATGTATAAATAAGGTGGAAGGAAATAGATATTTCACTTTAGGGATTGATTTTAATTAAAGGGAATTCACTTCCTTTTCACATTCTCCAACCACCTCTTTTACTTCAATAGCATGTGGAGGGCAGAGATCCAATAACTTTTTTTAGAGTAGAAATTAAAATAAAAATTAGGGTGCTTTTAGACATTATGGAAAGAAGGAAACTAGTAAAAGCAAATCACAATACAGGGCACCAAAGGGAACTACTATATTTGCAGTTTTGGTCTTTGCAGAATCACCTGTCCAGACTGTTTAATCAATCTTATGACCACAGAATCTACTCAGACAAAAACAGCCATCTCCAGATATGTCCCAATGTCCTAGAAAGCTCCATCTGGAACCTTGGGAATTTTCTACTCTATTTCTGCCTCTTGTCCCACTCCTAATATCCAATAAATCATGAAATGGATCATCAGTCCTAATACTCTCCATTCTCCTGCCCTCCATTTACCTAGGTTGCCACCATCTCTCCCCTGAACTTCTGCACACATGTTCTGGTTCCTACACTTCCAAATTTACGTTGCAATTCTTTTCCACAGTGGCTAGATGACTGTTTCTATATAAATCAATTTATATCACTCCCCTGTATAATACCCTGCAGCAACATTTCATTGCATTTGGATAGTCCCAGGCTGTGAGTTATCTCAGTGCCACTCTCCTCTCATCTAGTCCTACATGGCATCTTATTTATCAGGCTTCTGCATTCTTTTATTACTCTGAATTTTCTAAATCCCTACATGGAATCTAGGGTATTTGTACCTTTTCTTGGTATTCAGTAGGCTAATACTTTCCTGGTTTCAGATTTAATGTTAGATCATGATTGAGATGTTCCCTGAATTTTATTTAAAATTCTTTTTATTCTCTTTTATGAATATATTTTTATATTACTTCATAAAAGCTAACACATTTTTAAATTATATAAGATTGTGTGTGTGTGTGTGTGTGTTTTGTTTGTTGGCCTCATTAACTAGGTTTTCAGTTCCAGGATCCTTTCAGTTTTGGTATACAACACAGATCCCAGTGTTAGCATATGTTAGGTTCTCAATAAGTTTAGGATTAAGTTGTTGAATTGATTATTACAGAGATACGGTGGCAAAAATCAATTAGTCACTCATTTATATAACCAACACATTATTTATTAAGCATTTACTTATGCTAGAAAATTCATATAAGCATGTATAATGCAAGTCCTTTAGACAGTGACTCTCAAATTATACTTCCTCCTGGAGATTTTCACATGTGCCTACAGAAGGGGGCCTCTTATTCTCCTTCAACCTGAGGATCTAAAAATGAGATTTAAAAAGCTTAAAAATGTACTTTACAGGTGAATATTGATCATATCATTAAGTAAATATTTCAATATCCTGTTTTGATCAGCTTCGACACTTAGCATTTAGTAATTGAGGAAGCCTCAATTACCAATTACTCAATTTTCAAGAATTTGAAAAAAATCATATTAACCTTTAAAGTATGTTTTACATGGTTACCTCATAGGAACTTATGAAAATTAAAGACAAGGAGAGTTGTCTAACTTTTACTCTGTACAAAGATGCAAGATCCAAAATTAGCATTAACTATATTAATAAAATGATTGTTATTTTAGACACTCCTGCTATTACATGTCAGTAAAAATAGCTACAGCTAACCACCATATTTGTGAAATAACGTTTACTTGTTGAGAATATTCATTCAATCCCTCTTTTAGTCTTACATAAATAAAATCTACTAATATGCATATATAGCAGCACATACTTGGAAAGTAGATTACCAGTTTGAAAACATTGCATTCCAAATATAAATCATTTGGAAACAATTTCATTTCCAGATATGAACAATTATTTATACACATCATAAATATGACACAATATATGGGAGGAAAAAAATGTCTTTGAAAATTAACTTTCTCTTAAAATCAATGAGTTTTTTAGAACAGGGGTCCCCCAACTCCCAGGCCATGGACCAGTACCCCTCCATGGCCTGTTAGGAACCTAGCCACATAGCAGGAAGTAACCAGCCAGCATTACGGCCTGAGCTCTGCCTCCAGTAAGACCAGTGGTGGCATTAGATTCTTACAGGAATGCAAACCTCATTGTGATATGCACATACTAGGGATCTAGATTGTGTGCTCCTTATGATAATCTAACGAATTCCTGATGATCTGAGGTGGAACAGTTTCATCCCAAAACCATCTCCTTCCTCCCTTTCCTTCTGCCAGTGGAAAATTGTCTTCCACAAAACCCATCCTTGATGCCAAAAAGTTGGGGACTGCTGAATTAGAAGATATTGGCCTTAATATCCACATTTTGAGTATATAAGTTTGATAACTCCAAAAGGTAAAACTAACTTCTTTTGTGCAACAAGAAAAAAACAAACAAACAAACAAAACAAACAAACAAAAAAAAAGAAAACACAAAAATAACAAGAAAAGGCTGATTTTCAATGACCTAAATAGATCTCCAAGTAGAAATGTTCTGTATCGAAATTCACAGAAGGATGGAATTCTATTTTTGGACTGTAATGTGAAATGCTGTGTAATTCTAAGTTAATATAAAAAAAATAGGAGTTCTACACATGGACACAGGAAGGGGAACATCACATACTGGGGTCTGTTGGGGGGTGGGGGACAAGGGGAGGGAGAGCATTAGTATAAATACCTAATGCATGCAGGGCTTAAAACCTAGCTGACAGGTTGATAGGTGCAGCAAACCCCCATGGCACATGTATGCTTAAATAATAAACCTGCACGTTTCGCACATGTATCCTAGACCTTAAAGTAAAATAAACAAAAACCAACCAACCAAACAAAAATAGGAGTTCTAAAACTGTAATTAAGCTTTCATTGCAACCACACTTCTTTTCAAATGGAACACTGGTAGCTGAGAGAAAAGTTTAAAAGTAGAAATGTTTAGTTTGTTAGTTTAAACAATGGTGACAAATTTTCCTCAACTTTTTCTTTTACAAAAATTTCAATAGCAGCTTTTAAAACAAGATTCAGAAAGTTCTTGTGCTCTTTGAAACAATTACAATTCCAGATAAAAATATTTTAAAAAGCTAAAGAACATTTAGATAGTAAACAACTCTACTATGAAATTAAAATAATACCATTATGGCACCAACCAATGTGTTTTGTTTCTGCTGTTCATCAGATTAATTTTTCAAATTAGAAATAATTTTAATTAATAATATTTATAAGACCATAAGCATGTTCCCTCCTTAGAAACAGCCCTACAACTCTTACATAGAATGAAGAGACTCTAAGTCATTCTATTTGTGCTCTGAACAAAAACAAAAAACGTAAAAGTTTTTGAATAAACATTGGTACAGAAACCATTATTTTTAGCCATCAGATATATAAAACATATCAGTGTTCCTGTTACTTATGGAAATTCTTAAGGTCATGTCTACTTCAATTTAGAAAAATCTTGGTTCATTACGCATAATGCCTAATTATGCTGAAACCAATATCAAGTTTATAATGACATTACTGTGGGAAGATTGAGAATGTGATACTTCACTTGCTGCCTACACCATATAAAGTTCAAGCTGACAAAGAATAATTATATACTTCCATAGTACCTCCCCAAAACTCTAGGCTTTCTGAGGGTATGAGCCATATTTATTACTGTAGAGCATCATATACCCACCACCTAATAAAAGGTCTAGCACATAATTTAAACCTCATTAAATATTTGTTTCTTGTATAAATACTATTTTAATATTAGTATTCTGTATTCCCATGATTATAAATAAAGACATTCAATATTAGTCATCAATAAAACTCACTGACATGTTTCATTGAATTCATGACACTTAAAAATGTGCTCTTTTTCCAGTACAGTAAAAAGCACTTCCAAACATTCCTATTCGATGGAAGGGAAGGAGAATCAGCAAGTATTTCAATCTTAAATGACCTCTGAAGAAATGCTGAAGGAGGCTGACAGGAAAGAGGTAAACAGCTGGGAAGAGAATACCGATTAAGAATACACTGCTCTCTTCTTAAATGCAAGGGCGTGCATCTCTTGTTCACAATAATATGACCATCCTTCCCACAAAGCCAGTGTTGACCTTAAAATTGCCATTCAAAGATCAATTTGCAGAAAAGGACAGTATGTGTCATATGGTATTACCAAACTCTAATTGACAATGAGAAATAGTAATGTAAAGATAACTATAGACTTCAGTCTCATAGACCTGATGAATGCAAACCTTAACTCTATGATATTGAGAAAAGAACCTTCAGTTTCCTTTTCTGGAAAAATCAAACAATATTTTAGACCCTAAGGTATGTTTGTAAGGGTTACAGAAAATATGTGTAAAGCATTTAGTAGACTGTGACACATAGTTTGCATCCAATCTACAGCAACTATTATTGTTTCCCTTTAGATCACTGGATATGTGTACATGTGAATGTCTAGTTCATACGAATGGAATTATGTGGTGAAATATTCAAATGAATTGCATTTCCAATTAAAATAGATAATCTCAGCATAAATGCTGCCAGGCCTTGCCTTTTGCAGCTGTTCTGTTTAAATAATTCCCCAGTCATCAGGTAAAAACACATACTCTGCATTAACTTTGAGGAACTGCACAACAGTGAGCATCTTAATTAGTAACCTAACCTTTTACTCTGCTTCATTTTCTTGAGCTATTCATTTTAATAAGAAATTACAGCCAACCATGGTGGAAATCTCTCACAAGGGCTAATAATGTATACAATATGCACAATATGCATATAAAAATGCTCACTAATAATGCACACGTGACAAGGTATCAAAATAGCAGTAACTCTAAGGATGGCATAACTTTAGTTAAAATAGTTGAACTTGAAGAGTATTTGACATTCTGAAACTTGATAGATGTGGATACAAATAATAAACATTTGTCTCGTATGAATTATTATCTATGCAAGTAGCATTTAAATAAGTGTGTATTATGGGAGAAAAGTAAAATCATAACAAATAACTAACATTCATAATTTGTATATTAAGGTTTTGCTATAAAGGACAAGAGTTAGATTTTGCTCTGAAATATTAAGATAAAAATTTTAAGAATTGTCATGCTTTGATAAAGATCAGTGCATTAAAAAAACTGACCAAGTTCACATCAAGTTTAAACTTTAGCATTCTTATCAAAATATTTTCTGTAAATCATAAGGTAGCATGAGATAGTATCACTGACTAGAGCAGCACAGTAACACAAAAATACACTTTTATGATATTACTTTGACAGTCTCGTAGGTAATGTTGTAATTGTTCAATCAACAAAGGGTACAGATTATTCTAAGGAAGTTCAGGACACACGTTGCGTCAGGAAGATTAGCTCACTTTTCATACCTCAATGATACCCTTACTTTTTAAGCTTAATTATTTATATTTAGTTCTCCATCCACTAAGTTCAAATTTTTTGTTGCTTTTTTCTCTTTCTTCTATCTTTGCAAAGAAAGAGCTCTTTCCTCTTTTCTTTTAGGATTTCTATCGTAAGTGGATTGTCCTAATGGATTCCCTTAAGTGCAATAATCTTATACAAGCTAAATGGATGCTTCAGGATTACATTTTAAAACTTGTTCCATCTCTAAAGGTCATTATATCACAACTTCAGTAGTTTTTGAAATATATGCTGATAATGTTTAGATTTTAGATTTCACTGTCTTGAAAATGCCCAACATTTTAAAAATAAAGCACATTTTACCTCTTTACCTATTTCCTTTTCTCAAGAGCACTAAAATCTCATTTTCTTTGTCTATGCCTGCTTGTCATCTGTCATCCTATAAAAACACACCCACATTCTAACCAAGAGTCTGTTTTACAAACCCATTTATACATATATAGTTTAGAAAAAACATAGATCCTAGGAGAACAGTCTTTTTTTGATTTGGTTTGCTCTCTGATCTATCCAGTCATCTAGAACTTTGTAAGTTTACAATAAAAACATGTGAAATAAACTCATCACCTACTTTTCTGCAAGACTGCTTCCTTCTCCTGTTGTTCTTTAGATTATTAATCTAGACTGTTTTCCAAAATACCCCATGAAAATAAATAACATTATTTGAATTTATACCTTTCACAACAGTTGAGATCCACGTTAGTTTTAACATCAGATAAATGTATACAGTCTTAGCTATATAATGTGACTTGCATACGAATTTTAAGAGATTAGAAAAGGCAAAAAATAGCCTAACACAGAAATGAACACACACACACACACACACACACACACACACAGAGAGACATCCTTTAAACCAAAAATTGATTTTACATTCCTAATTCATTGTCAGCTGTTTATCTAGATGTTATTTAATTTAGATACATTATATACATATGACACTATGGTCCTGATGCTCTCAAATTGGTGTTTCTTCCACTGAGTATGCATAAGAACTCCCTGGAGAGTACAAGTTAAATTCCTAGGTCCCCATCCTCAGAAATTTTGATTCTGTAAATCTCAGGATGGGTCTGAGGGATTTTAAGTGTTATGTTTAGAACCTGCTTGAGATAAATTTAGCCAAATTAAAAGACCATCATTTAATTAAACTTATAAACCTCCTCAAAAGTATTAACAAGTCATGGCATTTAAAAATAACTTAGTTTAAGGATAGCTGAGAAAATGTATGATATGTCACCTCCAACCAATGCTATAGCCACAAGCACAAAATGTAATTAATCTATGATAATAGCATAACAATAAGCTTGGCCAATCATGATACAAGTATGTGATACCTTAAGGCTCTTTTTGGAAATGGGGAAAATGGCTTCTAGTTAGTACGTGAAGAGACAGGTAAAGCCATATGTTAGTATTTGAAACACTTAATAACAATTATTACCATAAAACACCATGAAATTGTGATCATAAATTCAGAATTGGAAGTTTTAATTGTGACTGGTAATCTACTTTGAAATTATTGTTGCTAGAAATGCTGATTAGATAGTTAAAATTATGAATGCACTTGAAGGAAATCACTTTTATTCATTTCTTAGCTCATTTAATAATATTTTGGAAAATTGTGCTTAATGAGATGCTTGAAGATTTTACAAAATTATCCTGCTACTTATATCTTTCTTTTATTAATGGGAGAGTGTTTTTACAAACCCCTGAAGTAAAACTGTTCTATAATTTCAGTGAGTTTCAAAGAAATACCCTTTGATTCATTGGATCCCTTGACATGAATGAAAAACAGAATATTAAATAATGCTTCAAAAGTGTTCTTGATTCATTTAAATATAAATACATGCTTTCAATAAGTTCCAAAATTGCATTATAATGGATTATCCAAATTAATAAAAAATTGTTTATCACAACAGAATATGAGTGCTTTCAGAAATAAACACAAATGTATTATGCTTTTTCTCACTGTAAAAATTATATGAAGAAAAGACCCAGAAATAAGTTTGAGCCAATGAGTTAATTCTATTACAAAAGGGGAATTAGTGTGAATGATGAATGCATATTTTAATAAAAAATCAAATTTCCATAGGTCCTGAAAATATCAGAGATGAAATAAAGCATTAAGTCAGAAAAACATGCATGTCATCATGGAAATCATACCATTCTACTAAACAAGAGCATTACTGTAAGGAAAACAGTTGATATCTTTCAAAGATCAGATGGCTGTAGATGTGTGGTATTATTTCTGAGGACTCTGTTCTGTTCCATTGGTCTATATCTCTGTTTTGGTACCAGTACCAGGCTGTTTTGGTTACTGTAGCCTTGTAGTATAGTTTGAAGTCAGGTAGCGTGATGCCTCCAGCTTTGTTCTTTTGACTTAGGATTGTCTTGGAGATGCGGGCTCTTTTTTGGTTCCATATGAACTTTAAAGCAGTTTTTTCCAATTCTGTGAAGAAACTCGTTGATAGCTTGATGGGGATGGCATTGAATCTATAAATAACCTTGGGCAGTATGGCCATTTTCACAATATTGATTCTTCCTATCCATGAGCATGGTATGTTCTTCCATTTGTTTGTGTCCTCTTTTATTTCACTGAGCAGTGGTTTGTAGTTCTCCTTGAAGAGGTCCTTTACATCCCTTGTCAGTTGGATTCCTAGGTATTTTATTCTCTTTGAAGCAATTGTGAATGGAAGTTCATTCCTGATTTGGCTCTCTGTTTGTCTGTTACTGGTGTATAAGAATGCTTGTGATTTTTGCACATTAATTTTGTATCCTGAGACTTTGCTGAAGTTGCTTATCAGCTTAAGGAGATTTTGGGCTGGGACAATGGGATTTTCTAAATATACAATCATGTCATCTGCAAACAGGGACAATTTGACTTCTTCTTTTCCTAACTGAATCCCCTTGATTTCTTTCTCTTGCCTGATTGCCCTAGCCAGAACTTCCAACACTATGTTAAATAGGAGTGGTGAGAGAGGGCATCCCTGTCTTGTGCCAGTTTTCAAAGGGAATTTTTCCAGTTTTTGCCCATTCAGTATGATATTGGCTGTGGGTTTGTCATAAATAGCTCTTATTATTTTGAGGTACGTTCCATCAATACCGAATTTATTGAGCGTTTTTAGCATGAAGGGCTGTTGAATTTTGTCAAAAGCCTTTTCTGCATCTATTGAGATAATGATGTGGTTCTTGTCTTTGGTTCTGTTTATATGCTGGATTATGTTTATTGATTTGCGAATGTTGAACCAGCCTTGCATCCCAGGGATGAAGCCCACTTGATCATGGTGGATAAGCTTTTTGATGTGCTGTTGAATCCGGTTTGCCAGTATTTTATTGAGGATTTTGCATCGATGAGATACCATCTCATACCAGTTAGAATGGCAATCATTAAAAAGTCAGGAAACAACAGGTGCTGGAGAGGATGTGGAGAAATAGGAACACTTTTACACTGTTGGTGGGATTGTAAACTAGTTCAACCATTATGGAAAACAGTATGGCGATTCCTCAAGGATCTGGAACTAGATGTACCATATGACCCAGCCATCCCATTACTGGGTATATACCCAAAGGATTATAAATCATGCTGCTATAAAGACACATGCACACATATGTTCATTGCGGCACTATTCACAATAGCAAAGACTTGGAATCAACCCAAATGTCCATCAGTGACAGATTGGATTAAGAAAATGTGGCACATATACACAATGGAATACTATGCAGCCATAAAAAAGGATGAGTTTGTGTCCTTTGTAGGCACATGGATGCAGCTGGAAACCATCATTCTTAGCAAACTATCACAAGAACAGAAAACCAAACACCGCATGTTCTCACTCATAGGTGGAAACTGAACAATGAGATCACTTGGACTTGGGAAGGGGAACATCACACACCGGGGTCTATCATGGGGAGGGGGGAGTGGGGAGGGATTGCATTGGGAGTTATACCTGATGTAAATGACGAGTTGATGGGTGCTGACGAGTTGATGGGTGCAGCACAGCAACATGGCACAAGTATACATATGTAACAAACCTGCACGTTATGCACATGTACCCTAGAACTTAAAGTATAATAATAAAAAAATAAAATAAATAAATAAAAAACAGTTGATATCTTTCACAGGATTTTAGTTCCTTTGAATCAGATCTAGGTTTAACACTTTTAAGTAACTCCTTAATAAAAAAAAAAAAAAAAGTGAATTTATTAAAGCTATATTTTGTTCATTTAGGTATTTCCTTGGAATAACAGTTAAGAACATATCTTGAGATTTCAAACGATTCAGATGCACCACCTCAAGTCTTTGACAGCAATGAAAGTGTGCATGAAATTGGCTCACATTGCATATTACACATTTTCAGTGGATTGAATACACATAACTTGATCAGTGTGGCTAAAAGACTTGGAACTGCCCTGGTTAACAAAACTTTTTCTCTGACCTCCTTTAATCTAAGAAAACTTAATTATTATAATCATTTCTCTATAATACTGGAAACATGCTTATTTATTGTATGGCTTCCAAAAGGCCATTTAATTTTATCACCAGAAATGGCCTGTGAGTTAGTGAGGGCAATTTATTTTAATATTCAAATGCCACTTGGGGAGATTCCTTAGCACGTCTAGAGAGTAAAAATAAGCAGAGGTGCTAGCTTTAGACCAGATCTTCCAATAAAATGCACATGTATGCACACACACGCTTTTATATCAGTATGAGGAAACGCATTCTTGCCAGAAGGCCTCCTTTAAGACAGACATTTCCTAAAAGAAGTAACATATGTAGTAACTGAGTTACAGATGAATGTAATAAGACTGAGCAGCTGTTGTCCTGTAGAGAAAAACTATACAGTATTCAGACTATTTAATGTTGTATGTCAATGTAGAAATTCTATATTTTTAATAAATGATCTCATTATATTAGGAGTATGAGCAAGATAATAGTAAAGAACTGAAAGACTATTCAAAATTATTTAGAGCCTACAAAAGCACCCATGAAAGCTGCCTTCACAGAGGGTTTGAATTCAATGAGTAGAGTGAAGGCCCCAGATGCCTCGGACAGAGAAATATTGAGAAAGAAATAGGGCACGAAAGTAAAATTTCACTTGTTTTACAATGTTACTCAGGGTATGGGTCAATACTGGTAAATTTTAAATGGATATTAATGATCTCATTACTTGGATTTAGAAATAAAATTCTGTGTTTTATGTTATAAAAGAAATAGTTTACTGTAGGAAAAGTGTGGCAGCACATCTGGCCACTCTGCTGGCTTGCAGGCCTTACTGATGTCATTTAGTCTGCCTGGGACTCAGTTTACTTTCCTATAAATTGGAGACAGCAATATACATCTCACAGTTTACTGAAGATTAAGTAGAATAGTGAGTTTAAAAGTGCCTACTAAATTATGAGGAAAAAAAGAGCATTTGGGTGACAGTTTTCATGTCACCAAAAAGATCCAACATCAGGCAGGGTTACGTGAGAAGTATGGGAGTTAAATTGTTATTTTTGATACTTCTTCCCAGGATCAAGCTGGCTTCTTGAAATACCTAAAGAAGATAATAAGATCGAGCAAGACGTATGGAGAGACGTTATTCTATGCTCAACCCGTTTCTTAGCTGTAAGATCCTACCTTAGAGACTTCATACAGATAAAATTGAGGGTTTCTGCTGGGAAAGTAATTGTAACATGGAAGAAGCTTGAATACTGACCTAAGGGATCCTCAACTCAGTTTTTAGTGCAATTGGCAAGTATAGTCCAAAATGGAGCGCACAGCCAATTTCTTCCTTCGGTAGTTCTAGACAGTGAGGCATATATTCATTTCTTTATATAAATTATAAATTGTTCAAGTATAAATTCTTCTGATGGTTAGGAAAATAGACTTACAACTCAATTTTTTTACTCTTTGATTACACCTAAGATTATTTTTTCATTCTTTCCTCCAATTATTTCTCCAATGATTATTGTTTTCATTGATCAATTGATTACTTGGACAAATTTGGAAATAAATACATATTATCTGGGGATTGTTCCATGAACTGTAATCATTATCTTTATTTTTCCCTTCCTTAATTTCAATTCTTACATTCTAAAATTACCTAATTGTCACATACGAGTAATATTTACAATATTTTGAATAAACATAAAAATAACGATACAACATGGTGACTACAGTTACTAATGAAGTATTGTACTCTTGAAATTTGCTGAGTAGATATCAAGTTGAGAACTTGTTTTACACAAAAAAGGTAACTATGTAAGATGATAGATATGTAATTAATTTGATTATGGTAATCATTTTACAATGTGCATGTATATTGAAATATCACATTATACAACTTAAATGTGTATAATTTGTATTTGTCAATTATCTCAATAAAGTTGGGAGAACAAAGAACTAGATTTTTATTTATATTAATCAGGTTTTTAATCAGAGATTCAAATATTTTTGTCATGTATGTCATATTATTTGTCGAAGCGTATGTTTCCTCCTGGTCCTGATAATGTTCTCCCTGAGTCCTCATCCTTTTGTACCAGTTGTTTCATAGGCTATGTTTGCCATGCTAGGCAGTTTGCTGGGTGTTGTGAATTCAAGATGAATGGGTAAAGACACGTGCCCTGCCTTCATTGGGCTTTCATTCTGGGATGGAAAGTTTTGGGAGAAATGTTACATATTAAGAAAAGCAGTTCAAGGGGATGTATACCATTGAGGCATTTGTTGTCATATTAAGGTATTCTATCATGATTTGGGCTATTAGAAGTTATTCCTGAGGGCTGGAGAACTGAGGCCTAATGTTTAAAAAATGTGAAGAGTAGAAAATGGGTTGAGTCTAAGGAGTGGCTCCTTTTAAAGCATCAATCTTAAGAATTCAGTTATTCAAGAAAGGGGATTCCTGAAAGATAACCAAAAGACAGAACTAGTTTCTGAGAGGAACAGACTTCTGGTAGTATGATTATATTCATCGTGCTATTAGCAAGATTACACATCTGCTTTTATAGAAAGGAAATTATATTTTATCACGTTTTGCTTATAAAATGATTTGTCTCATTGTTTTACCAAATACTCTTAAAAGTAGTTATCAGTTTGGTGTCAGTTTTCCAAGTCTGCAAACTATCAATTAATGATCAACCACAAGGTAAATACAGCAATTGCAGCTAAATATTTAGATACTTTTACAGAAATGTAAACATACAACAATAAATTTATATTTTATAAAATATTGGTCCACAAAGAATTAAAAATAAACACACAGAAAATAAAAAGTATTTTTCTCCACTGATGATTTGGATAGCCGAACACTATTGCTATACGTAGTCCAAAATGTATAAAAAATAAATAAAACAAGTCAACAGTTTAGCGGAATTCCCACATTTTATTTAGAAATTTATCAGAAAAACATAATTGCATGTCCGAAATGTACACTTCATAACTGTAGGTTTGGAATAGTAACTTGTATCTCCATGTTAACTATCTACTAGCACTTCTGAATTCCTTTCATGACAATCTCAACTGTACGTTAACATTACCTATCTACTAACACTTTTAATTTCAACCGCATGGTAACCTAAGAAACCTAGGAAGAGACCTACAACAAATACTTTAATATTTGGGAAAAGTATAATAAAAGTATTTAATATATTACCAAACCCATACAATAAAAGGGATGATCTAAAATTTACCCTACTCAATTCAGAAGCTAAAAGAAAACTGAAAGTTAGGAAAGTTAGCTAATGTGGCAACATCCGTATCTGGGTTATTAGACCAGAAAAAATGTCCTAAAAGCTAGATAATGGGAGTTACATAAATCATCTTATTCTCATTGTTTTGACTTATAAGAACTTAAGAATTTCTTATGTCTTTCCTCACTTAGCATTGCTGATGTAATTTTCTCTCAACCTATTTATCAATTTTTTCAAATTTATCCTTTGTGAGATTTTTTGTCTCATTTTTACTTCTGCTGAGTTCTTTTGCTAAGCCATTTCATCATCTTCGTATAACTAGTTAGCAGAGAAAAACAATACTTGTAAGCATTTATATCCATCCTTGCTGAACGCTACAAAAAAAGGCCTATTTTAAATTATTTCTTAATTTAATGGCAGCTATAATGTTTGATGAAAACAAACTCCCAATCATTCATTTCTATATTACCCCCACTTACAGCAAATTAAGATAAACTTGATTTTGAGTAATGGTATGCCCAATTTCCATGTCTGTTAAACTTCTACTTTAGGAATAATTAGTAGGTGCTGTAATAAATTTAGTGAAACTAAGCATACCGAACACTGAATTTACTGACTTGAAAGTCCAATCTTTATGCTGAAATTATTAGCATTTGTTTCTATGGCGATGAGAAAGCATGTACCTTTTTCATTGCCAATGTCATTACAGAACAATGGTTTATTTTCTGCTTCACAATTCCTTGGGCTGAGCACCAAATGTGATTTGTTGGAAGTATATTTTCTTCATTTTCTGTTAACAATCCTTTCCAGTATCTCCACTGTACAGACTATATTAATCTCATTCTATTTATTGCATTCTATTTTTATGTTATAATCCAGCCTGTGAACCTGCATTGAAGGGTTTATGATTCTTGTTCTATAATAAGTCTACCTTTTACCCTATATTATCCAGTAATTTGACTCTCCCATTTTCTCAGTCTTTTCATTTTTTTGTTTTCATGGTTGTCCTAAAGATGACTAATATAAACAAAAGAAAAATAAATCTTTGCAGCCACATTTTATATTATAACCTACTTCAAAAAGGGCTAATAACCATTACTAATTATTGCTATTCACAATTGCTCCATTGCTATTCGCAGGAAAATCTTTGCTAACATCTCAACTCTTATAATCTCAGCTTTTAGTGTGGATGTTTATTCAGTTTTTTCTTTGATTTCATTGTTGTTTGGTATTGAATTCTATGTTTCCTGTCTATTGCTCAGGTGCTCTAACATTTTTAACATTTTTCTTATCATCTTTAATATACTCTTTTTTCCTCCTTCAGTTGCCCAACAGATAACAAAATGATCCTGAGTTCTGAAGTTTCTGACCTCAGAAATGTGTTTGCACATCATAGAGGCATTAGGTCCTGTTCAGTGAAAGAACTGGAGAAATACCACAGAAAAGAGATGTGATGAGACCACCAAACAGTGGTTCCTAGTTGAGTATGTTTGTGCAAGGTCATTACAGTATCACTTCTTTCCCCACTTTATATGTTTCTTTCCTCCTTTTATCTTTGTTAAAATATTGTGGTACTTCTTTGTAACTCTTAGAAGAAAGGAATACCTGCTTTATATTTGCATGCAGTTCTTTCCAGACTTAAGGAAATGGCCTATAGATGTTCTTGATCATTTTTTCCACTTTACAGTATGTCTTTAGAGAGTGATCGCACTATTTCAAAAGATATTTGTATAGTACTTTAAGGACTTTGAAATAAAGGTGCCCCAAAGATAATGAGATGATTTTTTTCCAAACTATTCTGAAATGTGATTTTTCCATTCTTTTCCCATCAAGAGAAAATCAAAGTATATCTCAACAAATTTGTGAGAGGATTATGTCAGAATGCCTTCGTATGACCAGTCTAAAATTTTTTATGTGGAATTGTATCATAAACACCAAAAATGGCTACTGAGCTCATGTTTTCTTTCTTTCTCCTGCCACACCTTCTCTTTTTAAATGGATTTCTTTACTCTTCCTTTAGTTGTCCTTCTCTTTATTCTATAAAACAATATGAAGCAACTTGTAACATTTTTTAAAATTTTACTGGAAGTCCCCATGTCAGAAGAATCACTGTTTTTGTAAAATGCATGATATATTCACTGATTAATCTATGTATATACCAGGTCTTGGGATCCCACAGCAAATGTAATGTTGTGATCTCCATGACAACTCCAAGATATTAGTATTCCAGTGTCCAAATTTGAAATTCCTGAACATGTTATATCTACCTAAGTCATCTACATAACACAAGGACACAATGAACCTATGGTGAAATGCCAAGAAAATTATGAAGTTTGCTCATATAGAACCACAGATGTAGTTTACTCTGCTGAGATTTCAACATAATGACTCCTAAAAATTAGGATGTAAGCCCAAGCCCTATCTTGTGTAATGATCTAGTTTAATTCATCCCAAGCGCTATCTTGTCTATCTTGTGTAATTAATCCCAAAAGCTCAAAATAGGGCTTGATATATACTAGGAGTCATTAAAATACATATTAAATTTTAAAACTGAAAAGAAAAGTAGTTTATTTAAAGAGAAAAAAAAATATTTTGAATTCAGAATCCTGCAATGAAACGTTTTAAGAATATTAGTGGGAAGCTTATGGGCCAAGACTTTTTTGGCTTTTAACAAAGAAAATGTTAGTCATGCTTTAATAGAGCAAAACAAGATTTTTTGATACTAGCAAAGTCTCCAAAATATGCAACTTATATAGATTTAATTTAATTTCTTTTTAATACTCAAAGTTTCTTGATATCTAAACAAATGCAAAGTCTTAAAACATGGTTTTAATAGTGGGCTCATTCAAAATTTCAGAAATTAGAAAACACAAATCTATCTAAAAATCTCTCATGAAAATATCATCCAAAATATGAGAAAAGTAATGAGATAAACATTTTATCCAGAAATACAAGAATAAAGCAAATACTCACAGAAGAGTTGCTTAAGTACTAGCAATATGAAGTCTGGATCTTTGTTTGAAAAGTAGAATCTGTTAGGATACATACATGGCTTTTTGTTTGTTTGTTTGTTTGTTTGTTTTGAGATGGAGTCTCACTCTGTTGCCCAAGCTGGAATGCAGTGGTGTCATCTCAGCTCACTGCAAGCTCCACCTCCCGGGTTCACTCCATTCTCCTGCCTCAGCCTCCCGAGTAGCTGGGACTACAGGCGCCCGCCACCATGCCCCGCAAATGTTTTTGTATTTTTAGTAGAGACGGGGTTTCGCCGTGTTAGCCAGGACAGTTGTGATCTCCTGACCTCGTGATCCCCCTGCCTCAGCCTCCCAAAGTGCTGGGATTATAGACGTAAGCCCTTGCATCCGGCCTCTGTTAGGGTATTTTATGTTGACTATACAATATATATAATTACTAGTATGTATATTTACTCACTGATTTGATAGACAAGACTTGGTGAGATTCTGTGACTTGCCTTCATGGAAATTGTCTTGGAGACAATTTTAGACTACTTAAAGAGTGAAAATCTCATTTCAAATTTCAGGTTCAAAAGTACCACCGACCCCTCGCACACTCGGTGAAATTCTGTCATTGGAAACTGTCAAGAAAACTCACATTTATGTTGAGCTATTTTTCTGCTTACTGTAAAACAATGCCTTGTATAAAAAAGAATGGTCTAAGAAAAGCAGCCCAGACTTACTGGATTTGCTGAATAAAGAAAGCCTGTGGGGAGATGTAGATGAGCTAGCACAGTTTTTAGGACAAGTCTAATTCCAAAATACAGAAGACTAAATTTTGTTACCCCAGATCTTTTTCAGTTATTAACACTACTCTCAAGCACTTCGGAAGGCAGAATTGCTTAAACTCAGAAATCCAAGACTAGTCTGGGTGAAATAATGAGACCTCGTCTCTCTGAAAATTTTTAAAAATTAGCCAGGCATAGTGACGCACACATTCAGTCCCAGCCACTTCAGGGACTGAGGAGAGAGAATGACTTCAACTGAGCAGGACGAGGCTGCAATGAACCATGATCACGCCACTGCACTCCAGCCTGGGCAACAGTGTGAGACCCTGTCTTAAAAACAAAACATAACAAAACAAAACAAAAATCACTACTAACTTTCACCATTTGTTTTGAATCCCTGAGTGTTCATATGTAAACTTTTTTCTTCTTGGCAGTGTCGTGTGTTCCAGAATGTGTCTAACTGTAAACTGTTCCAGAATTTTTCTAACTGTAAACTGTATCCTACTTAAGTTTTTAAAGACATTATGCATTAAAAAATATTTTTTCAATAAACTCATAGCTATAATAATAATAACTATTATTTTTTTGAGATGGAGTTTTGTTCTTGTTGGCCAGGCCGGAGTACAATGGTGCAATGTCAGCTCACCGCAACCTCCACCTCTCGGGTTCAAGTGATTCTCCTGCCTCAGCTTCCTGAGTTGCTGGGATTACAGGAATGCATGCCACCATGCCCAGCTAGTTTTGTGTTTTTAGTAGAGACAGGGTTTCTCCATGTTGGTCAGGCTGGTCTCAAACTCCCAACCTTAGGTGACCCACCCGCCTTGGCCTCCCAAAGTGCTGGAATTATAGGTGTGAGCCACTGCATACAGCCTATAATTAATATTTCATTTTTCTTCTCTTACTTTTCTTTCTGTCCTTTATTCCTTCCTTCCTTCTGTCTCCATCTTTCTTTTCATCATTTTTACCACTCTCCCTCCCTCATTTACCTCTTCTCTCATTTTTCCCCCTTCCTTCCTTCTCTGCCTCCATTTTTCCTTTCTTACCTTCCTTCCTTTCTCCCTGCTAAGTATCAAACATATTCAGGTAACTCATGAATCGTTAAAGTATAATAAATGCTAAAACAGAAGAACTATAGGATTAATGACAGGAAAGAGAATATATGAGACATTGTTGGGGAAGAGGAGTAATTGAAAGCTTCAAAACACAAAATAATTTAGACAGACCTTGAGGAATATATAAGAGGTCAATGAGTCTGCTGATAGAAAATTCAGGCAGTGGGAAATTTTTAAAGTCAAACAGGTGTGAAACAATGAAGCTCATTACAAAGTTGACAAAAATCTGTTGTGAAGTATACGGAGAGAGGGGTAAAAATTATAGTATTAGAAGACACTATGATTAATTTATGAACAGGCTTCTTTACCATGTTAGCTACTAAAGCTAGTTTTCCTCATTATAATAATGAAGGTCATACTTGTACAATACTCTAATATTATGGATTAAGACAATATGTGCAAAGCTTTCAAAGAGGTGATTGACAGTAATACAGCATAAACATTGGTTCTTCCATCTATGTGCTAATTAGAAATTAAATGTCCTATCAAAAGAACTCCATCTTCTCAACCCCATTATAAAAAGTTTATTTTTTCTCTGTGTGTATATTGCAAAATATACACAAATATGTGTGTGTGTGTATATCCCATATAGTATCATAATGTACATTCTATGTCTGGAACTATTATATCATCTATAATTCATATTTTTTTTACTTAACAGAATATATTGGTATTTTTACATGTCAGTGCATATTTACACATATGCTGTTATTTTCATATATAATTTAACCAATCTGTTAATGACTATCTGAATCATATCCAAATTTTTACTATTTTAATCAATGTCACATTTTAGTTTTCTAATACAATAAAAGACAATACGCTTTTGAAATGTTTGCTAACTCCTTCATTTATCTTTGTACATTATACTGATGTTGACAAGGACTGATTTCCTGGCTGGCTTGAATGGCTGGTACAATAAAAGAGCAATTTTAGTATTAATATGAATTATCAGTTTAGCCACTCATACTAATACGTTTCCAAAATATTTATCAGTGTAATTGAGAAAAATACATAAATACTAAATTTTCATGACTTTATTACTGAGCTTGAAATATATTTTCTGTTAGCTTGCCTTTCTACTATTTTACTTCATTTTTAAATTTCATTTTGTTTTCCAATTGATTTGTAAACACTCTTTCGTTCAGCAACAGTATTAGCCAGGGCTTTCTAAACAGTGAAGTGAAGCACTCCAGGGTCTCATGAACAGCACAAGATGCCAAGAAATTGATACCTTTACCCTCATGATGGATGGGTCAGTTACAGTTCACGATCCATCACTACCAGCTGAGAGTATCATCTTCTTTTATCCTAGTTTGACAGATGATATAATTCCAATACCAATTTTATGGGTGCTGTGATGTGAAGAAGTTCAAAAAGTACATCTTGACCAGTCGCGGTGGCTTACACCTGTAATCCTAGCACTTTGGGAGACCAAGGCAGGTGGATCACTTGAGGTCAGGAGTTCGAGACCAACCTGGCCAACATGGTGAAACCCTGTCTCAACTAAAAATACAAAAATTAGCTGGGTGTGGTGGCGCATCCCCGTAGCCCCAGCTACTCGGGAGGCTGAGGCAGGAGAATTGCTTGAACCCAAGAGGCAGAGGTTGCAGTGAGCCAAGATCGTGCCACTGCACTTCAGCCTGAGTGATGGAGGAAGAATCCTTCTCAAAACAACAAAGGGAAAAAAGAAAAGTACATCTTATAAATGTATTACAAATCATGTTTTTATCTGCAGATTTAAAGTTATTTATATGATTTTGCTACATGTTTCTTAGTTTGCAGGTACATTTATCATCTCCTCTATAATTTCAGAAGTAGTAAAAGTGGTAGAGACTATAATCCTAAGCTAATAAAATGTCACTGTGAATTAAATAAAGAGTAAGGACCAAGTAATAACAAAACTAAAAAATATATTACTAATAATGATCATTTATTAAAGAATTTTCAGGGAAATAAAGGAAAAATGGAGAAGGAAGCTAAAGAAGCCAAATAAACACATATATTCTACAATTTTAAAGCATTTATGTACCTAAATATGACTAACATTAATTGCAATTTAATCCATTCAAGAATTCATTTTTTTTTTTTCTGGTAAGAATAGTGAAGACTCATTATTGTTCATTCAACAAATGTTTACTGAGTGCCTGGTATGCTCCAGGTACCATTCTGGAGGTAAGGGATTCAGCCCCTAACAGAAAAGAAGCAAATTTATCTTCCATGAAGCTTAATTTCTAGTAAATGGAGGCATATTATACAAGTCTAAGAAATAAAATTTGTGGTACATTAGATGGCGATAAGTGTTATAAAGTGAAAATAAAACAGGGAGGGTGATTAGGAATAATTGCCAGAGTGTAGGAAGCAAGTAGGGAATATTTTTAAATAGGGTCATGAGGGTATTTCCCCTCCCCCAGTTTGGTTAACAGAGGGTAGTTACTGATCTTCATTAAAAAAGTATTATGATGTCAGTGGTGCAAGTCAATGCAAATATGTGTATGACACTAGAGAAGAAGCAGAAAAAGAACTAGAGCAAGCAGAAAACACATACAAGTTTCAGTTATGAAAAGGAGAGAAAAGACGACAGAGACGGAAAGTGATCATAAGCCTGAGGGAGAAGTTTTGTTTGTTATTTTTGCTTTAGTTTAATTTAGGAGAAGTTCAATATGCTGCTAAGCTGAATCAAGAGCCAGAAAATGAATAATTAATACAAACTGGACTCGATGAGATGTGAGAAGAAAAGATAAAGAGCCTTATACTCTCACAGAAGGAAACTGGAAGTAATAAAAAGTATATGTCAAGAAAAAGGTACAAGGTGTTTTACTAAAATAAATGACTTAAAGTGAGTGGCAAAGATTGGAAATATATCCTGAAGGGATTCAATGGATGATAAAAGAATGGAAAAAAATGTCTAAGATCAAGTAAGTTTTCAGTTGTCTCTAAGAACTCATTTCAAAATTGTTATTATTTATTATTATTATTTTACTAGGCAGTCACTTAAAAGTTGATTATTGTTTTGGGAGTCCTGCCTCAGTAGCCTGTTTGCAGTGCAGTAACACTGAATGAATGAATGAGTGAATGAATGAATGAAATACAGTTTAATGTGCTCATTCAAGTAGAAACAATGTGTACACTAAACTTTCTTTGCCAAAGGAATTTGCCTAATATAGGAGAAAGAGGATCAGGAAAAATAACTAATGAGTACTAGGCTTAATACATGGATGATGAAATAAGCTATACAACAAACCCCCAGGACACAAGTTTACCTATGTTGCAAACCTACACATGTACCCCTGGACTTAAAATTTAAAAACAAAATCAAACAAACAACAACAAAAAAAAAAAAAAAGAAAAAAGAAAAGAAAAAGGGCGAAGGCATTTTGGACCAGGTAAATTCTATGAATACTTTAGGTCACACCACAGAGATCCAAAGAGATTTTTCTTTCTCCTGGTATATTTTAGGGGGTTTCTCGCTCCCCACTCATTGTGTTTCCATGAGGAAATTCTACTCTTCTCCCCAGGAGATTAGAATCTTTCTGTGGCAACTTCAACAACCCTACTAGACCTTTCCATCCCTTAAGGCTCATCTTTCCTTGTCATTACCAAGAGGGCTTTATAGGAATTCGGAAGTAATTGCCTCTAGCAGCTAGCCAAAAAGCTATCTGCTTGGCAATCTCCCTGTTAGCAGGTAACTATCACAAGGACCAAACAAAAAGGCAAATTAAAGAAGGCTGAACCTGGCCACATGACAGTAATTCAATTTAAACAGTAATTAGCTACACAGCTGGCCCTATCTACTCATGGGTTCAGCAGATTCAGCCAACCATGGATGAAAATATTTTAAAATGAAAATAAAAATAAAGCATTAAAAAATCGTACAACAACCATTTACATAGCACTTACATTCTATTAGGTATTATAAGTCATCTAGAAATGATTTAAAATATACAGAAGGATGTATCTAGGTTATATGCAAATACTATGCCATTTTATATCAGGGGTTTGAGCATCTGCAGATTTTGCTATCCGCAGGGGTCCTGGAATCAATCCCCACAGACACTGAAGAATAATTGTATATATTCCCATATATTTATGTATACACACATATATATACATATATATCCATACATATATATGGGTATATATATACACACATATATGGGTATATATACACACACATATGCACATATATTTACATGCATATAATTACCTATATAGTATATATTATATATACTATTCATATGTAAACCTATATACTATGTAAAGTAAATATGTTAATATAAGTTCATATACATATATCTATGCATTTTTATCATCATTCTAATTCCAGTAGTACATATTTTTCCAATTGGTTTTCAACTCAGAGGGGATGCAAGGAGTTTGACTTACATTACTTTTATTATTACATTTTTTTCCTTCATTTATATAGAGAAGCCAATTTCACAGTAATTATATTTAGTACCTAATGGTGGTGGTATATTATTTTTAAATGTAGAAAGAAATTAGAGTTCTATGCATACAACATAATTTTACTAATGATTCGTTATGACCACTATATCATTCAACATTTTATTTAAAATTGTTTCTCATGATCCCTGAAAGTTTACTTTGAACTATGTTCACTGCGGCACTATTCACAATAGCAAAGACTTGGAATCAACCCAAATGTCTATCATTGACAGACTGGATTAAGAAAATGTGGCACATATACACCATGGAATACTATGCAGACATAAAAAAGGATGAGTTTACGTCCTTTGTAGGGACATAGATGCAGCTGGAAACCATCATTCTCAGCAAACTATCGCAAGAACAGAAAACCAAACAAACACCGCATGTTCTCACTCATAGGTGGGAACTGAACAATGAGATCACTTGGACTTGGGAAGGGGAACATCACACACTGGGTGATGTTATGAGGAGGGGGGACGGGGGAGGGATGCTATTGGGAGTTATACCTGATGTAAATGACGAGTTGATGGGTGCTGACGAGTTAATGGGTGCAGCACACCAACATGGCACAAGTATACATATGTAACAAACCTGCACGTTGTGCACATGTACCCTAGAACTTAAAGTATAATAAAAAAACACACACACACAAACAAACAAAAAAAGAAAATATATTCACAAAGAAATACTGTGTTCAGTTTTAAATTCAGCAGAATCGGTTATGTGCATCAGACCAACTGATTTATTTGGAAATGCGTGGATGGTCATGTTGCTTAAGGCAGCTCTGGTACTTCATACACAGAGGAAGCTTGTTGAGCAGGTCAGAAGCCATACTTCCACTTATTGATTTCCTGTACTTGGATATAAGTTCACATATAGATATAAGTTCACATTAAGATTTCAAGATTCTACATGTTCATCTAAAATGTTTACAAAGCTCACAACATGCTTTCATAGTTTCAATAAATTATTTGTGAATTTGTATAGAAATATGACCTTTATTTTAGTGCAGTTTGGTAAATAGATTAGGGAAGAGGTATTTTACTTCTAAAATAGCTGATTTATTTCATTACTGGCAAAGGTGTTGTGAAGAACCTAGCACATTATACAAACTTGGTATTGAAGAAACTTGCTGTCTTAGAATACATCATGGAACATTACAGCCAGATCTCTGTCCACAAGTCTAAATCCTTGTGGGCTAATACACACAGTAAAACATAAACATAAATAATTAATAGTATTTTAGAAGGCAATAGGTTTTATGGAAGATAAAAATGTAGCATAGGTTCTGTTAAAAGGAATTGGCAATGCTGGAGGTGAGGCTGGGGTTTGAGGAGGGTTGTCAGGGTAGAAGGTGAAGTTTGATCAAAGACCTGAGGCAGTCAAGGCATAAAACCTGGGCTATCAACAGAGTGTTCCAGGCAATAGCCAGGGCAAAATCACAAACATCAACACTTACACCATATATTACTGAAATAGTAGGAGGCCAGCAGCAGGGCTGGGGCAGAGAGAAAGAGAGTGAGAGGAGATGAGGTTAAGAGTCAACCAGATCACGAAGGATTATTTAGGCCAGTTAGTCAATTGAAGAGTAGCCCCCAAAGACATGTCCCATACAACCTCTGAATATGACCTTATTTGTAAACGCCTTCTCTGCAGATGAAACTAAGTTAAGGATTTTGAGATGAGGTCATACTGGATTTAGAGTCGCCTCTAAACTCAATGACTAGCATGACTAGTGTCCTTAGAAGAGGAGGAGAAAACACAGTTCTACTATTTGATAGCTGTGTGATCTTGGCCAGTATATTTACCTTTTGTAAACACAGTTTTCCTGAACTTTTTTTTTTTTTTTTTTTTAGTGGTAATTTATTTATTGCCATTTCAATCTTGCTACATGTTATTGGTCTGTTCAGGGTATCTAATTCTTCCTGATATAAGCTAGGAAGTTTGTATCTTTCCAGGAATTTATCTACCTCCTTTAGTTTTTCTAGTTTGTGCACATAAAAGTATTCGTAGTTGTCTTGAATGATCTTTTGTATTTCTGTGGTATCAGCTGTATTATCTCCCATTTTATTTTTAATTGAGCTTATTTAGATTTTCTTTCTTCTTTTCTTGGTGAATCTTGCCAGTGGTCTCCAGGACCAGACAGATTCACAGCAGATTTCTACCAGACATTCAAAGAAGAATTCGTATCAATTCCACTGACACTATTCCACAAGATAGAGAAAAAGGGAATCCTTCCTAAATCATTCTATGAAGCCAGTATCACCATAATACCAAAACCAGGAAAGGACATAACCAAAAAAGAAAACTACAGAACAATATCCCTAATGAACATAGATGTTAAAATCCTTAACAAAATACTAGCTACCCGAATCCAACAACACATCAAAAAGATAATTCACCATAATCAAGTGAGTTTCATACCAGGAATGCAGTAATGGTTTAACATACGCAAGTCAATAAATGTAATACACCACATAAACAAAATCAAAAACAAAAATTACATGATCATCTCATCAGATGCAGAAAAAGCATTCAACAAAATCCAGCATCCATTTATGATTAAAACTCTCAGCAAAATCTGCATACAAGTGACATATCTACACATAATAAAAGCCGCCTATAACAAACCCACAACCAACATAATACTGAATGGGGAAAAGTTGAAAGCATTCCCTCTGAGAACTGGAACAAGACAAGGATGCCCGCTGTCGCCACTCCGCTTCAACATAGTACTTGAAGTTCTAGTCAGAGCAATCGGACAAGAGAAAGAAATAAAGGGCATCCAAATCGGAAAAGGGAAAGTCAAAATGTCGCTATTTACTGATGATATCATTGTTTATCTAGAAAACCCCAAAGACTCCTCCATAAAGCTCCTAGAATTGATACAAGAATCCAGCAAAGTTTCTGGATACAAAATTAATGTACACAAATCAGTAGCTTTTCTGTACACCAACAGTGACCAAGCTGAGAATCAAATCAAGAACTCAACCCCTTTACAATAACTGCAAAAAAAAAAAAAAAAAAAAAAAAAATTAGAATAGGAATATACCTAATCAAGGAGGTGAAAGACCTCTGCAAGGAAAATTACAAAACACTGCTGAAAGAAATCATAGATGACACAAACAAATTGAAACACATCTCATACTCATGGATGAGTAGAATCAATATTGTGAAAATGACCCCACTGCCAAAAGCACTCTACAAATTCAATTGCAATTGCCATCAAAATACCACTACCATTCTTCACACAGCTAAGAAAAACAATCCTAAAATTCATATGGAATCAAAAAAGAGCCTGCATAGCCAAAGCAAAACTAAACAAAAAGAACAAATCTGGAGGCATCACATTACCTGATTTCAAATGATATTATAAGATCTTGTTCACCCAAACAGCATGATACTGGTATAAAAATATGCACATAGACTGATGGAACAGAATAGAGAACCCAGAAATAAATCCAAATACTTAGAGCCAACTGATCTTTAACAAAGCAAACAAAGACATGAAGCAGGGAAAAGACACCCTATTCAACAAACAGTGCTGGGAAAATTGGCAAGCCACATGTAGGAGAATGAAACTGGATCTTCACCTCTCACCTTCTACAAACATCAACTCAAGATGGACCAAGAACTTCAATCTAAGACCTGAAACTATAAAAGCTCTAGAAGATGACATCAGAGAAACTCTTCTAGACATTGGCTTAGGCAGGAATTTCATGACCAAGAACCCAAAATCAAATGCAATAAAAACAAAGATAAATAGCTGGAACTTACTTAAATAACTTTTGCATGGCAAAAAGAACAGTCAGTAAACAGACAACCCACAGAAAAAATCTTCACAATCTATACATCTCACAATGGACTAATATCCAGAATCTACAATCAACTCAACCAAATTAAAAAGGAGAAAACAAACAATCCCATCAAAAAGTGGGCTATGAATAGACAGTTCTTAAAAGAAGATATACCAATGGTGAACAAACATACGAAAAAATGCTCAACATCACTAATGATCAGGGAAATGCAAATCAAACCACAATGCAATATCACCTTACTCTTGCAAGAATGGCTATCATCCAAAAATTAAAATAAAAAATAGATGTTGAAGTGGATGTGGTGAACAGGGAACACTTCTACCCTGCTGGTGGGAATGTAAACTAGTACAACCATGAAGGAAAATACCGTGGAGATTCTTTAAAGAACTCAAAGTAGAACTACCATTTGATCCAGCACTCCCACTACTGGGTATCTACCCAGAGGAAAATATGTCATTATACAAAAAAGATACGTGCACACAGATGTTTATAGTAGCACAATTCGCAATTGCAAAGATGTGGAAACAACCCAAATGCCCATCGACCAATGAATAAAGAAACTGTGGTATATACATATGACGGAATACTACTTAGCCTTAAAAAAGAATGAATTAATTGCACTTGCAGTGACCTCGATGAGACCGGAGACTGTAATTCTAAGTGAAGTAACTCGAATAGAAAACCAAACAACCGATGCCCTCATTCATAAATGGGAACTAAGCTGTGCATGTGCAAAGGCGTAAGTATGACATAGTGGACTTGGGGGACTCAGGGGAAAGGGTGAGAAGAGGGTGAGGAATACTACAAATTGGGTGCAGTGTATACTGCTCGGGTGATGGGTACACCAAAATCTCACAAATGCCTACTATAGAACTTACAGCAGGGCACGGTGGCTTATGCTTGTAATCCCAGCACTTTGGGAGGCTGAGGCGGGCCAATCACCTGAGGTGGGGAGTTCGAGACCAGCCTGGCCAACATGGTGAAACCCTGTTCCTACCAAAAATACAAAAAGGAGCCAGGTACGGTGGAGGACACCTGTAGTACCAGCTACTCAGGAGGCTGAGGCAGGAGAATCGCTTAAACCCAGGAGGCAGAGGTTGCAGTGAGCCGAGATCTTGCCACCGCACTCCAACCTGGGTGACAGAGCAAGACCCTACTTAAAAAAAAAAAAAAAAAAAAAAAAAAAAAACTTACTGATGTAACCAAACACCACCTGTTCCCCAATAACCTATGGAAACAGAGAGAGAGAGAGAGAGAGAGAGACAGAAAGAGAGAGGAAGGAAAGAAAGGAAAGACAAAACAGTGTTTCTCAAGCTTAAAAATGAAAAGCAAACAACAAACAAAAAATATTTGGCTTTCTTCAAGGATACATAAAGGAATTTCACAAACATGTTACATATGTGGAAAACAAATTGCAGTTATTCTGATTACAAATAGTATGCAACAAAAAAGTATTAATATTTTATTGGGAAATGCTACCCAGGATTAAGCAACTGCAAAAAAATTTCAGCTGCCCAAAGTCTGCCTGGAATCTAAACAAAGACAACATTTAAACAATAGAATTATTGTATTACTTGTCCATTTAACACCTATAGTGATTAAGTGTCCACTCTGTGCTACATATTAGTGATATAGGGATAATTAAGATACTTTGTCTTTCAGTAGGAACCACCACAATGAATTGTTTATTGCAATCATTTTGGTGAGAACTAAAACTAGGTTATATGCAATGCATAATGGTGACACAAAGGAAAAAAATCAAGTGTACTGTGCTATTTGGAAAACTTCACTTTAAGGGCAAGTAGAAATGTAACTTACAAAATCAAGGCCCCAAAATAATTTTCCATTATGATCTTCCATCATTGCATCTAATTTCTTGACAGATAATTCACTTAACCCTTTCCTATCTAGGAAAAAAAAAAGGTGCGGCTGGCTGCCAGCACTCATGTAATTTTACATAAACACGCTCTTTAAGGGTAAAGCAAATCTTACTGATTTTCAATGTGAACATAAAATATAAACACTGTTCTTGGAATTATTTCTAAGCAATGCTAACATCAGAATTGCCTGAATAATCTGAAATGTATGTTTTGGAAAAAACTGGATTCATCAAATGAATCTTCAGCCAACAACTGTTTGAGAATGATGTTAATGTCACCTGTAGGAATGCTACATTTTCTAAGATTTGACATTTTCAGTGATCAAGAATTACTATATTTTACCATGTAAAAGCCCTTTCGTTTAACTCCTAGCTACTTATCTTTGTTTTTATTGCTTTGATTTTGGGTTCTTGGTCATAAAATCCTTGCCTAAACCAGTATCTAAGAAGGGTTTTTCTGACGTTATCTTATAGAATTTTTATAGTTTTAGGTCTTAGATTTAAGTCCTTAATCCATCTTGAGTTGATTTTTGTATAAGCTGAGAGATGAGGATCCAGTTTCATTCTCCTACATGTGGCTTGCCAATTATCCCAGCACCATTGGTTGAAAAGGGAGGGTGTCCTTTCTCCATTTCATGTTTTTGTTTGCTTTGTCAAAGATCAGTTGGCTTTAGGCATTTGGGTTTATTTCTGGGTTCTCTATTCTGTTCCATTGGTCTATGTGTCTATGTTTATACTAGTACCATGCTCTTTGGGTGACTATGACCTTACAGAATTATTTGAAATCAGGTAACGTGATGCCTCCAGATTTGTTCTTTTTGTTTAGTCTTGCTTTTTTGGTTTCATATGAATCTTAGGATTGTTTTTCCTAACTATGTGAAGAATGGTGGTGGTATTTTGATGGCAATTGCATTGAATTTGTAGATTGCTTTTGGCAGTGTGGTCATTTTCGTAATATTGATTCTACCCACCCATGAGCATAGGATGTGTTTCAATTTGTTCGTGTAATCTATGATTTCTTTCAGCAGTATTCTGCAGTGTTCCTTGTAGGGGTCTTTCACCTCCTTGGTTAGGTATATTTCCAAGGATTTTAATTGTTTTTGCAACAGCTATTGTAAAAGAAGTCGTGTTCTTGATTCTCAGCTTGGTCACTGTTAGTTAGCTGGGCATGGTGATGCATGCCTGTAGTCCCAGCTACTATGGAGGCTGAGGTAAGAGAATTGCTTGAGCCTAAGAGGTCAAAGTTATAGTGAATTGTGATCGTACCACTGCACTCAAATGGAGAGCAAGCCCTCACCAGACACTAAATCTTTTGGTGACTTGATCTTAGACTTCTCAGCCTCCAAAATGATAAGAAATAAATTTCTGTTCATTATTTTTAAAAATAATTACTAATTTTGTAAGTACTAAAAACAGAATGCTATAATTAGAATGATGCCTTTTGCTTTCGAAGTTGATATACTAGAGCAATGCAAAACTAATAATAAAAGCGTGATATTTTGTGACAAAGTTATCTCAAGGCAAATGCTGCAACTGCAAGCATCACAGATACGGATTCTCGGGCAAACTGCCAAAGGGTTAAATTTAATATCTTGCATATTGGCATTATATTATTCATGATGTTCCCTTTGCCTAGAATGTTCACCATCTCCTCACTCCTTTGTTCACCTATTAAAATCCCAATCATCATTTAGGGTTCATTTCAATAATCCCATAGTCTTAGCAGAATCCATTGCTCCAGTCTTTGCTCTCCCAAGCACTTGTGCAACTGAAGCGATAGTCACGTAGTGTTAGTTTTAATTGTTTACACACATGGCTCCCTTCTGCTGAATATTTTTCACTCCTGTTTGTTCTTATATCCCTTTACCCCAATCATGTAATCATCTATTTATGTTAAAGTGAGATCAATGGAAATTTTTTAACTAGAGCAACTTCTGAGCCATGATAGTAAGTCACCACAAAGATAGCATGGTCTGTATATACAAGATAATATATATGTACATATTCAAATGTATTCCTTATGATACTGAACATTCAAAAGACTGACATTAAATGCTGGAATATGGTGAAGTGCGTTATAAATCTCAAAGTAGGCATTTTAATATGATTCATGAAATACACATATGACTAAATTGCAAATACTTGAACATGTTAACTCATTGATGTGCTACACAATACTCAATTAATAATCGTATTTATTTAACAGAGTTAGCCCATGCTCTAGCCAACATATAAAGGTTTCTTATTGTTATAAGTATGTATCCTGCTGGGAGCATGTAATACACTCCAAAGGGTGACTGAAGAAAGAGTAATGAAAGGAAAATTGCCAAAAGTGTTTCAATGCACCTAGGACCAGCTAGACATGGGGAAACGAAAAGGAAGTAGGATTATAAGCAGGTATTATTTCTCCTAACCCTGACCTATAGCCATGATGGGAGATGTGGCATTGGGTAGAGAAAAGGAGTGGATGTCAAACTCCTGTCTGGCAGGAAGGGAGCAAGAGAATAAATAAACACCCTGATGTTTTAATCCTCTGTCCCGACCTCTTGCCAGTGTTCCTATTGGCCAAATCCACTGGAAGCCAGTGAGCCAAGGAACTTGTGGTACAGACCCTGGCGATGAGTCTCCTGAATCACAGAGCAGGGAGGAGAAGGGAGAGGACAGATCTGTAAGAGCAAAGAATAATATTCAGCGCATATTAAAAGTAGTGAAATTTAAGGTTTATGTTCTTTGTTCTTCACATGAACTTTATTTTTTTTTCTGAGTTAGCAAACTTCTCGAAAATTAATAGCAATACATTCAGGATAATGTAGCCTACTATACTCAAAGTGTGGGCCATGTACTCCCGGGGCCTAAGACACTTTTAAGGGATTTGTGAGGCCAAAATTATTTTTATAGTGGTGGTAAGACCATATTTATCTTTTAGTTGAGTTGGCATTTGCATGGATGGTGCAAAAGCAATGTTGGCAGTACCAAAGGCACAAGCACTAACTGTACTAGTAGCCATTATATTCTTCACTGTTAGGATCCTGCAAGATGAAGTAGTTCTCTTTAGACTATCCTTCATGGTGCAGTAAAAGTTACTAATTTCATTAAATCTCGATCTCTGATTACACCTGTTTTTTAATGACAAGTATGGAATATTCGCAAAGCATTTCTGCTTTAGTATATTGGTTGTTTGGAGGAAAAGCACTTGTGTGATTGAGCTGAAACCTGAACTCACCTTTCTTTGATGGAAAACATTTCTATTTTAAAGAAAATCTAACAAAATATGGTTATTCAGACTTGGAATTTTATTAGACATTTTCTCAAGAAATAAAGTTTTTCCCTTTGAGGTCAAAAACTGACGATATTTGTTGGTGAAGATAAAATTCAAACTTTTAAGCAAAAGTCAGAATTTTGAAACATGTTCATCCTTTACCAGGAGTGGGTTAGACTCCCAGAATTAAAATACTTTCCAAATGAGCCTTTTGGTGATATTAGCATGTGACTTTATGATATTACATAATAGAATGTGTCAACATTTGGAAATTCTGCATGACTCAGAAAACTGATATTTTCAAAATTTCCAGTGAATAAAATTACAAAATCATGAGATTGTGCAATGGATCTGGCAGAAAAGCAAGACAGACCAATGGATTTTAATGAAACAAATTCAAAAAGATTTGATGACATAATTTCTTATACCACATTTAAAGAAAACTTTAATAAATTACCACTTGTCAAGTTTTGCTGTAGTATCACAGAATATCCACAATTATGTGAAAACTATTCCTTCCTCTTCCAACTTTCTTCACACACTTCAACCAAAACATCATATTGCAATAGAAGCAGATGTGTCATCAATTAAGCACACATTAAAGAGATCTGCAGACTGAAAAACCATTAATTCTTCTGAGTAAGTATTTTTGAGAAATATAGTTTTCATAAAATAGGCTGTGTTACTATGTGCTGGGTTTACTATTATTTTTCAACCAACTAATAAATATTTCTGTCTTAATTTTTAATATAATAAATATCAAAAAGCATAAGCAAAAGTTATTCAGAATCCTCAGTAACATTGAAGACTTTAAAAAGGGACCAGAGACCATAATGTTTAGAATTGCTAAATAAACATTTATATTTCATATAATATTGTATTAACATTTTTATTGTTGCCTGACTAAAAATAAGTGTCATTTTTACATTTTGTGTATTTTGTGCATTCAACATTTCATGCATTTACTAAAAAAGTATAATTTTAGTAAAAGGATTTGTGGCTTTTGGATAATATCATGCAAAGTCATATCTCAAAAATCACTGATGTATTTCATAGATGTAAAGCTAGATGATTATTGATTTGTGTTGTAAATAGTTTGGCATATAAAATCTAGAATTTATTCAAATAGCCTACTAGAAATTTTATGAGCATTATAATTAAGAATCATTAAGCCATAAACTACTTTCTCAAATGGTTACACATGGTAAATAAACCTATCCTATTATATAATTGATGGGTATTTTAGAGCCAATGCTGAATAATATTACCAAATATTCTAAAGGAACACAATAGCTATTAATTTCAAACTTCAGCATGTTGTAAAAATAAGCTGGATGAGAAGTTTATACCTGTTTAATCACTAATAATCAGTTCTAGATGATTAAATTCTAAAAAGAATCATGGAATTCTCTTATTTTATATATTCATAATTTTAGAACAAAAAGGACAATAGAGTGTATTTGTCACAAATTGCAGGTATTACACACATTTTCTAAAATGGAAATCTTTAGACACGTTGGTCTTAGACGTCATAATTCTATCTTTGTTTTCACACCCAAATTATGATACTGATCACTAATTTTCTAGGGAGAGAAAATTAATATTATGCCTTACATAATTGAAGAGTTCAATGACTGTGGCTCTCTCTATTCAATTCTATTCTAGACTTGTACATGCCTGTAGAGCCTAAGGAGTCAAACACCATGAAAAAGCATAAAAAGTGTTCCTAGAGGGAATTAGGAAAGAAAAATTGATTTGTAATGCAAATTACTATTGAATAATTTGGACAAATTTTGCATTAAAATGTAAACCAGTATCCCATCAGATATTTCATGAGGTTAAAATAAGATTTTTCAATAATACTTAATTTTAATCTTTTTAAATCTGAGAAACAGCTTACAATATCACTGTAACACTATGTTAATTAATAATTAGGAAACCAAGATAATTGTAATTATACCTTAACACCATATTCTTCGACTCAAAGCTCTATTAGTCTGTCATTTTCTAGGAAAATAACATTCTTTTAAATGACAGAGAGTATATTATAATGATCTTGCAAGAGAAGTATTCTGTTTTCCTTTTTAAAACACCTTTAGAATTCAAAAATAATTTTTGTAAATCTTTGAAGACATAAGATGATTATAATGGAGGATCTTTCACAGAGCTTCCACTGCAAAGTTTTATTATACATGCCAAGTACTAACCCTGCCTACTGGCAAGATTAGCCTCTTGGTAACATCAAGGAGGAAAAGATTCAAATCCCCTATGGGCTCTGCCTTTGACTGTGATACATTTGTTAAAGGGAAGAATTATTTTTAATAAGAAAATGCATTTGATAATACTGACTTAGGATTTTTTTAAGAGTATTAGGAGTTTTTATAAAATGTTTAGGAGTTTTTGGCTTGGTATTATTCCTATCAGTGCCTTGATTAAGAACCCAGCCATCCCATTACTAGGTATATACCCAAAGGATTATAAATTATGCTGCTATAAAGACACATGCACACGTATGTTTATTGCAGCACTATTCACAATAGCAAAGACTTGGAATCAACCCAAATGTCCATCAGTGACAGATTGGATTAAGAAAATGTGGCACATATACACCATGGAATACTATGCAGCCATAAAAAAGGATGAGTTTGTGTCCTTTGTAGGGACATGGATGCAGCTGGAAACCATCATTCTTAGCAAACTATCACAAGAACAGAAAACCAAACACCGCATGTTCTCACTCATAGGCGGGAACTGAACAATGAGATCACTTGGACTCGGGAAGGGGAACATCACACACCGGGGCCTATCATGGGGAGGGGGGAGGGGGGAGGGATTGCATTGGGAGTTATACCTGATGTAAATGACGAGTTGATGGGTGCAGCACACCAACATGGCACAAGTATACATATGTAGCAAACCTGCACGTTGTGCACATGTACCCTACAACTTGAAGTTTAATAATAATAAATAAATTAAAAAAAAAATATATATATATATATATATAAAAGAAAGAAATATATATATATATCCTCATGGATTTTCTGGAAATTTCTATCAAACATATGAACAAATTTTACACAATTTGTACTAGAAAATAGAAGAGTCAACACTCCCCAATTTTATAAATTTAATATTACTCTGATACCAAAATCAGACCAAGACAGTACAAAAACAGAAAACACCTATTAATATTCCTCGCAAGTACACACCCAACAATCTTTCCCAAAATATTAGCAAATGGAATTAGTAATATATAAAAGATATTCACAATTAATAAGCAGGGAGGTTTCCATGAAATGCAAGTTTTGTTCCATATTTAAAAATCAATCAATATAATCCATAGTACAAACCAAAGAAGAAAAATTACATTATCATATGAATTGATGTAGAATAAAATTGACAAATTTAACACAAATTTGTGATAACTCTTAGGAAACAGAAATTGAGGGGAACTACCTTACCATAATAAACAGTATCTACAGGAAGCCTGGAGCTTATATTTTGCTTAATGATGAAATATTGCTTTCTCATCTTTTGTGCCTCCTCACTTAATTCAGTCACATTTTCACAGTTAAGTATTCTTTATACAATCCAGTATATTGGTAACTGACTTAAACTGTTTTTCCTAGTATTTGGTTCACTGACTTCATGAGACTACATATTAGGGCCTAAAAAAATTTTTTAACTAAAAAAAAAAATTAGCTTCATAAATTTACCTTAGAAACATTTAGCCTTGTTGCATTTTGCCATAAATATGATTTAGGTCCAACTGTGTTCTTATAAGCCAGTGAATTTACATTACTTTGTTTTACTCATGTTTCAATTTTTGACAAAAACTACAAGGTCTTTGTTTTTGTTCACCCAAGGATTTTTCTTTAAATTTTTTGTCTGTATATCATATATATGATATTTTTCTATCAAAAGATATTAAAAAAGCTCTATGTGACTTTTGAAAAATTAAGTGCTTCAACAAAGTCTTTTCTTAAAAATATGCTAAATAACTCACATTTTTGTTCATGTAGCTTAAGTAAATCTTTGATAAATAAGTTAATTTTGAATTTGTTGATAAAACAAAAATAGGTCTTCAAAATTATTACATTTTGCCACTTTTTTCTGCCTAGGTTTGTTGGCCAGAACACAATGAAGTTTCCATCGTTTCCTGTGTATTTAACACAACAATTTAACTGTTAGGTTTTTATTTTAACAGAAAAATAAAATAATCACTAGCTTCATCTAATATCTCTGGTTTCATAAGTCACCTATGTGTAATTGTTAAAATTGTTAAATAATTAAATGTTTGTCTGAAAATATAAAGGCAACACGATTGTTTGTTCACCTACATGTATACATGTGTGTATACACACACACGTACATATATACACACACATACACACACACACACACACACACACACACGACTATGACTAGGCGTTTAAGTAAATTTCAATAGACCTCCTGTCTAAGAAAGTCATGAGACTTTATGAAGGCTAGGCTTTGAAAAGGGAGTTTTGTGTGTCATTGGGTTGGCTGAGATTGAAGAAGTATTATCATTTTTTTCTAAAAAGCATTCATTTCAGGGGTGCACTGATACAGGACTGAAGTCTGGTCCTCTATGCTTAAAACTGCAAGATTTTCTTCCAATGTTCCAATGTTCATCTGCTCTTAGTAAAACATTTGCAACTAGTTTTAATTTTCATTTGAAAACTTGTTTCTGTAAACTTTCAGTCATCTTGCAAATTACAAATTTTTCCTCTTTTTAGTTTCTACCTAATTTCCAGTTGTAGGTGCTGTCTCCTTCATCTAAAACAATCATTTCAGCTGGGGGCAGTGGTTCACACCTGTAATCCCAGCACTGTGGGAGGCTGAGGCAGGTGGATCACGAGGTCAAGAGATCGAGGCCATCCTGGCCAACATGGTGAAACCCCATCTCTACTAAAGATACAAAAATTAGCTGGGCATGGTATAATGCCAGCAAGCTGCAATGCCAGCTACTCGGGAGGTTCAGGCAGGAAAAATGCTTGAACCCAGGAGGCGGAGGTTGCAGTGAGCCAAGATCACGCCACTATACCCCAGACTAGCAATAGAGCGAGACTCCGTCTCAAAAATAAAATAAAATGCAATAAAATAAAATAAAATAAAATAAAATAAAATAAAATAAAATCATTTCATTTCTGGAGGTAGAGTTTCCCTCTTAAAGCTTTTCAGATTCATATCTCAAGGGTCTGGCTTTGTATGCATCTCACCACATGTAATTTCCAGCTAATATATCAATGCCTTGTGCTCTTATTTCTCTTGTTAAAACGGTACATCATTTTGCTTAACTAAAGTGGTGACCTTCTCCTTTAACTTTTTTGTCAGTTTCTGTAGTTTTTTTTTTTTTTTAACTCCACTTCTGACTCTGGTACTGTGACCTGACACTGAGAATGTTTGTCTTAAAGGCCTGGGAGAAATATGTTTTTCCAGTATGACATAATCATTTACTCTTGGCTTTTCTGATGTATCTAAATTGTTCTATGTAACCAGGTGATTTCACATGCTCTTACTTTTACTGAAAGCCATACATTCCCCTGCTGGAGGTATTGCTTTTGTATGTGTGTATATTCTTCTTCCAGAACAGAGTTTGCTCATAATCTTAGACGTATACTTTTCCAGAGTGTAATTGAATTCAACTATTTTTTCATGGGATTCAATATCCAACTTATTCGAAGGGTATCCCACTAAGAGAAACAATCATACTACTAGAAGGTTTTATATATATATATATTTTTATATTTTTTATAAAATATATTTATATATTTTATAAATATATATTTATATATATTTATATATATATAAAGTAATCAGCCTAACAAACAGGTATATTTTAAGATAGCTTCTTGTGGTTTGGGCTGTCTTTATTAGGTTTTTGTCTAATTGAAAAAACCTAAGTCATCTCTAACACAAGTCTAAGTATTTTTTTTCTTCAACTATGTAACTTTTTGAATTTGGTTTTGAAGTCTTTTCATTATTATTCTGATTAAATAAATGATCATTATTTCTCAAGATATGTAATTCTACTTTAATTAATTAAAGATTTTTACCCTTTTTACATCCAAACAAATGACATACTTACCCAAAAATCAAATTACAATTTACATCTTTTCAACCTAAAATAGACTGTGATTTTCCATTTGGGCTCCTGGGAGGTCTCAAAAGATGTGTCTCCTATTAGGCTTGTTTGACATGTTACCTTGTATGAAAACCACTGTCAAATAATAAAATGATACTAAATATTCATCATATTTATATGGATATGTTATTGATGTAAACATTCTAAAAATTATGTAAAATTTATAAAGGCCTGATGGTCATGGTGTGATGCTATCAGTCATGATTCTGGTTGTTATCTTAAAACGCTCAACACAATAGAAATAACCAGATTTCCTAGTCATTTGCTGAACTTTCATGAGACTTTAAACATGCCTATTCTCAGATTTTTATCATCTACAGTGCTTATTTTCCTCAGAATGTATCTATAATCAGATTCAGTGAAAAGACTCTAACAGGTAACAGGTACAGATTTCTAATAACTTTGAGATCAAGAAACTAAATAAAAATTTCCAAAATTCTAACTGAATACCCTTCATTTCTTTCTTTTGCCTGATTGCCCTAGACAGAACTTCCAACACTATGTTGAATAGGAGTGGTGAGAGAGGGCATCCCTGTCTTGTGCCAGTTTTCAAAGGGAATTTTTCCAGTTTTTGCCCATTCAGTATGATATTGGCTGTGGGTTTGTCATAAATAGCTCTTATTATTTTGAGGTACGTTCCGTCAATACCGAATTTATTGAGGGTTTTTAGCATGAAGGGCTGTTGTATTTTGTCAAAAGCCTTTTCTGCATCTACTGAGATAATCATGTGGTTCCTGTCTTTGGTTCTGTTTATATGCTGGATTATGTTTATTGATTTGCAAATGTTGAACCAGCCTTGCATCCCAGGGATGAAGCCCACTTGATCATGGTGGATAAGCTTTTTGATGTGCTGCTGAATCCGGTTTGCCAGTATTTTATTGAGGATTTTTGCATCGATGTTCATCAGGGATATTGGTCTAAAATTCTCTTTTTTTGTTGTGTTTCTGCCAGGCTTTGGTATCAGGATGATATTGGCCTCATAAAATGAGTTAGGGAGGATTCCCTCTTCTTCTATTGATTGGAATAGTTTCAGAAGGAATGGTACCAACTCCTCCTTGTACCTCTGGTAGAATTCAGCTGTGAATCCCTCTGGTCCTGGACTTTTTTTCGTTGGTAGGCTATTAATTATTGCCTCATTTTCAGAGTCTGCTATTGGTCTATTCAGGGATTCAACTTCTTCCTGGTTTAGTCTTGGAAGAGTGTAAGTATCCAGGAAATTATCCATTTCTTCTAGATTTTCTAGTTTATTTGCATAGAGGTGTTTATAGTATTCTCTGATGGTAGTTTGTATTTCTGTGGGGTCGGTGGTGATATCCCCTTTATCATTTTTTATTGTGCCTATTTGATTCTTCTCTCTTTTCTTCTTTATTAGTCTTGCTAGCGGTCTGTCAATTTTGTTGATCTTTTCAAAAAACCAACTCCTGGATTCATTGATTTTTTGGAGGGTTTTTTGTGTCTCTATCTCCTTCAGTTCTGCTCTGATCTTAGTTATTTCTTGCCTTCTGCTAGCTTTTGAATGCGTTTGCTCTTGCTTCTCTAGTTCTTTTAATTGTGATGTTAGAGTGTCAATTTTAGATATTTCCTGCTTTCTCTTGTGGGCATTTAGTGCTATAAATTTCCCTCTACACACTGCTTTAAATGTGTCCCAGAGATTCTGGTATGTTGTATCTTTGTTCTCATTGGTTTCAAAGAACATCTGTATTTCTGCCTTCATTTCGTTATGTACCCAGGAGTCATTCAGGAGCAGGTTGTTCAGTTTCCATGTAGTTGAGCGGTTTTGATGGAGTTTCTTAGTCCTGAGTTCTAGTTTGATTGCACTGTGGTCTGAGAGACAGTTTGTTAGGAAAAGAAGAAGTCAAATTGTCCCTCTTTGCAGATGACATGATTGTATATTTAGACAATCCCATTGTCTCAGCCCAAAATCTCCTTAAGTTAATCAGCAACTTCAGCAAAGTCTCAGGATACAAAATTAATGTGCAAAAATCACAAGCATTCATATACACCAGTAACAGACAAACAGAGAGCCAAATCATGAATGAACTTCCATTCACAATTGCTTCAAAGAGAATAAAATACCTAGGAATCCAACTGACAAGGGATGTAAAGGACCTCTTCAAGGAGAACTACAAACCACTGCTCAGTGAAATAAAAGAGGACACAAACAAATGGAAGAACTTACCATGCTCATGGATAGGAAGAATCAATATCGTGAAAATGGCCATACTGCCCCAAGTTATTTATAGATTCAATGCCATCCCCATCAAGCTACCAATGAGTTTCTTCACAGAATTGGAAAAAACTGCTTTAAAGTTCATATGGAACCAAAATAGAGCCCGCATCTCTGAGACAATCCTAAGTCAAAAGAACAAAGCTGGAGGCATCACGCTACCTGACTTCAAACTATACTGCAAGGCTACAGTAACCAAAACAGCATGGTACGGGTACCAAAACAGAGCTACAGACCAACGGAACAGAACAGAGTCCTCAGAAATAATACCACACATCTACAGCCATCTCATCTTTGACAAACCTGAGAGAAACAAGAAATGGGGAAAGGATTCCCTATTTAATAAATGGTGCTGGGAAAATTGGCTAGCCATAAGTAGAAAGCTGAAACTGGATCCTTTCCTTACTCCTTATACGAAAATTAATTCAAGATGGATTAGAGACTTAAATGTTAGACCTAATACCATAAAAACCCTAGAAGAAAACCTAGGTAGTACCATTCAGGACATAGGCATGGGCAAAGACTTCATGTCTAAAACACCAAAAGCAACAGCAGCAAAAGCCAAAATTGACAAATGGGATCTCATTAAACTAAAGAGCTTCTGCACAGCAAAAGAAACTACCATCAGAGTGAACAGGCAACCTACAGAATGGGAGAAAATTTTTGCAATCTACTCATCTGACAAAGGGCTAATATCTAGAACCTACAAAGAACTCAAAAAAATGTACAAGAAAAAATCAAACAACCCCATCAAAAAGTGGGCAAAGGATATGAACAGACATTTCTCAAAAGAAGACATTCATATAGCCAACAGACACATGAAAAAATGCTCATTATCCCTGGCCATCAGAGAAATGCAAATCAAAACCACAATGAGATACCATCTCACACCAGTTAGAATGGCGATCATTCAAAAGTCAGGAAACAACAGGTGCTGGAGAGGATGTGGAGAAATAGGAACACTTTTATACTGTTGGTGGGACTGTAAACTAGTTCAACCATTGTGGAAGACAGTGTGGCGATTCCTCAAGGATCTAGAACTAGATGTACCATATGACCCAGCCATCCCATTACTGGGTATATACCCAAAGGATTATAAATCATGCTGCTATAAAGACACATGCACACGTATGTTTATTGCGGCACTATTCACAATAGCAAAGACTTGGAATCAACCCAAATGTCCATCAGTGACAGAATGGATTAAGAAAATGTGGCACATATACACCATGGAATACTATGCAGCCATAAAAAAGGATGAGTTTGTGTCCTTTGTAGGCACATGGATGCAACTGGAAACCATCATTCTTAGCAAACTATCACAAGAACAGAAAACCAAACACTGCATATTCTCACTCATAGGTGGGAACTGAACAATGAGATCACTTGGACTCGGGAAGGGGAAAATCACACACCGGGGCCTATCATGGGGAGGGGGGAGTGGGGAGGGATTGCATTGGGAGTTATACCTGATGTAAATGACGAGTTGATGGGTGCTGATGAGTTGATGGGTGCAGCACAGCAACATGGCACAAGTATACATATGTAACAAACCTGCACGTTATGCACATGTACCCTAGAACTTAAAGAACAATAATAATAAAAAATAAATAAAAACAAAAACAAAAACAAAAAAGGATATTATAACTATTTTACGAAATAAATAATGAATTTCTGTTTAATTCTTTGTATAAAGGATTCTATAAATGTTACACTTATTCAAAAACAAAAACAAAAAAACAAAAAAACAAACAAACAAAAAAATTTCCAAAATTCTTTAAAAAAAGATGGGTTCAAAAAACTGCAATTAAGATCAAAGTGAGAATTATATGATATTAAGTAATCAAATTATTTTTATCATTTTATTTGATGTATTTTTGGTTCTTTTTTTAAAAATGTTTTGTTTTCTAGATTTAAAGAAACTTTCTCCTTTAAACTATCTATAATTTGCAATAATTTCATAAAGTATACTCATAAACAAATATAAAAATATTATCTATGGAGTGTACTAGATCCTAAATTATTCTAGGTTTCTCCAATCCAATTTTATTTCATGGAATTACTAACAAGAAAAACTGCTATCTCCTAAAGACCTATAAGCTGAAGCTAGACAACTGGATGTAAATTTCAAAATATAATCCTCCTGCCTAATATGTGGATCACACCGAGAGTTCACCAAACTGCCCAAGGCCATAACCAGAGACACTGGAATTACAAATTGCTGACTTCGTGCTATAAATAGCTTTTCCTGAGATCATTGAAACTTCATAATAAAACTCTTGTCCCTTGATATGGTTTGGCTGTGTCTCCACCCAAATCTCAGATTGTAACTCACAAAATTCCCATGTGTCATGGGAGGGACCTGGTGCAAGGCAATTGAATCATGAGATCAGGTCTTTTCCATGCTATTCTTGTGATAGTGAATAAGTCTCATGAGATCTGATGGTTTTATAAAGGGGAGTTCCCTTACACACACTCTCTTGCCTGCTGCCATGTAAGAAGTGACTTGGCTCCCTCCTTTGCCTTCCACTATGATTGTGAAGCCTCTTTAGCCATGTGGAACTGTGAGTCCATCAAGTCTCTTTTTCTTTATAAATTACCCAATATCAGGTATGTCTTTATTAGCAGCATGAAAACAGACTAATACACCCTTCTTAATGCCTGTGTTTTTTACTTGGCAGTACCTGACATTAAAATTAAATTAAATTCACTTGGTGGATAACTTTGACAATATGTAACACAACTTTTTGTTCAAATTGTACTAATGGTCCCTTATATAGAGTTGATACTTTCCGCTTTAATCCAATCCAGTGATCCCAGTGATAAAATGCTAATGACTACAATAAGTCTCACCCATTTTTCCCAACATCTTCTGATTTGTTTCATTGATTGACCTTAGATTTGGGCTCTTCATTCAAAGCCACTGTACAAACTAAATTTGTTTTATTGTTGTTAATTATTTTTTGTATTATGATTTTTAAGTTCTGTTATTATTGCCTGTCTAATCTTGATGAAGCTAGCTCTTAGATCAAAGTTTAGAAATGACTGTTAATACCTATGAGACTAATAAGATAAAACTCAATGCTGGACTACAAACAAACCTGCTCTGAAAAAAAATTTCCTTCTGGCCTCTTTGTTACTCAAATTTGGCCCGAGACCCTGCACTGACTCCATTACTTTTCCCCTGAAGTAGGACTAGAGACCACTAGGATAGGTCCATCTCGGCACCACAAGCCAATTAAACTTGACTTCAAGATAGTTGGTTAGTGATGCCTTCAGAGGAATATCTTGATCCAAAGGGGGAAGTGTGAAAGGTGATTATATTAATTGTGAGAGCGGCAGGAGGCAGCCAAATGCCTACGCAGATTAGGATAGGTCTCCAGTAAAACTCTACCTTCAAGCCAAGTAGCCTGAAACTCGCAGCCCAAAGTGAAAACTTCAGTTCCTTTTTGCCTTCCCTCTCCCAATTGGTTATTTCTAAATAATGTATTTTTACTAATTGAATGTTGCCTTTTCCAAGACTACCTAAGGCCAATCCCACCCCCATCCTTTGCCTATAAAGACCCCAGATTCAGTTGGTAGAGGGATGAGACACCTTGACTTCAGAGGAGAGATACCTGGACTTTGGGGAAGAGGGATGACTTAACTTTGAGGAAGAAGTGACTGGACTTTAAGGAGAAGATGACCTGACTTTGGGGAAAACTACCTACCCCTCCAACCCCCTCTCCAGCTCCCCCCTCCAGTAAAAACCATTTCCACCACACAACAAAATTATCCCCCATTACCACCTTCAAGAATCCATGCCACCTCATTATTCTTGGACATCGAACAAGAGCTCAGGACACAATGACTGTGGGTACCCAAAAGTGCTAACATAGCAGCTATTCACACTCACTGGCAGAGGGTGAATAGATCCCCATGCATTGAGGCAAGGGGTCAACTGAGCTGTTAGTCTGCAGACAGCGGCGCTAACAGAGTACTGGAACACTTCCTCTGAGTCTAGCTGTGCATCCCACACAGAGTTTGCTCCTGCTGGTGCTCATAACTTCAAGCGAGATCCCACACTCGCTCACTCATGCCCACTCTGGCCACCAGACCCACATGGAGCTTGCTCCTGCTAGCACCTGGAGTGGCTGGCCAGATCCTGCACACAACTCACTCATGTGCTCCCTCCTCCTGCAAGGGGTTGAGTGCAGCGAGCCAAATAAAAGTTTGCCCCCGTCACGAGTCTGGTGAAGGGGCCAAGAAAAATCCTGTATCAATTATACCATTTTTTTCATACCCAACTAAGTCATGGTCAATGAGTCAGGGAGAAAAAGCACTCAGGCATATATACCACCAGCTCCAATAACAGAATTTTCAGCAAGCCCAGCTGCTGAAGCAGCCTGCTGTATCCCTAAGACCAATTCTACCTCATAGCTGCTGAAATGACCTGCTGTGACTCTAACACTGGTTTATCTACTGCTGTCACTCACCAAAGCTTAATGGCTCCCAAAATCTTCTCCACTGTCAGTAAGCTTTCTTTCAAAACAATATGTAACATTTTTCTTTGTAAGAAACCCCCAATCTTCACTTTGTCCTTCCAATATATCAAAGGCCACTCTGGTTGGCAATTTTGTTCCAAATGACAATTCTCTGATTCCCAAATAAATTGTATAGAGATTCATTTCTATTTTGACTTGAAGAGTGGTAATAAATTCTGATACAATATTCAGAAGTTTGTTTTCCATAATAATATTAAGTCAATTTAGAATGGCATTTTACTGTGCTACAAAATGCTTAACTTTTCTCCTTCACTGACATTATGTATAATTTTTTATTAATTTACATGCACTTAAAAATCTTGTATTTTATAAGGTTTATATTAGATATAAGGTTTTTATTAGATATAATTTTGTGAGGAAAATAAACGTTTGCCTTTCCATTTGCATTGTGCTGATTCAGACTGTACTTGAGTCTTCATGCAACCTGGTATATATTAAAGTACTAGACAAATGTATTGTAAAAACTAATACACATATGGACCATTATATTGTTATTTTTTAAAGCACAAAGAAAAATATTTTAAAAGATCACAAGGAGATTATAGCAAATCAATCTTCATATTCATTACACTAATGAAATATAATTCAACACTAGTTTCAATGTGTTTTTTTCCAAAAGATTAACTTTCAAGCAAAAGCTTTAGATCTTTGAAAGTAATATAATTAAATATAAAAATAGCAAAGATACATAATTCATTTCAGCTGTTTTCCGAGAAAAACCACATTTTCCATAAAATATATGTTCTTGTAGTAAATGATTTTTTTAAATTATACTTTAAGTTCTAGGGTATACGTGCACAACATGAAGGTTTGTTACATATGTTTAGGCAATTAAAATACCAACTTTCTACAACAGGCCAAATAATTTTCAAAGCACTAAGCTTATGTTCACTCAACCAGTCTCATGGAACAAAAACTGAGGTTAAGATATTCTGTTTATTGTAGTTCACACATTTATCAACTAAAGAAGTCATAAGTCAAACCAAGATATTTTCTTGCTGAAGTTTCTGGGATTTCTATGCTGCTTAATGCATGTTTTTTAATTATGAAATCAAAACTACAAATCTTGAGCCATTTTAGTATGTTACTCGGGTAAAAAAAATTAAAGTTAATCTTTCCAAACATCTAATGGAATCCCAGGCATAGTGATTTATTAAAATACCAAGTTAAATATTTAAGAGCAAATTAAATCACTAATAATGAAATTAGTTGATTTGCTAAGAAAAGCAAGTATATAATTAAGGAGTCATTAGCAGACACCCTCAAAAGCATTACAACATTTAAAAGCAATCAACATTGCAACTCTTAGGCTGTGCTTTAAACTCCCCATAACCTAACACATACATTAATTATTTACTTGCATGATCCACAATGAAGGATGAATTAGAAAAACCAGAGGCATTATTTTTAAAATGACAATATTTGGTACTGCAGCAAGGAAATAAGTAGCCGGTGGAATGAAAGACTCCATCCGACTTTATCTCAGCAATGCTTTGAAGTATATGCAATGAATGACTTTGCATTGTTTGATCTTCTTAATGCTTTACAGCTGTCTCTTTGAGATGTCATAACAGACAAGGTCATTCAGACAAAGTCACATTGGGAAATGTAAATCACCTCATATGACTTACATAGAAAATGGGCTTGTACTTACTTGTACCATCTCAAACTCTAAGAGCCCAAACAGAAATGTACAAAGTGGTGAATTTCCTTTCTGATGATAAATTAGTCTGAAAATAGGGTGAGAAAATGATACAAATAACAAAAATGTATATTCCAAGTGAAAATTAGGAATTCTATAGCAATAGTAGCAGTAACAATAGGAGACAAGAGATGGAATGTAGATGCTAAGAGGATGTCCACAGTAAAGCACAAGACTCTAAATGCTCTTGGTACTAAAACACAGATTCAAGGTTTACTATCTGTAATATTCTGCTGCCAAGTATAGCTTATATGTGGCCACTGGTACTGTCTAAAATAAGGACAGATATTCATCAAAAAGAAATGCATAGCTGAAACTTTTCTGATATCAAGATATCAGTTTAACTACAATTATTTATAGGTGCCAACTTCCTCTAGAGTAAACTGTTACAGTGGGCCTCATGCACCAGTTAGACAATACAAGTCACCCTTTACTGCATAAAATCCTGGACTGTGCATTTTGGCTTTGCAGAATTGAGAGCAGAACTGTAAAAATAGTATAGTGCTATTAACTTTGTCTATGGGAATTGCTGAGTCAAATAACAAAAAGAATATATTTGGGAAAAACCTAACTTCATGATTACACTCAGGCACATAGGCTATTAATATAAATGAGGTAATAACCATAAATACAATCATAACCACAAGAACAACAGTAATTCGAATTTTCTCAGTTGATAAATGTTCTTAGAATGTTTTCTTAGTATCTGTTAGGTGCTCTTCCCAAGCCTCAGGATTACTCCATGATCCCCGTTGATGCAAAGGCAAACACCACGCTCTCCTCAGTTCAACGTCTGCCCTAGCAGTCTTTTTGGCCTCTGACTCTTCCCTATATTACTATCTACATCCACATAGCCAGGCGCCGTACTTGTTGATGAAAATATCTCTTCCCTCTTAGACTAGGCATGACCATAAAAGTTAATCTGGGTCCAAAGATTAATGAGAATGGCCACTCAGTTTTTATTCAAGATCAATTTTATTTTCTGTGTAAACACAAGTTACATTCCAGACAAACAGGATGCAAAACACGTCCTGCCAGCAGGTCCCTGCAGCCCACGCATAGCAAAACATTCAGGGAGGAATTGTGCTGCACAAATGATTTTACCAACCTTATCACATTAAGCAGCATTGCACGCTATGCTATAGAAATGAACTTACTTGTTCTATTTCTAAACAAAACATGGGGTTCGCATTGGCTCGGACAAAGCTTTCCACTCCAGTACTATTTACTTGTCCACTTATTCTCAAAAATACAAGATGAATGATGTGCAATACCATGGCTGTGGCACGTGACCTATCTAGACCGGGATCATTTGTGTCCCAATATTGAACTGATTTTTGGGTGGGGTGAAAATACACCTTCAGTTTGTACTTCTATCATGCCCATTGCTACCATACAGTTAATGACATAATCGTGTCACAATGCATCCTCAGAATCACTATTTCTAGCTGGATATACTAAAGCTTTATATCTAGGTCAGTTCATTGAGTCTGTGTTTCCTCTACTCCCTCCTTCATCACTCCATAGTATGAAGCGTCCTCATAGGAAGCCTTGTCAATAGCCCTAAAGATAGACCTAGGTTGACCTTTCACCCACAAAGATACTCCTCATGCATGAAAGTCACTTTTTGTCTTCCATTTCTGCGGCTGACCAAAGGCTAATTGTGGCCATATTCTAGGCTTAAACTGCAAACACCTCTACTCTTTTGGGTTTGGGAAGAAAGTACCTGATGTAATGGAAGGTCCAAGAACTACACCTGAGATGAACTAGTATTGGATTCATCCCACAACCTTCTCCTTCACCATAGTAAACAATGTAAGAGTGAACAACATTATGTACAAAACTTAATACAGACAATATAATGTGAAGAATACAATGTAGCATATAATAGTCTATATATATATATGTAATATAATGCAATGTAATATGATCCAGAACTCTTTTACAGCAGAAAGAGAAAAAAAAAACTGTGAAAGTGAAAATGAAAACAAAACTACATATTCAACATATTCATTAAACCAGAAAGAAAACAAAAATCTACCAGTGCTTGTAGACAGAGATGACATTGTGAATGTGCCATAAGGCCATGGCTATGCGCTAAAGCCAGGCTACACAGAACCCAGACACCCAACAAGGGTGTTTATTAACAACTTAGTTCTCTGTCAACGAGTGTAATTCAGTTCACTATCAATCATCATGATTCTTTCTACCAAAACACTCTCATGAATTCCTAAGCCTGCAAGTATTGCAGTATGCATACATGTGTCTGATTTCAGCCTCCACAGGAGAATTAACAGAACGAAATGTAGAAATTGGCTTTACAGTCAGCACAGCCCAACATAAAGGGTCAGGAGGGTAATGAGCAGTATCAGATTAACTTGAAAGTGTAAGAGAAAAATGTCTGTGTTGAAGTATAGTCACATGCCTTATCAAGAGTGTTCCAGTATCTTTGGTAATAATTTTAAAGTAGCTATAATTTTAGTTAAATGTATCATTTGGAAATCACAACCTCCAGTGACCACTGCTATTTTAGAGAATCAGACCAGTTTTTTAAAAAATGGATGAGGAAGTGTGCCAGTCAGTAAAACCATACCATAGTGACCACTTAGATTTTAATTTAACCTATTTTAAGATTCTTAGAAAGTTTAAACCTCTCATCTCTGTCATTATGATGGATTTCTGTGTCATTGCTACAGGGCAAAATCATTTGGAGGAGAGCTCTGAAGTGCACACTAAGGACGGAATTACCTGGGCTTCAGCTCTATTTTTCCTGGTATGTGTATTCTTTTCAAGGATACTACAAAAGTGGTATTTCAAATCCCTCTAGCAACATCCACTGAAATCATCTCGGGGCAGACAGAATATGGTAGATTTATGAATATTCATAACAGCACATGGCCCATTATGATTCAATGTGCTGTGCAAAATACAGCTGCTTTGCTCCAAAACCACCAGGAGAGCAGAGGGTACTTGTTTTAAGTGGTCCCCAAGGTCAAAACTAGTTAGCAATTTCATAGTTAGAAAATTATCCATCTCGCCATACATGTTAAAAGCAGGGTTTCCTTTAAAGTATTCAGGGATATATAAACCAGCCTCTCTCTTTTCTGCTAACCGTAAACCATTTGAAGACTGAAGAAAACAAAAATAGACTCTGTAGGAAATGTAGCTCCCTTTATGTTCTTTATTTTTCTATCCTATGTTCATTTTTGATGAATATTTATACCATGAAGGTTCAGTGATCTTAGAATAGAAAAGATGCAATCTGTCAGCAATCTATTGTTAACACTGAAATCCAATCTTATGTCAGGGTACAGTGTTACTGAGTGGAAATTTCATTAAACTAAGAAACAGACGGCCTCCTTATAGTTGACACTTTTGCTTATGTTTAAGAAGGCTACCTTTTCATTTTTAATATGGAACCAAATAATGATGGCCCATTCTTAACTTTTAAAAAGAGGCAGAGTCAAGAGATTGAGAATATGAGCCACAAACTGTGAGAAAGTATTTGCAAAAGACACATCTGATAAAGGACTGCTATTCAAAATATACAACCCACTCTTAAAACTCTATGCTAAGTAAATGAACAACCTGATTTAAAAAAAAAATGGGCAAAAGATCTTATGAAAAAAAGTCCAACATTGTGTATCATTTAACAAAATGCAAATTAAAACAGAATACATCTTGTTAGAATGGCCAAAGTACAGAACACTGACAACCCCAAATACTAGTGAAGACACAGAACAACAGAAACTCTCATCGATTCCTGGTGGAAGTGCAAAGTGGTAGAGCCATGTTGAAAGGTAGTTTAATAGTTTCTTACAAAACTAAACATCGTCAGTTTATGATCCAGCAATCATACTCCTTATTTACACAAACGTATTGAAAACATATGCCTACATAAAATCGTGCACATGATACTTATAACAGTTTTACCCATATTTGCCAAAACTTGGAAATAATCAAGATGTCCTTTAGTAGATGAGGGACACATCCAAACAATGGAATGTTATTCAACACTAAAAAGAAATAAGCTATCAAGCCATGAAATGAAATGGAGACGACTTCTACTAAGCTAAAGAAGCCAATCTGAAAAATACTATATACTGTATGATTTCAACTATATGACATTCTGGGAAAAGCAAAACTATGGAAAAAGAAGATTAGTGGCTGTCAGGGGCTGAGGGGAGGAAAGAATTAACAGGAAGGGAACAGTGGATTTCCAGGACAGTAAAATTATTCTATGTGATATCATAACGGTGCATACATGTCATGATACACTTGTCCAAGCCCATGGAATGTGCAATGCCAAGAGTGAATCTTAATGCAAACACCAGTCTGGGTGACAGAGCAAGACTCAGTCTCAAAAAATAAAAAAATCAAAGTAATAATTCTCAGTAAATATATACATCCTGTACATGTATATATTTTTTTAAGTAGTTTTAGCTTTAAAGATGGTTTGTAAATATAACAACTTTATTTTGGGTGATAATGATGTTCCATGGCATGTTCACTGATTGTAGCAAATGTACAACTCTGGTGTGGGATGCTTGTAAAGGGAGAGGTTATATGTGGGGGTAGGGAGATAGGGCATACGTTGGAACTCTTTTTAATTTGTGTTCAATTTTGCTTTGAAACAAAATATTCTTAAAAATAAAATTCATTAATTCAAAAGGCAGGAAGCATGAAACATTTTGTATAAAAAGAATAATAACGGACTGGGTGTGGTGTCTCACTCCTGGAGTCCCAGCACTTTGGGAGGCTGAGGCAGGTGGATCACTTGAGATCAGGAGTTTGAGACCAGCCTGGCCAACTTAGTGAAACCCAGTCTCTACTAAAAATACAAAAATTAGCCGAGTGTGGCAGCACATGCCTGTAATCCCAGCCACTTGGGAGCTAAAGCACGAGAATCGCTTGAACCCAGGGCGCAGAGACTGCAGTGAGCCTAGATGAGATGGTACCACCGCACTCTAGCATGGGTGACAGAGCAAGACTGGGTCTCTAAAAAAATTTTAAAAAGTAATGATTCTCAGTGAATTTATTATATACATTATATACCTCCTGGACATGCATATATTTTAATCAGTGGTTTTAGCTTTAAAGATGGTTTGTAAACATAAAAATTTTCTATTCATCTTCATTGTGAGCAGCCTATGCGTGAAGCTCTGCCTAACATTAAGATACATTATGCACTCTAAAGTTTATTTAAAATCAACTTTTTTTTTTTTTTTTTTTTTTTTTTTTTTTTTTTGAGACAGAGTGTCGCTCTGTCACCCAGGCTGGAGTGCAGTGGCGTGATATCAGCTCAGTGCAAGCTCTGCCTCCCGGGTTCACACCATTCTCCTGCCTCAGCCTCCTGAGTAGCTGGGACTACAGGCGCCCATGCCCGACTACTTTTTTGTGTTTTTAGTAGAGACGGGGTTTCACTGTGTTAGCCAGGATGGTCTCGATCTCCTGACCTCGTGATCAGCCCACCTTGGCCTCCCAAAGGGCTGGGATTACAGGCGTGAGCCACCGCACCAGGCCAACCATTTATTTTAAGGAAAAAAACTTCCTTAATACTTTGTGTAACATCTGCAATTAAAATAGTCAATTTCCCATAAATGAGAATTTGAACGACATGACATTTTTGTTCATATTTTTCTTGTGTTGGTAGTAAGTTTCTCATGACACATTACTTATAAATAAGTTGGATTCCAAAGATAAAAAATTGACATGAAACCTGCCTGCAGGGAGAAGAAAAAGAAGACCAAATTGTTAATCTTCTTATCAGTCTCCTAGTAAGAAAATGATTGAAGGTGGTAACAGAAGAAAGAATCTTGGGAGGGAAACTGAAAATATTACCTGCTTTATGTTCTTAGTCAAAATTCAGAATTTAAGCAGCATGCTAATCCCTATAGATTTTTCAGTTTGGGCAAAAGGGAGAATGATCTCATCTTTAACAATGTTCAAAAATGTCACAAGACTACTTTCATTCAAAAATCTACTTTCCAATTGTTTCTAAATGGTTTCCAAAAATTCTGTCAGTTGTTAAAAAGAGTGACTCTTAAATACACAGAGCTTTAAATACAGAACCGTCTCCTTAAATTATTTTCTCTTGGTTTGACATTCTGAGTGTCAACATGATTTAACTTAACATAAATTACTAGAAATATTTCTTATGCTTACTTTGTTATTTACACATTAATGAAGTGACACAAAAAATAATTGTTTTTAATGAATCTTTGTGAACAGACACTACTCCAAAAGGATATTGACCTTCCAGTTGCTATCTAGGATGACATCCGCAGTAAGGATTTGGGGAATGGCCATTTCCTTAAAATCTGGCTGACCTTAACGTACCTTCAGGTATTTTATGTCAGATAATAAGAGCCAAGGTATCGTGGCAGGATTTCTAATATGTTGGTTAAGAAAGGTTGATTGGTCTCCTTTGCCAGTAGGAGAATCTCATTATGGGGAGTGGAGCTTGAAAAAGCAGAACAAATCTGGACTTTAGGAACTGGGAAGACTTTATTATTGTAATGAAGCCAACACAGGAAATGTGTTACATTAATCCTGCTGAGGTTAAACGCTCCTAACAAACTGTATTTAGTTCAGGAAAAAATCTTCACTGAAAATATTTTATAGTCGTTTCCTAATTGTGCCTCTTCTTGTCCATTAGATAGATGAAGTTAACATTTAATTAATTTAATGATTAAAACCAATACCAGTAAAATATCAATAATCTATATTAGGGAGATAAAAAAGTAGATAGTAAAGTTCATATGTAAAAACAGATAAGAATAGCTCAGAAAACACTGGAAAAGAAATCCGTGAAGGGAAATTTGCCCTAAAAGGTAAAAACAAATCAATATATATAATAAAATTAGTGTAGGATTGTTACAGAAATAAACAGACCAGTGAAATAGAATGGGAAGTCTGTAAATAGACTTATGTGCATATGTTCTTTTGTATAAAGGATAAGTGACACCTCAGATCACTAAGGTAAAGAGGAGCTTTTAATGAAGTGTGCTGGAGCAACTGGGTGGCCATTTAGAAATGATAAAGTTAGATATACATCTAACATCACACACAACAATAAACTTCAAGTGGATTAGGCATATAAATGTAAAAATGAAATCATGCAAGTGCTAGGAGAAGAGATAGGTAGATTTGTCTTTGAAGTTGGTGTAGGAAAAGTGTTCCTAAGGATAACTCAAACACAGAAACAAATAAAAGATTAATATATCTGATTACACACGTCTTTTAAAAGTGCGTGCCAAAAATGCCACAAGAGCAGTCAGAAGATAACTGAATAACAGGGAGAAAATATCTGTAACATATACTATGGTTGAAGGGCTAATATCCCCACTATATAAGGAATTCCTAAAAGCTAAGGGACAGAGTAGTAAAGTTTAGAGAGAAAAAAATGGAAAACCAAACATGATCCAACAATTTATAAATATTTTAAAATGAACTTCAAACAGGTAAAAAAGTAGAAAATCATGGTTACACAAATGTTATTTAAAACATAACTGCTATAAAGACACATGCACATGTATGTTCACTGTAGCACTATTCACAATAGTAAAGACTTGGAATCAACCCAAATGTCCATCAGAGACAGACTGGATTACGAAAATGTGGCACATATACACCATGGAATACTATGCAGCCATAAAAAAGGATGAGTTAGTGTTCTTTGTAGGGACATGGATGCAGCTGGAAACCATCATGCTCAGCAAACTATCGAAGAACAGAAAACCAAACACCACATGTTCTCACCCATAGGTGGGAACTGAACAATGAGATCACTTGGACTCAGGAAGGGGAAAATCACACACCGGGGCCTATTATGGGAAGGGAGGAGGAGGTAGGGGGGAGGGATTGCATTGGGAGTTATACCTGATGTAAATGACAAGTTGATGGGTGCTGAGTTGATGGGTGCAGCACACCAACATGACACAAGTATACATATGTAACAAACCTGCACGTTATGCACATGTACCCTAGAACCTAAAGTATAATAATAAAATAAATAAACAAACATAACTAAGATACTGTCTTCTATTTATTATACAGGCAAAAATTTAAAGTGTCCTAGTTGCTGAGTCTGGAGAAACAGGCCCTCTCACATATTGCTGGTAGAAATGATCATCAGTTTAAAAGTGTTGAAGGGACATTTTGCATGCATACATGCATGCATAGAGACACACACACACACACACACACACACTTCTCTCTCAATAGATATTAGAAAGAAAGATAGATAGATCGATCGATCGATCTCCATTCTGGCTTTCCGACCTGGAATCCCACTTCTAGTAATCTACCTTAAAACCATATCCCAATAATATGGAAATACATATGCATAAGATGATTTGTGTTTTATTTGCAATCACAAAGTATTAGAGGCAACGCAAATGACCACACTGAGGAAAGTGGTTGAATAAATTATGGCACATCTACGCAAAAGAGTTTTTGGCAAAGTTAAACAAGAATGAGGGCAGGCTCTATGGACTGATCTGAGTTCATGTGTAGGATATACTATTAAGTGAAAAAACTAAAGTACAAAAGAATGTTTACAGGATGCTACCTCTCATGTAAAAAAGGAGTTTACATATGTTTATGGTTCAATTTATGTGAAGTGTCCAAATTAATCAAATTTATAGACCTAAAGCAGATTTGTAGTTACCTAGAGTTGGAGGGGAGGGGATGGGGAGTGACTGTTAAATGGCTACAAGGCCAAGGCCATTCTGGGGGAAGATGAAAGTGTTATAATTAGATCATGGTGATGCTTGCACAACTCTGTGGATACACCAAAACCTACTGAATTGTATAGAATTTACAGAGGAAGGCCAGGCGCAGTGGCTCACGCCTGTAATCCCAGCGCTTTGGGAGGCTGAGGCAGGCAGATCATCTGAGGTCAGGAGTTTGAGATCAGCCTGAGGAATACGGTAAAACCCCATCTCTACTAAAAATACAAAATTAGTTGGGTGTGGTGGTGCACGCCTGTAATCCCAGCTACTTGGGAGGCTGAGGCAGGAGAACCACTTGAACCTGGGAGGCAGAGGTTGCAGTGAGCCAGGATCATGCCACTGCACTCCAGCCTGGGCAACAAGAGTGCAACTCCATTTCAAAAAATTAAAAATAAATAAATAGAATTTGGAGAGGAAAAGTTCACGACATGTAGCTCATATAGTACTAATAAACGTATTAAAATTTAGAAAAAGCAGGCAGAGGACTTAAGAAAACATACATGTATCTGATCATTTGTACCAAAGAAACACAGGGAGAATAAATCAGACTTTAATGAGATTGGTTACCTATTGAGGGGGTGGAGATATATGAGAAGAATGAAAAGAAAGGGAGAAATGAATATAGGATAGTTGGAATGAAAAGAAAACGTACCACACTTTTCTGAATATATATGGGATATAATTTGAATATTTGTCCTCACCCAAATCTCATGTTGAATTGTCATCCCCAATGCTGGAGGTAGGACCTGTTGGAAAGTGTTTGGATCATGAAGGTGGATCCCTCATGGCATGGTACTGTCTTTGTGATAGTGGCTGAGTTCTCATAAGATCTGGTGGTTTAAAACTGTGTGGCACCTCCCTCCCAACCACACTCTCTCTTGCTTTTGCTTTTTCCATGTCACATGCCTGTTCTTGCTTTGCCTTCGGCCATGATTGTAAGCCTTGTGAGGCCTCCCAGAAGCAGATGCTTTCAGTGGGGTCTGTAAAACCACGAGTCAATTAAACCTCCTTTCTTCTAAATTACCCAGTCTCAGCTATTTCTTTCTAGTAAAGTGAGAATAGACTAATACAATGTGTTTGTATAGTTTTGACTTTTAGAACTATATTACTGGTTCACCTACTTGAAAGATGAGTAAATAAAATCAACCACAATGCATGGGGAATAAAAAATTAAATACAAATATTTTAAAATGAAACTAGCTATATTACAAACGAAAAACATAAGCACACGCATATTTAGGAAAAGAGTGAACTAACCTAAATAAATTCAGGACGCAGTACTTTTCACTGGATATCATAATGTCAAAGACAAAAATGACTATAAATAAATATTGAGCTCTAGTGAGTAAAGTTGTTTCTCACAGGGTTATGTGCAGTTGATTCTGAAACCACATGTACATTAGGATTAATCAAATAGGTGAAGGCATTGTAGATCATGAGAGCTAGGTGTCTCAACAGTGAAGAAATAAATTTAAAAAAGAGAAAGTCAAAAGAAACACTATTTTGGTGGATTATAAGTAGAGTTGTCGGTATGAACTCTTGGTTTTAAAAAACAGAGAAATACATAGATAAGAAAATAAATACAGCTGTGTAGAAACATGTGGATTAGTATCTCTAGCAACATATAGATTAGTATCTTTAACTATCTATCTATATGTCTACCTACATACCTACCTATAATCTATTTCGTGGCTCTGTCTGCCGAAAGGGCCTAGGAGCAATGATAGCCCAGAAGCAATGAAGACACCAAACACAGAGCTCTTGGTTTATAGTTATCATTCTCCAATTCAAAACAAACAAACAAACACCATTAAGCTTGAACTTCTTGGAGAAGTGGTTGTTCAAGACCTAGGGTTAGGAAAATATGAGATGAGCCTCGAAATTAAGCGCTCATAAAAGGTAAGGCAATGTCAAAAGGACATAGGGGCCAAGTTGACAGAGATTCCATTGGTCAAACCTAGCACACACTGATCAGCAAAATAAATAATGACAGTATTGGATTATAACTTATAAATGTCCCTGAGTTGGTTATAATTTGAATACATAATAGAAGAGATGAGTAATTCTTCCTGCAAAAGAATTCTAATACATATAGAAGGCAAAAGGGAGATACAAAAATCATAATTAAGTAATCATTAATGCAGACAAGATTCATTGATAGATGCTAATGTCAGTAAACAGAAGTTTGAGGAGAAGCAAGAAATTTGAGTAGTCTCAAAGTATCTATCTCAAGACATTTATTAATTACACAAGGACAAAAATAGTAATTTTATAGTAATGTAGCCAACAACACTGTAAGGAAGTAATGATGCTTAATATCACGAGTCATAAAATATCCATATTTTGTAATTTCTAGTATGATACACCGAAAAGGTAACACTTCTGTGATATTCTCCCATCCTCACCCCAACAATAAGTAAATAAATAAAAGCAAAGAACATAAACTCAATATAATCAAGAGAAAACATCAGAAAAACCCAAATTGAGAGACATATTTTACAGAATAACTGAACAGTATTCATAAAATGAGTCAAGCCATAAAAAGACAAGAAAAAAACTGGAGATTATGCCATCAATTGGAGAAGACTGAGACACAACTAAACACAACATGGGGTATTGATTTATATCCTAGAAAAAGAGACCCTCAGAGGGAAAAGTGAAAGTCAAATAAGGCATGTCACTTGGTCAATAGTGTAGTACCTATTTAATTTTGCTAAATGTGTTTTGGTTTTGTAAATTGCTATCATTAGGAGCAGCTAGGTTAAGGGTATACATGAATTCTCTTTACTAACTCTGAAACTTTTCTGTAAATATAAAATTATTTCAAAGTAATAGGTAAAAAATAATATGAGGTACTTTTTTACTTTACATTTTGAAGATTTAAAAATTGAGCAAATAAAAGGGAATGCAAACTTTCCAAGATAAAAGAGTTATTCATCCATGATTGAAAACTCAAAAGCCTGATTTCAGAAACCATTGTCCTAAAACATTCACACAATATTTAGGATAATGAAGGCATTTATCAATTAAAACACCTGAAACTACACAGAAATTTTATATTAACTGGAGAGCAGTTTTCACTGGGTGTCAGCACTCACTCACAGTGTATGGAAATGCAGTGGGACGATTTGTGGTGCCCCAAAATTACTTGAAACATTGACAGTGGCAGAGGGTCAGGTATGCGAATAGCTCTTCACAGCACAGAAAGATGTGCGTAACAACAAACGTATCTAAAGACCAATTGTGTAATCACCAACTGAGAAACTCTAAAGAACTGAGAGAGGTATTCTAAGTCCAAAGAAGTAGATTTTGTCACGACTTTGCCTTGTGTACTAGATCAAGAAAGACAAATATGTGTAGTATTTCAAAAGGTAGAATACCAAAGTGCGATCTTCTTGCCTAACTTTAGAGTTAATTGTCAGATGCTAAAGTTAGAAGTCTAAAATTTGTATTCAATTTAGATACATGTTTGAGACAGTATTGTCAATTAATTATTCCTTAATATTTAATGAAATGATAGGTGACACTTTCGTTTAGCCCATATCCTCCTATTAAAATCAGACATGTATAACAATCAGATCCTGAACCTAAATTTTGATTATTTAATCTAAATATGTTTCCTGGTAAGAAAACGTTACTTTTCCTTCTCATCCTATAGCACGTGGAAGAAGCACCACACTACCCTGAAAAAAGACGTGAAAAGGAACTCAGGGTGCCTTGGTGATTCAGAATGTTATCTTCATGCAATCAGATTCCTTCACAGGGCTGCTGCCTGTAGGCTTCTCTGTCAGCTCCCATTAATAGTATCTCCTACATTCCTTGTAGACGCTTCTCTCAACAGTGATAACTTGTTTTGGCAGTAGTCCTATCAACAGCTAGTCCCACAGGAAATATCCTCTTCAACTGAAATGCCTTCCATTCACAACAACTCTTAGTTTTAGCATTCTGTTCTATACATAATGAATATAGCTTACCCCAGTTATCACTCCAACCAGCATGTGCAATAATCCCCAGTGTCTCTTGCCGCCTCACACTTGCGTAATTTCTTTCACAGTTAACACTTGCTACTCAAAATGGGTACTGCAGAGCCTTTTAGAAATGCCGCATCTCAGGCTCTACACTAGACCTACTGAATCAGAGACTGCACTTTAGCAAGATCCCCAGGTGATTGATTTGACCATTAGCTTAAGATGCACCGCCCTAAATCAATCAGCACGGCAGTTTCAGTGCCGTATTTAAAGGCCAGCTCATATAGGGGTCCCTGAGGAGTTTTTCAATGACAGCCTGCTGCAAAACTCTTCTACAACCCGTGCAGAAAGACTTCAAATGAGCAAGATATTCAACACAAAGTCCTACGAAAATAACTTACAAGTCATTTAAAAATTGCTTTTTAGGCCGTTATAAAAATATTTATGATTTCATTTCTTGTTAAAAAAAAAAAAATTCTGAAAGGTGTCACTACAAAATGTAGTTGCTTGCACTAGACTCTAAGCTCTTTCGGGACCAATGCACAGGGGTTATGAGACAACTGGACATAACATATTGATTTGGGGATAGTGTCAAAGATTTTGTTATATATCGCTTCCACTTTATGGAAATGTTTTAATACTGGTGGGTATTTGGAAAACACTTCCAAAAATTCACCTCATTCATTTACTAATTTAATGTATGCAATAGGTTTACTTCCAGGCAGCCATACTTTTATTCTCTCCTTAAAATATCATTGTATATTATCCAGAATTGACTCTTCTCATAGACATATTTTAAATCTTTAACATTGTGACATTCAATTACACTCTATGCAATCGGAATAATAATCAGGATTTGACCTTAAGGAATTTACACTTTTGTGAAGAACACCTAAATATAAGCAAATAATTGTACTAAATAGAAAAAAAACACAGAGGTGCAGGAAAATATGAAACCCACAGGCAATTATGCATTCACAAAAATTCCATGTAATTTGTGTTCGTTTTTATTTTAGTAAAATTTACTATCTATTTTTAACTATACTATTTAGTGTTTAGTATACTCATACGCTTGTGCTACTATCATCATCATTTGTCTCCACAACTCTTTTCATCTTGCATAACTAAAACTATACCCATTATAAAACTATTCCTCATTCGACCCATTTTCTGACAGTTTTTTCTGTACCAGTTTTTCTTTCTGTACCAGTTTTTCTGTACCAGTTTTTAAAAATTCTGTATTCGATTCCATTTGTCTATGTGCCTGTTTTTGAGAGTACCACAATGTTGATTACTGTAGCTTTAAAGTAAGTTTTGAAACCAGAAAGTGTGAACCCTTCCACTTTGTTCTTTTTCAAGCTTGATTGTGCTGTTTGGGGTTCCAGGAGATTCTATATAAATTTTAGGATTTTTTCTTCTATTTATGCAAGAAAAAGTCATTGGGATTTAGATAAGGATTGCACTGAATCTGTAGATCATTTGGGGTAATACTGCCATCTTCACAATATTAAACATTCCAGTCCATGGGCACAGAATGTCTTCCCTTTAAGAAATGTTTTGTTTTTTTGTTTTTTTTAGTTTTCTTTCATTGTTCAAATTTATCACCACCTTGGTTAATTTCTATTTCATGCTTTCTGATGCTATTGTAAACTGCTTTTGTAACTTTCTTTATAAAGTGTTTATTTCTAATGTATAACATACAACTGATTTTTTTGTGTTGACTAATATTCTGTTACTTTGCTGAATAGGTTTATTAATTTTAACCATATTTTTGTGGAATCTTTAGGGTTTTCTATATTTAAGATCATATTATCTGCAAAAAGATAATTTTACTTCTTCTTTTCCAATTTGTCATTTATTTTTACATATTTCTCTGGTTAGAATTTCTAATATTAGGTTGAATAATATTAGAATGGAATCTCATGAGAGCTCACATAGCCAAAAAGAAGCTTGAAAAAGCAGAACAAAGTGGGAGGGCTCATACTTTCTGATTTTAAAACTTTACTATAAATATACAGCAATCAGTAGTGTAGTACTGTAATAGACACAGGCATGTAGACCAATAGAATAGAATACAAAGTTTTTAACAAGTGGTGTTAAAGAAACCCTGGATATCCACATGCAAAAGAATGAAATTGAACCCTTAACACTATATATAACAAAATTAACTGAAAATTAATGAAAGACCCAAATATGAAACCTAAAACTATATATTTTTAAGAAAACCTAGGGCAAAAACTTCATGACATTGGATTTGGTAATGATTTCTTGAATATGATACTAAAGGGACAGACAACAAAAGAAAACACAGACAAACTGTATTTTGTGAAAATATTTTCAAAACTGTGTATCAAAAGGCACTATCAGGTCTTGTCCCTGACCTAAAAGTAAAAGTGTTTAGTCTTCAACCATCAAATTGATGTTTGCTGTTTTTCTAGATAGCTTTTATTATGTTAAGGAAGTTTCTCTCTACTCTTAGTTTGTTGAGTGTTTTTATCATGACAGTGTGGGAAATCTTGCCAAATGTTTGTTTCTGCATCAGTTGAGATGATCATGTGTTTTTCTGCCTTCATTCTCTTTAGGTGGTGTCTTACCTCGATTGACTTTTATATGTTGAAACATCCTTGTGTCCAGGAATAAATATCACTGGCCATGGTTTGTAATCTTTTTAATATGCTTTTTAATTTGCTAGCATTTTGTTGTGGAGTTTTATATCAATGTTCATAAAGAATGCTAGTCTCTAGTTTTTGTGTCTTGTATTTTTGTCTTGTTTTGGTATCCGGGTAATGCTTGCCACCTAGGCTGATTTAGGAAGTTTTCACCTCCTCTTCGACATTTGTTAAAGTTCGAGAAGAATTGGTGTTAGTTATCCTTTCACTTTTGGGTAGAATCCACTGGTGAAGCCATTAAATCTGGGGCTTTTCTTTGTCAGGAGATTAATTGGTTACTAACTCAATCTTCTTATTAGTTACAGGTCTATTCAAATTTTCTACTTCTTTGTGATTTTTGTCTTTCTAGGAAGGTGTCCATTTCACTAAGGTTATTCAATTTTTGGTTTACGGTTGCATGTACTACTCACTTATAATCCTTTTTATATCTGTAGAATGGGTAGTTCTGTCCCCACTTTGAATTCTGATTTTAGAAATTTGAGTGTTTTTTGTAGTTCATCTAGCTGTTTGCCAATTGTGTTGATCTCTCCAAAGAACCTAAGTTGTATGTCGATTTTATTATTTTTTTATTTTGTTTATCTCTGTTTTAGTCTTTATTATTGCTTCCCTTCTGTTACTTTTGGGTTTAGTTTCTTCTTTTTATTGTTCTTTAAGTTATAAAGTTTATTGACTTGAGACGTTTTGTCTTTTATTGTAAACATTTATAACTAAAAACCCTTTTTAACACTGATTTTGGTGTGTTCTGTAAGTTTTTCTATATGTTTCTATTTCCATTCATCTCCAAATATTTTTTATATCCCTTGTGATTATCATTGGGCCTTTGGTTGTTCAGAGTTTCTTGCTTAATTTCCACAAATACGTGAATTTTTCTGTTTCTCTTCTGTTACTGATTTCTAATTTCATGCCATTGTGGTTGGACAATATACTTTATATAGTATCTATATTATAAAATATATCAAGACTTGATTTGTGGGCAAACATATAGTCTATACTTGAAAAAGTCCAATGTACCCTTGAGAAGAATATGCATTCTGCTTTTGTTCAGTAGAGCGTTCCATATATCTCTATTCAGTTTATTGCATTGTTCATGCCCCCTAATTCCTTACTTAACTTCTCTCAGATTTTTCTCCCTATTATTGAAAGTGGAGTACTGAAGTCTTCAACGATTTTTCTATAACTGTCTGTTTGCCCCTTAAGTTCTGTCAACTTTTGCCTCATATGTTTTGATGGTCTGCTATTAGGTACATAAATGTTTATAGTTATTAAATACTTTTTCTGGTATTGGACATTTTAGTAGTACATAATGTCCTTTTCTCGTGGAACCTCTCTTTAAGAGTCTATTTTGTCTGATATTAGTTTAACTATCCCTGGTATCATTTGCATGGAATATTTTCCACCTTTCACTTTCAATCTATTTGTGTCTTTGGATATAGAGTCTCCTGTACATAGCATACAGTTGCATCATTTTTAAACCATGTACATTTAAGTAATTACTGATAAGAAAGGATTAATTTCTAACTTCTACGATTTTGTTTTCTATATGTCTTACAGCTTTTGGGCCATTCCTTTCTTGTATTACTCTATCTTTTGTGTTGATTTTTTGAAGTGAGACATTTAAATTCATATCTCAATTCTTTCATGTGATATTATTTAGCTATTTTCTTTGTGGTTACCATGAGGATTATATTTAACACCTTAAAGTTACAGCACTCTCATTAGAATTTTTATCAGCTTAACTTCAACAACATATAAAACTCGGCTGTTTTGATGCCTCTGTCTCCATTATTTCAGTTGTTGATGACACAGAATTTTATCTCTATACACTGTATATCCAAAAACAAATTATTTTTAACACATTAGTCTCTTATGAGGAAAACAAAATGTAAGTTACAACACTAAGTTACAATAACAACAGCTTTAGACTAATAAATTTGTTAATGTCTTTTTGTCTTAAATCATGTAGAAAATAAACAGTAGAGATATAAAACATTGTTAATACTAGCTTTCATAATTGTTCACATTTATCTTTACTGATATCTTTATTTCTTCATATGGCTTTAAGTTACCATCCAGTTTTCTTTTATTTCACCTTGCTAGAATCCTTGAGCATTTCCTGCAGAGCAGTCCTAGTGGTAATAAAATTATTCACCTTATCCAGCTTTTCTTTATCTGAGAATGTTTTAATTTCTCCTAGACTATCGATGGACAGTTTATTGGATGTAGGATTCTTGGTTGCCAGTATTTTTAATGTTTGCTACTTTAAATATATCTGCTCAATGCACTGTGGTTTCCAAAGTTTCTGAAGAGAAATCTTCTGTAATGTTATTGAGGATCCTTTGCATGTGAAGAGTTATGTGTCTTTTGGCTTTCAATAGTCTCTCTTCGTCTTTGTCTTCCAAAGGTTTAGATTGTAATATGTCTTGAAGTGAGAATCTTTTATCATACTTGGAGCCACTGAGCTTCTCGGATCTTTATATTCATAATTTTCAATAAATCTGAGAATTAGGTATCATTTCCTTAAATATAATTTCTGTCCACTCTATCCCTTTTCATCTGGGACTCTCACAGTGCATATATTTCTCTGCTTGATGGTTTTCCTCATATTCCTTAAATTTTTTTCATTTATCCTCCATCTTTTTCTATTTCTCAGACTCAATAATTTCCACCATCCTGTCTTCTAGTTTGTGGATTTTTTATTCTGCTTGCTCAAGTCTGCTTTTAAAGCTCTCAAATAACTTTGTATTCCAGTTACTGTAGTTTTCAACTCTAAAATAATTTTGTATTTATTTTTAGGTTTCTCTAGTTTATTAATATTTTCATTTTGTTTATGCATTGTTCTCTTGATTTTCTCCACGTCTTCCTTTAGTACTCTGAGCATCTTGAAGACCGCTGTTTTAAAATCTTTGTCTAGTGGATCTGTCATCACTTTGTTTTCAAGAACAGTTTATTTTATTTGTTCTTTTGAATAGGTCATATATTTGTTTTTCTGCATTCCTTGAGATTCTGCCCACTTCCTCAGGTTTTACTGGTGTTTTTATTTATTTATTTATTTATTTTTAATTCTTATAGACTGTTCCCTTTTAGTGAATTAGTCTGAGGTGTAAACTTAATGTTTCCAGAAGTCATTTCTGAACCTGTGACTTCTCCTGGGCATGCAAAGTAACTCTGTAATTTTCCCCACATTTGAGGTTGTTTTTGAAGATGCTAGTTTTTAATACCTGGATTCTAAAAGTTTTAAAAAGAGAAAAGTAAGTGGTGGGACACTGGCCCTTTATTTATTTATTTATTTATTTATTATTATTATACTTTCAGTTCTAGGGTACACGGGCATAACGTGCAGGTTTGTTACATATGTATACTTGTGCCATGTTGCTGTGCTGCACCCATCAACTCGTCAGCACCCATCAACTCGTCATTTACATCAGGTATAACTCCCAATGCAATCCCTCCCCACTCCCCCCTCCCCATGATAGGCCCCGGAGTGTGATGTTCCCCTTCCCGAGTCCAAGTGATCTCATTGTTCAGTTCCCACCTATGAGTGAGAACATGCGGTGTTTGGTTTTCTGTTCTTGCGATAGTTTGCTAAGAATGATGGTTTCCAGCTGCATCCATGTCCCTACAAAGGACACAAACTCATCCTTTTTTATGGCTGCATAGTATTCCATGGTGTATATGTGCCACATTTTCTTAATCCAGTCTGTCACTGATGGACATTTGGGCTGATTCCAAGTCTTTGCTATTGTGAATAGTGACACTGGCCCTTTTAATTCTGTGAAAGTCACTTCAGCTTGTGGGGAAGAGCTTTCAACAATGGGGGCAAGTGCAAAAACAATGGCCACTGTCTCTTTAACTGTATTGCTGTAATCAGAAGGAATAATCACCAATCTGAGCACAAATCTCTTATAGTTGGAGGATAGAATCCTTTTTGCCACTCTGGCTCCCTATAACTGTATGCAAACTGCTCCAGGAACATACAGGTGCCTGCCATTGGTTGAGGGGTTCAGGATGGGTAGCTGCGACTGTGCTAAGAGCAGCAATTGACTGAAATTAACTACAGTTTACCATGCAAGCCTCATTCCAGAAATTGCAAGTCTTTAATAGACATCAGAGTTCCAAAGTAGTAACAGATTCTGACAGTGTAATTATTCTCTAGTTCTGAAAGCATATTTTAGGTCCTTCCTACACTTCATCTTTCCAGAATCCTCTTCATGTGCTTGCTTTTAATACATAACACTCCTAGAGCAAGTTACATCGTATTGTAAAAGTATTTAAATAGCCTTTTGATGAAAATGACATCCTCTTAAGTCAGATCCTATTGATGCAAAGTCATTCTCAGAGAAAACTGCACACACGCTAAAGATTATGTAATTCCCTCCTCTGGTAAATGTAAAACATACTTAAATATTATTTTGAAACAAATAAAATATTAGAACACAAATAATTTAATACTGACCATTTAATGTGGGTCAAACTCATTCATAAGTGTTAATAAAAAAATGTATGACAAAGAAATGCTAAACTTATACTTAATTCACATTTTCACTCACACTTTTTCAAAGAGGTGGGTGGCACATCACTTATGAGTTTGGGTTTAATAATTATTCCAGTTCCATCACTTTCTAGCTACATTACATTACTTTACATAAGTTGTAATGTGTTTTTGATTCTGTTCATCAGCATAATAGAGATAGAATGATATGTATAGATTGGGTGATAGGCATCAGCAGTAATCTATTTCATTCACTAGATCTTTCAAATAAATTGGAACAAAAATTATCTGAAAATCACTACCCTTATCTTTAGAGCACAAGCATAAAGAATTAAACTTTTATGATATGGCTAATTTCAATTTATTTTAAATATCTTGCTCTAATAATAAGATGTTACCTTTCAGGAATTATTATGCACTCTCAAAATTTTTATTCCATGCCTCTTTTTAAAATGGGTTATAGTCATTTCATACATGTCTTGTCTTATCTTCTAGTTTATTAGACCTTGAGAGCAAAGGTGGTGTCTCGTCTAACTCCACAATATTGAATGTGCAGCAACTAATTGACTTAACATATTTAAAATTTGAGTCAAATGAGGATTTAAATAATTATTTCATTTTTGTAATGCCCCAGATAAACTGTAGACAATAACAGCTCAAGTAATTTATTCAAGTTCGTGCAAATGTTTAGAGAAAAACATAAAAATCAGGTTCTCCTAGACTTTCAATTCAATAACTCTCCATATAATTAGCCTGATGATTTTCCAAGTATACTGAAATATAACAACCTTATTGTGCCCAAGTAAACTCAAATAAATCAAGCTGTCCATCATCTAATAATAACGAATATAAAATAAATTGCATTATGTTTAACATGTTTTAGGCCTTATGTATACACTAGCTTTACATCTATTCCATTGACACCCTAATTGAATCTACTGTGATCCTGCTTTGTTTCCGCTATAATAACCTACTCACTCGTCCTCTTGCATCCCGTTGGCCTGTTTCTTTCTAACTAGTTCTCCATGCCACAATCAAAATGGATTATTTCAAAATGAAAATCCAACAAGTCACCACCACCACTTTTCCTACCCCTCCACCTTTTGCTTCAATGGCACCCTATCATTCCTAAGGAAAAACATGGCTTTTAAACTATCCTTATGAGAAACTTAAATTTCACCACCTTACTACTATCTATACAGAAAGGTTTCTCAACCTCAGCATCATTGACACGCTGGGCTGGATAATTCTTTGTTGTGAAGGGTTCTTGCATTTTCCTATTTAGCTTTTACTTTCTTTAGATATGACCTTAGACATTGCTTGCTCGGGAGATCTCAGTCTGGTCTACTTGTTCTCTCAAATCCAATCCCTCTCACACATGCATGGAAAATACCAGGAATCTCTCCTTCATAGCATGTGTCATGATTGTAAGTCTACGTTTGTGTGATTATCTGATAAATGATTGTCTCCAGGAGTCTGGTATTATAAAATGCATTTGTCCCCATTTCCTGGCATGCAGCTCCTTATCTTTGAAATGATGTTTTTTTTGTAAGCTACTGATGGAATACGACTGGTAGCCCTTAGGTAGCTTCAGGATGGGACTTGTCACCAGAAAGACCAAGACATGATTAGAGGGTTAGAACTTTCAACCTCACCCCTGGCTTTCAAGGATGAGATATTGGCTAAAGGTTAAGTTAATGGCCAATGGCTGATGGCTTAATCAATCGTGTCTACATAATAAAGCCCTTGTAAAAACCCAGAAAGAGTGTCTTAGGAGAGATTCTGAAGAGCTGAACACATGGAGGTTCCTAGAGAGGGCATGGAAGCTCTGTGTCCCTTCCCATGTACCTTGCCCTGTGAATTTCCTTATCTAATTCCTTGGTAATATTCTTTATAATAAACCAGTAAATGCATTTATCTGAGTTCTGTGATCCACTCCAGCAAATTAATTGAACCCAAAGAGGGGTTCATGGGAACCCCAACTTGAAGCTGGGTTGGCCAGAAGTTCTAGAGGTCTGGACTGATGTCTGGTGTCTGAAGCAGCGCAGTCTTGAAGACTGAGCACTCAATCTGTGAGATCTGATGCTGTCTCCAGGTAGACAGCATCAAAATTGAATTAAAAAACAACTGGTGTCCACTACTTTATATGTGGGAAAAACTTCTCCCAACGTTTGGCCACAGAAGCCTATGCTAATTGTTGTTGTGTAAGAAAATAGAAAAAAAGATGCTGAGTTTTGCTTTTTCTGCACACAATGAGGTTAGTTCTTTGTTTTCTCCTCTTCTATAGTCTCCAGGGCCTAGTCAATTTGTTGGCACATAGTAGAGCTTAATACATGTAGTAAGAATTAAGATACATAATTTATCTCTATGAGGTAGATGCTGTTATTAATTTCATTTTAATGAGGAAGGAACAAATTCTTATAAACGTGGCAAAATGTGTCAAAAGTCACATCTTAAAAAAACAGCACAGCAAGAATTAAAGTTATTTAATTCCAGACCCAATACTCTCAACTCTTGTTTTCTTGGAGAATTGTTTGAAAAAAACACTTTTAGAAAACGATTTTAATCTATTTATTTTCTGTATTTCAGAGCACACAACAAAGACTAAATATATGATGGCTGGAGATAATCAGTAATTAAACTAAGAACTATTCTGATGCAGAAGGGAGATGAATACATAATGGTATATATAAAAAGTACCAAATGTATGAAATCACTCTCTCGGAAAGACCTCAAAAGAAAGTCATTTGAACTCGAGTTCCAAGAAAAGATTGATTTGCTGTAGCCCTACAATGATACCCAAATAGCCAGTTCTTTGTCTATTTAGAGACTGGCACTAAGACACAATAAGTGGTGTTAACAATCTTATTTGCTTATCAGATCTTTAGTGATCTTGGCCCCAGGCACAATCATCACTTCATCAGTACCAGTAAGAGATACAACCCTAGGTTAACTGAAGGAGTGCCATCAGAAAAACCTGCTTTCATTTATTTGAATACTTTGGGGAAAAAAACATTCTCAGCCAGACACTTTAAACGCATCTAATTAATATTATTTTTTCTAACGCTTCCCTTTAAAAACTCAGTGTTTTATAGCTTGCACTTTCCTCAAAAACGGGTAGCATTGACTGAAGCATAGCAATTTAATATTATTTGTCAAACCTACTAACTGGTTCAAAATACAGACAATCTGTGTCATTGTAGAATGTTACTATGTTTGACTTATGTAGTGTACTCATTATCACATAATAGTGAATAATTTGCAGTGCTAAAAAATACACTAGCATATGCTTATAAATCATACTTATAGCAACAGTACTATAGTACTAAAGATGCTCATTAAACACCTGTAATATGTATGCCACTTTTCTGACAGCAGCCACACATACCATTCTAATCTAATAAATATACATATGAATGATACACTACCCAATTATTTTGATGACATATACAAGGAAGACATAGTCTCTGGGTTGAGTTTCTCACTAGAGACTGCGCTGCCCCACACAAATTTCCTCAAATAAGGATTCCTTTTGCTAATACATTATTCAACATATCCTATAATTATTGCCAATTCCCTGGAAAAGTAATTTACCACAAATGTCACATTAGCTACATAAATTTGAAAGCCAAGTTAATATTTACTAAATATTATGAAGTTATTAAATGAATAAAAATACTTTCAGTGCCCATTTAACAGCACTGAATTTAACAAATCACTCCAAGTGTTAAACATCAAATAAATATCTGCCAATAATTGCTATTATGATGATTCTAAATAAATGAATAGATTCACTTCTTAGGCATTTTACTGAGGGTTCCAATGAATATCATTTCTATGTCAAAGAAATGATTACAAATAAATACATCAGCATCTGAGATATTAAGACGTACCCACAGTTATATATGCTGAATTTCCGAATCTGATTTGTTTACCTCTGTGGCAGTTAATAAATAATAATAAAATCTTTTATGATTCCTCCTGTATTAGTAAGACTTTTCCCACCAAACTACATTGCTCAAATAAGAAATTTGCTTCTCCAGTTTTTGCAATTCAGCATTTGATCAGAGGTCTTACTATATGAATTTTAAGAGTTCCGATTGTAATTTTCAAAGTGACCTTTAGTTGGTTTGTGTAGCTTAAATTGTGAATTAAATTCTCATTAATCTTTTTGAAATGATGTAAAAATTTGAATCTTGTTTAATACCTTTATTTCAAGGTAAATAGGGTATTAATTAAAGGCTTATCTTTTATTTAAGAAAGCTGCTAGTTCACAGTTTTAACTAGATTGAAAGCCAGAGAGGTATTTACACAATCATCACCTCTGCAATACCATTCACAGATCTACACCACCATTGTCTTTGAGTCTGAACAGTGGTGAGTTGATGAGCTCAAGGCTTGATATTTATATATTCACTTTGTAGTTACTTGTATCACATAGAATGTGATACTTTTACACAGAATGACCCAAAGTAGTTTCATAATTTCCCCAACCATATACTGGGATATCATTACATTATAAGAAAACTCGATGTTTTAGCATGCAGTGATAAATCTTTCTCCATATTGCAAGGATCTTCTTCCATTCTACTGGTCTCAAAAGGCAGAATGTATTGCCCTATTTAACTGGGAGAAGGAATATATCAGTATTCAAATGTTCCTCCTGTATACATGCAAACCTTATTCTATACAAATGTGTCTATGTATAATAGTTTAAAAACTAATATTGTACCTATAAATAACTCCTCATAAAAATGTTTAGTTTTTATTTCAAAAGCAAAAAAAAAAGGTGATATTATCAATGCTAAATTATCCCTGAAGAGAATTTAACAAACAGTTCTCACCCTAAACCACAAACGTTACCCCCATCTTCTTGTACAGTTTTTCAAGAACTACAAGACCCAGTTGATGTTAACTGATGGTGAAGTGGTAATCCAAGAGTCTTTGTAAAATATAAATAGTATTTTACATTTCATGGGTCTTGCTAATTCTGAATGATACCTAGGAGAAATGCTCAGTTAAAATAAGTAACTGGGTCACTGAACATTAAAGAGGTAATTTAGAATGAATTAAAAATCTATAATAAAATTCACACCTGTTCCCATACTTATTAAAATATATTATAATGGTTTATGAAGTACTCTATGTCTTATTATAGAAATAGATAAAATCATATTTTACTAAGAAAAAATAGTTTAAAATTGTAACTATTTTCAAATTTCATTTTTATGCATAAGATTAAGAAAACCTTTCTCCTCCATATGCTGTTGCATGCAGATTAAACCAAAGTTCTTTAATTTTGTTATCACATTATATATATGAAATAACTTCATTAAAATATCATTGATTTTTCACCATCCACCCTAGAATAAATATTAGGAAAGAACATATACAGGACATAAAAAATGAATTCAATACATCCACAAATGTTTCTACTAAAAAGTAAAATACCAATTTTGATCCAGAATTGTCAACTACATAGGTGTTAGTGATAGGTGTTAGTGAAAACATTTGGTGAAAATTCACAAATGAATAGAACTGAAATATTATTATATGTCAACAGAAGTAAAAAATGAAAAAGCTTCTATGAAAAACAGTATCTTTAAGTAATCCCCCGTTGGTACTGGTTTTCGTTGCCAAATTTTGAGGTCATTCTGTGGGAGGTCAAGATTGGAGAAAGTTACAGGGGAAAAAGTAAGACCCTTGTTGAAGGAAACAGAATCTTTCTATTGATGAAGGGCTGCCTGCAACTGGGAAGAGTGACTTGCAACAACACAATTTAACATTATCTAAATAAACAAATCATTTCTTTGCCCTCAGAACTGATATACTAAAAATACTCTGCTAAACACATGAAAACGAGAATACTTTTGATTTGCATTATCATACCAAATGATATGCATATGTAAACATCCAAACTTCTGAATCATTTTTAAAAATCTTAAAAATCCATGTAGATGATTAAGATGCAGTTTTGGTCTATGGATTTCAAAATCTACAGAAACACACACACATATACATGAACACACGCATAAACTTGTGTGTTCACACAGAAAGTGATGCTAGAAATTAGTTCTTAAACCTATTTGATTAGTATCAGATGCACATTTTGCAGCAATAGTCATCATAATTATTCCTCAATGTTTAGTCACGGTTTTACTTTATAGAGAACTCTATGAATTAATTTCAAGAATAAAAAAGAAATTATACTAGGTAGCCCTGTATAAAAAATTAAAACATATATGTCCATTAAAATGTTTTAAAAGACTATTCTAATTACATATTGCAGAAATCATCCTCCAAAGAACTTTGAAACCACACTCAGAAACTAGAACACCTAAATTTACTGTTAGATTTTGATTCACACTAAAAATCAATTACTTGTCCTTGACAAAACCTTTTATTATATCCAAATGATTTTAGCCACCAAAGAGATATTGGATTTTTTTAAAGTCACAGACAGCTTTAATCTTGCAAATGCATCATTCCAAAATGTGTAAGATAAATTTGAAAAGGTCAAATCTGCTGTAATTAAAGCCATTCTTTGGATGTCTTTATAGGTGAAGCAGCCAAATGTCTGTGCTGAACGCCAGAAGAATTAAGTATTCAGATACATATATTTCCTTCCCCAATCTAGCATCATGCTATGGACTTATCCAATGAGTTATTTTGCTGTTTAAGAACGTGGAATATTTCAAACCATACAAGTAGATTCTGACACAGCTCTAAACATTGTAACACAAAGTGAAAAATTTAATATTTAATATCACTATTAAAAAGCAAAAGAATTATATTTCAATATGAGTCTAATGAAAATGTACAGTTTGTTTTTTTATTCCATGTATATTTCAAAGTCTTAATATTATCCACCTTGAGGTGGTGTGTTTTCCAATTCATAATAAAAGATTTGTGGGATTGCTGCCAGAATACAAGTAAAGCAACTAATAAGTAATTGTAAATATAAATTTTTGTAATTTATATATAAAAGTAGCAGCAAACATTATTAAATATAAAAAGGTTTTTTACGAAAGTCCTTTCTGTTGTCAAACAACTGACATATCCATGCATGATTCATCTTCATTCCACTGATTCTTACTAAAACAAAAGAAAATGCGTATGACTCAAAATGTACTAAGATTAAATTTTCATTGTTGGCTCGCAATAGAGCTAGTATTTTAACTTGTTTTATGTCTTTATTGGTTGGATTTTATTTACAAGACAACTCTGTGCTATAAATTGTTGGAGATAAAACCAAATTTCTATCCAAATCTTTCAGAATCTTTTAAAGAGGTTCTTACAGCTGGAGGATAAAATAATGTGAAACAATTCCAAATTAAGGAATTATATGACAAGTTCTGTATCGATTATACACACACACACACACACACACACACACACACAGTATTATATTAGTTCAAATAGTATAATGTTTAATATACATATGGTGATAATTATTATTTTTTTTACTTCTTCTATGTCACCCAGGTTGGAGTGGTGTCATCACAGCTCAGTAGCTCAGTGTCACCTCAAACTCCTGGATTCAAGATATCATCCCGCTACAGGTTTGCACCACCATGCCTAGCTATTTTATTTTGTAAAGACAGGGTCTCACTATGTTTCCCTGGTTGATCTCGGCTCCTGGCCTCAAGCAAATCTCCTACCTTATCTCCCAAAGTATTGGGATTACCGGTGTTAGCTATTGTGCTGGCCTGATGGTTATTTTTATGAGTCAACTTGAGTGGGTTAAGAAATGCCCTGACAGCTGGGAAAACACTACTTCTGGGGCTTTCTGTGAGAGTGTTTCTGTATTAGCATTTGAATGTGTAGTCAAGAATCAGGAGTAAAAGAGGTCCACTCTCACCGGTGTTGATAGGCATCATCCAACTCACTGGGACCTGCCCCAGTAGAACAAAAACCAGAGGATGGGTTCTCCAGCTTACAGATAGAACACTGGATGTGTGGGTCTCCATAATAATGAATGAGCTGCTTCCCATCATCTTTCCTTATATATTTCTATAAGTCTTGCTGATTCTATTTCTCTGGAGAACCCTCAATAATATACATATATGCATGTGTGTAATTTATTATAACGAAAATTAAAATAACAAATTATAAGTGAGCCAGTAATTTTAAAAAGGCCACAATGATGCCAAATTTCTCCATCTAACTCTTGAGAGAACATCTACTTATCTATGGCTAATGGTCAGAGTTTAATAAGACTAATATGATTCATGTATTGAGCAATATCTGTATTTCAAACTCTGCCCAAGTCCCACTATGTATGCTAATACACTGATTCTTAAAACAGTTTGGTGAGGTAGTTATTAAGATTCATACTTTCAGACGAGATGATGAACTGATGACAAGTTGGCTGCCAGAGTCTCATACAGTTAAGTGACTAAATAAGAACTAAAATCCAGTATGGTTTGACTTCTGCATACATACTTTTTGCCTTGTGCTTCACTGTCTTAGAGAATTAGTCCCCAATCTCCTTCATACACTTTCAGAAAGAGACATTCATGTACTCTAAACCAAACTGCTACATTCCCCTCATTGTGCTTTCCAAAACGTACAAAAGCATGCTGTAACCACACTTGCTATCCAGACTATATACCCATTTAGTTCCCATTGGGAAATGTTTGAGGACCACCTACTGGTTGCAAATATTTTTCATCTAATTCTTGATTCAATTAAACCCTACTTAATCTACTTCCCTTAATATTTCCTTCCTTTCAAATTCACTCTATGTTTCTTTTTCTTTTTGTGACTAATTTACAGTAATAAATTATAAACAATATTGAACTCTATAATATACCTATTCATAAAATTATTCATATGAATTTTCACTGGCCTACTACCATTGTATTAATAAGGAGAAGGCTGTTGGCAAAACAACGACAACAAAAACCACCACAACAAAACCCTTTAAAACAAACTTTGAGATACTAAAGCACTTCGGTTTTAAGCGTTTGATTTTACGAGCTCATTAATGAATGTTAATATTCTTCACTGAAATTTGCTACCTATATTTTTATGCTTCTTACCACTGTGAGTTGTTATACATACTAGTGATTTTTATTATCCTATTAGTATTCTAAATTGAGTGTGGGTAGTAGAAATGCCACAATTATCTTATTTTTATTAGATACCTCCTCGAAGCAGTTTTACATTATTTTATTCTCCTTCAGTAGTTTATCATCTACTAAATCTGTCCAAAACAATATATACAACAGGTTAATAAATGGCTGTTTAGCTAAGTCTAGTCTAATTACCATGAAAACGTTAGGTCTAAATTTTTAAACATTATAAACAACAATTTTTTGAAGTGCTCTGCTTTTCCTAAGAATATGCTACTCCAGACTATCTTAAGATTACACATGTAAAAGAGAAGGAAATGTAGGAAATATGTCTGAAAAATCATACCTCTTCGTTAGATATAAGAATTTTTCAGCCGCGGTTTTCTATCATCACCAATAATATCACTCCTTGGTACTACCACCTTCAGCTCTCAATATATAGTTAATTTTTATCTTCTGGAGATTTTTAGACATTAAGGAACTCACTCAAGATTGTTTAAGAAACGATGCAGGGAATGAGTGAAAGACTTTAATTTTCAGAGTAAGTACAGAATAATTATGAAGATGGAACCTCATGAATATGAAAGACAGCACCAAATTCTGGTGAGGGTGTGGCACAACGTGCACCCTCATTCATTACAGGAATGAAAATGTTACATCACTTTGGAAGACAGTTTGGCAGCATTCTTACAAAACTAATCATGATCTTATATAATCTGGCAATCATGCCCCCTGGTGTATACCCAATGAAGTTAAAAACAGGTCCTCATTAAAACCTGTACAAGAATGTTTATAGCAGCTTCATTCATAATTGTCAAACTTGTAAGCAACCAAGATGTCCCTCATTAGGTAAATGGATAAACTGTAATATACTCAGCTAATGAAATAGTATTCAGCATTAAAAACAAATGACCTATCAAGACATAAAAATACATGGAGGAATCTCAAATACATGTTTGTAACAGAATGAGGCCAATCAGAAAATGCTACATACTGTATGATTCCAACTACATGACATTCCAGGAAAGGCCAAGCTATGTGGCAGTTAAAAAAAAAAAATCATTGACTGACAGGTGTTATGGCGGACAGAGGGATGAGTAGGTGGAGCACAGAGGATTTTTAGGGCAGTGAAACACTTCTGTATAAGACTATGGATGTTATGTTCAGACTTTATGAAACTGAAATTTAAAATAGAATAACTAAGAGGGAATCTGGTTGATTTGTTTCAGCTTAATTTCATGATTGCAAAGCTCATGTCTTTATATTTCCCAAAAAAATTAATACTCCCTGCTCCATTCACTCTCACTCTTTTTCAGAGTAACAGTTCTTATTTTCTCTCCTTCCTATTTTCACTCTTGTTGATGAGTTTATTTTCTGTTTCACTTGTAAAAAAGTATTAATCTGGCAAGAATTTCAAAATCTGGTCGCTACATCTGCTCACCTTCATATATCTACACCTACATTCTGTTCTCTCTCCTTTTCATATGGATGAACTGTCTTTGCTTCTAACGCCCACCCCTCTAACTGTGACTAGGCCCCGTCTCATGTTATTCGAGTTCTCCAACGGGACAGGATTAAAAGGATAAATGTACATATAAGAGAGTTCATTAAGAAGTGTTGACTCACAGGATCACAAGGTAAAGTCCAACGATGGGCCATCAGCAAGCTAAGAAGCAAGGAAGCCAGTCCGAGTCCCAAAACCTCAAAAGTAGGGAAGCCGACAGTGTAGCCTTCAGTCTGTGGCCGAAGGCCTGAGAGGCCCTGGCAAACCGCTGGTGGAGGTCCAAGAGTCCAAAACCTGAAGCACTTGGAGTGTAATAATGTTCAAGGGCAGAAAGCTCCCAGCACAGGAGAAAGATGGAAGCCCGGAGACTCAGCCACTCTCGTCTTTCTGCCTTCCTCTGCCTGCTTTTATTCTAGTCGCGTTCACAGCTGATTAGATGGTGCCCGCCTAGATTGAGGGTGGGTGTGAGTCTCCCAGTTCACTGACTCAAAGGTTAACCTCCTTTGGCCACACCCTCACAGACACACCTGGGAATAATACTTTGTATCCTTCAATCCAATCAAGCTGACACGCAGCATTAGCCATCACACCTGTTACCTATTCACGACTATCATCCCTGCAATTTTCTTGCTGCTGCTTCTGCAATTTTAACTCCTCCATTAAGTCCTTCACATCAAAAAACAACAAAATGGAGTTATTTCATTTAATGTGAAAAAAATTAACAACTTTATTTACCCCAGTTGGACTGCCTCAAGAACCCCATTTCCCCTTCCTTTTGTTTTATTTTTATTATTGTTTTTTTTTTGAGACAAAGTTTCACTCTTGAGTGCAAAGCGACCTCGGCAACCTGCGCCTCCCAGGTTCAAGGGATTCTCCTGCTGCCGCCGCCCAAGCAGCTGGGATAACAGGCCTGAGCCACGGCGACCGGCCAGCCTTTTCTCCTTTATAGCTGTTTTATTTCTTTTTTTTTTTTTTTTTTTTTTTTTTTTTTTTGAGACGGAGTCTCACTCTGTCGCCCAGGCTGGAGTGCAGTGGCCGGATCTCAGCTCACTGCAAGCTCCGCCTCCCGGGTTCACGCCATTCTCCTGCCTCAGCCTCCCGAGTAGCTGGGACTACAGGCGCCTGCCACCTCGCCCGGCTAGTTTTTTGTCTTTTTTAGTAGAGACGGGGTTTCACCGTGTTAGCCAGGATGGTCTCGATCTTCTGACCTCGTGATCCACCCGTCTCGGCCTCCCAAAGTGCTGGGATTACAGGCTTGAGCCACCGCGCCCGGCCTAGCTGTTTTATTTCTAATCATTTGTCTTCAATTACTGTAATCTCATTCTCTCTTGAACCTATTTCATTCAGGCTTGTTTTCTTCTACTTCTACACTGAAACAGTTTTCAAGAACACTAATACAGGTAACTATACATTGGCCATATACTTTTTGCATAAATAAAGTACACAATGCCAAGTATAATACATTCTACTACGTTACACTTAGCAACAGCATCTACAGTCTGCTCCTTTGACATCTACAATCACTGCTCCTCGAAATATTTTTTCTCTTTTCTTCAGGACACCATATTCTCTTTTCTCCAGCCTCCCTGGATAATTCTTCTTCATCCTCCTTTGCCAAATCCACTTTATCTCCCCTCAAAATTTGAAGTTTCCCAAATTTCTCTATTATTTCAAAGTTTACCCTTTGCTACACACCAACATTACCTAAATCCAGTTTCATGATTTAGTTATGCTTATAACTGCCACACAATTCTCTATACTCAATTTGGAAATTTGTTCAATGTTCGTGTTTAATCATTCTCATCATGCTGACTTCTTCAGTAACAGAGCTTGGGGCTTGAAATTCTAACCTTAAAAAAGTTATACTTATTCCACATAATACATAGATATAAACTTCTTGAATATTAAATACATTTCGTTATAAAGACTATATTCTTTATAATGATAATACAGAATATATTTGTAACATAATTGTATTCTTCTATATTTATTTCAAAACTGTTAAAGTTTCAAAGGTCACATGTCTTAATAATAACAACAAACTCCCATGAGACAAGTTTAATTACATAACAAACCTGCACTTGTACTCCTGAACTTAAAAGTTTGAAAAAAGAATATTATTCTTTAACTAAAAGACTTACAAAGACTTAATGAATAAAGTTATCTTGAATATTTGATAACTTTAATATTCACAGTTTATATTTATCAAAGATGCTCTCAGGAAAATAAAAAGGCTTCCAACGAACTAGAAGAAAATATTAATATAACCAACATATAAACAGCAAAGTGTTAATATCCAGAATACATAAAGAATAATACAAATAACCCAATTAAATAATGGACAAATGATACAGACATTATACAAAGTATGAAAACATGAATAGACAATTAATATATGATGCTTAATTGTGGTAACCAGGGAAATGCTATTTAAACACAGAGCAAGATGACATTTTACATTAGCCGGTGTGAAAAAAAATTAAAATTCCAGTCATAGTGTTAGAAAAGTTATGAAACAAAGGAGACTCATACATGGCATATAAGTAATGAGGGGGGGTCGTAGAAATCACTGCCTCACAATCAATGGGGACTACTCAATTCACTAATCAGTAATGCATGCGATAAGTCACAGTCATTAATTTTGTGCTTTTTGTGACAGTAATAGTAAAAAATAATTTTTATCAATCTCACAATAAATTTGACCAAACATTTTGTGCAATTGAATTACTTTAGATCCCATTATTTCATTATGGCTGAAGTTAGCATTTTATTTTCTAGATACATACAACTCTAGAAGCCACAAGGATTTTGTAACATCACTTGATCTGGGAGTGAAAGTGGGTAGGAGGTTTTTTAAATTATTATTTATTACCTAACTTTTGAATTTTATACCAGGAGAGTAGATTATTATCCTGTAATGAAATTAAAATTTTAAATATTAAAAACTTTTAAATTAAACTAAAAAGTTCAATAGATGAGAGGTTCCATCTCTAATCAGAGGATAATAACTGATTCTACTATAAACAACTAGAAAACTAGACAAACTATATGATACAATCATTTTCAAACATTGAACAATTGGCAACTAAGGACTGGTTTTCGCAGTTGAGGAGAGAAACAAACAATGTAAGATCTACAATAGCCCCTGATTTCTGCCTGGGGATACTTATTGGACCACACCATTGATGGCAGAACCCAGACAGAGCTTGAAGAAATCCCTGAGTTAAAGAGACAGAAATACTATGGCAGAAGGACTAAGCAAGTGTCTTATATTTAAGGTAGGAACTAGACAAAGAAAGAGCTGCAAAAATCAACATGGGTTTCCCCTGAGTAATCCAGGGACTGACTGACTGACTCACTGAGCATCCATCCCCAGATCTGATATCTAATTTCCCCTCCTTGAGTGTCCAGGGTAACCGCCTTGAGCTGTGTTCATATCTGCAAATGACAGATTCATCGCTGCCTCTCAAGACTGCATACACCTGTGCAACACTTTCCACCTTTTATGGAAAGTATACATAATTCCACAAGCAAACAGCATTTCCTGTGTTTTGGAGAATTCACTCAAGCTTTGGGATTCAGAATTTTGGGTAAAACACTTTCCTCACTTCACTTTCCTCTTTATACTTGTGCCTGATTTTTCCTCCTTTAATCTCCTTTCTCTCTCACAGAAACAAAACGATTTTCTTTTCTTATCTATTAACAAGTCTAACAATTTTGGAAGAGTCTTTTGTTGCTTGATTAAGATGGGTGTGGTGGTTAATTTCCTGTTTCAACTTGACTGGGTTACAGGATGCCCAGATAGTGGTTAAGCATTATTTCTGGGTGTTGCTGTGAGAATGTTTCTGGAAGATATTAGCGTCTGTGGAATGAGTAAAGCAGATGGCCTCCCCAGAGAGGGTGGGGATCATACAACCTCTTGAGGGCATGAATAGAACAAAAAGGCAGAGGAAGGTAGAATTCTGTCTCTCTGCTTGACTGCACGAGGGGAGACATTCATGGTCTCTTACCCTTTGACTAGGCCTTATACCATTGTCACGTCTCATTCTCGGGCCTTCAGACTTAGGCTGGAATTAACACCACTGGCTTCCCTGGGTCTCCAGTTTGCAGACCACAAATAGTGGGGAATTTTCAGGTTCCCTAACTCCATAAACACGAGACAATTCTTACACCATATATCTTTATACACACACACACTTACACATGTCCTATTGCTTCTGTTTCTCTAGCCTGCCCCGACATACAATGCAATTTCTCTCTCATTTCCACAGGTTCTCTCTTATACACACTTAAACATTGAAATCATCTGTGTGTTTTTTAATACTCATGAAGTCCAGGCTTCCCTTAATAGACTGACTTAGTATCTCTGAGGCAGATCAGATTTCTACAATTCAAAAAACATGCCTTTAAAAGAAAATCTTATATTAAGTAAGGGTGACAATCATTGGCAGAAGGCAATTGTAGAACAAATGGGATTTGAGGCCTGGTGCAATGGTTCATACTTATAATCCCAACACTTTGGGAGGCATAGGCAGGAGGATGGCTTGAGCCTAGGAGTTTGTGACCAGCCTGAACAATACAGTGAGATCCCATCTCTACAAAAAATTTTAAAAATTAGCTACGCATGGTGGTACATGCCTGTGGTCCTAGCTACTCAGGAAGCTGAAGCAAGAGGATTGCTTGAGCCCAGGAAGTCAAGGCTATAGTGAGCCGTGATTGCACTCCTGCATTCCAGGCTAGCCAACAGAGTGAGACCCTGTCTCAGAAACAAAACACACAAAAAAGTATTTGATTTCAATACTAATTTATTCATCTTTGACCATGTAAATTACACTGATAAAGAAATTCAAAGAAAGTATATTGTACTACATGAATGATCACATTTGATCCTGAACTACTAATGGGTAAGTCTTGGTTAATTGTATAAGAATAATGGGTTTCAATTATGATAAATTAATATATATAAAATACTATATTATATTAATATATACTATATATTAATACTATATATAAATATACATATATATAAATACTATATATAAATATACATATATATTAATATATGCAGCACAAATGACAGTTTAGCCTGAAAATAAGGTTGTTTTGCTTATATAAGCAATCTTTTAATATATTCAAGTTTACTCCTTTATGTATCACACTAACATATATGTTCTGATTGCTGACTAAATGGATTAAAGATAATTTTCTTCTCTTTACTTAGCATCTAGCCCATGAAAATCCAACTTTCTGCAGTTTCTACACCTTAAGGACTATAGAAGAACACTGGGAAATATGCCATATTATTAGACATCACGTGTTACTTTATTATGCCTGAAGTTTCTCTAAAGATTGAAACAATTCAATAATTACAGCAAGTTATACATAGGTACACACTGGTTATACACTATATCTATGAAGATTATGAAACTAGTTATACAACTCAATGACATTTACATATGGAAATGTAATTCTGATATTTTTTATTTCCACTTCTATCATAGTTTGCTATTAATATGGCTCTGTACGATAAACTTTCATGAATATATCAAAGAGAAAGGTTATGAGAGCTAAGTGCAAACTAAGTAAGTTGGTGACTCTGAAACAGTGACCACAGCAAGTCACATACCATTGTTTTAAATAATTTTTAAATATAGAATTATGTTTTGTTATATTTTTAAAGGTTTACAAATATATATATTTTTAATTTGGAAACTTTCATTGATGTAATTTTTAAAACATTTCTGGTTTTAAACTGGTTAGCAGTTTCCTGGTTTTTTTACACACATAAAACCAATGTTACAGTACAATGGGAGTGTCCTGGTATGGAAAAAGATAGATCTGGAATTATATGTTCGGCTTTTGGTATGGTTTTAAGAAATACACTTCTTTTAGCTAATTTTTTCTTCTGAAAAATGGGAATATTATATTTAAGCCAAAGAATTATTGTTTGAATCAATTTTAAAATATTGTGCCCACATTTATATCTAAAATGTTTCTGTAATTCATTAATATTATTCACATAATACAACTACAGAAAATCATTGTTGGTAATGAACCATAGAGATCATTTAGCTCTAAATTAAATGCATTTGTTGGTGACACTTCTGTTGCTTCATAGTACAATAGCATATTAAATGCTTCATAGCAAAATTATTATATATAAGTATTATTAAAAGTCATCAGTAATAGCAACAGCTGGACATTGAGTCTTACTCTGAAATAATACACCTTTGCTCACACAGTGTAAGTATTTTGTTTCTCTTTATGGCTTTAAAGGACTAAAAATAATTATTTAAAGCAAGAAAGCAGGAAAGTCATGGAAGTCACAGAGACAGAGGCTAATTTATGCAGAATTTCATCTCATCTTGTTATTGGTTCAGAATCTCGCCTTGAGATTTTGCAGGATACGTGATTATCCAACTAAAAACTACATTTCCTATCAGTATTCCTATCTTCCTATCTAGTTTAGGATTTACCCCAGAATTTTTCTCTTTCTCCTCCCTCCGCCCCTAGACCCCACTGCAGTGCAGTGGTGTGATCTCGGCTCACTGCAACCTCGGCCTCCTGGGTTCTAGCGATTCTCTTGCCTCAGTCTCCCGAGTAGCTGAGATTACAGGTGTGTGCCACCATGCCAAGCTAATTTTTTATATTTCTAGTAGAGATGGGGTTTCACCTTGTTAGCCAGGATGGTCTCGATCTCCTAACCTCGTCATCTGCCCACCTCGACCTCCCAAAGTGCTGGGATTACAGGCATGAGCCACCATGCCCGGCCAAATTTCTCCTTTTTAACCACATTATTAATGCTTACATTAAAGTAGGCCCTGATGGGTCCTGGGCTTCCAGATTCTCCCTCGATTTCCTCTCATAGTACATGAGACATGTGTAAGAACACAGCAAGAAGGGTTTTCACTGTAACAGAAGCTTGTATCTGAAAGATGTCCAGTAATATAATTCGTCTATCTTTTCTCAACTCTCTCTAGACACGTGCAACACAGCCAGCACTTTCCTTTCTATGACAGCAGGCACAAGGACATAAGCTATTTAACTACTTTATATCTTCTCTAGGAAAAGTTTTAGATCTACTGATCCAATAAAAAAATAACTTGTCAGTTAATTAATAAATATTTCAAAAAATATATAAGTATATTTAGCACTCTCGTTTTCCCCCCCAACGTTGTTCTGGTTTGGACAATAAATTACATAGCCACACTATCTTTTGGTTACCATTTTAAAGATCAAACTTGCCTACACTTCCTCTCCCCCTTGAAGTTGCCTGGAAAATTGCGTTGTTGTAGTTCTTGTGGAACCAGATATAGAGGCCATATGTTGAGAATGCATGGTAGTAAGGACCACTAAATATGGCTGTCTGGAAGAAGACAAGGACCAGAGCCTCCCACCAACCCTGGATCCCTCAACTACTCACTGCTACTCAAGAGAGAAATACAGTGCCTTCTTTTTAAGACATTGTATTTGGTGTCTTGCTGACTGTCTCCTACGTAATATATTCCCTAAATAATAAAGATCAAACATTATTTGTAAATACTATGCTAGAAGTCACTCATAGAGAACTTAGACTTAACTGCACTTCTTGTGAGTAATTGTGTGTGTGTGTGTGTGTGTGTGTGTGTTTCTCTGCTGCACTGACAGAAGTGCCATGGCACCATCACAGCTCACTGCAGCCTCAACCTCTTGGGATCAAGCAATGCTGTGCCTCAACCTTCCAAGTAGCTGAGACCACAGGCTTGCCTCACCATGCCCAGCTAATTTACTCCTGGGCTCAAGCCATTCTCCAACCTCAGCCTCCCAAAATGCTGGGATTACAGGGCATGAGCCACCACACCTGGACTGTGAATGATTAGGTTTTAAAGTTTATTCTTAAGGTGAAAATCATGTAAAATCAATAGTATTAGCATACATCTCTCATGGAATCTAACAAAACCCTGAACATTGGAACAGATTAATATTTAGTAGAGCGTGGGATGAAGCAGTTTCATGCAGTTCGGTAATATGTTGTGTGAAATATGTGTGCTACCTAAATATCACAATCAGAACAGTGACATGTTCACACTTGGAGTGACTCTGAGTGACTGAACCCGGATTCACAGTCCTCATCTTTGATTCCTCCAGGGAATATGGTTCCATAATGGAATCATTTGCCTTTAATAGGTTTTCCAAACTGTCCTCTCTCTTAGCTTAGCTGTACGATCATGGTCCTTTAACACTTGACTTGTGTAGGGTCAGTTATATTCCACCTCATCATTTCCTAATGTAACTGTAAAAGCTTTATTCTTATTTGTACTCTAAATAAGAAAATGAAACCATCCTGAATCAAGTACTGTTAAAACACTTGCAAGTATGTTGATTTTTTAAAAAAAATAATAATATTTGTAAGCTATAAGGAATATCTTATGAGACAAATGATATATGGCAAAGTATAGTACTTTATGCAATATAGTTACCATGACGTTAATTTTAAAGTACTCATACCTCAATCTACTTTTTAGAAATAAAAAATGTGTCACAAATCCAAATCTACATGTCATCTTTGGATAGGGGGTCTGCTAGTTTTGTCTACTTTATTCCAATTTTAGATCGTGTATAACCTAAGTGAGTGTCTTAAGGACTGGTGTTTCTACACTGTAGTAAGTGTTATGACAAGTTTAATTCTGTCTTATCTTTTCATTCAGAACACAGTCTTTTGGGTTTCCAGGAAACCTCAGTGGTGAACCAGGATCCCCACTTCTGAGAATCTTTAAAAAACAACTTTTCTCCCTCCACTGCCCAAATCCCCGAGGCTCCCAAATGTGCAGCTCAGACTTTTGGTGGCTTCTCAGAAAAGTAAATTCCCTGACACGAAAAGAGTTCTGAATGCTGGATTCTGCTTTCTAACTTCTTCTGTTATCTAAATACGACCTGGTTGTTCCCTACTGTCTCACTAGTTTGATGATGTTACTAATAAAGCAAACAAAAACACATTTGTTGTCCTTTTATTAGAAGCCCTAGATGGATGGGTTGATATTAATTCTATATTGTATTATGGATAAAAGTTTGAAATTCTGTGTCCCATCACCATGTTTAAAATAAACTGTTTTCATCCATTGCTCATGAGCAAGAGACCACAGTGGCCTTAACTCACCTCCAGCTAGACAAAAGTGTAGAGGTTTCCTTCTGATGCTAGGCCCTTCACTTGCGCTTCCTAAAATTCCCTAAGATTACCCACTTTGATGAAGTTGTAATTGCCCCTTTGAGATGTAAATCATCCTCTAGCCTCTAGCCAGTTTTACAACATGGAAATTCCTCTCAAAGATCTGGGAGCTAATCCATTGAAATGTAATCATCTGGAAAGAGAGTGCCCCAATCTTTCCATCGCTGTGAGAAGTTAGGAACCTAACTTTCCTAAACTTCAGTTAGAAAACACATCTGTCCTAATCGCCTTGACCAACCACTCTCCTAACATCAAGCAGCAGATTTCCCTAACTAATGCAAACTCTCCTGCCTTTTGTTCCAGCAGAGTTGAATTCAATCTTTCTCCTCATTGCAACAATAATCTGGACCTCTTTTGCAATAGTCTTAAATAACATTTTATCCACCTCTTTAACACGATCTCTTGCAATTTTTCTTTGACATTTAACTAAAGATTAATTAGTTCTGGAAATTTACCCTTTTTTCCTCCATGGATTCAGTGGCAGTATCTAAAAGAAAAAATTCATCAACCAGCTATAGATATATATATAATATATATATAAAATATATATTATATATAAAAATGTATATATTTATAATAAATATATGAATATATAATAAATACATAATAAATATATTTAATATATAAATTATATATAAATTATATAAAAATATATAAATTATATAATAAATATATATATATTTAATATAAAGATAAAACACTGCAACCAGTGGAACTGAATATAAAGTAATTCAAATTTACAGAACACATCCGTTTTTTCAGGCTCTTAATTTTATTAAACATAATAGGGCAATATAAATTCCTGTGGAATTCACCTTTTACTTAAGAATTCATTATCAGTGAATTAGTTTAACAAGGCTGTTTTGTAAGAGGCTGTGGTTGACTTCAAAAATTAGAATGGGAACAATGACTTGTAAAAATTAAACATTTTAAACGACCACTTCCTATATTCACTGTGTCTATGATTCGGCATATTTCTTTCAGTGACCACAAAAGTATAAAATGGACACAGAACAGTGTCTTCAAAAAATTAAGGACGTTCTTTCTTCTTCAAAAGATTATAAATATAATTCAAATAGGCATGACACTTTTACCAATTAGATTGACTTTGTTGCTTCAAAGAACCCATTTGTACATCTAAATTAATTTTGGTCAATATATGTGAGTGCATGTGCATGAGGAAGTAAATGGCAGTAAAGGGGAAGGTGGAAAAAAGGGAGATGGTCTGGCTTTTTAAACACACTTTTCAATACCCAAAACAGAGGTAGTAAGAAACAATGATGTGGTGAAAATAAAGTATTGTCAAATAGAAAAAAGATTTGAAATTGGCATATTTAAGACTTTCTTATATATTATTAAGTATATCGTTAATATAAATCTTACACAATTTAGCTTCCCTATCTCCCAGTCTCTCTGAGAGGTTGGGAGTCCAACTTTCCTAGGCCTCAATTAGTAAACACATTTGGCCTAATCACATTGACTAACCTCTCTCCTAACATCATGCAGCAGATTTCACTGACTTGCCCAAAAACTCTCCTGCCTTTTTAAAAAATTTTTATTTATTATTATTATTATTATTGAGATGGAGTCTCACTCTGTCACTCAGACTGGAGTGCCGTGGTGTGATGTCGGCTCACTGCAACCTCTGCCTCCCAGGTTCAAGAGATTCTTGTGCCTCAGCCTCCTGATTAGCTGGGATTAAAGGCACATGCCACCATGCCCAGCTAATGTTTGTCTTTTTAGTATAGATGATGTTTCACTATGTTGGTCAGGCTGGTCTCAAACTCCTGACCTTGTGATCCGCCCACCTTGGCCTCCCAAGTGCTGGGATTACAGGCGTAAGCCACCAAGCCCGGCCAACTCTCCTGCCTTTTATTTCAACAGATATGTCAACTTTTACAATGATACAATAATTGTAGAAGATAATATTAGATTGAATCTCACAATCACACTCAGCTTGATTACCGAACTTTCTCCTGCATCTTGCTCACCTAAATTTATCTACATTTTCTATGAATAAAATAGTTTAGAAATATATATCTTCTGTGCATTATAGTGTAAGTTATTGTAAGATAGAAATATGGACTTTGTTTAAATCCCATTTTCTGCCTAGGAATTACCATTTTTTTTTGAGTATGATAAGTATTTCAAAGCATTCAAAAATGAACAACATAGGAAATACATTGCAAAATGAGGTCTGATTCTCATCCCCTTAGTCTTAATTGCTCTTCCTCTCTCATCTCTCTGTTTCATTGATGAGTATAAAAGATCACTTTCATATGATATTAGAATTCATAGAAATAAGGTGTTGATTTGATCATCCAACCAAGCATTTATTGAGTGTCCATTACAAGTCAGATTGTGTTCCTGAGAACAGCTCAGGAAATGAGTGTTTGACATTGACGTACATAACAGAAATACAAACATACCATTAAAAACATCAGACCTCTCATGACAATCCAGATCGTGTATTAAGCCTTTTCAAGGTGAGAAGTGATCATTTCAAAAAATAATCATTTTAACAACTCATTCTTGAGACAGAAAAGTGGAATTAGAAGCTCATATATTGCTGTTTCAGGAACTAAAATCTTAAGTGCTGTATTTAATCAATTGACAGCCATATAATTCTTACTTTCATATACCGATATTCATCAAAAATTAAAAACTTTGAAAATTATTTCTGTCTCATTCTACTAATCAATTTAAACATTTCATTTATTTTGTTATGTTTCTTCATTTTACTTGGCCTTGAATACTTCTTTCCAGCCCAGTATTAAATTTAATTGATATTTAATTTGTTTACTTGGTTTAGTTACTTTTGACTATGTTTGGTACATGTCTTATGAAGCAGGTATGTAGGAATGTTTACAAATTTATGGTCTTCACTCCTCCAAAGCCCTAATGGCGATACCCTCAACAGACACATACCACAATGTAAACACACACACACACACACACACACACACACACTCACTCCAGTGGATCAACACATAAAATACTCTATGGGCAAAAACATCATACATTAGGGGTCTCTCAGTGTATTACCCACTTCTGTAATTTATCAGGACTGTTCAGTTGAGGTGAGTCTGAAGAGATTTCTAAGGTGATTTGAGTGCTAAGCTATCTAACTAGTGGTTTTACACTATTTGAGTAATGCACCAAACATAGCTCTTGAGGCTCTGAAGAATTTATGTACTTTCCAATGAACGAGGAGATACAAGATCCTAAAAATCACAAGTTTTTTTAATATCCTTTAATAGATTAAGGAAAGCTGATACCAATATGAATATACTTTATATTTACATGTGTGTTAATTTTTCTTTGCTTGTAGGATACATTTTTATGTTACTGGGAGTAAGAAACATCTTAGGAAAAAGAAGACAATAAATAAAATTTTCATTGTTACACTGTGCTTTGGTCCAGTAACTCTGCACTGCACATATAGGCTATAAATTGGTGTCTTGGGGAACCACTTTGGTATTTCATTTTAATAGCTCATTCTGGAGAATATATCTGAATGGATCATGTATTACAACTGATTTAAATTTTGACCCATATAGAAATGAGTTTTCAAAAATATGTCTGAAGCCTGGATACTGTAAAATCCTTTATCGTCATCGAAGAATAAAAAGCTAGCATTTAGTTACTCAGAAATTGTTCAATAAATCTAAGACGACTTAGATATAAATAGTTATTTGTGAGAATGGCTCATCATTAATGTTTGTAAAAATTAATGCTGTCATTTATGATTGAGAATAAAAAACTAGAAAGGAAACTCTGACAGAGATAAATGATAGATATAAACTTTACATAAAGCGAGAGAATAATAGATGTGTTAAACGTTTGTTTTATAGATAAGATTTATAATGAAATTGTGTTGAATAACATGAATCAAATGTGTTTTGTATACTACACCAGCAGTTACATCATCACAACCTTTTAAATATTCCATTAACTTCAAATTGTACTTACCACTGAAATAATCTGATTAAATGAATTGGGATAATGGGTAAGGATTGGTATAAGCTGAAAGCAATACTACACTTTTAAAATTGTTTCTTTGTGTATTACATGAGAGAAGACGGTTGATAAATTAATTATAGCACAATGCCTATTATAATAGTTAAACCTGGAAGAAAATCAGTAAATGTTTAAGAGAATAAAATTGGTGAATTGCTTCCATTTTATACTATTTCCTGTTCATTTCAGGGTTTACCCAAATTTGCAACTCTAAATAAGGCCCAATTATTTACTCCTCAAATAGTACAAAAATCACGAAGAAAAGTGAAAGCTTTTTTTTTTTTTTTCCCCCACTCAAATATTCTAGTCTCTACCTGCTCCAAATCTCACTAACTTTTCTTGAGTCTGGTACAGGTACTGATCTCAAGGCTACTGCTACCACTTTCACCATTTCTTGTGCCTCAAGACTCAACCTTTCTAATTTACTTGAATGAATTTGGAAAAGTCCCATTTCATGACATTTTAAGCAACCCAGATGTCTCTTTCACTAAAAGTGATATTCTTCCTGTGTTCCTATGATTTTTTCCAGAAAATGATATCAACCTCTGCCTACATCTGACATCTAAATGTAATTCTTGACATCTCCTTCTTCACATTTCCATGTCCAATAACCAAGTCTCGTCAGATTTTACTTTCTCTGTATTTCTTGAGAGAATTTTTCTCTTTCTCTCTTCATTGCTATCATGGGATCCAACCCCCATTCTCTCACCTGAGCAATGGTGACCACTTCTAAAGTGCTCTTGTTGATGATCTCTCCAAAAAAAGTTTCTCTTTTTTTTTTTTTTTTTTTTTTTTTTTTTGAGGCGGAGTCTCGCTCTGTCGCCCAGGCTGGAGTGCAGTGGCCGGATCTCAGCTCACTGCAAGCTCCGCCTCCCGGGTTCCCGCCATTCTCCTGCCTCAGCCTCCCGAATAGCTGGGACTACAGGTGCCCGCCACCTCGCCCGGCTAGATTTTTGTATTTTTTAGTAGAGACGGGGTTTCTTCACCGGGTTAGCCAGGATGGTTTTGATCTCCTGACCTCGTGATCCACCCGTCTCGGCCTCCCAAAGTGCTGGGATTACAGGCTTGAGCCACCGCGCCCGGCCAAAAAAGTTTCTCTTTTCTATATCCAGAATGACTTACTCGAAATGCAGATGCAAATACAATTTACATTGTAAATTGCTCTGTTTAAAAACTCCCAAAGACTTTGCCTTGGTAATAGGATGAATATCAAGAGTCCAAAATGGAGTTCAAGCAGTACCAAATCTGTTCTTTGTATTTCTCTCTCCGCTCCTCTGGTGGTGACATGAACCTCCTCAATCTAATGATTCAATAATACTTTATCCCTCAAATATAAAATACTTCCTGTCTCCTGGACTTTGGTCTTCTTATTCACATACTTTTCCCACTATTATCTTTTTTTTTTTTTTTTTTTTTTTTTTTTTTTTTTGCTGGACTCTCGCTCTGTTGCCGGGCTGGAGTGCAGTGGCGCAACCTCGGCTCACTGCAACCTCTGCCTCCCAGGGTTCAAGCGATTTTCCTGCCTCAGTCTCCCGAGTAGCTGGAACTACAGGTGTGCACCACCATGCCCAGCTAATTTTTGTATTTTTAGCAGAGACGGAGGTTTCACCATGTTGGCCAGGATGGTCTCGATCTCTTGACCTCGTGACCCTACTGCCTCGGTGTCCCAGAGTGCTGGGATTAGAGGCATTAGTCACCGCGCCCGGCTCTACCATCCCATATTTATGTAATTAGTTCTTAATCTTGTTTTGGTTTGCTCTTCAGTCTTCCCCATCAAGGGAAGCCTTACCTGATATCCCTAAATATGAAAGGCTTTCATAAGAGCGGCTTTCATAACAGTGCATAACTTTCCTCTGTAGTGGGATTATTTTAGTTATAATACTGTTTTTATGTTTTTTATATTTTTATTACTATTTATAATAGATAAATCTGAGCATACTCTTTGACAATAAGTTTAATGGACTTTTGATAATTACTAATTCAGTACACAATTGTTTTCTATAAGCCATGATTCCAGAGATTGAGAAAAAAATGTGCAGCGGTAATCTGTCACAAGTGGAAGGACAAATAGCCAAGCAATGTTGAACTACCCATTCATCTCTTAAAAACAGGGTTAAAATATTTATTCTCGTGTTTTCAGGAGGAAGCATGGACAGAGAGTTTCTTGCTTATTATCCTCCCAACTCACTGTTTCTATGAAAAAGGTAATTAATCTGATAAACGACACAGAAAAGTTTGGTTTTTACTGGTCTACATTAACAAGGTGGTGATTCCAAGACGCTGAAATAAAGAGACTTCAGAGCCTGTCTCACTCAATCACTATCTTTGGGCTTGTGAAACTGCTTGTTGTGCAAAATAGGGAGCACTTGTGTAAGAGCGGCATCGGGAGACTCAGCCCAGCTACTGCTTTCATGAACTCAGCTTTTGCAAGAGTGACAGAATGTCAGAATCCCATGAGCCAAAAGTTTTATGATGAGAGAAGAATGATATTTCACTCCCTAATTTTAAAATTCGATTTTAAATAAAGTTAATAAAGTCAATAAAGAAAGCTGAATATGCACACACATATGTGCACGCGCACACACACACGCTCCTTGCAGCAGTTTTTCAATGTTTAATCATTCATGAGAAGTGGTTTGACTTTGTATTTTCAATTTACCAATACTTGCAACAGGCTCCGGCTGCAAAACTTTTTTCAGTTGAATAGTAGCATTTGAGAAACAACATCGTTGCTGAGAGATAGACGATCAGCCTTAACTACAACATCAGTAGACATGTGACTATTTGTAACAAGAGGGAGGTAAATGGCTTTCAGGTGGTTGTGTAGCTGGTTTTTACAGTAGCCTTCAGTGGCTGTCTGACAGACATAAAACTTAGTAGTTATTATTAGGCTTCAGAGCATTAATATTAGGTTTTAATTTGCTTATGTTAGGCATGAGAAGGTAGCACTATCCTAGCTGCCCTAAATATTGTTCCTTGTCACTTTTTCCCATTGAATTTAAAGGTAATTTGGGGATTGTGTCTAAAGTAACCTTATATCCATGTGTTTACCATAGGTTTCTGGAGCTCCCATTCCAAACATGGTCTCAAGTTGACTCTTCATGGGCATAAATTTAAATATATGGAGGATTGTTTTGTACCTCTTAAGGAATTTGGATTCACTGCCAAGAGCTTGTATAGTTTATCAAAAAGAAGATAACGAGGAATAAGAGTTCCTGCTTTATGGGAACATATTATCTCCTTTGGGTAATACCTATCAGTACTCCTTGAAATAGCTAGAGCATTAAATGTTTGTAACCAGTTCACAATGAGAGAAGTAGCTTCCACCAGAAATTAAATCAATACATTACTTCTTTCATTGAGTAACTGTTGCTACAAAAATATGTCTGCTGAATAAATTAGCATGCTTATTGACATAACTGATTTGCAGACTGTGATAGCAATTTATGGACCAAACACTAAGCTCCACTGAAAAATCGAATAGAATTATTTGACAGTTAAGTATCACTGAAAAAGTCTGGCTTTTGGTCTCAGGAAGCGATCAGATTGATCATATGTTTTCAGCATGTAGTCATAATACAACTGTATATCAATAGTGTACATTTGACACTTTATATTATGCATTTTACATGTATTTTCTCATTTAATCCTTCATTACATGCATAAGATACGAAATAGATTTGGATTTAATTGCTTCATTAAGGTCAAAGACCAAAAACCTCATTACAATGCCAATGTCAGAGGTTCTTCTTCCAATTAAATAGAAAGTTACCAAAGGTAATTGCTCCTGCCATAATGAGAAGACGTTGGATAAACATTTTTTTTTTTTTTTTGAAAAACTATATTTTTGTTTAAAGCCATCCAAAAGCCACGGGCCTAAAGTTCCAATGGACTAAATTTCAGAAAAAAACAAGTCTTTCCGAGGTGATCACAGGCTACCAGCTAAGCCCACCCCTAAGGACATTTGCTGGATCTAGGGACTTGAGTAGACAGAAGAACAAGCCTGCAATGTGCAGAGAAATAGCTGGAACACTGGGAATACACAAAATATTTAATATACAGAAAACTGCAATAGGGGCTGAAAACTAGAAAGATCATGTGGTCTCCTAGTACTTATTTATTTTCACTTCTTAAGAGATAGGCTCTCATTCTTCCCCCCAGGCAGTGCAGTGGTGTGATCATGGCTCACTGCAGCCTTGAACTCTTGGCCTCAGGCAATCCTCCTGCCTCAGCCTCCTGAGTAGATGGGACTACAGGTGCACAACATCATGCCTAGCTAATTTTTAATTTTTTTTTTTTTTTTTGGAAATACCAAAATCCACTATGTTGCCCAGGTTGGTCTAGAATTCTTGGCTTCATGTATTCTTTCTGACTTGGTCTCACAAAGCACTCGGATTACAGGCATAAGTAAATGTGCCTTGCCTCCTCTAGCTTTTAGATGCTAAATCCTGCTGGAAAAGGGAGTACAAAATGAATATATATAGTATCTTGAGTTTTTTCTTCCCATACACCCATAGGATTTTTAGTGCATCTTACTACCTCACATACACCATTCTTTCATCAAACTATCCAAGCTAAGTATTTTTTTTTAAATATAATTTTTGCCCTACAATAAGCTCTACGCTAAAGCTCATTATGTTTGATTTTGACAGTCTCTGTTTTTGTATCACAGCTGTAGAAAATTAATCACATTCTTTCTTTTATGAGACATTATCACTATTGTTTCCTACAAGTTTCTCTCCGTTTTTACTTATCTATTTAATTCTTTTTTATTCCTTTTCCCTCATCACAGACAGGCACTCTAATGTGCTTTATATAGGTTCTTTACTCTTAAATAATTCTTACAAACTAAGAAAATTGTTTTCTGAGTGTCTGTATGTGTATAAAGAAGAATGTATACATTTTTCTTAAAGAGTATTATATGCATCTAATTTTATTTCTAAGTTTTTTTCACAGAGTATAACATTCTTCATACATTCCCACATTGCTATAGGTTCTTTCAGATTGTTTATTTACCTGTAGCTGCTGCTTAGTTTTCAATAAAATGAACCCACCACATCTTCCCCTATGCAGTCTTGCAGTAGAATTCACACTGACATCCAGCTACCATAGCATTCACTTCTGTAAATAGTCTCCTTACGAAGACGCCTTTTGGTTACGTGTCACAATCTGTCAGGGGCTGTGTTAGTCCATTTATATTGCTATGAAGAAATACCTGAGGCTGGGTAATTTATTTTTTAAAAACAGAGGTTTATCTTGGCTCACGGTTCTGCAGGCTGTACAAGGAGCATGGCAATGACATCTGTTCTTGGCGAGGCCTGAAGCATATAATCATGGAAGAAAGTGAAGGGGAGTCAGCATTTCTCATGGTCAGAGAGGGAGCAAGAGAAAGAAGGGGGAGGTCCCCGGGTTGTTTTAAACAATCAGATCTCTCCTGAGCTAACAGAGCAAGAACTCACTTTTCACTAAGGGGATGGTGCTAAACCAAGCTTGTTCAACTCACAGCCTGCGGGTTGAATGCAGCCCAGGTAAGCTTTGAATGTGGCCCAACGTGAATGTGACCCAATACAAATTTGTAAACTTACTTAAAACATTATGAGGTGTGTGTGTGTGTGTGTGAGCTCATCAGCTATTGTTAGTGTTAGTGTATTTTATGTGTGGTCTAAGACGATTCTTCTTCCAGTGTGGCTCAGAGAAACCAAAAGATTGGACATTCCTGTGCTAAACCGTTCATAAGGGATCCACCCCATGATCCAATACCCCACACTGGGTCCCACCACCAACATTGGGGAACACATTTCAGCATGAGATTTGGAGGGGACACATATTCAAACTATAGCAGGAATATACACCCAACAGTAAGATAGTTAGGTTGTAAGGTATGCATAATCTTAAATGAATCCTGCCATGTTATTTTCCAAAATGCTTACAACCATTTAATTTCCCATCTGTTGCCCATAAAGGTTGTTTTTCCTCAATATCCTCATCGTGCAATATCATCTATAATTCTTACATTTTCTAAGCAAGTGGTGAAAATATATATCACATTTTATTTGTGCACATTCACCTTTGTCAGAGTGCTGATAACATATTGGGATTTTAGGGGGCCCATTTTTCTATTGAGTTTACTATATTATTTGTTGATTTGAATATCAATAATAATCACTTTGCTCTATCTAGACATTGTCAACATTTTCTCTTACTCTGTCATATGCTGATAACTTTGTATGCCAGCCTTTGATGAAATGAATCCTTAAAATTTTTATACTTCTTCTAGACTTATTTATACTTTAAATTAAGTCTTTCAGTTTCATAAATATTTTATTAAAGTGTAACAACAGACCACAATTTGTATTTTGTTGAGTTCATTCACATTTAGAATTCTGATACGTTTTTGGTGGATATATCACTTTTATCATAATGAAACATGGCTACCATAATGCAACATGATTGGATCTAGGAATCTATATTGACAAACATGTCAGAAACCATTATTTTTGTTTTCAAAAAGAGTAACCCATATTTATTCAGATATTTACCTTTCTGTTCTTTAATTCTTTTGTCTTTTTTAATTTAAATATTATTCACTTATTCCTTATTTCCTTTTAACTTTTTCTACATTCATGAGCTATTATTTTAGTGGTTATACTAGTCACTATACTGTTTAAGACTGGTTGATTAAAATTGAATATAAATTATTACTTATTTGTGTTACTTATAAGGCCAGTATCTTATTTAAATTAATCCCTTCATACTTATCATATCAATGTGACTAAAAATTATTAACAAATATTTTAAGTCTACATATTATTATTTAATTTTTGTACAATATTTTGCATCAACCCAGCTATTTACCCTCTTACATGTTAAGTTCCTTTTGAATGTCTTAGTTTTGGGACATTTCGATGTCTTAGTCATTTTCTTTTTTCATGAAGAATTCTTTAGTCTTGCCTATGATACCAGCAGTATCTACAAATGGTCCAGTATTTATGAATGCCAGAAAATACATGTATTCTCTTTAAATTTGGTGACTATTTCCACCTACTCTGGTTCCCACTGGTTTGATCTTCTCAATTTAGTTATTTTGACCTTTTATTATTTTCAGTTGTTCATTCATATCTTCTGTTATTTACTTATATTGCTTGATGTATCAGTTTCTAAGAATTGTGTGAAAAATCTAATTATAGCCATGGATTCTCTATTTCTACCCATCTAAAATACAAATTTTACTTTATATGTGTAAGTTCTACTTCATATTTGTGAATTAGGTAAATTTCTTTTCAAAATTATTACATTTCCTTAACATGTTGTTCCTTGTACATGTATTAGCAAACAATGTCTTATCTTCAGTTCTATTTTATCACATTTTTAAGACACAACATGAATTTTCTTTTGCATCATATATACCTATATTTCTTTCCTCATCTTTTAGGTTTTCAATTCTCTGTATTATTTTATTTTGTAGATTATTTTCAACATATATTGCTGAAACTTAACTGTCACAATATAATCTGAGCATTTCTGTTTGTCTTTGGCTCCTTTAACTTATTTGAATTTATTGTAATTAATATAACTTTATGCTTAATTGTATTTTCATGCTAGGCAGCTTTCCTCCTTTCACTGACTTTGATTTGATAGGTCAGAACTTCTGCTAGTTTAAATTTTAAATACTTTATTTTTCTTTTTCTAGTGTTTGCCTTTAAATTTTTAACTTCTGTATTTATTTTGCCCTACAATTTTCAACACCTGTATCTTCCCATTATCAATTTGTATATAGATATATATCAACTACCTTCCTTTGGCATCCCCTAGCTTCCAATTACTGTACATTACCAAACTTGTATCCTCAAGAACAGCTCTCTTCAAATAGGAGTACGCATGGAGAAACACACAAATATTTATCAAGGGGAATGTTTCTAGATCCTCAAATTCTATTAGCATTATTTCTTCATAGTCTTTACCATCTACTGTTTTACAAAAAACAACTTTTAAAAATGAAGGGACATTTAAAATCTTCTCCTTAACCTTACAATGGCCTCTAGTTAAAAACCTATAGAGCACCCATTCAAAGGGTACTTGAAAACACAGAGAGGGGAATTTGCTAATTGTTAACTCACAATCATTAAACTTGGGCTGGGTAAAACTACTTGAATTTCTTGTTTCACACATACCTTGCCAAGTGTAAAGAATCACTTTAAATATAATATATTTTGACTTTTGATGGGAAATTCTAACATCAGATGTAATGTAGTTTGAGCATGTGGAGTATCCTGCTTTTGTTGCTGTTGTTACAATCTCAGTTCTCTCATCCGCACCACTGTGAGAAATGCATTGCTCTTGAGAAAGTATCTGAGAGCAGGATGACAGCAGAGCAAATAAGCAAATGACTTTTTCACAAATCTAAACAAAAGTTTGTCTTTTCAGTTCCTTTTTTTTCTTTTTTCTTTTTTTTTTACTATTCGTTAGAGAATGCCTAGTCAGCTAGGAAGAAAAACATTTTAAGTAGACATATGGTTCTGCAAATAACAATTTTTTCAAGATACACCAAAAATAGTCAATAGTGAGTTCTTTGTGACTTTTGTGGAGATTGGGGTATAGCTTACTCACTAGGAAAGATAGGACTTAATTTTTAAAGCACATAAAATATATACCTGTATTATTGCCAGGTCTAATTTTAGTTGATAATGTAAAATGTTGATTATTTCCCATGTAAAAATTACTATCAGCCATTAAGACAAGTAAATTTTAGTAGTATATGCCTCACTTGTTAAACATTAAGTAGACAGAAATTGTGGTATCTATATACAACAAATTAATGGAGTTTTTCTCATTTTTATATGTAATTCTTATTTTATCTTCTCAAAGACAAAAAGTAGTTGACGAAAAAAATAAACACATATTTAACCAAAGGGAAACCATGAATAATTATACACCTGTATTAGTTTATCATTGCTGTTATAAAGAAAAAATTACAACAAAGTTAATAGCTTAAAACTGCAAATGTATTATCTTACAGATCTTGAGGTCAGATCTTTATTTTTTTAATTTATTTTTTATTATACTTTAAGTTCTAGGGTACATGTGCACAACGTGCAGGTTTGTTACATATGTATACATGTGCCATGTTGGTATGCTGCACCCATTAACTCGACATTTACATTAGGAATATCTCCTAATGCTATCCCTCTCCACTCCCCCCTCCCCATAACAGGCCCCAGTGTGTGATGTTCCCCTTCCTGTGTCCAAGTGATCTCATTGTTCAATTCCCACCTATGAGTGAGAACATGCGGTATTTGGTTTTCTGTTCTTGCGATAGTTTGCTGAGAATGATGGTTTCCAGCTGCATCCATGTCCCTGCAAAGGACAGGAACTCATTCTTTTTTATGGCTGCATAGTAATCTTTAAAGGGATCCTCAATGGGTTAAAATCAAGCTGTCAGCAGGGTTGCGTTCTGTCTGAAAGCTCTTGGGGAGAATCTGTGACCTTGCCTTTTCAGCTTCTAGAGACTGCCCCATGAGCTCATGGCCCCTTTAATTGTAAGCCAGCAGTGTAGTATCATTGAAACTCACTGACTCTTCTGCTTGCCTCTTCTACTTATCAACATCCTTGTAATTGCATTGGGTCTACCTGAATAATCAAGGGTAATCTCCCCCTCTAGAGGTCATCAGATTAGCAGTTTTAATTCCATCTGTAGCATCAGTTCCCTTTTGCCAAATAACCTAACATAGTCATAGTTTCTGGGGAAGTCGATAGAGGAGATGTTATTTTGTGTACGATTCTTGATAAATAACTTAAAATTTTAATACACATTTTATTTATGCCTACAAATTAAATATTGAGGTATGCCATATAAATATATTTTAGTTCTTTTAATTTAAAAATTAGATGAATTAATCATACAAGAGATCTATATTATTTTAAACTTGACTGCTTTTCATAATCTATATTATACATGAAATTCATGATTTAGTAGTACATTTTTTTTTTTCATGTCCTTCAAATCACCAAATACAGCATGTATTAGACACTTCTTGAAGAAAGGCACTCTGATGTTGGATAATAGTGATGTCTGGCCTTGCTGAGTGATGCCTGGCTTGGCTAATTTGGTTGTATAGCAGACTTCCCCTCTCAAAATTTAGTATTCTAAATACAACTCCAAAGTTTTAACCACAAGATAATTATAACATATAATAGGATGAGGTGATTTCTATTTTAATATACATTTGCCAATATAATATCTTTTTTATTGGCAAATGTATATTGAAATAAAAATCACTTTATATGTTGAATAAAAATTATGCTTAGAAAAGAAAACAGAGTATCATCCATAATCATTTGACAGGATTAGTTTGGGTACAACATTTTTTTAAAAAGTAACTAGAAATTAAGAATATCAATTATTCTAATAAGTGGTAACAAATTATTTTGCTTGTCAGGTAGTTTACAATTCTTTGCCTTAACACAATTGAAGGAGAACTTAGAATTGTTAGATAGTAAATCATTAAGAATTATTTTTCATGATGGTTCCTTGTATTCTTGTGAAGTATCTCAGAAAGGTTTCAACTAATTAAGCAGCATCAATACAAAAAAGGATTTTTATTCCATTTTACTTACTCTCAAGACTAAGATTTTACTGATCTTACCTCCATAAAAATGAAAAACAGAAATAGAATTGATGTTGAACCATGTCTCACTCAGGCAATAAGTAATATTTATTCATGTATGCATGAAAAGAATTCTTCATCTCATTTAGGGTTATAGCTACAATACAATTTTACTTTTGATATAGTTTATTTATCAGAGTTTGGAATACAATATATTCATGTTGTTATAAAGAATGATACTTTTAAAGTATACTGCTAATAATAGTGAGAAAATTTTTGCAATCTATCCATCTGGCAAAGGGCTAATATACAGAATCTACAAGGAACTTAAACAAATTTACAAGAAAAAAACAACCCCATTAAAAAGTGGGCGAAGAATAGAAACAGACACTTCTCAAAGAAGACATTTATGCAGACAACAAACATATGAAAAAAAGCTCATCATCACTGGTCATTGGAGAAATGGAAATCAAAACCAATATGAGATACTATCTCACGCAAGTTAGAATGGCAATCATTAAAAAGTCAGGAAACAACAGATGCTGGAGAAGATGTGCAGAAATAGGAATGCTTTTACACTGTTGGTGGGAGTGTAAATTCAACCATTGTGGAAGACAGTGTGGCCATTCCTCAAGGACCTAGAACCAGAAATACCATTTGACCTTGTAATCTCATTACTGGGTAGGTACCCAAGGGATTATAAATCATTCTACTGTAAAGACACATGTACATGTATGTTTACTGCAGCATTATTCACAATAGCAAAGACTTGAAACCAACCCAAATGCCCATCAATGATAGACTGGATAAAGAAAATGTGGCACATATACACCACATAATACTATGCAGCTGTAAAAAAGAACGAGTTCATGTCTTTGTGAGGACATGGATGAAGCAGAAACCATCATTCTCAGCAAACTAACACAGGAACAGAAAGCTAAACACTGCATGTTCTCACTCATAAGTAGGAGTTGAACAATGAGAACGTATGGGGACAGAGAGGGGAACATCACACACTGGAGACTGTCAGGGGATGGGGGGCAAGGGGAGGGAGAGCATTAGGAGAAATACCTAATGTAGATGATGGGTTGATGGGTGCAGCAAACCACCATGGCACATGTATACCTATGTAACAAACTGCACGTTCTGCACACGTATCCCAGAACTTAAAATATAATAAAAGTATAAAAGTAAATAATAAAAAAAACACGGCCAGGTTTGCTGGCTCATGCCTGAAATCCCAGCACTTTCGGAGGCTGAGGCAGGCAAATCATTAGGTCAAGAGATCGAGACCATCCTGGCCAACATGCTGAATCTCAATCTCTACTGAAAATACAAAAATTAGCTGGGCGTCGTGGCGCGTGCCTGTAGTCCCAGCTACTAGGGAGGCTGAGGCAGGAGAATTGCTTAAACCTGGGAGGTGGAGGTTGCAGTGAGCCGAGATCATGCCACTGCACTCTAGCCTGGTGACAGAGCGACACTCCATCTAAGAAATAATAATAAAATAACTCAACAGAATAATTTTTAAGACTTGTTCTGAAAATGTAAAAATACATTATTTCATTTATAGACTTCTTTTAAGAGATTTATAAGCAATCATTTAAAAGCTTTCAGGTTTGAAATATTATAACAAAAATCATGTGGTTGAAAATGTAAGTTTCAAGGGGAAGAACAGTGTAAAAATTACTGTATTTTACATCTTATAATTTCTTTTAACTGAACATTTTATCTGGCCTTTATTTCTCTAAAGTTATCATTATTTTTACAAATAGTTCTTCCCTCTGTTTATTTTTCTTTTCTGTCTGAATTATGTTTTTATTTCATGACTGATGACAAATGATGGTAAACAACGTTATGTGTTGATACAACTGAGATCTATATCTGCTGCAAGAAGAAAATTCAATTTGCCTTTAAATGTCATCTTCAGATTGCTTCGGTTGTGCCTGCATTCTGTTCTTAAAGTTTACAAGATTTTAAAACTCTGAAATGACTTCACATGTATTTTTTAAATATTCAATCTTTAATTAATCAGGACCCATGGGGGCTAGAAATTCTGATTAGTTATCTGTTCCAAATCCTGATAGAGAAAACCTTCATAAAACCAAAGCATGATGGATTTAAAAGGAAGTTTATAGGTTACAGTGAGTCTAAAACCTAGATACACATTAGTATCACCTGCTTCGCTCTATTGGTTTCTTGATTTATTTATATGTATTTGTCATAGACTATTATTATCTACCTATTGTCACATTGGCATGTCTTTCTTTCTTCTGTTTTCTTGCCTTTTTCTTTTCTCTTCTTTATTTTTTCTATTTTTTAATCTTTTTTATTTTCTGTAATGCACAAAGGTCAGACATCTGTATGTATTTATTTTGTTCACAGATGACTGACATTCTTCAATAGATATCTGTTAAATACATATCTCTCACTTCTTTATGGCACTTCTGCTTTCTTCTGGAAGAGGTCCCAGCCTGTTTCCCCTCAGCTGAAACATTTTGTGATTTATGTCATTCAGGGCTGTCTTCAATTGAACCATTATATTTACGAAACAGTATTTCACTTTCCTCTTTCTTTACCAATTGTGATTCCCCATTCTTTGTTATCAACATCTAGCCTTTATCAATGAAACATAATTTACTATGGCTATTTATAACCTCTGAACTGTCTGTTCCATTGCTTTTTTCAGTTTGCTGCAGCTCTGATACTCCTAGGTATAAGAATTCCCAACTTTGAATCTCTGTGATTGCCTGATCCGATCTTGACAACTCCACTTGGATGTCAATGGGTAACTCAAAATTAACATGCCAAAAACTAATCTTCCCTATATCCCAAACTGTCTTTTCAATTGATCAAGACAATAACTGTATTCTTCTTTGAACTCTTCTCTTTCACCCACCATATCCAATCTGCAAATCAAATCAGCTCTGCATTCAAAGCACTGCTTAAGTATGTAGCCATTCCCACCAGCACTACTACTGCCAACTTCATAAAGGCCACCATCCTTCTTACACCCCCATAGCTTTCTCCACCCCAAGCATTCCACCAAATACCTGCTTGAGAAGCAGAGTATTGGGAAATCTGCCTTTATAATTAAAATCTTCTAATACATCCCTTTTCTCCATCCACTGAGGTCTACTTGTAATGTATTAGATACAACGATCTACAAAAATATGTCACATGCCTTCAAAAATTCTCCAATATCCCATTTAGGCCAAAATGAAAGCCAGTAATCTTACAGAGTCCCCACATGATCTTGAACCATTTTATTCTCTGATCCAGTGTTTTCACTTTTATCACTTATTTATTGACTCTGCTTCCGCAACACTGGTATTTTTATACCTAGAACTTGGCAGAGATGCTCCGGTCTCAGGTTCTTTGTCGATGTACTTTCTGCGTGGAATGCAATTCTTCAAGTTTTCTATGCTTACATCCTCACTTCTTTTTAGTTTTAATTTCTACTTTTTTTTTTTTTTTTTTTTTTTTTTTTTTTTTTTTTTTTTGAGATGGAATTTCGTTCTTCTTGCCCAGGCTGGAGTGCAATGGCGCGATCTCGGCTCATTGCAACTTCCGCCTCCCAGGTTCAAGAGATTGTACTGCCTCAGACTTTCAAGTAGCCGGGATTATACGCTTGCACCACCACGCTGGGCTAATTTTGTATTTTTAGTAGAGGCAGGATTTCTCCATGTTGGTCAGACTGGTCTCGAACTCCCGACATCAGGTGATCCAGCCGCCTCGGCCTCCCAAAGTGCTGGGATTACCGGCGTGAGCCACCGCACGCAGCCTGCATTACTTTCTTAGTGAGATCTACCCTGGTCACTGTATTTGAACTGCAACCCCTTACCATCTTCATTTTGCCAAGAACTTATCACTGTCTAACATACTATGTAATTTACGTCTCTATTCTTCATTGTCTCCCTCATTAGAATGTAAGTTCATTGAGACCAAGAATATTGGACTCTTTTGCTCCCTGTTCTATCCCCAGCATGTAGAACAATGTCTGGCGCATATGAGGACCCCAAAACACATTTATTGAATGAATGACTAAAATAGAAAACCCCTATCAAAAAACTCTAAAAATATTGTTGAAGGACTAAAGGTATTTTAATGCTGTCATTTTAACAGAAGTAATTTTAAAGCCTGAGAAGAAAGAACATCCACCTGCCATGACTAGGACCCCAGAGACAGAACCCATGGAGCCTTAGCATGCCAATCGTATTTTACACTCTACCACTTGAACTAGGCATATTCATTTTTATAAGGTGGATGAATTAATTTCTCCATATCATTGGGGAAAATGAAAATTCCATGGATATGCCTTGGGGAGTCACTAACTTTCCTCATCAGTGGCATTCCATGAAAAATCTGTTTGAGAAACATGACATGAAATAAGGGACCTGTCCAGCTAATATGGGTTACACTGGAATGGTAGCCAAGTTGGTTGTCAAGTTTTAGACAAAATTAGTTTTAACAGGTTTTACCCTTTCACATGTATTTATGTGAAGAATTTTCTTCAATTGCTCTGATTTAAGAATAAAATGAAAATAGGACCACTCTACTATGTGGATGATTACATTTTTGTGTGCTTAAATGAAATTGGGATTAAGTAAATGATAATAGATGGATATTTTAATTGCATTACTATTTTACAAACATCAAAATGTGTAGTACTTATTGATTTACTGAAAACGAATAATACAAATTCACATATAAGGTGTTTTAGTGTTAATATGGAACATTCAAAATACTCAGAAACATTTGTTCACTCTCATTAGATCCTGGGATTAACATAATAGAGAAAGATATAAGGATCTTTATGTAATAACAAAAACTAGGAAATTAGTACTGCATCATTAATAGTAAATTTAGACTAGAATTTTGCTGAATATGTGGTCATAAAGCTTCTAAACTTAATACCATTATTATGAAATTGATTATTTCCAATGATTAATATTGTACAACTCTTGTTAATTCAAGCAAAAATACAGTCTGTAATTTAAATTTTGCTATTTGTTCAGCTATTGCAAATAAAAACATTATGTGATCAAATATCTATATCATACCATCTGCAACTTAAAAGCAATAGTGAGTTAAAATGACAGAAAATGATATAAATAATTTTAAAACCTTAACGTAATTGCTTTGGATATGATTCTTACTTTTGCTTCCAGAAAAAAAAATACGATGTGTCCAAATTTACATTAACTGATTAATCTGCTGAAGAATCATCACTTTGCACTTCTACACAAAACAGTCAGCTGTTAGAGGTAAGCTAATAGACTAGAAATGTTTCAACAAAAGCAATTTCACACTAGAAGAACATCAACCATCATCTCCCAGGTGAGATGGATTTAGAGGCCTTTTCACTCTCACAGAACTTTTTAATGCTTGTATTTGTCCACTTTCACACTGCTATAAAGAAATACCTGGCACAGGGTAATTAATAAAGGAAAGAGGTTTAATTGACCCACAGTTCCTCATGGCTGGGGAGGCCTAGGGAAACTTACAATCAAGGCAGAAGGGAAAGCAGTCACATTTTACAAAGTGGTAGGAGAGAGAAGAGGAGCAAAGCAGGGAAGAATCCCTTATAAAACCACGAGATTTCATGAGAACTCACTCACTATCACAAGAACAGCATGGGGGGACACTTCCCATCACCTCCCTCCCTCAACAGGTGAGGCTTATGGTTCCCTCCCTCAATACATAGGGATTACAATTGGAGATGACATTTGGGTGGGAACACAGTGCCAAACCATATGATTCCACCCCGGCCCCTCCCAATAGAATAATTTCCAATGCAATGAACGAGGCAGAACAAAGACTTTCAAGAAGAGAAATTTCCTTTGCAACACTCGGAAAAATATAATTTTGTATTTACAAATCCCTAATAAGTTTTGAGTTTCTTATTACCAAAATTCTCCTTTATTTAAAATTGTTCTTTTATGAAAGTAAAATAAGAGGCAGACTGGTATAGTGGAAAGTAAACTGAAATGAAAAGACTGAAGTTGTAGTTCAAGTTCTGTTATTAGCTAGATATGTTCTCATATTCCACCTCACATTGGAGTTAAAGTTATTGTCTTGTAATATATAAAGGTTTTCCAATTTCAAAATCTATTATTATAAAATCTATCTTTGTCCTCTGGAAAATACACCAAAAAAATTTTCTGCTTTGTAATAACAGATGCCATAGATTTTGGTAACCTTGATGATCTACTGGTAAGCTAATAACAGAGAAATAAAAGGAAATTAAACTACAGCTGTCTCTCGCCCACCTTTGCTTCCTGTGGTTACGCCATCATTCAGATTTTGTGAGTAGAATACATTGGTAGGACATTGTGAGAGTGAGGCCTGTAAGAGTAGATACAAATTTAAAATAAGATGAATACATATTTATTTCTCCCTGATCCAAAAGGAAAAGAATCTGTCTCTTATTCCCTTGTCTCAGAACATTTACTTCAGAAAACTTGCAGTTGTGATTTGCATTTTGCTCCTTTGAGATATATCAGATGTATGTAAATAAATAGCTAAATAAGCCTTTTGCCAGCTTTACAACTCAGAAATGTCTTCCTTAAGGACTTGGGAAGCATCTTTTGCAATGTAGGCATCAAGGAAGATAGTGGCCCCCTCCCAGTTTTTGAGAGAATGTGGGAGCCTAACTTCAACCGGTACCCGACTCCAACTTGAAAACCTAACTGTTTTATAAAGCTGGAAGATATTTATTTTTCTTTTGGATGAAATCAATGAGCAAACACAGATGGTTACCCAAATTACTAGGTGAATTTGGGATGAATTACGTGTGCCAAATGTTGCTGTCACCTACCCTTACTTGAGGACTAGTCATTGTTTATCTTGAGAAATGTATGCCATGGGTTCTATCTGCTTGGCTATATAAAACAATGAATTTTCTTTCTGCCTTTGCAGTCCCTTTAGTGGACTGCCTGTGGTACGTGTCACATTCTAAGGCAATGACTATTTAATAATAAAGTTTTTTAAAAAATCTTCCACTCTATGGCTAGGTTTTGTGGATTGGGAGATTTTATTTTCAATTATATTTTCCCAATAGGCCCAAAGGTCACGCTGCACAGAGAGATGCTATAACAAAATCTGTATCTTCATTACCGCCTAAGAGCCAGAGAAAAACTGAGAGTAAGTTTTAAGAGAAGAACATGCATGAGTGGACCAGCAAGCGTGGTTCAAAGCCAAAACTGCTAAAGAAGGTTGACCAATGGAAGGATAGGCCAAAACGAAATGGAGATCATATAATTAAATATTAAGATTTTGGGGGTTTTATCCTATATTTTCAAAAAGTAGCTGGAACACAAGTATTTGTAAACTAATTATATTTTAGAAGTAAAAAACTGAGATGAAATGTGAAAGAATTTAGGGAAGAAAAGGACATTAAAAGTCTTATAATTAAATTAATCCAAGTTGTTAAGTATGATCGTATAGCCACAGGTAGTATAATTCTCAAATTCCCCACCACCTCTTCTGGAATTTCAGGATATTTGCTAGGTTAGGCTTATTTATTTATTTTTTTTTAACTCTTAACAGACAGGGTATCCCTTGATTACATCTGGGTCACATCAACATAGTCTATAGCTTATTAATGACAATTGTTTTAATTTGAAAGGTTTATACATTTTGTATAATAAAGGTTGGAAATAATAGCTGAACACTTGAGGATCAACGAACAAAGCTGTAAAATTAGAGTTTTAAATATACAGCAACACTTCTTGGATGTGAAATTTCCTAGACTATCAAATATCCATTACCATAGCAATAACTAAAGCCATGACAACTAAAACGTAGCCCTATTAGAGGATTTTTTGAGCTCTCTGAGTATTTTACACTCTGTTAGGAAATGGTACTGACCACAAATAATCTGAGTAAGTTGGATGCTTGGAAACCTGATGGTGGGCCTTAAAAGGAAGATGCTGAAGTGCCTATTAATGTAAGTAGGTGGAAGCTGAGTGATTAATAATGCAAATATAAGAAGATCTATTCATACCTTAAGAAGATCACACCAATTACACACATGAAGATGTCCAGCTTATCATAAATCCTTTCTTGCCTATTAATATGCCTTAGTTTATTTTCCATTGGTATTTTTCCTCTTCACTCATAGCTCCTTGTGTATTATTGTAGATTATAGTTGATGCCCCAAATCCATTTATTATTTATTTATATTTTAGAGACAAGGTCTCGCTGTGTTGCTCAGGCTGAAGTGCAGCAGCAGGATGATAACTGATTGCAGCCTCAAATTCCTGGACTCAAGTGACCTCCTGTCTCAGCCTCCAGAGTAGCCAGGGCTACAGGTACAAGGCACTACACCTGGCTATTTTTTAAAAAAATTTTTTGTGGAGACTAGGTCCCATTATGTTGCTCCGGCTGGTTTGAAATCCTGGTCTCAAGTAATCCTCCTGCTTTGGGCTTCCAACGTGCTGGGTCTATAAGCGTGCATCACCACACCCGGCTTGATGCTCAAAATGGATTATTTAGAGTTTTAGAATTTAAGAACTTGAAGGAACTTTATCAGTTGTCTACCCTGGTGCTTCTGAAATTTCATTGAAGATAAGTCTTCTAGTGTGCTTGTTAAACACGGATCCTCCCAGCTACCTGCCCTGGGGACTCGGACTTTGTAAGTGAGGAATGAGGCCTGATAATGTATATTGTTAGTAAATATCCACACTAATTATTCAGGGATATACACGGGAAAACTGATAAAGTTCCAAATCTTGTTCATGCCCTTCTCAGGCATACATAGTAAGTCTCATAGTCTCATAGCGAAGAGTAATAAGCAGGTCTCCTGAGTTCAGTTTTACTGACATTTCCAATCCTTCATGTTCTAACTTGTCTCACTGATACACAAGATTGCACATATAACCAAAATGCTGGGAGAAGTAGTAATATTACCAGTTTCACTATTACCAATTTCTTTCTTTGCATCTGTGTGTGTGACAGGGTCTTACTCTGTCACCCAGGCTGGGATGCAGCGGTGCAATCATAGCTCTCTGAAGCCTTGACCTCCCAGGCTCAAGCAATCCTCTTGCCTCAGCCTCCCAAGTAGCTGAGTCTATAGGCATGTTCCACCACTCCTGGCTATTTTTCTTTGTAGGGACAGGGGGGCTCACTATGTTACCTAGGCTGGTCTTGAACTCATGGACTCAAGCAATCCTCCCACCTTGGCCTCTCAAATTGCTGGAATTACAGGCATGAGCCACCTTGCCAAACAACTATTACCAGTTTAAACATGAAAAAGTATTTCATTTTACTATACTGTTGTGTTAGAGAAAAATTGTTTTCAAAGACCAAAATAAAAGAGCAACTCACAAGTCCATAGAGTTTATTTGTAAATTTTTATACTTCAGGTTATTTTAGACCAATTGATTCATAAATATTTCTATTTCTAAACTAATTTATAATATACACTAAAACAACTCCAGAGCTGAGTGTTCATCTATAGCTCTTTCAGTCTATTTAATTATCTGAGAAAGAGATCTGATCCTATAGATGCATATTTGTGCATGTTCTTTAAACTTGTCCAATTAAGGACACTGTCAGTGATTTAATATGCTTTAATATGCTTCAGAAAACTCCCCTTCAGAAATATGTGGCTTTTTCTTCTTGTTTGGCAATGTATTGTAATTAAAATATGCACCAGCTCCAATATATCTAAATGTATTTGAATCTTCCTCCCTCTATGAAAATGTCAATGGCCTAAAAGAAATTTGTAACTACCCTCTGACCTTCTTTTTGGGCAATGTGAACTAAATAACATTGATTATTTCTTTAATAGTCGTGAAAGACCCAGCCTTGAGTCACTTGGAAAGCTGTTGACTAAGAACCAACTGAGATATATTTTGCAGTATTTCAGAGGTTTACAGCTTAAATATTTTGGACTTTGATGAGCATAATAAGAACACTGTAGGAGTTGCGTTGGTGATAGCAGTCTAGGTTAGTCCTTTGAGAGGATTTTCTTTTCTTTTCTTTTCTTTTCTTTTCTTTTCTTTTCTTTTGCCAGAAAACCCAGATATACAGCAGTGATATTTTACTTAGTGAAATGCCAAACAGAAAACATTACAATGGTAACCCTTCTGGTGTAGGGCATGAATTCACTGGCATTAGAAATGCACTATTTTAAGCAAGCACTTGATACTTATGGTATCAGAGATGTCATCAAATGGAGAAGTAAATTGCTGCAGAAGTGACTTTAGATATAAATAGGCTTATTGTTGAAGCCAGTTTCTGCCACTTACTACTTGAATAACAAACTAATTAAATTCCTTGACTTACAGTCCTTCATCTGTAGGATGGGAAAAACAATGTCTATTATAACTTAGAGAATTGGTGTAAAACTCAAATGAGAAGAATATGTATACTTTAAAGAACATGCTAAGAATTTGATAGCTAATACATGAGGTGAAACCAATATTCTGCTTTAATTTTATCATCTGTGTATGAATTTTCTTATACATAGTATAAATATAATGTGTATATATACACATATATAACGTACATAATGTATACACACACACGGCATATATGTGCCCATAGACAGAAATTACTAAAATATTACTTTGTTTCCATTTCGTTTTTCTATTATGTTACACCATAGAGGAATGATTAGTAGAATATTTCAAGTGAACAGCATCCAATTCTGATTATAATTGCCTTGTTTTCTAAGAAAAAAAACTAAATTACAACAAGTATATTTTATAGGGCCTGCAACCATAAACATAGCATGTGTAAATGTCAACTTTGCTCTAGGGAAAATAGGCCTTTCCTCCCCAGTCCTTGCTGACTGATGCCAGCTCTAGGTTAAGACACCTGATTCAGCTCTCTGACTGTATTAGCATTGCTTTACATGTCACTCCTCCTCCAATAAAACCGAACTTCTAGGCTACTGACATTAATACATGTATCCAGGGCAACTGGATGGTTTCCGCACTCACTGACTTATTTAAGTTTGTGCTCCTGCTGTATTTTTGCCTCAGAGGTTTTCAGATACTATCCTGTAAGCCACAATATTTATAGAAAAGCTATTTTTAAAAATTTAGCATTTTTAGAAAGTTTCAATAGCAGGAGGGATAGCAAGTGCTTCATATATCCAGAATAAGACACCGTACACATCAATATGTATCTTGGTTTCTAACATAACAATATATCTTTATTTTTCAACAAATCTGTGAATATTTCTATATATTCAAGTACTTTATTTCTTTCTGAATATCTATTAGAATAGATGTAATTTGTCTTGTTAACACTTTTAATTTATTTATAATTATTTGAAATACAAGGCATTATGCGATAAACATTTTAAGTGTTATTTTTTCTCTTTGTAAGTTTATGTGAGTAAAAATTTCTGGGTCTTTGAGACCTGTGTTGTGTTTTAAAATATTGATGAAAGTTGTCCATTGAAAAATTCAAAGTGAACACTTTGAATTACACTTCCAATAATGGCGGCTGTGTGAGCCAGTGTTCTAGCACCTTTGCCAACATAATTTATTACATAAAATTTTAGTCTTTTTCAATTAGATGGGCACTTTGCTTAGCTTTATTTTAAAGATAAATGATTTTGAGTAGATTTCAATACATTATTACATCATCTTTTACTTTTCAATTTGCTCCTATGATCCATTAAGGAATACCTTATTGGTAATAACTTAGTAAGTAATAACTAGCAAGAAATAGTTCTTTTTATTTAAGAATTTCATGTTAAATTCACCATCTCATGGATTATTGCTAGACATAGTGTGAACTGATTTAAAAATGGCACTTGGCAGTATGATCATGATGAAACTTCTTTTTTTTTTTATCTGTGTCTGTGGCTTTTTTCTTTTTAAAAAACCTTTTGCTTTATGTTTGAGGGTACATGTGAAGGTTTGCTACATAAGTAAACTCACGGTAAACAGGTTTGCTGTATAGATTATTTCAACACCAAGGTATTAATCCCAGTACTCAGTAGGTATTCTTTTTTGCTCCTCTTCCTCCTCCCACCCTCCACCCTCAAGTAGGACCTGTGTCTGTTGTTCCTTCTTTGTGTTAATAAGTTATTATTTAGCTTCCAGTTACAAGTGGGATACCTACATGGCATAAAAAAGGGTGAACATTCAAGATAAAATTTAAGACACATTAATCAATTTAATAGCATCAGAGAATAATTTCCTCAAACTATAGGACCAATCAAATGGATTTTAAAAAATACTTATTGTTTTCTCTAGATTTATCTATGTTTTCTACATGACCTGTTTCTTTAAAGAAACACTTGAAACACTGTGGCAATTTTAAGGAAGCTCTGCATCTAGGTATTAGGGAAATTTGTTTGGTACTACTACTAAAAAGCAGCCCATACAGTTGATTTGCTCTATCTGTTTTTTATATGAACTGAGTTTTTCTTGTTCACCATTGACATGCCTCTTTCATCATTAGCTACTATGGAAACTGGGAACACCCTCTGAAACTATTAAATCTGTGCCATCCAGAAGTACTGAACTGAGTAAATTTTGTTCCCTGTTAAGAGTTTATAAATTGAGGGAAATTTTTCTAGAGTATTGATAACTATTTGATATAGAAACTACCAGCTGACACCAAGAGTATATGGAAACACTGCTGCCTTGAAAAACTTGGAGAATTTGTTAATTGCTATTAAAATTTAAGGAACAAGGAAATAGATACAAGAGTGGAACCAGGAACCAGGAAGTTAAGAGGTTGTAGTGCACAGTGATCCTCCCCCTATGACCCGTACATTTTCAGTAAGTCTTCTTATAAATGCGTGATGGAAACAGATTTTTTGTACAAAACAATGTATGATAACACAATTAAGGGATTAAGTCCTGCCTTCAGATCGTCACAGAAATAAATGTGACATGAGGGGATGATGGCATTTGGAAGACAGACAAAAAATGCCCAAACTAAGGAAGTAAGTCACAATAGCTTACCTAAGAACCCTTTTGACTCTAATGGACTTAAAACTAAACTTGGGCAAGATCTTTAAGGGCCCAAGTTAACACAGGAGCTACATAATCTCTTTCATTTTAGTGCAGCAAACTTTGCAACATCTAACAAACTACACTTGAACATTCTATTCTTTTTATATTTTGAGAGATAATTTAAGTCCATATGAAGAAACTTTGTAAACATAGAATCATCTCCATTTGATCATAAGATAGCGTCATTTTAACAACGTGCTAGAATAGGACTTTAACTTCGTATTATTAGATCTATGTTTCTAAGAACGTGCATTAGTTTTCTTATATGCTAGATAAATTAAGAAGCTTTATATTTATAGAGTTTAGAAATTATTACAACATATGGAAATTAACTGCTCTTTGAAAGTCTTGGTAAAATTTTGAAAAGCTGGTAAAATGTTTTTGGCATATGAACTTTTAGGGGATATTGTTTGACTATATTTTCAATTTTGACCATAATTAATAGTATATTCATGTTTTTAGTCCTTCATGATATAATTTTTGATAGCTTTTTTTAAAAGTCATGATTTCCATTTATATTTTGATTTAAAGCAACACATTTTATGTAGTGTTATCATATTTTTCAATCTCTTTTTGCTGACAATTTTATCCCCCTTTTTCATAAGTGTTTGTTTCTTCTCACATTTTTCTCTTTAAATATACATTTCTATGATTTATTGGTTGATTTAACTTATTGCATAAGTTTATTGAATGTGTATTTTGATATATGTTTTTTATGTTATATATTAAAACTGAGAAAATAGTTTAGGCAATAAGATTATTATTAATAAAAGTGCATAGTCTATAGATAGCAATATATTTGCTCATATAATTTTTCTTCTCTCTCTAAAAATATATTTCATCCTAGTAAGGTTTAAATTTTTTAATGAAATACTTCATAAGGGAAGATTTTTAATAAAACAATTACCTATTAATATAAAGCTCGCTATTGTTGGATTTTAATAGTTAAGACCTGAAAATATGCTAAGCAACAAAGAAAATGACATATTCTAATATTTACATGTCCCTGCAGATCTTAGATTTTATGCTAGTGTGTATGTCTGTGTTTATACATACACTACACATACAAAGTAAATATTACACATGGAATAAAGATTGACCTATTTTCATATATGGACCAATCTTTATTACAAGTGTAATATTGACAAACATTTTACTTCAACATGTTAATTATAATGTGATATGGTAGAAGACTGCACAATTTGGGAAAATCAGTTAATATACATTAAAATTAATTGTGAAATAAAATAGAACTTTTTCTAAAATTTCTTACTGGGTTTGAATGGAGAACTACCTACATCTACAAGTCTTTTCTTTCACTGACTTACTTTCGGAGCTTTCTATCAATCAGGTGACATATAAGAAAATAGAATGTTATTAAGTACAGTTTAGTTGCAGTGTGGTGAAAGACATGCTATCCTAATCCCTTATCACCCATCGAGATTAGATAGATGATGATTGATAGATAGATAGACAGATAGATAGATAGATAGATAGATAGATAGATAGATAGATAGACAGACGAACAGATAATATAGAGAGATATGCACATTAGGAGGCCAAGGCAGGCAGATCACTTTACGCCAGGAGTTCAAGACCAGCCTGGCCAACATGGCAAGACCCCATCTCTACCAAAAAAAAAAAAAAAAAAAAAATTACAAAAATTGTTCAGGCAGGGTAGCACATGCCTGCAGTCCCAGCTACTTGGCAGGCTGAGGCAGGAGAATTGCTTGTACCCAGGAGGCAGAGTTTGCAGTGAGCCAAGATTGCACCACTGCACTCCAGCCTGAGCAAGAGAGAGAGACTCTGTCTAAAAAAAGAGAGATATATAGCGCCTGCGTTTTCTTCATGATTTTAGTTCTTATAAGTTACTAGATCAATTAAGCTCAAAAATGAAATTGAAATGAATAAACAGTGCAAGTATGAATAGAATGCTGATTTGGTTCTTGCTACTCTGGAAGCTTTTTTCTTAAACCGAATAAACCTTACCTACAAGTAACTACAGTTATGTGCAGTATCAAAATGGATCTCCTTCCTGGATCTATTTTCAGCAGAGCAGAAGTGATAAAATACATGCCATACCAGCAACTAAAATAAAACTTTGTAACAAAGAAATATGGAAAAGTTTTCTTGGCATGAAAAGATAAAAAATGTATTATTGATATGTTTCTAATTAACTCTCTACTTTTAATAAGATAAACTATAATACAATGTCTTATGAACATCAAGAGAAAATAAATTTCAACGTTCATGTTAAAAAACACTTCATATGTTTAAACATATTAGTTTTCTGAAAAAACATCTACAGTATTAGAGAATTTGTTAGTGATGGGTAGTGTCCTAAGAATCAAGGAGGAGTGGAAGAATCATTCCTGGCCTCTCTACCTTTCTTTGTATATATTAATCACTTGAAAACTCAGTCTCTGCTGTTCATTCATCTGCAATAATGTTTCTCATAGTCCATTATTTCTTTTTCAAGTCTTGCATTAGAATATATTGTTTTTTGTTGAGAGTAATCATGAGAAAAATGTCATCTCATTATTACACTTTCTAACATTTTAAAATAAAGCGTGGCATACCACCGATCGTGTTTTGTGCTTCCACTTGTGTGTCTTACATCCTTCAACCTTAACTTCTCAGAGAGTGGTTATGTCATATCTCAATTTACCAACATAAACCACGGTTTAAATTATTATATTTACTCAGTAAGTGATTGTTGTAAAAATATTAAGTTAATCTATCTTTTAAAACTTTTTTAAAAAGCAATATGATATATTTAACTATGAGAAATACATTTTCATAACAAATATTTGAGTAACAATCATTTTACAATGACAAGCTATAGTCAGCTTGATTTATAATGCATGCTGCCAAATCCTTTAAGGTATACAATGTATTAGCAAGTTACAATTTGGTTCATACTATATAAGAATGCATTGGAACTACTAAAACAAAGTATTATTTTTTCTCAGTAAGTACACAACACTGGGGAAAGTGCATGCTGAAGTGCTCTCTGGCAGCCATAGGGTTTCTAATAATGGCCTCAACACAGGAATTTTTTGTTTCTGGAAGCAGCTATTACTATTCATAGTTGTTGTAGCTCATGCCAGCCCAGTAAAGCCTGGGCATGTTATAATCAATGGCAATTGAAACAGTTAATAACATTAAATTTTAATTTGGACAAAGGTGTAAGAAATCAATGCTTTAGCATGTCTCTTGGCATACTGCTGGCCTTAACACCCCAAATATATTTAAAAATGTAACAATTCGGCAAGGGGAATAATATAAAACACATCAATTTCCTTCCTAGATTTAACTGTACTGAAAACATAATTACCATATAATAGTCACTTCACAACATGAATGCAACAGGAATAAGGGCATAATGCTTCTATGTGAAAATAAAACAGAGAAGTGATTAAAAAATAGAACTTAGAGTATGCATAATATATTTTAGAATGAACTATTTTCCATCATTGCAGAAGTGAAATCTGACATTCAAAAGGAATCTTATGCTAATTGTCACCTTATTTGAACATTATCATTTATTATATTTAAAATGTTATTTTGGTGCATTCTCTCTCTCTCTCTCTAATAACATTACACATTTCTAGGAAGTACTTAAAAAATCAACATTTTATAACAAGCATGTTTGCATTTACTATAAACTTAATAACTAATCTTAGCAATAGTAAAACATAGAATCAAGAAGGTGTCTAGTATATAATTGCTTTAATTACAATTTTGGTTGTGAAATTATTTTAGATTCACATGCAGTCATAAGATAACAGAGAATTCCTGTGTACACCATACTGAGCTTCCGCCAATGGTAACATCTTGTAAATCTATAACAGAAAAGCACAGCCAGGATACTGACATTGAATAGTAAATAGGTAGAACATTTCCATCACCAGAAGTATCCCTCGCATTGCCCTTTGTAGCCACATCTATTTCCCGCCTGATTCCACCCACTCCATGATCCCTGACAACCACTAATCTCTTTTCTATTTATATATTTTTGTCATTTCAGAAATGTTAATAATTCATATCATAAAAATATAACTCTGGGTAATTGGATTTTTTTTTTCACTCAGCATAATTTTCCAGAGATTCCTCCAGGTCCTTGTGTGTATTAATAGCAATATGTACAACAAACTCCCATGATACAAGTTTACCTGTGTGACAAACCTGCACTTGTATCCCTGAACTTAAAATAAAAGTTAAAAAATAGTTCATTCCCTTTTACTCCTGATTCATATTCCACAGTGCCAATGTACCCAGTTGTTTAACCATCAATCTATTGATAAACATTTGAGCTGATTCCTAAATTTGACAATTACAAATAAACCTGCTATCAACATTCATGTACAGGTTTTTGTCTTCATTTATCAAGGATAAATGCTCAGATGTAGAATAACTGAGTCATGTGATAGTTAGATGGTTAATTTCATTGAAATAATATTCCAAATGGCTATATCAATTTAGAACGGCTGTGCCATTTTACATTCCCGCCAATACTCCATGAATGGTACAACACTATATTGAATAAGAGTAATGACAGTAGATATCATTACTTTGTCCCTGATCTTAGGAGGAAATCATTAAATTTTTCACCATCAAGCATAATGCTAGCCCTAAGTTTGCTGTAGATGCTCTACATCAGTTTGAGGAAGTTTCTCTCTACTATTCCTTTTCCGAGAGGCTTAATCATGGATGAGTGAGTGCTGAAATTTTAAAATGTTTTTTCTGCATCAATAAATATGACCATGTGATATTTCATCTTTACTCAGGTAACCTGGTAGGTTGCACTGATTAATTTTCAAATATTTGAACCAGTTTTGAGTCACTGGTAGAAACCTTAGTTGCTCATGGTGCATAATGCTTTTTAAATTTTGCTGAATTCACTTTGCTAACATTTAGCTATAAATTTTGGAATTTATATTCTATAAGGGATACTGGTTTGAAGTTTTAGCTTTTGGCACTGTCTTTGGTTTTGTTATCGGGTTAATAACAGTGTCTTCCCTCTTCTATTTTCCGGAAGTGATTCTGTAGAATTCCTGTTAATTCTTTTTTGAATATTTAGTGAAATCTTCAGTGAAATCACCTTGGACAAGATATTTTATTGGTGATATTTGCAAATTAAATATTCAATTTCCTTAGGGCTCTTCAAATATGCTGTTTCAATTTGGGTAAGCTATGATAGTTTGAGTCTTTAAAATAACTGGTTTATTTCAACTAAATTTTGTAGAAAGCTGCTCCTATTATTTCCTTTTTTATCCTTTTGATGTCAGCAGAGCCCAGGGTGATAGGATTTCATTCCTTATATTGGAAATTTGTGACTTTGCTCTCTCTTTTCTTGGACAGTCTTTTAGAAATTTGTCAATTTTATCATTTAAAAAAAAAGCTGTCTTTTCATTTGTTTTTTCTTATTTTTTTCCATTTTCAATTTCATTGATTTTAACTATCTTGCAATTGATTAAATTCCTTCATTCTGCTTCTGTAGGCTTATTTTGCTCTTCATTTCTAGAATCTTGGGATAGGAGCTGAAATTATTCATGTGGGATCTTTTTTTCTAACCTAGTCACTAATTATAAATTTTCTTAATATTACTTTAATGTTTCAGAACATTTTTAATGTTGTATTTTAATTTTTTATTCTATTTTGATTTATCTATATTAATTTTTAGTGCATTTCTTTGTATAGTATTTTGGAGGTTACTCTGAATACTATATTACATACAGAACTTATCACATTCTACTAGTGTCAGTATTTTATCAGTTTGAATGAAGTGTGGAAAAGTTACCTCCCTGTATATCCCCTTACCTTTCCCTATTTAAAATGTAATTATCTTAAATATCTTTTCTGCTTACATTTAGAACCATGTTAGAGAGGGATGTAGTTCTTGCTTCACCCACAAAATATAATTTAGAAAACTCTAGAGAGGATGGGAAAATCTATTAAACTTATCAATATTATTACTTATAGTGTTCATTCTTACTCTTGATGTTTTCAGTTCCATTCTATTATTTTATTTCTACTTAGAGAACTACCATTAGCCACTCCTTTAGGATAGATTTATTAGAGAAAATTTCTCCTTTTTGTCCTCCATCTGATAATGTCTCAATTTCCTGTTCATTCCTGAGTGACGTTTTAAGTCAAAACAGGGTTCTAGGTTAAGTTTTTCTTCTTTATTCCTCAGAAATGTAAAAATACTCTACCACTTCCTCCTGGTAGTCATGGTTTCTGGTGAGAAATCTTCTGTCATTCATATTATTATTTTCTTCTATAGATAAGGTGTCATTTCCCTCTTACTGCTTTTATAAATTATTTTTGTTTGATTTTTAGTTTCTAGAAACTTGACTGTGTGCATCTAGCTTTAGATTTCTTTGGATTTTCCTCATTTTAGAGTTGTTCAACTTCTTGCATATGTAAGTGCATGTTTTTTTGTTGTTTGTAGGTTTGTTTTTGTTTTACCAAATTTGAAAAGTTTTCAGTCACCCTTTCTTCCAGTAATTTTCAGCCCTATCCACTTTCTTCTTTCCTTTAAAAACTAGTGATGACATGAATGATAGACCTATTGTTTGAATTGCATGGTTCCCTAAACTTCTGTTATTTTTTTCCCCACTCAGTTTTCTTTCTATTGCTCAAATTAGGTAATTTCTATCTTTGAGTTTACTGATTAATTCTAATTTCCCTTTCATTCTTCTATATTTGAGTTTACTGATTCTTTCTTATGCACTCATCATTCTGCTGCTGAACACATTCATTGAATTTACTTCTTTTATTTCATTTTTGTCAGGTAAAATTACACATGTAAGGCAAAGTTGGTATCTAGTGATTATTTTACATTCAGTTTGACATTTTCTTGAATATTCGTAAGATGAGTACTTTTGTACTGAAACCTGATCATCTGGGCTAGTATGTTATTGGTTACAAGGCTCTGTTTTCAAATTTGTGTTTCAGTTTTTTTTTTCCCCCCTCTGGCACCACAAGAGAAAGAGAAAGGGTACATGCTGCCTCACTGATTCCTGGCAGGAGTGGAAGTTCAGGATCCTGTCCATTGAAACCTGAGGCAAAGTTTTCACGGCTCCTGGATTGGGGTGGAGGAATCTAGGTCCACACTAAGCTAGGTCTCCAGTGACAGCTACCTAGTGGAGAGATTTTGAAGTTCTTGGCTGTTGCTCTTTCTATAACCTTCACTGACATTGTAGCAGGGGTCTCCTTCCCACTAGGCTAGAAAGAAAGTCCTAGCATCCTACTCAATCCTCTATAAAGGTACGAAGAGCTCAATGACGTGGGAAATTATAAACATACATTTTTAAAAACATCGTTTATAACAATGTTACCTTTGAATTACAATATTTTCAAACTTAAAGCACACGTTGTATACTCCTTCTTTGATTATATTTACTTCTACACAATTGATAGGAAATTAATCACCTTTGAACGAACCTTCTATACTCGGTTTTTAATCATACTTAGTGGCAGGAATAAGAAAAACTGCTTCTTCTCCATCTTCCTGGAAGTGGAAGTCTGTATAATGGATTTCAGTAATCGTTGCATACCTTTTCTTTGTGCTTTTTTAAAAGCGAATAACTGTAGCATGTCTGAAAGTAATACAGTTCTGACATGTTTGGTCCAGGTCTTTTTCTGCTCCAAATTCTGGGTCCACTGTCAAGCTTTCTTCTCAGAGAGTTCAAAACATTAATTACTACTTCAAGTGTCTCTGCCTCACCACTATTCTGGCTAGAGGTTTTGTCCTTTATTCACAGATAGATAGATTGATAGGTAGAGAGATAGATGATGATAATGATGAAGATAGATAGATAGATAATAGACAGATAGATAGATAGACACACAGACACATGTTTCCATTATCAAATGACAAAATAGGTTCATCTTTAACTAGGTGAAACCTGGAAATTCAGTTGCCTACTTTCTTTTGCTCCCCACTCTTTGAGATAGATATTCCTGTCATCCTGTGTTCCTGGACTAAAAATAACATTTTGTTCTGTCTTCTAAGGAGCTGATTCCAAGAATTTGAAAGCAACTAAATATTTCTTTTAAAAAAGATTATTACGTATATTATACTTTGTTTTCATTTTCCTGTGACACTTTTAATATATCATTATTAATTGAGAAATATTAAAGCAATATCATTTTCTCATAAAGATAATTGCCATGATTATGAGACAGATTATATATTTTCATTTCAGATCCTACTCTCTGCAATTTCATTTTAGTTGCATACACCTCCACTCATATATACTTCTTGACCTAGTCACATCAAAGAAAATAAAACATTAACACACTAAAAAGAAAATTTAAACTAACTTACTAGGCCTTCATAAAGAACAAATATTGTCTTCAAGCTCATTTCAAATGTTAAGCAGATCAATCACTGTTCAATTACAATCAACTTTAAGATAGGTAGCAGTTTGTAGGAGCTAGCAAGACAGGCACAGGATGTAAATGAACGTAGTGCGCTGCAGAAACTGGACATCCAGTCCTGGGGCATCATTATTCACAAAACAAAAATACGATGCAGAGTAGTTTACTCATTTCTCAGTATTAATATAGTGCATAAAAAAGTGCCAAAGTTAGAGATAGTCTAAGCAAATCTTCAGTGAAGAAAAAAGAACACAAAGCAGTAGTAGTATTAGGTTTCTCTAATAATTGTTTTCTGATCTGCCCATATTCAGAAAAATATTTTGATACCTTACAGAAACTTTGCTGAAAGTGTACAATAGGATAGTTCTTATGATGACAAATTTAAGTCAATTAATTGTTTTTATCACCTATAAAATTGAGCAACCATAATTTATCATGCCTGAAGCCAATATTATATAAGTGTAATATTTGACAGCAATTTTATCAGAAATCATAAATTTTTACATAACTTTGATATGTTGACATGTTATGCCTCTTCTCTATTTCTAGGTCTGTCAGTATATGGCAAAATTTCACTATTGTGTGGCAATAGTCAGGGTTGTTTTCTATTTGATGACAGGCGTCCCAAAGATCAGAATTTTAGATTAACAAAAATGATTAACCTACTGTTGTACAAAGAGCTCAATAACATGGGAAATTATAAACACACATTTTAAAAAACATCATTTATAACAATGTTAAGTTTGAAACGCAATATTTTCAATATTTTCAAACTTAAAGCACATGTTGTATACTCCTTCTTTGATTACATTTATTTCTACACAATTGATAGGAAATGATTTAACTGGGAACAAAAATACATATCTATTTATCATGTTAGTTAGCACTTTTCTTGATTTCTTATAATCTTTTTGTCACCCAGGGAATATTTCAGTAAAGCTGTTGACTATTTCTAGTAGTTTCATTGTTCTGATAGTGTGAAATGCATATTATATCAACTCCTAGTGTGTGAACTTCTTTCTTCTGCAGAGGTTTATATCTTCTCTACTTATCCTGAAACAGGAGAATTTATCTATGGCAGATTCATACCACATCCACAAAACTGAGCTTCTAGTAACCTCCAATATGTGATCAAATTTAGTTTAAAAGATGGTTAGTGGCTGCAGGGACTTTTGCAAAGAAGATTGTTAACTAGTTATCTACTGAGCACGGCAACAGACAACTGCCCACTTGTACTAATTAATATTTTTAAATATTTAATATTGAGTTGCTTTCTTAATATTCCAAGACATCTTGTCATTGTCTTCTTAATCTAAAAAGACCCTGGCCCTCACTAGCATGTGTATGAATTTCACATGCAACATGAAGTTAAGAAAATTCTTGGCATACTCTTCCAAGGTTACTGGCTCTTCTTTTCACAGAATATGCAAATCAGATTAGAAAAGAAAGTATGAATATGTTTAATATGAAGCAAGCTTCGTTAAATATGAAATTATCAGTAGATATGATGAGGTATGTATTTTCCATGTTGTATAATTCCTGTTGGGAGCATTTTGTTTTTTAGTTTGTTTATTTATTTGATAGGTGGGGTCTTGTTCTATCATCCAGGCTAGAGTGCAGTGGTGTGATTATGGCTCACTGCAACCTGGAACTTCTGGGATCAAGCAGTCCTTCTCCCGCAGCCTCATAAGTAGCTGGGACTACAGATGTTGCCACCACACCCTGGCTAATTTTTAAACTGTTTTATGTAGTGACAAGTTCTCACTATTTTGCCCAAGGTGAGTAAGCATTTAAAATATTTGCCTTTAAAAAAAAAAAACATAAATAACCCTTAAAAATGTCATGTCATTGTCATTATGCTTCTGGCAGTGGTAGCCACAAGCTGCACATGACTATTTAAGTTTAAATTTTAATTAAAATGAAATTAAACCAAAAAATTCAGTTCCTCCATCATGCTAGTAACATATCAAGTACCCAATAAGCACGTGTTAATTACCACTGCATCAAACAGCCCCAAATTATATTTTTTCATCTCAGTCAGTCCTATTGAGTAACCCAAGTCCGTAACAATTCTTAGGCTTTCATATTACTGAGGTGATCATTGTTGCGTTTCTTAATGAGTATTCTATAAATTAGTAAAATAGTCCCAAAAAAAGTGGGAGGTGGGGGAGTAATAGCAAAAGCATACTGTGAGCAGGAACACTTGTGAGTTTATCATATGAGTGAACTCACATTTTTCAAAATTAGCTAATAGTACAGATGGGAGGTGATGCCTCACTCATCTCATACGTTGATCTAATTCCTTAGTCTCAGCAAACTAGATTCAAATGTAGACCTTACTTGTACACATAATACTTCTGTTTAGAGTCCTCTATGTTGTATGCTTTTGTACAGAACAGAAACATAAAAAAATAGATTGATACTAAATTATTCACTATATACCAAAGAAGCCATTTTAAATGCAGAATCTTCTCAAGTTTGGGAAAGAAGGCAGTGCCTATTTTTGACAATGACAAATGTGTAAATGAATTATACCATCTGGGATATAACAAAGCACACAATGGATTAAAAAGACAGGACAGGATGTCAGTAACTGTGTCATGTCAAGATTGTACTAACATCTGTGTGTGTGTTCGCGCCACTCCAAATTACTCGTCTCTTAGTTAAGAATCTCAAAAGCATTAAAAGAAGCAGCATGGTATAGAGTCATATGTACCAAATAAATGCCATAAAAAGTCCAACTTTGTTACACCTAGCTTTGTAAGTCTGGTTGGCCATTATGGGCCTAGTTTTCTCTTATTTAAAATAGATTTTCTCTGTGGTTGTCAGTTTCATCCTCCAAATCCCCTGTTCCAACATAACCAAACTACAGAATCAACTTCCATTAATCTCTTATATGAGAAAACTGATATTTGCAGTGGGAAGAAGCTGAGGATGTTCTCCATCTCTGCCCTGGCCCAATTTATATTTCTGGGCTGCTTCGTTCCTCCTGGTTAATAACCACTTAGTTCTTTGCACTACTGTCTTAGGTAATAATACAAAATCACTGACCAGCCAAAAATAAAAAATAAAATAAACAAAATCAAAAAAGAGAAAATGCCAAAATCTTGAAATTTATTAAAAAAAGCATTTTTTTTTAATATTTAGAAGGGATCTCAAACATCATCCAGTGCAATATCCTAATTTTACAGATGACTCAGCTGAAACCTAGAAAATCACAAGCAACTGAACCAAAAATGGTTTATGATCCTATTCAATTATTTCTCATCAACATATTTCTCTGCTTCATACTGATCTACATCTCTCATCAACCACTTTTGTGACCAATCATTATTTTTATAGAGAAATATTAAGTTCAGCCCATGTGTAGTCCAGCATGTAAGCCCACTTCATATTCAACACATATAAAGTCATAAATACTTGCATTATTTGGACTGACTTATTTGAACTTTAGTTTTTTTCCCCTTATGATCCTACAGCCATATGCTGAAGGGCAAGTAAGACACACCTGGGGAAAGCCCATACCTAACTCATTTCAGCACACCTGCTTGACTCCTTCTACTTACATGCCCTGTGCTCCTGCTGACTGTGATTTCACTAATCCTCTGACCTCATAAAGACTGCCAGGGGCCGGCATGCGTGATCAGCATGAAAGCAAATGTGCCATATTGTTTAGCATCTGTTCCTAACTCCCCATGAAGTTTTCTTTGCAAAAAGTACAGGGCTGTCAGCTTCAATCAGCTTGGCAGTGAACTCCAGTAAGATACATTAGCCCTCATCTAGGATTGTACTTTCCATGATCATACCTACATAGGAAAGCATTTGGGTATGCATTGGAGAGGTTTTATATTAATGTACCCATATTACAAAAAGAGAAATTCCCTAGTTTTGCACTAATATTTCTATCAGTGTTTCATGAGATCTGAAGGTTAAATATGTTTCTTAGGACAAATAGCACAATTTTAGCAACTATCTTCCTCCTTAAAATGCTACTCTGGAGTCCTTGATAAACTCTTTGACTTTAACTCCTTAAGTAGCCCCTTATTCTCATCTATATTGTAAAGATAATAAAATTTAAATATAGTAGTGTGCATTTGTTGAAACATATTTCTAAAATATGAAATGTACTTTGATATTGGATCCATTTGAGTTTCTTATCAGGCATTGTAATTGAAGAAATATTATTTTATACATTGAGAATGCACAAGTGCTGCATAATAGACAATGACTGACTTTAGGCTTTTAGCACACAAACAAATTTAAATATTTAAACATCCTTAATCTGCCAAATCCTTAATCTGAAAGACGCCAAATAAATATTTCCACATTTTCCAGTATATAAAAACATTCATTTGCATATTATGGTATTGCAGATAATCATTTGAACTCCCAGAAAAATTACATGCCTGTTCTTAAGAGGCCAAAGCTAAAAATTACAGGGAAGCTTTTTTTGAAAAAATGTACTACCCTAAGAGTAATTCCTTTTGGTCTTCTAGTCAGTCTCAAAATGTAAGTAATCTAATATGAATTTTTTGATAACTTATGACTTGCTCACAGATCATATGTCAAACAAATAATAACACTATTATTTATAATTTAAACTTTATTGTATTTTTCTGTCATGAAGAATCTTATCTGTCTGATCATGTTTTTATTTGTTAATACTTTCAGTTGATTGATAAAATACTTTCTGAGCATTTCTGCCTTCATATTCACATTTTAGAGCATTCTTGAATGTCTGGCCATTATTCAAATGAATCACATACAGAAGTGCTCTTGTAACTTTTTTGAAAGTACAATGAGATTGACACAGAGCAGTACAACTGTATGGTTCACTACCGAATATTTTAATAGTAAAATGAATCATCAAAAAGTAGTTAAATGACTTTGGAACTTTATAGCTTAAAATATTTTTATCAAGAATGATTTATATGCCTGGCACAGTAGTGCTTGCCTATAGCCCCACCTATTCTGGAGGCTGAGGCTGGACCATCATTTTAGCCCAGGAGCTCAAGTCTGACCTGGGCCACATAGTGACACCACATCTCTTTTTAAAAAGAATTATTCTTAATAGTTCTTGTAGTGGTAAAATTATCAGTTATATAGAAATTCACTTATATAGAAAAATCCACTGCTTGATCATAACCGTTAAAGGAGGATCTACTACAGGTATAGAAATGATAGCTATAGGAGGCAAAGGAGTTCCTAGGCAGACAGGGAGGGGTTCCTGGTGAAACCTGACCTTCAAGTCAAGGACAGTGTGAAGTCTGAACACTCAACTACAAGCTCCAGATAGAGTCAGTGGACCAGACTGAGAACTTCCATTCTTGTTTGGTGCACTCAGCCCCTGATTAGTACTGGGACCTTCTCTTCAGTCCCGGATTGGTTCTTTACACTATCATACCTCTTTCTAAATGTTGCTTTTTCCAAGCCTATTTATAAACCATTCAGCATGCATTCCCCATTCTAAGCCCATAAAAACCCCAGACTCAGCCTCTTAGCTGGTAACCCACTTTCGGGTCCCCTCTCATGGCTGAGAGCATTCTTTCTGTTGCTCAGTAAAATTCTACTCTGCCTTACTCACTTTCCAGTGTCTGCATACCTCATTCCTCTTGGTCACAAGACTAGAACCTGAAAGTCACTGAACTGTGGGAGTGAAAAAGCTGTAACATTTCCTCCCACTTGCTGAGCTACCGGAATGAAGAAACCACTAGACACCACTCCCTCCTGCTCACCAAACTGCAAGGGTGAAGATGTCACAAAGGAAAGACCTGAGATTTCCCAGTAGCTGGCAATCCAGAAGTTTCCAAAAATACAAGAATTCTAAAATAACCCTGACAGTTATGAGAGGATACACAGGATAGCCATGAAGATAATGAAGAGTAACTTGATATATGTCACTTAATAGATTCTTCCTTCTCTTTTTCTACCCCTTAATCCTAAATATTGTCTCCTTCCCTACTAGTTTATTTCCTTTCCTATTCAAATCCTAACCATATCCCAAACTTCTAAGACCATCCACTAGGACTATCTAGTAGATTGTAATTTGATTAATGTAATTAATGTTATCATATGTAAAGAAGAATGAGATTAAATAAATTTGATAGCTATTTGGGTCCTTAAGTAACAATTTACTGGGACCCATGAAACTAGCCTTAATTTAATAAAATATCACAAAATTCTAGGCATAAAACAAATTAAAACAGTTAATTTTGTCAAACAAACAAATATAAAAGTAGTTATTTTAGTGGTTTCAAAATAGAAAATCATTTTTCTTTAGCAATCAGTACATGTGAAATCTTTCCATGTAGTTATTTTACTTAAACTTAAAGAACATATTGAAAATACTGTGGAAATACCAGAATGGCATTTTATAAAGACCTGGAGATTAAAGTATGCTTGCGTGATCAAAGTAAGGCAGTAAAAATCACAGAGGTATCCAGATGATAGAGAAGAAATTAATTTGAGCCCCAGAATCTGAAAAAAACATTCAATTGCAAGAATATATTTACTTTTTAGCAGCAGAACCTGGTTAGAGTAAATCTTCCAGTAAAGCTAGATGAAGTCTCAGTAAAACTAACTAGTGGTCTTTAGCAGGTAGGAAGTGGATAATGGTCTTTGGAGCCACCAATAACAGAATTCCTCCCTGTGTCCTCAATGATTACTACACAGATTTGATAAATGAAAGAGACAGACACTGAAATGACTTGGAATTTTAAAATTGTGGTGTTGCAGAAGAAGAATATGAAGCAAGACAAAGAGCGCTAACAGTTCTTATGCTTTGTGGGAGCAAGTGGAATAGCATCACCTTCCTAGGAAATGATAATACACAAAAACGTAAGAAGAAGCTATCGCAATCTGAACTTTGAAGCTGACTCATTGACAGTTTAGGGAAAATGTGTCTAGTATTTATGTGTTACAGTGAAAACTTGCTTTGTGTGTATGGGGGTGGGGTGGGGAAGGGGGTATTACTATAATAGAATAAGTGAAAAAGAAGTCTAAACTATTTCACTTAAATTGACTGCAAAAACATAAAGAAAGTCCCGACTCACTAGTTATAATTTGAATGATAGAACTCTTTCATTCTTTTGCTCTGAGCTTACTTGGAATGTCAGATAATGTCATTTTGCAGACAACTCAGTCTACAACTTTCAATCTTTGCCAGTTCGTACAGCAAGCAGACCAAATACATTTTTCCCTCTACAATCAAATTGCATTACTTTCTTTTCTTACTATTATTATACTTTAAGATCTAGGGTACATGTGCACAACGTGCAGGTTTGTTACATATGTATACATGTGCCACGTTGGTGTGCTGCACCCATTAACTTGTCATTTACATTAGGTATATCTCCTAACGCTATCCTTCCCTCCTCCCCCCACCCCAAGACAGGCCCCGGTGTGTGATGCTCCCCACCCTGGATCAAGTGTTCTCATGGTTCAATTCCCACCTACGAGTGAGAACAAAACTGCATTACTTTCTTTTCAAAATTGTATTTGTGTACATCCAATGTATCTTTGTAAAATTTAAGAATTTGTTACATTTTTGTATTAGCAACACTAAAGAAAAAATTGGACCTATTCTTATCTAATTAAAATATTAAAGGCCCAGTGGAAATCTTTTCTTTTAATTTTTGAAGAGCTTATTGAATTACATTCATTATTGATTGAATTTTTTAAAACATTCTATGCTAATGAGTAATGTGGAGGGAAAACATTATTAGATTTAAATTATCCTAAGATAGCAAATAGAACATTTAGATATATTCTAAATGTGGTTTTTGTTTCAAAGAAACTCATGATGACATAATTTTGAATATCTAAGCAAAACATTTGAAAGAGTGGAGAGGACTCCAATCTAGGATCAGCCAGGCTCTTTTGTGGTATCTACCTGTACTGTTTTATCCATCAACAGAAGGTTTTTCTACTTTTACACTATAATTTCTGTAATTCATGGAAAATGATAAGTTTAAACCCCATCAATCAAAATATATCTTTCCTCCAAACAAGAATAATTATTAATTTTATGTGAGGAGTGCTCAGAAAAGTTTTGGAAGAATTTCTGCGTAAGATACGGTTACACAGCCCTCCGTTTTCATGCTGTCATGGTGACTGAATACCTTCAAAATGACAGCATGTTGGCAGAACTGTGAAAAAAAAAATGAGAGCAAGCATAATGAAGAAAGACAGCTGAGGAGTGAGGGGACACAGGAGCAAGGCTCATTGTACCAGGGGTATGTGCTCAACAAAGGGCAGTAACTCTACAGGAGCTGCAGCAATAGATTCAAGGATGTACTCAGACAAATGTGAATTGGCCTAAGAAGATCCCAATACATCTTTCGGGAATCTAGGCACTTGGAGTTGGAAACTGGAGCTAAAATGTTGAGGCCAAAGAAGTTTTAAGATGCCAGGTGAAAGCTGAAGTTATGAGGTAGCAGGAAATATGAGGGAGAAGAGAAGAGCTGTCTGGCACAGAGAAGAGGGAAGCAGGTGCAGAAATAGGAGAAGGGCTCATTGGTGTTCCAGGAAAATGGTGGAGAGATAAGCTGTTTTGTAGAGCTCTTTCTGTTTAAACTCTCTGAAACTCTTAACATTTGAGAGCAAATGAGTGACTATTTCTTCTTACTGGAAAGTTTCTAAGTAGAACTGTGTATTTAGTTTCTAGCATTGTCATCTTGCATTATTAACCTTCACTCTTTCCTTTATCCAATCAGTAACTAAATATTTGTTGATCATCTAATATATGGGGAGCATTTCACAGGCATGGGAAATTAACCAAGTAAGACAGTCTTATTTTTGAGGTGCCCATGATCTGGGACAGGAGACTGTTGAGCAAATAGCTAATTACCGCACAGGAGGGAGGAGAAGCCTTAATCAAAACTGGCCATCTGCCTTCATGGGAGGGAAAAGGGTACAAGGGTAAGAATATGCAATTCTATCACCTTCAAATCAAGTATAAACTCACTGAAAGAAAGTCCAACTTTTATGTCTTTTTCAATATCTGGTGCGCATCACATAATCCTAAATGTTTTAGGCTGATATTACTAATACTGTGATTTTTGAAAATTTTCGCTCAGACCATCCAATACTGTACCATCTGATGAATAAGCATAAGGGAAAGAATGTAGTTTCTCAGATCAACATTACTATTCTTAAATATTTCACACTCAAAGTTAAATCGATAACATGAGAATAACATATCTCTTCAATAAAGTCCCCGGAACTTCTAGGTTTGCTTAATCATATTCTGTGATTTTTATTAGTTAGTATAAAAACTTCATCTAATAATTTGTGCCTACTTTTCTACATCTGTTTATGCACTAACTGTACACAAACATTTGATTTGACTAAAGCAGTATGAACATTTTGTTTAGGGCTCAAGTGATATTATTAAAATTATGAGTTATTTAGATTTGATTACTTAAATTGGATTAGTAAACATTCCAAATGTTCTGTGTTTTTAAAAATGCACTGTTTTCTTATTTTTAATTGTAAGCCATGTATGTGGGCTAAAATAAAGTTTAATACATTTCCATGAACAGGAAAAATAAATGGTCTGCTTACTTTCTCCTAAAAACTCTACGTAACTAAGAATGCATCTAAGAACAATATTAGTAAAGTAAATGCAATGGGCCATAATAAGAAAAAAGATTCCATCTGGTAAAAGGTCACATCATCGATTTCACTTGATTAGCAATGACAATCTTTACTATTTCCTCCTGTGCCCCACACAAGCAGTAATTAAAATTATTTCATCTACCCCAAAATACTACTTAAATACGTAGGAAAGAAATCCTATTATTATTAAACCTCTTTTGCAGCGTTAAGCCTTCATAACTTTTATGAAAAGGAAATTAAAATTTATTAGATTTACATAAGTCACTTATTTTTTGCTTTCATTTATAAATATCTTATTCTATCGTTCTAAGATTGCACACAATGTTATTAAGAGGAGTGACACTAACATTTCTAAAGATGCTTCTGGAACTATTTTGGAGAACGGATTAGGGTTGTAGGGGAACAAAGCCAGAGATAATTGTATTTTGATTATCCAAATTAGAGAAAAATTCATGAAGTAATATTAAAAACCATGATGGTTATGTAAAATATTATCATTCAGGGAATCTGTAATCACTGATGATCTTACATAGTTTCAAAACATAAATTAAAAAAATGATTAACCAATAAGCTTAGGTGGTAAACGAGAGCTTTGGCGGATATCAGTTTAAAATGAACAAAACTGGGGAAATACACTCATATTAAATACATTCAAAATAAACATTAAGTCTCAAAATGCCCTAGAAATTCTGCATTTTGTTTAGCGTATACATACGAAAAGTGTATTTTGAAGTATATCATGTTTTTGTCTTTGCAATTATACTCTAATGGAAAGGTACATTTCCAGCCAACGATGCTGTGTCAAATATGGCATAGATAAAAGAAACAATTCATTTATGTTAATAAGAAAATATATCTTGTAAAAAGTAAAAGGAATTATTAAATTAAGCTCAAAACTGCTCTAAAGTAAGAAAAATCTGAAATCATTGATTTTATGACTTCTGTATTGCAATGCAAACATACAACACATACAAAGAGCAAATGCTGTCTAAATTTGATTTAAAATTTAAGTTCTGTTATTTGAACTAGATCTAATTTTGATATTTTTTCAAGCTTCAGATCAAATAAAACCAGCTCCTTAGCTTACAGAAATTATTACTAAATATAATTTTAATGAAAAAAAAATCAGAAAGGAATTTTAGAGGAATTTCTGTAATTTAAGCCAACTGAAAATATCCAAAAAGGTTTCAACTGGTGATTTTCTTTTCCTTGGGTAGTATGGAAATAGAAGCACTTAAACATAATTCCTTTGACCCTGGTATAAGCTGCTCAAAGCAGTCTGTGTGTCTATGTATAAGTGTAGAAGATCATGAGGAATATTTTAACAAAACCAAGGGCTTTCCATTTTTTTTTCCCATTCAACCTTAATTTCATCATGGGTTAATGTGAAGATACAAGTGCCACAAAAAAGAAAATAGCAACAATTACTTTAATATTTGTTAGTCTTCACTGTTGAGCGGAGAAGTGACCTGTTATAAGGCAGTTTAGTCACTAGGAAGCTATAAAATATTAAGTATGTCTTAAGCCAAGATTCTATAAAAAGGAAATTCAAAATACCCTCCTTAGAACTGTGAAGGCAGGATGAATTGCATGAGTTGTGATTTTAACACAAGCCAGGCAATGCAATTGCTCCTTCTGCTGACACAGCCCCATCGTGACTCTAACAGCTCTTCTGAATTCCCAGCAGTATTCACTATCCATCTCCTGGTTAAAGATATCCACTCTGTAAGTTCTGTAGTAGAGTCATCTCCTGAAGGACTTTAGAAATCTAACTGGAGTCTACTGACTCTCATTGTAGCTAATTTCTATCATCTTGGGAGCACATATGAACTGCATTTCTTCACTATGACACCATTTTCAAGGCTGGGTGGGGTCTAGGGCAGTATCATTGCATATCTCTGTCTAAATATGACAACCACATTTCCACTCAGTTTGGGGGCAACCTATGTCAATGTGGGGGCTCTCTACAAGGCACTTTGCTACAAAAGAGCCAAACGAGACAGAGAAAAATAATTACGAGTTATAAGCTATTTCTTCAATAGAGATAATACTTCAATATTTGACCTCATTCTTCCCCTAGGGAAGTTTAAGAACTCTAGTATCTGACTCAACTCTTCTCTTCTCTTCTCTTCTCTTCTCTTCTCTTCTCTTCTCTTCTTCTCTTCTCTTCCTTTTTTTTTTTTTTTTTTTTTTTTCCACTTCTTGAGCTCTTCTCCTGGAACAGGTGAAAGTCTGTTTACTTTCTCCTTCCCATTCATCAGAGATTTACTACTGTTCTCTGTCTCTTACCATGACTTGCTAAAAGCAAACATGCTGATAATATGAGTTTGATCGTGCTCAACTGTGTCATTGAATGCTCCCCCTTCATGTAAGGTTTGTACAGGGAAATTGCTACCATGAGAAAACATGTTCGTGAACTCTAAAGAGCTGCTATAGTTTCTATAGAGAAGATGTAAATGTGGGAGGGTGAATTCTATGTCCTTATTAGGAGGAAGCGGGATGGAGAAATGAATGGATAAAAATAGAAAGAGACCCTCTATCTCCAGGTAGAACTCTTTTATTTGCTTTGCTTTGTTTTACCCATCATGGATATTTTTAACTGAGTCATACCTGTGATTGCTGTACTCTCCATCCTAAACAATTCAAGATGAATACCACTAAAGTTAATTAGGCCCACTGGACATCTTTCACTGTGAGAGAACATAATTTTAAAGTATATGTATAGATGTTCTATCTGGCACATATTTTGAAATATCCCTTCTCTTCTGTTAGAATAATTATAATTATTGAAACATGTCAGCTTGTCCCCATCCTACATTTGTATTTGCTATTTTTACATATTTTTATCATGTCTCTGAGTGCTTTTGATGTTTAGTTAAGGCAGTCCTTAAAATGGATTTATTGTGCACAACTTTATGTCAAGCTGTATTTAAATTCTTGAGAATAGAAATATAAATAACACACAGGGCTTGTTTTCAGAAACTCTACAGTCAAGTGGGAATGAATAAAACATCAACAGACGCATTCAATATGATGTAAATGAAGCAAGAGTAGAACATTCTAGATGCCATGGGCGAACCAAGAGAAACTTAACCCAACCTGTGGAAGTGAGGACCGTGACCCTCTTCTAGAGTTTCTATGGTGAAATTACTAACATAAGAAAAGGTGTTTGTGAACCTAAATAGCTGATTTACTTTCTGTGGAGAAAGTGTCAGAGCAGATGTTAGAAGAAAGATTATAACTTTTCTCCTTAAGCATAACACAAAAATGTCTTTCTTGGAAAAGTAAAAGCATTTACCAGCAGCTGTTCATTACTGGAGCATGAAATCTTGTCTATTGAGTGGTGTAAGTGAAGCAGAAGAGTTAGGCATGAATTAGGTTGTAAAAGATGTTGTACGCTGTGTTAAGGAGCCAGCTGGACTTTGTTAGGCAATGAAGAGTCTTAGAAATATTTTAAGATAGACCAAGTGTGCGTTCTAGATGGTTCCCTCTAATTGCAATAGGAAGGGTGGATTTGAAGTAGGTCAATTAGGAAGCTATTGAAATTATGTGATGGTTAATTTCATGTGTCAACTTGGCTGGGCCAAAACACCCAGATATTTTGTCAACCACTGGTGTGGTGGTGCTGGAGAAATATATTTCAGATAAAATCAACATCTAAATCAATAGACTTTGAGGAAAGCAGATTATCTTCCATAATATGAGCGAGCCTCAGCCAATCAGTTAAAGAATTTAAAAGAAAGAAGACTGCCTTCCCCAAAGGAAGATCAAATTCTGCCAGCAGATTATCTTCAAACTTGAGCTAAAGCATTGCATCTTCCCTGGGCCTCCTGCCAAATGGCCTAACCTGAAGATTTGGGACTTTTCAGTCTCTAATACACAACTATGTGAACCAATTCTGTAAAATCTCTCCTTGTCTCTCTCTTTCTTTATACATCCTATTGCTTCTGTTTGTCTGGAGAACCCTGACTAATAAAAGGAACTACAGAAGAGACCATGTAAATGTCTTCAATAAAATTAGGGAACTCAGGGGTCAGGGAAGGCTAGGGAGAAAAGGAGGCAAATTTTATTCTGGGCATCTTCCAAATGAGAGGATACTGGGGGCAGATTGGTGGGGTTCTCCAGCAACTGTTTCTTGTTTGTTCATTTGTTTGCTTGTTTGTTTTTTGTTTTTTGCTCCTTTTTTTTTTAAAAAAAACTAATTTTAAGTTCAGAGGTACAAAAACCGGTATGTTACACAGGTAAACTTGTGTCATGGAAGCCTGTTGTAGAGATTATTTTATCCTCCAGGTATTAAGCCTAGTACTTGCTAGTTATTTTTCTTGATCTTCTTCCACCTTCTGTCCTCCACCCTCTGAAAGGCCCCAGTATGTGTTGTTCCCCTCTATGTGTCTATCTGTTCTCATGATTTAGCTCCTACTTATAAGTGAGAACATGAAGTATTTGGTTTTCTGTCCCTCTGTTAGTTTGCTAAGGATAATGGCCTCCAGCTCCATACCAGCCTGGAATGTAGAGATGTCAATTAGAAGTCCTTTGTTGGTCTGTTTGCTTTAATTTAAAAATAGAGGTAGACCAGCTGATGAGATCACCTAGGAAGAATGTGTACGGTGAAAAGAAAAATAGCTGAACACAGCACCCTGAGACGAAATTTAAGAAGCCTGACAAGGACAGGGCCTATAAAATAAACTATGAAGAACTTAGAATTCAAGGGAAATCCAGAGGAAATGATATAAAAGAAACTAATTTATCCCGGCAGAGAAGGTCCTTTGTGTATATATAACATGACTCTGTAGTGCACAGTGTTTTTCGTTCAAAGACTGGTACTACGTTTTTATTCCTAGAAAATAATGGCTTTTTTTCTCTGCTTTTTTTTTTTTTTTTTTTTTTTTTTTTTTACAAATTTCTGTCTTTTATGAGGTTTATAAATTATTATCAATCTCTGTCTTGGTGTTGATCTTTTTTTCATTAGAGGTGCCATAAGTATTAATAACTACTATGAGAATTTTTTATGCCTGAATATTACCTTTCTACTATAAACTTTCATCTACCTTTGAGTTTTTTACTTTGTTTCTTACTTTAAAAATGTATATTCTAGACTGTATATCTGTTACATTATATCTGTATATCTTTCCTCTTTATAATCTTTATCTAACTCTTCCACTGATTCCCAGATTTTGGGGGTTGTTTCAATGGCGTTATTTCTGTCTCATTTATTTGATTTTTCTCCAATAATATCTATTTTTCAGTGTATGCAACTTGATCACATTTTCACTTTCTGTTTAACTACTTTGTTTAATTTCATAATGTCCGTATCTTGGTGTTCACATATCTTATTACATAATTCCTTTTGATTTTATATTGAGGATAGTATTCGTTTGTAAGGCATTCTGCTTCATAAAATAATTACATTATCTCATGGAAATAATTTTTATCCTCATAAGTAGTACATTGTTCTTCCCCTGTAAAATAAACTTTTTACTTGTCACATGTTCAATTTTAAAGTTTCTCTTATTCATGAACAAAGAAATATTTATATTTGCCTTAACTGTTCTTTACTGCTTGTTATGATTGGTTATGATTGTTTAGGTGAGGTTAGCTTCATTTCTTCACAGTTATATGTTAATGTTCTTATGTATATATACAGATAAGAACACATATATGTATATATGTATATATGCACACATAAGAACATTAACATATGTGTATATATATGAACATAACACATACACACATAATATATATCAGATATAAATAAACAGGTGTAATTTTTTCTAATTTTTTTTTAACTATAATTTCTGGGATGCATGTACTGAACGTATAGGTTCGTTACATAGGTATACATGTGCCATGGTGGTTTGCTGTACCTATCAACACATGATCTAGGTTTTAAGCTCTGCATACATTGGGTATTTGTCTTAATGCCCTCCCTCCCCTTTACCCACAGCCCCTGGCATGCCCTGGTATGTGGCATTCCCCTCCTTGCGTCCTTGTGTTCTCATTGTTCAGCTCCCACTACGAGCGAGAACATGAGAGGTTTTCCTATGTTAGTTTGCTGAGGATGATGGTTTCCAGCTTCATCCAAGTCCCTGCAAAGGACATGAACTCATTCTTTTTTATGGCTGCATAGTATTCCATGGTGAATCTGTGCCACATTTTCTTTATCCAGTCTATCATTGATGGATATTTGGGTTGGTTCCAAGTCATTGCTATTATAATAAACATATGTGTGCATGTGTCTTTATGGTAGAATGATACATAATGCTTTGGGTATATGCCCAATAATGGGATTGCTGGGTCAAATGGTATTTCTGATTCTAGATCTTTGAGGAATCACCACACTGTCTTCCAGAATTGTTGAACTAATTTACACTCCCACTAACAGTGCAAAAGCATTCCTATTTCTCTACATCCTCCCCAGCATCTGTTGTTTCCTGAATTTTTAATGATTGCCATTCTAACTAGCATGAAATGGTATCTCCTTGTGGTTTTGATTTCCATTTCTCCAATGACCAGTGATGATGAGCTTTTTTCATATGTTTGCTGGCCGCATATATGTCTTCTTTTGAAAAGTGTCTGTTCATATCCTTCGCCTACTTTTTGGTGACTTTTTTTTGTTTTTTTTTCCTTGTAAATTTGTTTAAGTTCCTTGTAGATTCTGGATATTAGCCCTTTGTCAGATGGACAGATGGCAAAAATTTTCTCCCATTCTGTAGGTTGCCTGTTCACTCTGATGATATTTTCTTTTGCTGAGCAGAAGCTCTTTAGTTTCATTAGATCCCATTTGTCAATTTTTGCTTTTGTTGTTTTGCTCTTGGTGTTTTAGTCATGAAGTCTTTGCCCATGCCTGTTTCCTGAATGGTATTCCCTAGCTTTTCTTCTAGGGTTTTTATAGTTTTCTTTCTAATATCTTAACCTTCAGTTATAATCCCCATGAAATGCAGAGATTATATTTGCTTCTTTCATTTCATCCCCACCAGGAGAAAAGGGCACTATCAACAAAACTGCAGAATTATGGAATAAAGAAGAAGATGAAAATTCTTTTATTCACTAATGACTTTTTAGTGTATGTTGGAAAAGGAACAGAAAAACAAAAGGAAACCTTATAGAGACACTTTAACTAATTTTTCTATCCTATCCTAATATTTGGCCCTAAAAATATAAAGGAGATTTATCCATCCTGTTACTTAGAACACTGAGCTATTTATACACAGATTCGCTTTCCTATTTATGAGCTAGGGCCACTAAGGAAATAGATTGTGGACTGTCTCAAACCAAGTTGGTACTCCTGGCACATACTTTTAGAAGCTACTACATCACTTCTCTCCATTAATTAGGATAATTGTAGAAACTTTTGTAGTGTTTTGGTTTATGTGTTTGCATTATTAATTAAATTTGCATTATTTTAATAATAAATAATAATAATTAAATTTGCATTATTTTGGGTTGTTATTATCGATTTCTAATTGGTGTATTTCATATTTTTTTAAAAAAATCTGAAACAGCCATCATTTTTAGATCTCTCTGCTAAGGGTGCTATTTATGTTTAATCATCAAAATATCCAATGAGTTAGCTACTATTACCTTTTTTAAACAAATGAATTTAATAACACAGACATACATAGGGCCTTAAAAACTTGTTCAAATTCATTCAGCTAGAAAGGGGAAAAACCAGTGATTGTAAACAAGTTTAGGTACAAAAACTGAGCTATTACACTTTGTGTTATATTGACTGGTTTTGCTTTCATCTGTCTGTTCTGCTCAGATATTTTACTTAGGAACATTGGCACCATTATATGTCATATAACATAATTATATATTATATTTATTTTCACAATCGTTCTAAGTATGATTAAAATAAAACTATGTAAGTATTTCAGAATGCTTTGGTTTCTTGCTCCCAATACTGTACCAGTGTGATTATACACTTTGACTTCTTTCAGACTTTCTCTATTCAGACTCCGCCTAGAAATTTGTTCAAATATTCTTTCTAATCTATTATTTAACTTTCAAAATTGTGATGTATAATAATTATGGTCTGGCTATTTCTAACTATCCTGTGACTCTGCTGAGTTCTTAAAACACACTTTACCCTTCGCTAAAGTCATTATTACACAATGATTAGGTAAATATGAAGTCTAGATAGCCTCCATCATTATCCTGGGAATGTAATTAAAAATAACCCATTCACCTACAAGTTACAGCGGCACAAAAAGTATTGTGTAATGAGACCAAATCTCCATCCTTGTCCATGGTACTGTAATCACTTAAGATACATTTCTCAAGGTCATCTTTAGGTTTGATCACAATAGATATTTACTATAAAAAATGAGGAATCATGGATCATACTTAGCCATCTTACTTAAGAACTTGGACTACACTGATTATTTAGTATTGGCAAGGCAAGATCTTTAAAATTATCACCCCTCTATAAAATAATATGTGAATAAATACTCTTAGATCTATATAGTAAATGTCACACAAGTATCATAGTAATATAGCATCTTCAGACTGAGTTCAAATTCTGTTTGACTACATATTTGACTACTTAGTAGCTATATGCCTTTAGGTAAGTTAATTTAACTTCTAAGTGAGAATAATAATGACAACTCTTTCATTGGGCTTTTAGGAGAAATGAGTTAATGTGAATAGCCTCATTAGCTATAATGATTTATAATTGTCTTAATTATGTAATTTATTATTTATTTGGTTATTTCTGTAACTCCAATGAAATAATGTCTTCATTATGGTTATCCACCAAATAAGAGATTGGACTGGATGTTTTTTGAATAAAAAGATATAGTTCTAACCATACACCATTATATGATTCTGTCCACCTATGACACCTATATAATATATGGATTAATATAAATGGAGTAAATAAAGCTACCATTTAAGAAACTCAAAAGTTGTCTTTGGAAAACAAAAATCATTTGATTATATTTACTGCTTTTGAATGGACACATTTATATTAACAGTCATTGTCTCGGACTATTTTTACTTGGAAACAGAAATTCTGTTTATCTCTAGTAGAAATTGTCCATTTATATTCAATATTCATACGTTCTCTTAGACATAAATAAGTACATAATTTTTAATCAAAAATAAGTAAATACTTTTACACTATTTACCACAGGATATAGCACTATGACAATTTTTATATATTCATTACAGATACCATTAAAAATTCAAACAAGATACACTTACTATTACATTATTAGCAAATGACCTACATCCTTCAGCAATGAGAATTTTTAAAATTTTATTTTTCATTATTTATGTAGTGTATGTTGTGTTCTTATAAGTAGGTTTATGGACTGGGTATGGTGGCTCACGCCTGCAATCCTAGCACTTTGGGAAGCCGAGGTGGGTGTATCACTTGAAGTCAGGAGTTCTAGACCAGCCTGGCCAACATGGTAAAACCCCACCTCTACTAAAAATACAAAAATTAGCTGGGCATGCTGGTGTGCCCCTGTAATCCCAGCTACTCAGGAGATTGAGACAGGAGAATCACTTTAACTAGGGAGATGGAGGTTGTAGTGAGTCGAGATCACGCCACTGCACTCCAGAATGTACAACAGAGCAAGACTCCATTTCAAAAAAATAAAAAAATTAAAAATAAGCAGGTTTAAATATAGCACTCTAGTACATAACAAGGAGGGGATTACTATAAATAGAATTAAATCCTTGGCTCAATCATTGAGATGGATGTAATAAATTCCAAGTCAGGTCTTTCAGACAATTTTCTAGAATGTTTATATGGGTAAATACGATTGGTCTTACATTGACAATATTATGATGTACCGATTAATAAATGAAGACATAAATACAACGCACAAAGAAAAAATATTTTACATTTGATATTCAAGCTACCTTATATGATAAAATTTAATTTTAGTGCCATTCTTATCATACATAACCTGATCATTAATGCATAATTAAGTCTTCTGCATTAATTTTGCAGATTTATTTTTTAAAAAGACAGCTTGTATATAAGTTCAATGTTGTTTTTCCAAAGAAATTTTTAAAAATAATTCAATCCAATCACGATTTTAGATTCATGAAACCTTAGATTATAATAATTTGCTATTAATATTTAATAACCAAAAAGCTTTTTTTATATAATATTGCTTTCACTGATTTTAGGTGAATCTTCCCACACTGATCTTCAAAGAATTTGTTTTTGCAATAGTTTAAATATTTATCAAATTAATGAATCCATGAATAGGGATGTAATAAAATGAATGTGCCTACTTTCAATATGAATAGAATTGTATGAAGTCAGAAGACACAGAAAACAAACACCTTTGAAAACATTAATAGGAAATTCAAAATCGCAGTCGATACTTATCCCTGCTCCTCTAATGTTTTCCATTCAAAACTTACCTGACCCAATTTTAGCAACACACTCAGCTTTCTCTGAGAGGTAATTTCCATTTAGGTTCTCATCTACACAGGAAAAGCAATGGAACCCAAGACAGATGTAAGGCACTTACAGTTTAGAAAATACACATCATAAACTGTTCTTTATCCTACTCCCTGCCAGGCACAAACACTGGCCAATTAGTTTCTGTGTTTTAGTTGAGAGACTAAATGAGAACAAAAGGCCAGGAAAGGTCCTGATTGCCGAAACTGTTAAATTCTACTTGGAGCTTCAGAATTCAGATTCAGGTCACTATTTGGAGCATAGGAGGGCAGTTTTGAATATTTAATTTCCAAATTAACTAAAATGAGAGGTTTTTTTTTTTTGTTTTTTTTTTTTCCTATTGTGTATGTGTGTGTTTGTTTATGCATGAGAGTTTGTGAGCAAACACTACTTTGCTATCAGGAGGCAGCCAGGATCGCTCTGGACTTCAAAGACGGATGATCTGAAGATACAATTTTGCTACTGAAAATACCAAATAGCAAACTTCCAATCTTGATATTTCTCTACTTGGGGATACTTAAAAAGTGCAGGCCAAATGAATACAAAATTGCCTAACAGCTAGGGAAGCAGCAGTAGGTAATTGTATAGACTGACGGGAACAACTCTCAGGAATGGATTTTATCCACAATATACATGAAACACCTTACAGTGACTTATTTTTAGAAGTAATGATATCGGCACTCACATGAGCATTTTGAAAACAAATGTCTTCTGATATCACCACCAAATACTCTGAAGAAACGACACAAGGCATCAGACATAGACTCCAGATTGATAATTTCTGTATTTGTTTATAGGTGAATTTTTTATGAAACAAAAGTTTTATAAAACAAAATTTACAGATAAATGTTTAGAAAACAAAATGGTAAGGGAAAATGCTTTGATGTAACTCACTGTCAGACACCTTACTGAATTTATCATTTCTTCAGAATATAGAGCTATATAAATGAACCAAAATCTCAAAGCTTTGCTCTAAATAAGACAGCGAATTGTCCGCAATGGAAAGTTGATATGATAGCCGTCCCCACACCCCCAGAAGAAGAAGAGCAAAGCTTGTGTCTAGAAACTACATATAGAAAAAAAAAAAGAATTAATTTGAGTCACAAATTATTTTCTTCCACTAGCCATAGCATTGGAAAAATTACGGCCATACTATATAGCTTATCATGTCTCAAAGCAGAGCTCTGCATGTATAGGTTTTTAACACAAAGACTTGAATTAAAACGAAAGCGAAGAATTTGGGGGACAACATTCAACAGGGGAAATTACCAAAAAATAGGTCTAACTTTTTAATAATCATTTGTTTCGGGTAACATAACAATATTCAACAGCTGACTAGAAAATACTTAGAATACATTTTCTTTAACTAAGAAACAGAGAAATCAGACAGTTACTTTCTACATAGTCTCCAGTGAATAATACAGAGAGTTATATTGAATTAGCTTTAACACTACGCTTGCCTGTGGAATAACTCATTACATGTAATTCAGTGAACAAGTGAAGGGAACATATTTATTATTTCCTTTTGATGTGACTGAGCAAGATATGTTATGTTTGATGTTTTCAAAAGAGAAGGCCAGATCTCTTCTAAATGCAGGCATTTGGTTTTGCTTGATTTTTATATTGGTGAAAGTTTGCAAGGCATCTGCAATTTTTGAGTATTTGTCTGCCTTTAACCTCAGTATTTCTCCATTTGAAAAATGATTACTGAAAAAGTTATTTAAAAAGAGTAGGCCAAATGAGTACAGAATTACCTAAGAACTAGGGGATTGGCAGTAGGAAATCTAATAGACACTGAGGTTAATAAAACTCAGGAAGGATTTTATTCACAATTCTAATGAAATAGACTACAGTGATTTATTTTGAGGGGTGGAGCATATCCAAATGTATGTGATGAGTCAATAAATAATGTTATGTCTGTCACAAATTTTGCTGTAAATAAGACGTATTTGGAAATTATTTCAGTATAATAGCATGAAATATTGCACTTGCTACTTTACAGGCGATCTTTAGGAAGAACTGAATGTATATCTTTTTTCCAGTGGGCACATGAAGACAGTTCTTCATATAACACATAGATTGAATTCCAAGTAGAAATCTTGATTGGGTAAAGTACATCAAAAATTAAATGAAAGAGGCTGTCCCTATAGAGGTTATAGTAGAACTACATGAATTCACTGTTTTATAAGACTTATAATCTTCTTTTGCATTTAACCAAAAGTAAAGGATATGCAAAAGAAAATTACCAAGGCAAATTAAATGAATGAAGCTTACCAGCTGAGAAAGCAATGCCCTGTTTTAAAATATGCATATACAGTCATGCATTGCATACAACATTTCAGTTAATGTTAGAGCTATATAAATTCTATATATATCATTCTAAAGAAGCAATAAATTCAGTAAGGTGTCTGCCAGTGAGTTACATCAAAGCATTTTCCCTTACCATTTTGTTTTCTAAACATTTATCTGTAAATTTTGCTTTATAAAACTTTTGTTTCATAAAAAATTCACCTATAAACAAATACAGAAATTATCAATCTGAAGTCTATGTCTGAGGCCTTGTGTTGTTTCTTCTGAGTATTGGTGGTGATAACAGAAGACATTTGTTTTCAAAATGCTCATGTGAGTGCTGATATTATTACTTCTAAAAATAAGTCACTGTAAGGTGTTTCATGCATACTGTGGATAAAACTCATTCCTGAGAGTTACTCGCTTCAGTCTGTACAATTACCTAGTGCTACTTCCCTAGCTCTTAGGTAATTTTGTATTCATTTGGCCTGCACTTTTCAAGTGTCCCTAAGTAGAGAAATATCAAGATTGGAAGCTTGCTATTTGGTATTTTCAGTAGCAAAATTGTATCTTCAGATCATCTGTCTTTGAAGTCCTGAGGGATCCTGGCAGCCTCCTGATAGCAAAGCAGTGTTTGCTCACAAACTCTCATGCATTTCAGTTAATGGTGGATCATATACACAACGGTGGTCTAATAAGGGCTGAAAAATTTCTGTGGTATAGTAGGGCTAGTATAATCACTACTCATAGTAGTATAATAACATCATAGTACAATGTATTACTCACATGTTTGTGGTGTTGCCGGTCTAAACAAACCTCCTTTGCTATCAGTTGTATAAAATATATCACATACAATTATATATAATATATCATATTTATTAACAATAACAAACAGTTATGTTACTGGCTTATGTATTCAGTGTACTATACTTTTTATCATTATTTTAGAGTATACTCTTTCCACTTATTAAAAAACTAGTTAACTGTATAACAGCTTCCTGCAAGTCCTTCAGGAAGCATTGTTCCAGCAACCCAGAAGAAGGCATTGTTTTTCTAGGAGATGACAGTTCCATGCATCTTATCAGCCCTAAAGACCTTCAGTGGGACAAGATGTGGAAGTGGGAGACAGTGACATTGATTATCCTGATCCCTGTAGGCCTAATGTGTGTATCTGTGTTTTGATTTAAAAAAAAAAGGCTGGCCAGGCATGGTGGCTCAAGCCTGTAATCCTAGCACTTTGGGAGGCTGAGGCGAGAGGATCACTTTAGGCTGGTAGTTGGAGACCAGCCTGACCAACACGGAGAAACCCCATCTCTACTAAAAATACAAAATTAGCCGGGCATAGTGCCTGTAATCCCAGCTACTTGGAAGCTGAGGCAGGAGAATCACTTGAACCTGGGAGGTGGAGGTTGCTGTGAGCCGCCGAGATCATGCCACTACATTCCAGCCTGGGCAAGAAAAGTGAAACTTCATCTCAAAAAAAAAAAAAAAAAAGATTTAGAAAGCAAAAAAGGAAAACAAAGAGGAGAAAATAGAAAAAAAAAACCTTACAGAATATAAACCCAAATACAGCTGTACAATATTTTTTGTGGATTTAGATAACTGTTATTACAAAATAGAAACAAGTTTTGAAAATTAAAAAGTTTATAAAGTATAACAAGTTATAATAAGTAAAGGTTAATTCATTATGGATGAAAGATAAAATTTTCTTATGAATTGACTGTAGTCAACATATATGATGTTTATAAAGTCTACAGTAGTGGGCAGTAATGTCCTCGGCCTCACAGTTACTCACCACTCACTCACTGACTCACCCAGGTCAACTTCCAGTCTTGCAAGCTCCATTCACGGTATGTGCCCTATACAGGTATACCATTTTTTATCATTTATACCATCTATTTACTATACTTTATCCATACTTAGATATGTTTACATACAGAAATACCATTGAATTACAATTGCCTATAGTATTAGTATAGTAACATACTATCCAGGTTTTCAGCCTAGGAGTAAAAGGCTAGACCATATAGCCTAGGCCCTTAGGAGGCTATACTATGTAGATTTGCGTAAGTATACTCTATGATGTTCGTACAAGGATAACATTGTCTAACAACACATTTCTCAGAATGTATCCCAGTGGTTAAACAACATAGGACAGTATAAATATATCACAGTAGGTACAAGAATGAGACCTGATTAGTGGGAAGGAGAGCCATGTTCTTTCGTCCTTATAGTACCAAAGCAAACATAATCAGGATGGCCAAATTTGGCTTCTTTGCGCCCAATGGGAAAATACAGGTTGTAAGTTGCTAGTTACTTAGCCTGTTTCCTAGGGACTAAATTCATTTTAACATGTAAATAATTGATGAAGAGCATTAAAATACTTATTTATCAAATATCCAATGCTTCATAACTGAAGATTGGGTTCCTATATTGGTTTTTCCAGGTTGGTAAGAATTTCTCTTCTTGTGCTTGATACAATTTTTTGCAGATAGACATCAGAAAAGGGAAATATTGCTGGTCTGAAATCAGGTGTATCTTCAGTGAAATATGGATTAATCTCATCTCGGCAGGTTTGAAAGTCTCATTTCATCTTGAATAAAATAGTTTATTAGCTTTGAAAATTGAATACTTATTTCTAATTGTCTTAAGTAAAAATGTGGCCAATAGCACAGAAACATGGGTTTTAATTAGCATAGTATTATTTGTAAGTATCATATTACTTCATAAGATCTGTAAAACATTTAGATTTTCACTGATAACACTTTTTAAATTTTAGTTAGAGAAAAGAAACTAAAGCCATTTTATATCAAACATAGTGGAGTTAAATTCACAGATTTCCAAATACATTTTGCTTTTTATTTTTGGATTATAAAACACGTATTCATTGAATATAAATGACCAAAAACACAAGCAGAGAATTGAAAAAATAAACCTCTAAGAGTACTAATAGGATATTTACTATTTACCATTTAGTTTTTTGTTTAATATCTTTTTCTGATCAATTATTTGTAGAGGCTTGAAGTGATATGGCATACATTATTTTGAATCTCATTTTATCACTTTATACTGTCCCATAAACACTTATTCAAAACTATTAATATTACTCAGACAATCAATTTTAATGATTTACACATAAATGCATTATTGCATCTTCAGTTATTCTCCTTGTTTAGACTTTACATTGCCTCATATAAAAATGAGATGCACTTCTTTGGACATAAATTTTTTTCTTCACCTTTCTAATTTCTTTTTAGGGTACATATGTGATATTGTAATTACCCTTTTAAGACCTGATATTCTATGAATGGTATAAATTTCAAGTTGTTCTTCAAAAACGTCAGGAAAAAATTCACTTGTATTACCAAATATGGCTAAATAATCATTATGTATTGTCATTATTTTAAATAAGATTTCAGAATAGTCAACTTCAGATGGTGGATATCAATTAATTGGAAAGCACATGTGTTGCATATTTGTATCTAAATATAAATACACACACAAGTAGGTATATGCACACACATATTTAAGACAGAACTTTTGAAACATGTCTTATTTTTGTGACTAAAATTAGTGTTAAAAAAGGAAAAATAAATTGCTAACTTGTGAAGTTTGAAAGTAGTATTTAAGACACTAACAATGCCAACTGCTGATGGGAATGTGATGCAACAGGAACTGTCATTCATTACTGATGGGAATGCAAAATGGTACAGCCACTTCGGAAGACAGTTGACATTTTCTGACAAAACTGAAAATACTCTAACTATGTAATTCAACAACTGTGCTTCTTTGTATTTACTCAAAGAAGTTAAATACCTATTTCCATACAAATATCCACATGTGGATATTTGTGATAGCTGTACTTATAATTAACAAAATCTGGAAGCAACCAAGATGTTCTCAATTAGGAGAGTGGATAAAAAATTATGGGACATCTAGATGACGGAATATTATTCAGTGCAGAAAAGAAATGAGATATCAAGCCCTAAAAAGATATGGAGAAACTGTAAAAGGAATTGCTAATTGAAATAAGCCAGTCTGAAAAGGTAACATCCTGTGTGACTCCAACTATATGACATTCTAGAAAGGGTAGAACTTTGGAGAGAGTCAAAATATCTGTGGTTGCCAGGGGTTAGACAGGAGAACGATGAGCAGGCAGAGCACAGAGATTTTCAGGGCAGTGAAACTATTCTATAATGGACTACAATGGTGGATTCCTGTCACACATCTTTTAAACCCACAGAATGTTTAATACAAAGAGTGAAGTTTAATACAAAGAGTGAAGCTTAATATAAACCCTGGACATTGGGTGATACTGATGTGATGTGTCAGTGTAGGTGCATCCATTGTGACAATGGATCATGGGTATGGGATGCTGATAGTGGTGTGGACTGTGGTTGTGAGAAGGGAGTGAGTATACAGAACATCGCTGTATTCTCCATTCAATATTGCTGCAAAACTAACACTGCTCCAAAAACTAAAATATGTTTCACACCCTTTAAAAAAGTATTTCACTGTTGTTTTAGTTTGCATTTTTAGGATACTAGTGAAGTGGAGTCTATCCATCCCCCGAATCTTGATGGCACTTGTGACTTTCTTTGGCCAGTAAAATGCCAGATGTTGAGGCACACCAGTTTTGCATCTAGGCATCTACAGATCTTACATATTTCTATACCTTTTCTTGGAACTTTAAATCTGCTTAAAATGGATAGTGTACTGGAGGATGAAAGACATGAAACTCAATCACTGAAGCCAACAGTGTAATTATTGTCAAATGTACAAATGAGGCCATTTAAACCAGCTAGCCTCAAGAGGAGCAGAAAGTTTACTGTAGACCCATAAAGGAGACCCTGCCAACATCAGCTAAGACTGCAGGCGCTGCCCAATTCACCTACAGATTCCTGAGCTAAATGAACGTTCATTGATGTAAGCCACTGGGATTCGTGATTTTTACATACCATTCTGGCAATGGATAACTGACACATTCTACCTACTTAAAATGCTGTTATTGTACAAAAAGTTGAGCATGCCTACAATTTCATAGACTATGGAAGCACTTGCGTAATATACTATTTTTTTATTTGCATGAAGTTCGGCAAAATTATAGAAAGTATCATTACTGTATAATTTTATTAGAAATTAATATGATATTGATAGGAGATAATGAATCTCAAGAAAAAAATGTGCCAACAGAGTATGAAATAATGTTAACAAAGACAAACTATTCTCATTGAAAAATTAGTAGAAAAAAATTAATTTCTTTTCTCCATAAAAATGTATGAGAACTTATATGTGAATTTATTAAATAATTTTCAAATAAGAGAATATTGCCAGGTAGGAAAATTGCCTTTTGGCTCAATGAAATTATGAATAATATCAACAGAAGAATGATTCCTAAGGAGGTGGAACAAATTTGGTCTACGTGTTAGATTATTAAGGATTCATATACTAACTAATTCACTTGTTAACTATGTTAAATTGCAAAAAAAAAAAAAAAAATTTAAATGTAGTGATAGATACTAATACGTATCTCATAGGAATGTCAGAAAAGAAAGAGATGAAGCACACTTTCAGGAGTACTTCTTTTTCCTTCTTGACTAACATTAGTATTCTGTTTCTTCAGGTGCCCTTACATACATTTATAAAAGCTGTTGCCGGGCATGGTGGCTCATGCCTGTAATCCCAGCACTTTGGGAGACCGAGGTGGGCGGATCACGAGGTCAGGAGACCGAGACCATCCTGACTAACACCGTGAAACTCTGTCTCTACTAAAAATACAAAAACAAAAACAACAATAACAAAAATTTAACCGGGCGAGGTGGCGGGCGCCTGTAGTCCCAGCTGCTCGGGAGGCTGAGGCAGGAGAAGGGCGTGAACCCGGGAGGCGGAGCTTGCAGTGAGCAGAGATCGCGCAACTGCACTCCAACCTGGGCGACAGAGAGAGATTCCATCTCCAAAAAAAAAAAAAAAAAAAAAAAAAGGAAAGCTACTGTGATTTTTGTTTATTTTCTGTGGTGCACGAATTACTTGACAGCAAAGCTCTCAGAGAAGCATAAAGTGCCAATATTTATTTTAAGTCATCAATCACGAATGAAACACATCTGCAAATAAACTATTTGAAAAACAGGCTCCATTGATAAAATTGCGACATACTAGGAGCCGGATCAAAATGCATATTATAATAGAGATAGATGCATTTTAAATGTTATTTAAGCAATTATATTGCTTTGTAAAATCATGTATATTGGACAATAATTCACGCCAAAACAAACACCTCACTTGGTAATGCATACACAAACTCACACCTATGTAGGTCACATATAAATAGATATTTAGACTTCATACTTCCTTTCATTGAATTACACTAGTAAGAAAAACCTGATCCATTTATGTAAAGGATTTTAACAAATGTTAGATGCTGTAGCAGTTTAGTTTAAGTCAAGAAAGAATAAACAGATATCAGAGCTAACAGAGGCTTAGCATATTTGAAAATGTCCTAAGCCCAGAAGAATACAAAATTTTTGATGGAAAAATATGTAAATTGTGAGAAAGCAAATATGGATTCTTTCTATGGCATAATTTGATCACAGAATTTGAAAAACAAGATGAATTACTGTTAAATACTCTTAGAGATGTGTCATGTCCCATTACCAGTGTTTTGGGGAATGGAGTGGTTGCCTACCCCAAGGCTGCAACTATCAGCAGATATAAAGAGCCCCTAGCACAGAGTAATTATTTGTAACAGGGCTTTAATGGTGATTTCCCAGAAATATTAAAAAACACTGAAACAGGCCGGGCGCGGTGGCTCAAGCCTGTAATCCCAGCACTTTGGGAGGCCTAGACGGGCAGATCACGAGGTCAGGAGATCGAGACCATCCTGGCTAACACGGTGAAACCCCGTCTCTACTAAAAAATACAAAAAACTAGCCAGGCGCTGTGGTGGGCGCCTGTAGTCCCAGCTACTCGGGAGGCTGAGGCAGGAGAATGGCGTGAACCCGGGAGGCGGAGCTTGCAGTGAGCTGAGATCCAGCCACTGCTCTCCAGCCTGGGCCACAGAGCGAGACTCCGTCTCAAAAAACAAAAAAAAAAACAAAAAAAACAAAAAAACAAAACACTGAAACAGACTGAAAGCGAGACTCCGTCTCAAAAAACAAAAAAAAAAACAAAAAAAACAAAAAAACAAAACACTGAAACAGACTGAAAACTAAATCTAATTTTAATACATGGTAGAAATACTTATTAGGTCTGAGGATGAGTTTACTAACTATCAGTAAAAAGGGCAGTGATGCTATTATTATTCAAAATAATAAATTTGTAGAAATTCTTGCCCAATAATATTATTTTTATTAAGATAATATTATCTTTGCTTGGAAACAACAAATAAGACAATATTTCAATTATACTTTTGAAAAGCAAATGCTTACTTTTTTTTTTTACAAAATAGCAAAAACACAAACCCTTCTTAAGATTCCTACTTTTATTTCATTTTAAAACTTAAAATTCTCTTTCTAAATGTCCTACTAAAAGAGTCATATTATTTAAGATATACTATATGCTATTACTTGCAAAAATAAGTTTATATGTGGAGATAACACACATATTTCATTAAGTTCAATGTGATTTAATCTATTCTATGTCCTGGCTATGAGCCATCCAGAAGGGAAAATGGTTTTAATTTTCTGGACTTCTGCCACTTCTTAGAGGTAAAAAAATGGGCACTGAACTAAAGTTTCCCACCCTCCCCCACTCTAGTCTGCTGTACAATATATCAAACCTATCAACTAACAAGTCTGTAATTTCTGTATTTTTTTTTATTCCACAGCTAATTTTCATAATCCTTCATTTTCTCTGGCAACATTTCTAGTACTCTAATGAACTTCATTTTGCACTTGCTATGTATGATTTTGTGATTTATCTTATGCCACAATTCTTACAGTTTATTTCAGGAAAAAGAACTTATCACTTGGTAGTTGTTTGCACTTGGATAAAAATGACTGAATTTTTCTTTATAAAGTCAAGAAAAGGAAATACACTGCCGGGCTAAGACTAAGCATGAAAGATTTCATCTGAGAGGGACAATTTGTCAGAAAATCATGAGGAGGTGCATACGGAAGGGTATAATGGAAGCAGTCCTGCAACATTAACGTTATCATTCACTCTCATAAATCCTGTAATAAATCCACACACACCACACTGAGGGGCAGTGCAGTCTCTGCTGCTGATTCTCACAGGCAGAGCTGTAGTCATGCCCTAGAAGGTGGAGCCCTGTCTCATCTTCAGGGAAGCGCCATGATGGGTGTCCTGAGGAATGAACTGGGAAAATGGAAATGGCAGCTCAGAAAGGTGGACAAAAACTAAGAGCTTAAATTACCTTCAGAGTGCTTTCTTATCATGGGCAATGAGTTACTACTCAGCGAAATATAGTTTAACCAGTGCAAAGACTAAACTGCAATCACAGGGATAAAATAGCTTTCTGAAAATCACTGTTTCTTTTATAAAGGTGCCATTAATAAATGCCACTGTGCTATCCAGAAATTAAACCTATGCCCGCTCTGCTAAACTCAAAAGTGTAGTCATACTTGGCACTTACAGAGCAGTTTTAACCATTCTAATTACACAGTTACTATGAGAGATTAGGTACATTCTTCTATTTAATTAATAAAGTTTGAGGGCATTAAAATATCTTTTGCCCAAGTTCAAAATATAATTAATAAGCTGTAATATTATATTTATATATGTAATGGTGTTATATGAAAGCACTGAGTTATACCGTGTAAAGGAAGTAAACCATTTAATGAAGAATATTTTTAAAAAGAATTTAAATATAAATTTAGTAGCATTAATACAATGAAATGTGGTGGAATATCTGAAACTATACAGCCCATGCTTTTAATCTTATTCATCAGTGTGACCTCGGGAAGTTTATTTAATTTCCCCAAGTTTCTGCCTTTTCATCTGCCAAAGGGGATACAACATTTGCTTTGCAGTGTTATCGTGAAATCCCATAAAGCCTGGTCTATAACGCATATAATCTTGCTGAAAAAAACCACCTGCTAAATAAATATGGGCTCTCTGGCATCTTAAACTTTCCTCTCTTATTTAAATGGTATAGCCTGATGGTTATAATTCAGGGTATTTTACAAAAGAATTCACAATATAATATCTTAATCAGGTAATAATTTGATAATCTGTTCATTAAAGAAACTCAGAATATTTAGAATCAATACAGAAATTCCAATCTATTATCCAGATAATTTGTAAGTATTACATTTTCAAGATGTTTCAAAAGAAGATTAGCTCTCTCTGACAAATAAGCTCCCTCATTCAGACAGGCCAGAAAGGTTGCTGACAGGTGATACAGGTTTTCATAATCTGCTTAGTGTCATCAAAATAACAATGATGGTTGACAGCTCAACTGTTCCTCTTAGAAGTTTATGTAAACGCTTTTTATATCTCAGCACTAAATTAGAATTTCGTAAAGAATCATTTTTATGCCTTCATCAAGGACAGAAGACATTTTTCCTGGCAAAATGTACCATATAGAATAACCTTCATTAGTCATAGCTAATAATGCTTGGAAATAATATTTGTTCTTATACTTTACTGGCACTAATTGAGTGTTTACTCTAAGATCTGTTTTAAAGAGCTTTTGTAAGTGTTCACTCACTTAATGCTTCGAATATCTTCATGAGATCAACATCATTATCACCATTTTACAGAAGAAGAAATGAAGTCAGAGAGGTTAAAAGCAATCAGCACAAGGTAACCCTGTTAAGAAGCTACTCCTGGAGCCATAATGTGAATCAGCTGTTTGCCTCCAAAGCTCATGTCCAAAATCTTCGATCAAGTTAACATCATCAATCTTGTTAAAATCATCTGTATTTACAAGATTATAAACTCCTTCACTTATTTGTTAATGCATATTTATTGAGATCCTTTTATGTGTCTAGGTTTTATGCTCTACCTTAATAGAAAGAGTCAGTTTCGTTCACATGGTGGATAGAATCTTAGTGAAGATGGAAGAGTAGAATATGGGTAAGTCTGATAATAATAGTATATGTTGCTAATTAGTTGTTAGTATATATCGTACTTCTGGAACACTTTTATTATTTTAATTCTTTTGAATTCTACATCAGCCTGATGAAATAGATCGCACCCATTCTACAGGGGAAGAAACTGAGCCACAGTTTAAATATAGTTTAACCAGTGCACAGTTTAAATAACTTGCACTCGGTAATAGAGCTAATAAATGGGAAAGCCAGGACTTGGTCAAAAAAAGTTTAGCTCCGGGGTCCATACTTTGAACCACTGCTTCAAGGCTGGTTGGAGACGGTTTTAGCAGTACCAGCAACCTAATGAATTTTTGCAATCAACACCAATTCTGTATGAGAAAATACCCCACGGGCAGGGAAGACAGAGTCCTGTTTTATTCCCTGGCTATATAACATTTACGAATATAAAAATGAATTTATTTTATGTTCTTAAATTGTTGCATATAAAAAATTTCTGATTTATTTGTAGACTTTTGAGAAAAATGAATGCTTACAGGTGAAAGTATGAGGTTCTGAATTTTAAAAAGTTGGAGTCTATGTTCTATCAAAATTCCATGAGAAATGCACGTAACAAAACATACACCCCTGATTTCATCCCTGTGAGCTACTTACATAAAATTTCTCCCATTTTCTAATTTCTGCTGTTACTGACCTTTTCCAGCTTTCATTCAGTAACTGAAAATTAGGTTATAATTAGTGGGGGCTTATTTTGTTTGGTGTATGTGCCTGTGCATGGATATGCGTATTTTTAAAAATCAAAGTGAGTTCAGAAAAATCACAAATATCCTGCATATGAGACCAAATTGGGTCAGCAATTTTCTCAAGAAATTGTTGTACTCTATTGATTTCAATTGTTAAATGAAGAGGTATCTGGGGGAAATTATGTCTGATTTTGCTGGGCAGGCTGAGGCTCTCCTGCAGTTGGTGAGGCTGGAAGTCTTGAAACACAGTTATTTTCTCTTCCTGCTTAAGGCCAGATTACTTTTTCTAGAGGGCTTGTAAAGAAGTGTTAGCACAGAGGCTCTGGTGGTTGGTAGTAATTTACCAGTTAATTGCTGGCTAATGTCACCTCTTAATTACCAGCGTATCTTGCCTTAAGGTAGAGTAGTATAGAAAATAGCGACTTTAAGTAAAATTCAAGTGTGTGTGTGTGTGTGTGTGTGTGTGTGTGTGTCTAAAAAAGAAAGGACAGGTTTTACAGTAGTTATTACTGAGGAAGTCAGACAGAGCTAGTAATTGGAGCTTCAAAGGACTGTACTTTCACTGAAAAACTATCTTACCAAAGTGCTTTTGGATTCGGAGAGAAACTACGCTGTTTTTCTTCCTATCAGGGGAAGCTAGCCACCCTGGATGAAACATGTGAACAGACTTGAGTCATGCCACTTTGTTCACAGGAGACGAGTACATTCAGCTAAAAACGGGAAAGGATCAGAATCTGCAATAGTTTACTGAGAGGACAAGTGAAAAATTCAAACATTAAATTTGAAGATCCCTCTACTGAAAGTGAACCTACACTTTTAAAATTTAAAAATAGTCACCGAAAAATAATGTATCACCTACTATGTGCTCAACCAAGATATCAAGATAAATAAGAACAGCTTCTGCTCCTTAGCGAATTTACACTTCAAAGGGACAAGGAAATGGGGGGAGGTGGATAGAGGAGAAGAGGTACATATTTGGATGAACCATATAATTGTATTTCTAACACAACATAGTAAATCCTATCACAGAGACAAGGTATATGAACACAGACATATATGAATACAGACAAATAAAAGAATAAATCTGCCAGAAAAGGCCACATACATAAGGAAAGAAACAAGTAAATAAGGAAGATTATTACGAGGTAGATAGGTGATCAGATTTGTAGCTAAGGAGGTAACAAGTTAGTTTAGCTGGGAATTATTTGTTAAGAGTTAAGTTGGTAAGGTCAACAAAAGAAACTCCTACAGATTGCTAGTGGTGGTATAAACTGATACAATCACATTGGGGAAAAAAAGGTGGCATTAAAGGTTAAGATTCCTAGACTCCCTTCTAGATGTTAGAACCTACAGAAACTCTTGTACTTGTACAAATGTAATGACCAACACTGAACGTAGAAGAATGTTCATAAGATCATTGGTTGTGATAGCAAATTAAACAACAGAAATACATTGGAAACAACTTAGGAGAGGAGATAAATAAATGAGATTTGTTCATTCAAAGAAATGTATAGCAGTAAATAAATGAATTACAGCTGCACAAGGAATGATATATATTATGTGCTAAAAACAATGTAATGGTTGAATTGTATATGAGGAAATATGCATTACACATGCATATAAATATAAATATTTAGATTTATGCATTTATTTTATATGATTTATATAAATAATTTATATAAAATTTATATTTATGCATTAAACAGGCATATAAATATGCATAAATAAAATTTATATGCATAACTAAAAGCAGGAAAAGTATTCAGGATTGTGGTTATCTACGTAGAGTTATAAGATATTGGTAAAGTTTGCTTTTTCTTTTGTAGGATGAAATATTTCATAATAGTTTAAAGTGTCAATGATGACAGCAGGTTGTACTACTGCTATGTGTAGGGTCTAAATGCAGGATCTGCTGAAAATTATGAACCTTGGTGTTCTGAACCCAAAACTGTTTTTTCCAACTTAATAAATACCATTGCGTAGACCAGAGGAGCATCTCCTGTGCTTATGAGGTCTTAGCCAGCAATAGGAGACCTGGGATTGCTGGTAGTCCTTGCCATCAATTCTTCCCAACTCAAGGTGGCCCTTTAGAAGGACATACCTCATAGTGCCATACAAAATTAGCTGCCTCTCAGTGCAAATAATGTCAAATATCATATTCATTCCAAAATTACTTATTCAGGGCTGATTATCTGGCAGGCACTGTCTTCCGCCTCGGGAAAAGAGAACTGGGAAAAATGTCAAAAATCCTGGCCATATAGAGTGTCCATTCAGTCTGGGCAAGGGGAAACAGACACTAAACAAGGTAATATAAAAAGAAACTGTCTTGTGATGAACATACTAGGGAGAGGAGGAAAAATAAATTAAAAATGAATAAAGCCATGTTTATTTCAAGTTTTAACTTTATATATGACTATCCACATCTATCAATTCCAGATAAGACATAAAATGCACTGGGATAAGGACGCAGCTTTGATAAATAGAGCTGGCTGGATAAATGCAGATGGAGAAGTTCATTCAAAAATTATCATCTTACAGCCGAGTGTGGTGGCTCATGCCTGTAATCCCAGCAGTTGGGGAGGCCCAGTCGGGCAGATCACTTGAAGTCAGGAGTTTGAGACCAGCCTGGCCAACATGGTGAAATCTCGTCTCTACTAAAATACAAAAATTATCTAGGTGTGGTGGCAGGTGCCTGTAATCCCAGCTACTCAGGAGGCTGAAACAGGAGAATCACTTGAACTCAGGAGGCGGAGGTTGCAGTGAGTCGAAATTATGCCACTGCACTCCAGCCTGGGCAACAGAGTGAGACTCCAGCTCAAGTTTTATAAATATATATGCACACACATTTTATATATATATAATATATATATATTATATATATATATTCTTATCAGAGGGTAAAATGAAGAACTGTGGGAATATCTTATTTTTGGAAGGCACGGTAACTAATGATAGCATACTACATATATACTGTAGCCATCTTCAGTAGATCCATAATTGATATGAGAAATGCCACTGGATTAATGATGAAGATAAAAAAATTGAATTGGTGAAAAGAATAATGTAGATATGCAATACTTTATTTAACAAGGTATTTGAAAGAACACAGGAATTAAGACTCAAAAAATGTATAGTTTATTTAAAAATATTAGCTTGAAGACAGAAGGGAGAAAAGTAAATATGGTAACTCTCAACTTTAGAAAGGTACACTAAACGGAAACAAATGTTTTCATCCTATAAAGGAAAAAGCAAACTTTACCAATATCTTGTAACTCTATGTATATAACCACAATCCTGAACACTTTTCCTGCTTTTATTTATATTCCCGTTTAATGCATAAATATAAATTTTATATAGGTTAATTATTTATATAAACAAAATGTGATAGAAAAAATAAATAAGAATGACTCTGGTCTGTAGTTATAAAGGGAAAGCTATCTTGAAAGGATTAATATTATTATAAACATATAATTATGGTTATGTAATATACATGATATTTGAAATGAAGAGAAGTGACAACCAAAGAAAGCAAAGCGGTTACATACAGATCTCCCTTACATATTCTGATTTTCAGACCTTTTAAAAATGTTATCAAAGATCTATGTGCGTGTATGTGTGCATATGATGTATATGAGAATATATGGTGGTCTTGGAACATTAAAAATTCCTGTCCAATTGAAATAATGGAATCAGAATACCATGTTTGAAGTTGTATTCAAGGAATTGCTAACAGAACATCATTTAAGAGAGTAGAATGATGGTCAGCAGAGGCTGGGAACGGTAGTGGAGGTGGGGAAAGTGTAGATAGTAAGTTGGCACAAAAATCTAGTTAGAACAAATAAAACCTAGTATTTGATAGCACAAAGGGTGACTAGAGTCAACAATAATTTACTGTACATTTTCAACTAATGAAAGGAGTATAATTGGATTGTTTGTAACACAGAAGATACACGCTTGAGAAAACAGATACTCCATTTACCCTGATGGGATTATTACACATCATATGACTTTATCAAAATATCTTATGTACCCTATAAATATATACCCCTACTATGTACCCTCACCAATTAAAAAAAAAAAATTTAAAAGATATTTGAAAATAATAAAACTATACAGTGATTTAATGAGATGATTTGCTTATCACTGAAAGGAGGGTTTAAGCAGATGCCAAGCGACCAAATGGAGAAAATACTGTAAAATGACCTCTTGTAATATATAGATAGTTGTTCTAAAATTTCCCAATTCCTTTTCAATCCAAAATGATGATGATATTCAATTCTTTTCTTGGGATTTTCTTTCAGCCAACTGTCATCCCACTGATCATGCAAGATTTCTTTTCCCAGTTTGTTCAATTAATCAATTGCTTCAATTATTACCCAGGTCTAGGTATTCTTGACTGCTCTCTAAGTCACAGCATTCATGAATTTGCTCTCCCCATTTGCTTAATAAATATTACTTATATTTTCATTCTTTTTTGTTGTTGTTGGCTAGTTGGCATACCTAACAGAATTATAACAGCTAGAGGCCTCCAACCCTTAGTTGGTACTTTTGTTCTTAAAATCAGTACTTTATTACTGTAACGATCTTCAATTCTCAAATATAGAACTAATTTACTTAGAATAAGTGTTGAGCCTAGAAAATAATACTGCCTCAGTAGAATGCCTGGATTTGATAGACCTGCTAGGCTAGTCTATTAGCTAAACCACAAAGATGTTATAGTAATCAACCAAATAGCAACTGATAACATGGAAATAGATTGTACCGACCTCAACAAATTGAAGTTTTAAAATTTCCCTCTTCACCATATATATATATATATGAATTTCCCTCTTCAACTAACTTCAAAATTTCAAAAATTTCCCTCTTCAACATATATATATGAAATAGTATATATATAGACACACACAAAATATATATATATATAAAAAATACATATATATATACACACACACCTGCTCTCATAGCCAGGAGATTATTTATTTCTATCCTAAGTCTTTCATCTTTAGTATAAAGTCATTTCCCTTTTTTTTTTTTTGGTTTTCTACAACTGAGTATCTCAAAAAGCAGAATAATTTTATTTTCTACAAAATGAAAAACACAAATTATTTCCAAAAATACAAGGGCATATCAATCATACACATCATGCACAATATCAGTCATAACGATGGACTTCATCAAACAGCATAAAACATGTTGGCAGCTATCTTTGCTATGCTAAAAATATTGCTATGCTAAAAATATTTTATCAATATTTTGATAAAAATAACATGCCCAGTTTGCTCAAATAAAAGATGTTAACAGCCACAGACTTCCGTGTGTTGGATAGCAATAGTTATAATGAAAGTGAAATACATTTTGTGCAGATCAATAGTACTCCCCAAACAACTGACACATTATTTTCTACTTCTTACTATAGTATGGCAACTAGTCTTTGGTATTCTCTGTAGATATGAAAATGAACACAATGCACTAGTAAAAACATAAAATTGGTTTTATTTTACTGCTCTGATGGAAGAGGATTACAAATTATTTAACATGCTTCAAGTATATACAACATAATCTCCAGTATTCAGGATTGCTAAAGTCTGTAACTACATAAGGAATTCTGAATTACTTCTGAACAATTGCGAATGACTACATTGAGCTAGAAAGTGTGTTATCTTACAAAGAGTGTGTTACCTTACAGTGTGATACATTTCTGAAAACTTTATCTGTGCATTTTACCTCAGCTACATGCAAATAGTTTTTGTGGCTGAAGGAAGGACAGTTTTCCTTCTGATTATAAAAAGGTCAAAACATAATTTTTTAAAAGACATGCCTCAAAGGAAAATGTAAAAATAAATAAATAAATACCAACACTCCTATGGAAACAACCCCTTTTAATTATCTCCAGGACCATGTTGCATTATATTTTACATTCTGGCCAGCTGAGGTTCAAATTAAATAGCTCCATGGGTGACAGGAACCCTGGGGCCCATGAGGATCCTGAGGACACAGGTGACTGTTTCAATGATTTCCCAGGGATGGCTTATCCAGCCTTGGTGTCAGCATGGGGCAAAGTATTGGGAGTCTGATGCATGTAGCCATGTAATTACACATTTAAGTATATTTTTCTAATTAATTTAAATATGCCTGAAAAACTTGCAAGGCTTGAACCTGAAAATTCCTGGGGTTGAGTCATTGGATGGAATCAATGCTCCCTGAAGTGAGAGACCTGGTCCCATCATTCATGGGCTTTTGAAAGATGCCTTTGGATAGAGAAAATCGTATTACTGAAATTTCAAAGTTTGAAGAATATGCTTTACCTCTTTTATAATATTAATTTTTTGTTAAAATATGAGGCTGAAAATGTTTTCAGCAACTGATAGTCTGGTCGCTATTTAAAGTAGCACAAAAGAAGGTGCAGGAGCATAAACATTGCTCCTACCATATGATCAATGACCTCTGAAGGACACCCAGACAGTAGTCAGAGAAGGTAGGAGCAGAGTTGAGAACATAAACATGATGGCTAGAGTTGTTGATATTTGTGTCAAAATATTTCCAAATGAGAGGGCAAAGTGAGCCAACTTTTAGACAAAGAAGTGATTCAGATGCATTCCCAGAGAATCTCCTAAGTGAGAATGTACCTACTAGCCTTCAATTCAACCTCTAGCCACCCACAAGTGGCCTCATGCCTTGATCCCTGGCCTGAGACACACATCCGTGTCTAGGCAACAGTTACTATTTTCTGACTCTGCAAAAACATTGACTCCTACCCAACTTTTCTTTGCCTTTAGTTTCTTATTTGATGAATACTCTTCAAAATTATAATTTATTGGGGAAAAAAAATGGAACCATGGCTCATTTCCCTCCACGAGCAGACGCTGGTTTATCTTGATGTGCACAGTGACAGTGTTTCTTCTCCGGAAGGTTAGGCCACCTGCCCGCCCAGGCTCCTTATACACATAATTGTGACACCTTGCAACACGGACTGAAGCTAGTGTCATTTTCTCTTTTGAGATTCTGTTTCTGAATTAGAATCAGGTGTCAGTGAAGTCAGAAAGAGACGATTCTTGCTAAATCAATACCGAGTGGGGTTTAAAAAGCAAACAAACAAACCATAAACAGCGCAGTATAGGAGTATCAGTGAAGTTAAACAGCCAGCTTCAGACTCACTCCTGAGGATGCAGACTTCTAAAGAATAATAGCAGTCTGGTCAGCAAGTGAAAGATACTTGCTTATATGTGAAGATATCTGAGGTCCCCAGGGAAAGGCAGAATGGTCTAAAAGCAGAGTAGAAAAACTGAAGGCATCAGTCAAAAAATATAAAATGAGCCAAACTGGACTTTGCTGAAGCCACCGAATTTTCCCAGATAACTCATGCTCATAAATTTACTATAAACATTCAGTAAACTGCAGCAAACTTCATTAATACATTATACAATCATTTTGTAATTGGTTATTTTTATAAAAGAGTGATTTAATTTCTGGTTGATCTTCCATTTATGAGGGATGTGCTATGAAAGAATAGGGTCACCATCTGATGGCAATTATAGGCATTAGTCAATGTAGTTCAGGAGAAATTCCAGGCTTTTAGATTCAGTCATGCAGTATGTTACATAGAAAGCAGATATACAGAGATATAGAGGTATATACGTTAAATGATGTAATTCAAAGGCACATGATTTATAATATTAATTTTAATGTGAAATATCACTTCTAAAAACAGATTCATTTCTTAAATTTTAAGGCACAGTAAGTAATATTCATACTTACTGATTAAGTGTTCTTCAAACATTCTAATGAATCAATGTGCTATGCTGTCTTGTGATCTAAATTTCCCATACTTAAATGGCAGGTAGTAATAGCATATGTGTGTCAGAACTAAACCTACTGAATGTAGTCTTAAAATAAAATATTATTGTCTTTGGAATTTAAAAACACACACTTGTAAATATTGATATGAATAACCTTTGATTAAAAAATTAAAGTAACAGAGCTAGATTGTCTTTGAACCAAGAACAATAAGATGTAAAATCATAGTGTACTTACCACAGTGAAATTCATAACTTTCAATATCCATATTGTCATGGCTAAGTTAACTATCATGGTAACCAACAGCAGAAGGACAAAGAAGTATAAGCACCTCTTTCGCCATCCATAAATTCCCACTGGATAAAGTTGTGCATTCTCAGTCCTTGGGAGGTTATTCTGTTGGGTTGCTAGTATGTATTGTTCTCGTGTCATCTAAAAAAGAAAAAAGAAAGTAAGAGAAAGAAGGAAAGAAAAGAAGCATTAAAAAAAATAAACACATGATTTTTCGAAACAAAAGATACAATGTACCTTAAAATAATTGTCAGTGAGCATTCAAATAACTATTGTTGTGTAATTAAAATGTTACAGAAATCTTTGAATCATTTTCTTCAATATAGTTTTTTAGAGATGTTTAATTCATTGTTATATCCACAAGATATATATTATTTCCAATCAGATTTGTTCCATTTCAACAGTCAGCTTTTCTCTTGGGATGCTCAGGTCTACCTCCCGTTACCAGTAACCAAAGAGCTCTACTCATGTCCAAGTGACATACTTTGGATCTGTGTCCCCACCCAAATCTCATGTTGAATTATAATCACCAGTGTTGGAGGTGGTGCCCGGTGAAAGGTGATGAGATCATGGCAGTGAATTTTCCCCCTTGGTGCTGTTCTGGTAATACAGTTCTCATGGGACTTGGTTGCTTAAATGGGTGGCACCTCCCTGCTCTCTCTTGGACCTGCTCCTGCCACATAAGATGTGTCTTTTTCCCCTTTGCCTTCCGCCATGATTGTAAGTTTCCTGAGGCCTCCCTAGAATCAAAAGCTGCTGTGTTTCCTGTACAGCCTGATGAACTAGGAGCCAATTAAACCTCTTTTCTTTATAAATTACCCAGTCTCAGGTATTTTTTTTATACCAGAGCGAGAATAGATGAATACACCAAGCTACTCTTAGACTATGCTTTACCTGTTCTTTGCGGTAGAGATTGACTGTATCACTGGGATTTTCTGTACCTTTCTCTAAAAATGCAGGATACAAATGGTTCAGTATATATGCTTCAGTAAAAATATTAGTATATTTGCAAGAACCTATGGAAAGAAAATTAAAATTTGTGTGGGTTCATGTAGACAATAGCTATCAAATTAAAAGTTTTATTTACAATTATGTTGATTATTTTAGTTGTATTTCAATGAGTTATCAGAAAAAAAAATTAACTTTAAGAACACTATATATTGTACCATACTATTTCATAATGAAATTAGAAGTCAGTTCTGAAAAAGTGAAGATGATATTCTTTGATAATGCATAAATTCAGGTTCTAGAATTAATTTTTTCAATAGGCAAATAGATTTTTTACTGTCTTATACAACTTAGAAATAAGGATAAGAAGACCAAAACAATATGAATAAGCATTGATTATGTCTTAAGTGTACAATGTTCAGAATAACTAATTTTTTATCAGAGGGATGGAAACTGATTTTTATAAAGTATGATTTTCTATAGGACAATAATTTTTCATTATTATTTCTTTAGGTTTTTCTCAGATTGCTTTTATACTTATTAAATGACTAACCTAACAGAAATACTTCTTAATAAATTATATGCAAATAAAAATAATATTAATAAGTAATTAAATTATGTTACATAATATAAAACATATGTACTGTAAAATTATCGTTATAATGTTCATTGACTCAATCCTACCGTAGATAAAATGTTGAGTTTTTTTTTTCATAGGTTTTTGGGAAACAGGTGATATTTGGTTACATGAGTAAGTTCTTTAGTGGTGATGTGTGAGATTTTTTATGCATCCATCACCTGAGCAGTATATACTGAACCCAATTTGTAGCCTTTTCTCTTTCACCCACTTCTCACATTTCCCCCTGAGTGCCCAAAGCCCAATGTATCATTCTTATTCTTTTGCATCCTCACAGCTTCCTCCTACTTATGAGTGAGAACATGCAGCATTTGCTTTTCCATTCCTTAGTTACTTTTACTTCTTAGAATAATAGTCTCCAATCCTATTCAGGTTGCTGTGAATGCCATTCATTCATTCCTCTTTATGGCTGAGTAGTATTCCACTGTACATATATATACACCACAGCTTATTGAATGATGGGCATTTGGGCTGGTTCCATATTTTTGTAATTGTGCATTGTGCTGCTATAAACATGAAAGTAAAGTGTCTTTTGTGTATAATGACTTCTTTTTCTCTGGGTAGGTACCCAGTGGTGGGATTGCTAGGTCAAATGGTAGTTCTACTTTTAATTATTTAAGGAATCTCCCTGCTGTTTTCCATAATGGTTGTACTAGTTTACATTCCTACCAGTGGTGTAGAAGTGTTCCCTTTTCATTGCATCTACACCGATGCCTACTACTTTTTGATTTTTTGATTATGACCATTTTTGAGGTAGTAAGGTGGTATTGCATTGTGGTTTTTATTTGCATTTCCATGACCATGAATGATGTTGAGTATTTTTTCATATGTTTGTTGGTCATTGGTATATCTTTTTTTTTTTTTTTTTTGAGAATTGTCAATTTATGTCCTTAGCCCACTTTTTGATGGGATTTTTTTTTCTTGCTACTTTGTTTGAGTTCCTTGTAGATTCTGGATAATAGTCTTTTGTTGGATGTATAGATTGTGAAGATTTTCTCCCACTCTGTGGGTTGTCTGTTTACCTTCCAGGGTGCTCCTTTTGTCATGCAAAAGCTCTTCAGTTTAAATCCTAGCTGTTTATCTTTGTTTTTATTGTATTTGCTTTTGGGCTCTTAGTCATGAAATTCTTGCTTAAGTCAATGTCTGGAAGGGTTTTTCCAATGTTATCTTCTAGAATTTTCATAATTTTGGGTCTTAGATTTAAGTCCTTGATACATCTTGAGTTGATTTTTGTATAAGGTGGGAGATGAGGATCTAGTTTCATTATCCTACACATGGCTTCCCAATTATCCCCACACCATTTGTTGAATAGGGTGTCCTTTCCCTACTTCGTGTTTTTGTATGCTTTGTTGAACACAAATAGACAATCTAAGGTCACACCTCAAGGAACTAGAGAAACAAGAAAAACCAAACCCAAACCCAGCAGAAGAAAGAAAATAACCAAGATCAGAGCAGAAGTAAATGAAATTGAAACAAACAAACAAAAATACAAAAGATAAATGAAACACAAAGCTGGTTCTTTGGAAAGATAAATTAAATTAATAGACCATTAGCAAGATTAACCAAGAAAAGAATAGCGAAGCTCCAAATAAGCACAATTAGAAATGAAATGGGAGATAATATACTCGACACCATAGAAATACAAAAGATCATTTAAGGCTTCTATGAACACTTTATGTGCATAGTCTATAAAACCTAGAGGACATGGATCAATTCCCAAAAAGGTACAACCTTCCCATTTTAATTCAGGAAGAATTAGAAACCCTGAACAGACCAATAATAAGCAGTGAGATTGAAACTGTAATAAAAAGTTACCAACAAAAAGAGTCCAGGGTCAGTGGGATTCACAGCCAAATTCTAACAGATATTAAAGAAGAATTGGTATCAATCCTGTTGACATTATTCCAAAAGACAGAGAAAGAGGGAGCGGGTCACAGTGGCTCACACCTGTAATCTCAGTACTTTTGGAAGCCAAGGCAGGTGGATCACTTGAGGTCAGGAGTTCAAGACCAACCTGGTCAAAATGGTAAAATCTCATCTCTACCAAAAATACAAAAACTAGTTGGGTGTGGTGGTGGGCACCTAAATTCCTAGCTACTTGGGAGGCTAAGGCAGAAGAATTGCTTGAACCTGGAAGGCGGAGGTTACAGTGAGCAGAGATCGTGCCACTGAACTCCAGCCTGGCTGACAGAATGAGACTCACATTGAGAGCGAGAGAGAGAGAGAGAGAATATTTTCCATAAATAATTATATGAAGCCAGTATTACCCTAATGCCAAAACCATGAAGGGACATAACAACAACAACAAAAAACTACAGACCATTATCCCTGATAAACATAGATGCTAAAATTCTTAATAAAATACTAGCTAACCAAACCCAATAGTATATTAGAAAGAAAATTCACCACAATCAAGTGGGTTTCATACCAGGAATGCAGTGATACACAAGTCAATAAAAAATGTGATATACCGCATAAACAGAATCAAAACCAAAAATCACATAATCATCCCAATAGAGGCAGAAAACACATTTGACAAGATTTGCATCCATTTATGATTAAAACCCTCAACAAAATTTACATAGAAGGGACATACCTCAATGTAATAAAAGCCATCTATGAAAAACCCTCAGTCAACATAACAGTGAATGGGGAAAAGTTGAAAACATTCCCTCTGAGAACTAGAACAAGACAAGAAGGCCCACTCTCACCACTCCTCTTCAACATAGTACTGGAAGTCCTAGCCAGAGCAATCAGACAAGAAAAAGAAATAAAGGGCATCCAAATTGGTAAAGAGAAAGTCAAATTGTCACTGTTTGCTGATGATATGATTGTACACCTAGAAAACCCTAAAGACCCCTCCAAAAAGCTCCTAGAACTGATTAATGAATTTAGCAAAGTTTCAGTATATGAAATTAATGTACACACATCAGTAGTTCTGCTATACACCAATAGTGACCAAGCTGAGAATCAAATCAAGAACTCGACCCCTTTTACCATAGCTGCAAAAAATAAAATAAAATACTTAGAAATATACCTAACCAAGGAGGTGAAAGACCTTTACAAGAAAAACTACAAAACACTACTGATAGAAATTACAGATGACTCAAACAAATGGAAACACAGCCCATGCTCATGGATGGGTAGAATCAATATCGTGAAAATGACCATACTTACCAAAGCAATCTACAAATTCAATGTTGAGAAATTTTTATAAAAATTATTTGGTTTTTCCTCTTCATGTTTTAATTTCAAAATTACTATAACTTCAAATTGCATTAATGTACTTTAAATCTTATGTCTCCTTTTTTTTACCATTGAGGCATGTTATGCTTCATACAATAAAAGTAGTTGGATAAGCTATTAAAACATCATGATTTTAAATGAATTGGAAATGCTGATAACAGTAGATGATTCACAGCAAGTTCTCTCATAATGTAAGTGATGTTATTTATTATTATTATTTAAGTTAACATTTACAATTTCCTTAAAACTGACCATAAAGCTTTATTCCTTAATTAAACTCTGACTTGGTGTAGATGTGAAACCCATTATGTTATGTAACGTAAGTGTTATAACAGATGATAAGTTGCCAAGGAATTGACTTTGCCTAAGGAATTTGGTAGAAATTTCATGGTTCTGACAGTGGTTTTGATAATATAGTAGAGAAAACATAAAAAAAGAATAGGATGAAGAGAATTTGGTTAAGGTGTACAAAATATAGTCTGATAGAAGGAATCAGTTCCAGTATTTTGGCAGAACACCAGGGAAATTATAGTTAACAATAATTTATTGTATATTTCAAAAGAGCTAGGAGGGAAGACTTGTAATGTTCCCAACACACATAAAAAATAAATGTTTTAGGTTATGAATATCCTAATTGCTCTGATTTGATTATCCCACATTGTATACAGATATCAAAATACTACATCTACCACAAAATATATACAACATACACACACACACACACACACACACACATATATATATATATATATATAAATTTTTAAAAAGCAGAATTTGAAAATTGAAGAGGATAAAGGGGCTCTGGGGATTAATGGGAAGAACAAGGAGGAGCGGAGAAGGGGAAGAATGCGGATGTAGGAGGAGCATAGGAGAAAGCAGGAGATTGAATGTTCCTCACTGGCGAGTAGGAGACCTTCTGCTTGTAGAGCTGGTCTCTGAAAATTCCAAGTTAAGCGCTATGACTGTTCAGATGATCGACTCCCCTTTATCTCATGTTAAAGCAAACTTATTTTCTAGAATGTTCTATTTCTACAAATTATATTTCAATATGAAGGTGAAATTAATGTGCATTAGAAATGAAAATGTGCTAAATCTTTTAAATAAAAGACACACAACTAACAAGAAAATTCTCTTTCAGCAATAAGATTGAAATGTTGACCTTCTCTGCATTAATTACTCTAGCCATCAATTCTTCCACTTTTTTTTCAAGATTTTTAGTTTCTTTGCACTGGGTACGTAATTCCTCCTTTAGCTCTGAGAAATTTGATGGACTGAAGCCTTCTTCTCTCATCTCGTCAAAGTCATTCTCCGTCCAGCTTTGATCCGTTGCTGGCGATGAGCTGCGCTCCTTTGCCGGGGGATAATTTCCTGGACACTTACACTCTTCCAAGACTAAACCAGGAAGAAGTTGAATCCCTGAATAGACCAATAGCAGGCTCTGAAATTCAGGCAATAATTAATAGCCTACCAACCAAAAAAAGTCCAGGACCAGATGGATTCACAGCTGAATTCTACCAGAGGTACAAGGAGGAGTTGGTACCATTCCTTCTGAAACTATTCCAATCAATAGAAAAAGAGGGAATCCTCCCTAACTCATTTTATGAGGCCAACATCATCCTGATACCAAAGCCTGGCAGAGACACAACAAAAAAAGAGAATTTTAGACCAATATCCCTGATGAACATTGATGCAAATATCCTCAATAAAACACTGGCAAACCGAATCCAGCAACACATCAAAAAGTTTACCCACCATGATCAAGTGGGCTTCATCCCTGGGATGTGAGGCTGGTTCAACATATGCAAATCAATAAACGTAATCCAGCATATAAACAGAAACAAAGACAGAAAGCACTTGAGTATCTCAATAGATGCAGGAAAGGCTTTTGACAAAATTCAACAGCCCTTCATGCTAAAAGCGCTCAATAAATTCGGTATTGATGGAACGTACCTCAAAATAATAAGAGCTATTTATGACAAACCCACAGCCAATATCATACTGAATGGGCAAAAACTGGAAACATTCCCTTTGAAAACTGGCACAAGACAGGGATGCCCTCTCTCACCACTCCTATTCAACATAGTGTTGGAAGTTCTGGCTAGGGCAATCAGGCAAGAGAAAGAAATCAAGGGTATTCAGTTAGGAAAAGAAGAAGTCAAATTGTCCCTGTTTGCAGATGACATGATTGTATATTTAGAAAACCCCATTGTCTCAGCCCAAAATCTCCTTAAGCTGATAAGCAACTTCAGCAAAGTCTCAGGATACAAAATTAATGTGCAAAAATCACAAGCATTCGTATACACCAGTAACAGACAAACAGAGAGCCAAATCAGGAATGAACTCCCATTCACAATTGCTTCAAAGAGAATAAAATATCTAGGAATCCAACTTACAAAGGATGTAAAGGACCTCTTCAAGGAGAACTACAAACCACTGCTCAGTGAAATAAAAGAGGACACAAACAAATGGAAGAACATACCATGCTCATGGATAGGAAGAATCAATATCGTGAAAATGGCCATACTGTCCAAGGTTATTTATAGATTCAATGCCATCCCCATCAAGCTACCAATGAGTTTCTTCACAGAATTGGAAAAAACTGCTTTAAAGTTCATATGGAACCAAAAAGAGCCTGCATCTCCAAGACAATCCTAAGTCAAAAGAACAAAGCTGGAGGCATCACGCTACCTGACTTCAAACTATACTACAAGGCTACAGTAACCAAAACAGCATGGTACTGGTACCAAAACAGAGATATAGACCAATGGAACAGAACAGAGTCCTCAGAAATAATACCACACATCTACAGCCATCTCATCTTTGACAAACCTGAGAGAAACAAGAAATGGGGTAAGGATTCCCTATTTAATAAATGGTGCTGGGAAAATTGGCTAGCCATAAGTAGAAAGCTGAAACTGGATCCTTTCCTTACTCCTTATACGAAAATTAATTCAAGATGGATTAGAGACTTAAATGTTAGACCTAATACCATAAAAATCCTAGAGGAAAACCTAGGTAGTACCATTCAGGACATAGGCATGGGCAAAGACTTCATGTCTAAAACACCAAAAGCAACAGCAGCAAAAGCCAAAATTGACAAATGGGATCTCATTAAACTAAAGAGCTTCTGCACAGCAAAAGAAACTACCATCAGAGTGAACAGGCAACCTACAGAATGGGAGAACATTTTTGCAATCTACTCATCTGACAAAGGGCTAATATCCAGAACCTACAAAGAACTCAAACAAATTTACAAGAAAAAAACAAACAACCCCATCAAAAAGTGGGCAAAGGATATGAACAGAAAGTTCTCAAAAGAAGACATTCATACAGCCAACAGACACATGAAAAAATGCTCATCATCACTGTCCATCAGAGAAATGCAAATCAAAACCACAATGAGATACCATCTCACACCAGTTAGAATGGCAATCATTCAAAAGTCAGGAAACAACAGGTGCTGGAGAGGATGTGGAGAAATAGGAACACTTTTACACTGTTGGTGGGATTGTAAACTAGTTCAACCATTATGGAAAACAGTATGGCGATTCCTCAAGGATCTAGAACTAGATGTACCATATGACCCAGCCATCCCATTACTGGGTATATACCCAAAGGATTATAAATTATGCTGCTATAAAGACACATGCACACGTATGTTTATTGCAGCACTATTCACAATAGCAAAGACTTGGAATCAACCCAAATGTCCATCAGTGACAGATTGGATTAAGAAAATGTGGCACATATACACCATGGAATACTATGCAGCCATAAAAAAGGATGAGTTTGTGTCCTTTGTAGGCACATGGATGCAGCTGGAAACCATCATTCTTAGCAAACTATCACAAGAACAGAAAACCAAACACCGCATGTTCTCACTCATAGGTGGGAACTGAACAATGAGATCACTTGGACTAGGGAAGGGGAACATCACACACCGGGGCCTATCATGGGGAGGGGGGAGGAGGGAGGGATTGCATTGGGAGTTATACCTGATGTAAATGACGAGTTGATGGGTGCAGCACACCAACATGGCACCAGTATACATATGTAACAAACCTGCACGTTATGTACACGTACCCTACAACTTAAAGTATAATAATAATAAATAAATTATAAAAAAAAAAGATTGAAATTTTGTTTTGGTGAAGCAATAGTGAATCGGTAACTATATTAAACACCTCTAACAGTTTTGACAAGCAAATGAGATAACAACAAGCTAGAAAAATAGTTGTGAAAGAAAAAAAAAAGTTATGGAATTAAAGCTATGTTTATCTCCTCAAGAAATTCAACATTATTTTCTTTAATAAAGCTTAGTTTAACATTATTATTTTATCTACTGTCTTCATCACAAACTGCTTTAGAGCATCCATGCTGTAGTAAGACAAGGTTAGACTTCTTTTAAAAGTTCCTTTTTATTTTTTATTTTTTTGTTAAATCTGAGTTATTTTTCAAGATCACAAAAGGTTTCAATGGCTGTTTTAGTGCAATAGTAGTACTAGCAGAAGAATAAAAACATATAATTCTAAGTGATTATGCAAACTATCCTACATTTGAAACTTTACAAATTTAGCCTTAAATGTTTAATGTTGCCATTTTTATGCATTAACTATATTCTGAAATATCTTGCTTTCTTTGGCATTATGAAACTTCTATAAATAAAAGAGTTTTTTACTAAGTGCCTACTGTCATTCTAATGGAAGCTACCAAACCATGCTCCAATTGCAGAGGTACTTACTTTCTCGGAAAAGTTAAGTGGATTTCAGAGGGTTAATCACAATTTCCTGAGAGACAATATCACAGTATCAAGATGTTCCTTTGGTTTCATAATATTTCTCTACCTCCCTTGTGATATTAATTCAATGTCCTCAAAATCCGTTTGTTACAATTATCTTGGTTTTCTTAGCTACTTACGGTAACTAGGAACCTTTTTATCTTAGTTTTGCCATTCTGTTTCATTATCACATTTTATGTTTAAAAAGCATTCATTAGAATCAAATGACTTCTAAAATCTAATGCTGCTCAGCTAATACTAAGGAAGTTTTCAGCATTTTTGGGTCAAAATGAGTATCCGCATTGCTTATATTACTTTAAATGCATTTACTTGGATCCTCCTGCAATTCAGGGAAGAGCTGGTTTAAATTTGCACTTTGAAATTTCTCTACAAAGGGATACAATTTCCAATGCAGTATTTTATCTAATAATGTAAATAACATTTCTGGCAAGATGTTATAAGGTTCAATGAAGGATGCCTGATCAAATAGAATTACACGTCAAATTTCAGACATTTTTCTCCAAAGGTGTGGAAAATCTGGTTTTCAGACAGAGTTAGTTTTCTGGTAAATTTAAAAACACAGCATGTAGACATCAGAAGAGAATGAATTAATTTGGAATCACCTAAACATGGTTCATCACTAATAATCTAGCCCTAGAGAATTCTGGTGACTTCTACTGATCTGGATGGAATGGGAGAAAAAATAACTAGGGTAGCAGAGACCATTTGGTACCTTAGTCCCTTGCCTCACATAAGGGGGCAATAGTTCAAAATACCAAGGCCCAGGAAATATACTAATAATTCTAAACTAACTGGAATCATTAATTCAGTATTTTTATGTAAGTATTCAGGGTTGGGAATAGTAGTTGAGATTTCGGACAGAAGATAGTTTTCATTTAATAAAATATTTATGAGTGAAAACTACTGGAAGGTAGAGGTCAAGATTGATGCATTATGAATCTCATATGTTGGGGAAAACACAATATGCACATAGAAAAATAAATAACACCATATCAAATAGTAACACGCTCTGAAGATGCTAAACACAATAATATAATAAATATATAAGCAATATAATGTTAATCAGTGAGAGATACTACAAATATAATGGGCATGGTAATATAATCAGGGACTACTTTTAAAATGGTAGAAAGAGAATGTCTTTCAGAGCAAGTGACACTTGAGATGAGACTAAAATGAAGAAGAGACGTAAAAGAGGTCTGTATTTGAAGGCCTAATTGGAGTGGCATAAACAGAAAATTTAAAAAATTAAAAAGTGGAGACAGCAAATTAGACAATTTTTGAGAGATAAAGAAAGTCGAATAAATGGAATTATAGATGAGTGCCTGGGGGTCTTGTATTGCAGTATTAAAGCAAAGACCAATACCAATGCACACAAAAGATAATAGAAAATTGAAAAGAAATGAGGAAAATGAATGTGAGATCAATGATTGAAGTGATGAAGCTGGGATCAAGAGAGGTTGCGTGTTCTTAGTGGTGTGGTAGCAGAGGAACTAGAGACAATGTCAGCAGATCACCCAGTCAGCTGGGCTACCCAAAGGAGGAGCAATATAGACAGGTAATAATTATAATAGTACAAACAGAATATTCCTTGATCATATTCACTAGTATGCTAACATGGAGGACTCACATTAGCTTATGAAAAACTGAAGATAGCTGTGCTGTGGCTAAAGTTTGCAGGAGCCTGGCTCCGGGACAAGTGGTACTGAGTGTCACCTCCTCCACAGTGTGCTTCCTCAGAGTTTCATTACCCAAGCTTGCTCTGTGTGGATTTCAGTGTCTGAAATCTAGGATACCTGCAAGTAAAAGTACCGTCTTCACCTTTTCTACCCCAAGAGTCTTTCCATTTCTTCAGTGACGTTTCATTTTTATTTTCTAAAATGGAAGTGGAAGAAGGAGAGCGTAAGAGAATATTATGAGATATGGCTTCTTTCTGGATAGACAACAAAGACTAAAATAAATGACTCCTGTTAATAGGTGTGAGTGGACACAAAGAAAAAAGACATTAAGGAAATGTACAATGCCTAAGACAATTCCTTTAAGTTGTTGTTGGCTATATTAAGGGTCTAAATAAAAAAGTATCAACGGAATGCCTTGTTTTATTTTCTGCAAGGGAGAAATATTGTCTGAAAGGATGAACAAATGATCCCACCTAAGTCTGTGCCACAGTTTTGCTTCTTTATAACCCTGCAAGTGTAGGGATTTGAACAATTTAAAACAGGCAGTAAGAACTAAGTTTGGAGGTGAGAGCTGGTACATAGCTTTTAAAAATCCAAGTTTCATCAAGAAGACAAAAAGAACTCTCAACCTTTGTAGAAAAGGAAATAACAAAGTTAATTTAAGTCCAGCTATTGAGAACCTATTATCTCCAGTCCAAGTTTCATCACTAAACAGTCAATCAAAAGATAAAGTCAAAAAAAAGAATGCAATTGTATATTGAAAAATATAGTTGACTCAATTTTTAAAAAATATTACATTTAACAGTTTTATAATATTCCTCACATAAACCCTGAATATAATGCGGAGAGACACGCACAAATGCAGGAGGTAAATTGTTTGCTCTTCTCACTCAATAACTTGATTCCTTAAAATTAAAATATAAATTGAGCCTCTAATTTCTGCTTAGATCTGTGTTCCCTGTTATGGGAAATACGAATATGAAACAGAAGCATATGAGTCCTGGACAGCAAGCAAGATAATTTGGGAAATTGCTTTTAATTTCTGATGATGAAGCTAGCATTTGGCATGCTGAAATAGCAACATGCAACATCCCTGTGACCATACAAATTTAATCTGGATTCCAAAACCTCTTCAGTTCCTCAATGGGAGTGTTGATATTCTAGGAGAAATGGTAAATCATGTTGGTGTCACCGTTCATTAGATGTTGATCATGTTAGATTGAACACTACAGTATCAGTCATCTGTTGTCTATTCAGGCAAGGAATGGAACACAATAGTTTAAAATGCAGTCCTAGACATATTGAGTTCAGATCCCAGCTTGGCCATTGCATTCCGTGCATCCTAGGGAAAGTCACTTAGCCTCTCTCTGTCCCAGTTTCCTCAAAGCTCAAATGCATATTACATTGACATCTATAAAGACAACCTGGGAGTAGAAAAGGAGGACGTTAAAATGCCCTTTTCATTTTAACTGGTAAAAGTACTCATTTTTAAAATGTATCATCTACCCCTTAGCTAGTGATCCCCTACTTAAGTGCTGTATAAGTATTTTTATTGGAACTAACTTTTAAAGACACGGTTGAAAGATAATTTTTAAAACATAATGCTTGAAGGGTCCAAATTATATGGTGTGAACTTTCCATACCAGAAAAGCATTTTGTTTTCTGCTCCAACAAAATGAGTCTCTAAACAGCTACTAATGTTGAGAGAGATTGAAACAATACAGTAAAGCCTACTTACCATGGCAATTTAAACTTCTCCCTATCTATGATACTTCATTCTCAAAGGCACATTTCAACATAATGATAGTCAAAATTTGCTATTTAAGAGAAACGGCCATTTGGAGTGGATTTTTTTTTTTTTCTACTTGGTTTATGGAAAATGCTGTAGTCAGGTTTTGCAGCATGGAAAAGAAGCAATCTAGCAACTGAATTTCAAGAATGATGAAAGATATCTGAGTCAAATGTGCTGCCTCTTGAGATAGGAAATAGATGATTCTAGCCAAGTCTGACAGAAAACAGAAACCTGAATAGGCACTAAAAGGGAAACATTCCCAGACGAAAACAACTTTTATTTAAAACGTGGACATTTAAAAAAGAATTTTTTTCAGTCATTCTTAGTTTTCTTTACATACCTCATACATCCTAAAATTAGGCAGTTTTATGTGGGAAATAGTTATCCAGTAATTTCATTGGATGAAAATTCAACCACTTTTTTTTTTTATTTTTTTTTATTTTTTATTTTTTATTTTTACATTTATTTAGGCATAGGTTTAATTTTGGGCTTTTAACTTTGAAGTCATTTCATTCTCAGATCTTCTCTGCTGATAAAGAATAGAAACACTTAGCCATTAATGCAATTTTGAAGGAGCCCAAGAAGTCTTTTGCCTGTTCAGAGGTTGCCAACACAGAGAGATAAAACAACAAAGACAGTCCACGGGCACCATTTACACTAAGATGGCAAGCATAAGACATCTGTCGGTGAACCCTGCTGCATGTTCACAGCAGGGAAAGAAGGACAAATCTTTAAGGAAAAACAAATTTGCCAAAAACACAGCAGGAGAGCTTAACTGGGCAAGCAGAAAGCCCATACTACTTAAAACAGTAAGGATTAACAAGAAAACATATTCGAAAAACAATGGTAAGAAAACATATCCAGAAAGAGGAAGGGGTATTGTCTTGTATTCTAACACCAAGCAGAACAAGGTAATGAGAAAAAAGATAATAGAGGATGACTTCCATAACCCTGATAATAAAGTGAAAGATGCCACTGGTTATGTAAAAATCTTACAAACAAATTTCAAAATACTTTATTGAAAGTCATTTTTTTCCACTCTGATAAACTTCTTTACATTTTACCAGATTAATGTAAATTATTTATAGTGTAGTCAAATTTGTTTCGATGTAAAATTTTCAAATGGGTAATAAATTTATGGGAAATTTGTTCTGCTTTGGGTTATCTCACTTGTGGAGATGATGAAAGGACAGATTCACAATGAATAGGTTTTAATTTTAAATGGACTGCTTTAAACGAACAAAGCAGAGAAGATCTTGCAGAGACCAACAATGTCTAACCAAAATAAGTTTTTAATACTAGTATTTTTATATGCTGACTGTCTAGATAAAGAGAAAGCAGTTGGACTAGTAATTTGATTTTAATTCTCTTGAGTTATTTAGATTTTAAAAGAGAAAAAAAAAAGCCTGAATATTGATATAACAAGGTAGAGGCAGAGAGGAAATGGGAAGTAGTACAGCATTCAATGGCACAAAAGAGGAAGTAAAAAGTGGTCAAATGGCCATCATAAGATGGGGCCAGTGTGGGTAGATCTCTCCATCCCTGCTGGGTCGATTCCCTTCTGAGGCCAGGCCCTAATTCTCTGCTTTACACTGGTGGATATCAGTAGAGACCATACCATGGACCCAAGAAAGGTGACAGCTTTACCCATCATTATTTATACCAGCCTTGGTGAGGTACACCTTTATTATGAGTACAATCTGCCTTTCCACCAATGGTGAAAAAGGAAAAGAGAAAACAACCAATGCCACCTTCTTCTTTTATTCTACATGCTATGATCAACCTGCTTTCAGTGTTGGTATTAAGAAACTAAACAACCTTTGCAGGCACGTGAATGAAACTGGAAACCATCATCCTCAGCAAACTAACACAGGAACAGTAAATCAAACACCACATGTTCTCACTCATAAGTGGGAGTTCAACAATGAGAGTACATGGACCCAGGGAAGGGAATATCACACACTGAGGCCTGTTGTGGGGTGGGGGACAAGGGGAGGGAGAACATTAGGACAAAACCTAATGCATGTAGGGCTTGAAACCTAGATGACGGGTTGATAGATGCAGCAAACCAGCACGGCACATGTATACTTATATAACAAACCTGCATGTTCAGCACATGTATCCCAGAACTTAAATTTAAAAAGTAACAAAGAAGAACTGATCATTTTGAAAAAATAAATAAATAAATACAGTATCAGAAAAAAAAAAAAAAAAAGAAAGAAACTAAAGAAGATGCTTAGTTGTTCTTGACTGAGACTTTGGAGGATTTATATGTCATACTGTTTTCTGTTGCTTTATGATTTTTTTTTGTTTTAGTTCACAATAGAATTATAAATTCCTTTGCTTGCAATTATTTCATAGTCTTTCTACCAGCAAACACAGAGCTAGGCACTCTATAAATGACAAAAGAGATGAAAACTCACTTTTGTTGATTGCCTGCTTCCTGTCAGGCATTTTCCTAGAGGTTTTATTGTTGAATTCAGCTATAGTAAATTGATTTTCATTATAACTCAGAAAAGGGAGCACTTTGGGAATCACTATAGTGCCATTTACTCCATCATTACATCCATGGGCTTCATTAAATAATTCAATATATGTTTGTTGACTGTATGGATGGGTGAATATGTACAGAAAGACTATAATTCAAGCAATTGGAAACTTATTCAGGGGCATGGTGGGAGGAACCGAAATTGTATTTGAGTCAAAATATTCCACAATTATAGACTTTTTTTCACTTGGAAATTGGAAAAGCTGTACCTGTTTCTTCTCATGTATTGGGCCAGGTGATATAACAGGAGTGGTAAAGGAAGCTTTTCGAGTCAATATTATTTGAAAACATCTTTCATTCTAACTTTAAATGTAAGCCCCATGTCTGAATCAACAGTATTCTAAATTAGGAGCCTTCTGGATCACATTAAATATAATATATAACATTGAGCTATTTAGTCATTATGGTTTCATGATTCTATTGATAGTGCACAGTATTTTAATTCATTGCAGCTGAAAATCAAATAATTTTACTGATACTTAGATCTTATATTCTTCTTTAGAGTTAAATAGATCCTTCATTCTTTATTTCTCATACTTCTCACATAGATCTGTTTGTGGGGGTCCTTCCTGTCAGTATTCTGCTTCAGGATTTATGTTATCCAAAATAATTTTACAGTTTTTCAACTTCTGCTTTATTTCTTGCTTCTGTTCCTTAGTTTCAAGAAATATATTTTCAAAACACAAATATTATCATGTTTATTTATATGTTAAACAAAAATTAACTCAGCATTTTCACTCAGGAAGCACTTTTCTAGAAGCTATGGACAGAATATGACATCAGCAAACAAAAATTCCTGCCATCATGGGGTTTACGCTCTCTTGATGGACACAGACAGTGAACAAAACATAAATGTAACATATGGTAAGTGAGATGGTAAGAGGAGCTAAAGAATGCCAAGGAAGGAGGAAAACAAAAATGCCGCATTGCAATTTAGATAGGGCAGCTTGTCCAGGCGTCTTTGAAAACCGGTTTTGACTAAAGTCCAGCAGGACATGAAGGAGGGAGCTTTGCAGCCATTGGGGGTAAGAACATTTCAGGTAGAAGGCATGAAATACTTGTTGAGGGTGGAGTAGGGAGGCAGGTGCAGCCGGAGCAGAGAGGTCAAATGCCAAAGTGAGGCCAAAGAAGTGAGGAGGACCAGAATCCCATGGGGCACTGGATTTTTTTTTTTTTTAACAGCCACTTTACCATGACAACTTCACACAAAATAACATAGCAACCCTCCGTTCTTCATTATCTTCATCTCCCTGATTTGTTTCTTTTTGAAAGTACTTATCTCTACCTAGCATCAAATGAAATATTCATCTGTTGATTTTCTGTCACATCCATTAGAATATAAGCCATATGAAGACAGGGGCTTTGGGATTGTTTACACATGTAGCTCCTTCAAGCAGAACAGGTAGGTGCTCAATACTTATTGAATAAACACATGATTTTGTAGCTATCTATTTGTCCCATGATGTGCTTATGCATTCAGCAGGTATTCAGTAAGGTCTGATTGAATAAAGTTTGTCACTTCTCCTGAATTTTTGAGATATGTCTTCTTCAACAAGAATATAAGGTGTAATGATCAGAGGCTGGAGTTAATGAAATCTTAAATTTCAATACTCTTCTTGCTATTTATGTCACACTAAATATATTTGTTCTTTCTGAGTTGTTTCTTTATGCAAGAGTAGATTCACTTACCTTAAAAACTTATGTAAATATTAAATGTGGAAATGTATAACAGCTTATCTAAGATATAAATAAGTATTGGTTCATAGAGCTTTTCCTTCTTCACTTCATCATGTCAGTGAATATATTTTTTAAGAAAAATTAAATAATATTTAGAATTTCTGAAGGAAATTGATAGCTTTCTTATTACTGACTTTTAAGAATTTAAATCAGAGAATAAAGTGCTGAAAAATGCATGCCTCCAGATTTTGGAAATATAACAAAATATTCAATTCAATATTCAATGTGATTTGAATAACCTAAGAGACTATTTCATATAACTCACTTTCAACCTCTATCTGCCTCTTATTTACATAAGCTTTGAAAGAGTTTTGTTTTAATTCAGTGTTGTGCAATTGAAAACAACTTTCAATCAGTTAATATATTTGAAATGACTAGAAGTGATAAGAAATAATTTAAAATGGTTACATATGTAAAATATGATAATTTTACAGATATTAAAGAAAGAAAATGACTTTAGTACTTTTCTCATTCATTGAGATTGGTCATTACCTTGACAGGTGTATTAGTCTGTTTTCACACGCTATAAAGAATACCTGAGACTGGGTTTATAAAAGAAAGAGGTTTGACTCCCAGTTCCACATGGCTGAGGAGGCCTCAGGAAACTTACAATTATGGTGGAAGGTGAAGGAGAAGCAAGTACCTTGTTCACAAGGTGGCAGGAAAGAGAGATAGCAGGGGAAATTACCACTTACAAAAACAGCAGATCTTGTGAGTACAGCATGGGGTAAACAGCACCCATGATCCAATCACCTTCCACCGGGTCCCTCCCTCTGCTCAAAGACATTACAGTTTGAGATGAGATTTGGTTGGGGACACAGAGCCAAACTATATCAACAAGCACAAAAGTATTTGCATTAATGTTGCTGTAATCAAACCAAGTCATCACTGTTTTTAGCAACACCTGTCCACTGAGGCAGGCAATTAGCTGAGTACACAGATCTGGCTGTGGTATACCCAACCATCTGATTATTCCTATTAATACTCTATGTGGTGACCAAAGCACATGCTCCAAAACATTTTCCAAAGCTTGATTTTAGATATTCTCAATGTGTAAGGTTTTTTTTTCCTGATTGCATTTTACAAAATTAATTATTTGTAAAAATGCATTTTCTCCAGAGGCTTAGAGATCTGTATTCCAAGCTGTAATACTTAATTCTGTCTTCTACCTAATGATCTGAAAAGGCCTTGACCATATTATAAATTAGTGACCTTGGTGTATTACATTTAACTGGTTTAAAATTACCTAACTTAAAATCAAGAAACAGCACAAATATTGAAGGAGTTTGACCACATGCATATAAAACAAGATAGTTTAAAATTATGCCAATTATTGGTTCTGAGAATAACTAAAATAACAGCAGCCAATGCAGTCCTTGATACTTGCTTATTTATTCATTTATATTATTTGCTTAACGTACACATTACTTTAGAAAAGGTAGGTTGGAATGAATAGGAAAAGAAATAATAAAAATCATCATATTGTTTAAACTACTTAAACAATTTGGAAGAGTGAAAATCCACATAATAAAATTTATTTGAAACATTACACGAATTTGAAGATGAATTTAAAAGCACTTATTCATTAAATGGTTTTCATGATATAGCATTAAGATGAAATTGCATTAATACATGTTCTGCTAATATCTACAGCATTTTGCATTTTAACAGTATTTTACTGCTCTCTACCAGATAGTCAATGCCAAGCTTATCTTTTTTGTATGTCTAAACTAAAAGGCTAACCATTCCTATATAATCTGAAAATAAAGCAAAAGGAAGTAATTTATTCATACCCACCCCAATAATTTTCCGTAACAAAATGAAAAGGAATCCTTTTTAATACTACACATCTTAACACTGACTAATCCTTCATTCAAGGGAAGAAAGAGAATTAACAACAATAATAATATTAGTAGCAAACAATCACATGAGATTACCATGTACCAGGCACTAATGCCCACAGGTGTTAACTCATTTAATCCTCACCAAGACCAGAGATGGAGGTTTATTATTATTATCCCTTTTTATAAAGTAAGGAAAATAAGACCTTGAGAAGTTAAGGAATTTTTCCAAGAACTAGCAGGGGCAGGAGAGACAAGAGGAGCCTCTTGATTCCTGAACTCACTTTCAAAGCCGTACCCTACTCAGCCCATGAGCAAAGTACCATGCCTGCCCTTTATACAGATCATTTCCTTCATACATCTGTACCACTCAATAAAAGTGAATATTACCAACTCTCTTTCAGTAATGAACAAGCTCCAAAAATTTAACATACTCAAAGTCCCACAAATGAATAAAAACCGGAGTTTTGAATTCAGGTCTGTAGATTGATATGGGAGTTACTGTTGATGTTTCTATTTTCTTAACCGTGTCAATCTCTTTCTGCAATGAATATTTACTAAATACCTAAACATGCAAAGCATTTTAAGTATCACAACATATAATACACTGTCTCGAATGTTCATTTGTTACAGATTTAGTGTCCATAAAGAAATATGCAAATGAATGTAATTTGTGCTTCTTCATATGTGAGATTTGTACTACTGGTGGTAGGTAGTTATTATATGTGGCAAGTGTAATTACTTCAGATAGCAAATAAGCATAATATGAAACAATCTCGATTCCCTTTTAAATTTGCTTCCAAGCTTTCTTAGCATTTCATGTAGCAAGTCTTTTTTATTCTAGTAAACACATTACCCATTTCTCCTACCTTTCTCCTCAACAAGAGAGCTATTAGAGAATTTTTCATCCAAACAGTATCTTTATAGTTGGATTACAATAACTTTGTCTTATTTTGATTGTATTTATCTTTTCTGTTATCTTACAGCAGGAGAGACCAGTTCCCAATTTCCTGCATCACCGTAAAGAATTCTTTTAAAATGCATTTACTTAAATAGGGGTAGTAAGCTAATTTAAAGAAAAATATTCAGTGAATAGCATAAGTAGTATGTGAACATGGGGAATCTTAGGAAGCTTATAGGAATTGGTTAATGTTTGAGAAACATCATAAATAGGGAATGGAAGAGTTTTCTGATTAGACTATGAAAAAATAAAATGGCCTAACTCTGAGAAGGTGGGTTCCTTTAAGCCACAGAAGGGAGCTAGGAACCAGATGTCCTTAAGGAAATTTGCACAGAGGATACATGCGTACATGACAGGGAGGGCTAGAGAGGGGTTTAGTCATTGAAACTCCAGGGAACTATGGGTCCCATAGCAGCAATCCAAACACTGTTGGTCATCTCCACATGAGTAACAGGTGCTCTAGGAATTGGATGAAAGGAGTGATCATTCTCTAGCTTCACAGAAGCATTTGATGCAGGTTTAATATAACCTTTAGGATTGTAATGAATAAAGAATAAGCCAAGATGTGGATGTTGGTGCTCAGAAAATGATACTCCAAAATGAAGGCCTCTGCAGCAGCCTCAGAAGCCAAGATTCTTGCTGACTTTGTCCTACCCTCAGTCTGCCACTCCTTCTTCTCCCCTTAGGCAAGCCAAAGAAACAAGAATCCCTTTTCCTCAAAGTGGTTCATAGAAACCAGAATCATTTTCCCTAAAGCCAGCCATAAAGCATAAAGGTATTGCTCTAACCTTCCTCCAGCTTTCTGTGTAAGCTGGCCATAGAAAAATTTAGAACCTCATTCCAGAGGGATCCTGCCATGTACCAGGGAAGAAGAAACGCTACAACAAGAGGCGAAGAAGAATCTGAGCTGACAGGACTTGATAGATTTCCCCACTCCATTACCATCAACTCGAACCCTTTTTCTCCAATCACATTTCTACATGGTGGTTCTCCTTTATTGAACCTAAGAATAAAATCAGATTACTTACACTATATGTTTGGGGTTTCAATCTGAACACTCCATGGTCATGTAAAACTGTGGTCAAATTAATTAGTTATGCTTTTCTTTGGTTAATTTGTTTTTTTGTGATAGAAATGTCAGCCATTATCCTTATCATGAGAAGGAAAGAATTTACCCACTACAGTCGTATTTCAGGCAAAGAAAAAGCAAGAAAACAGGAATGCAAAACTCAAACAGTGAATTTGGAGAAAATCGAGCAACACTAAAAAAATATGAAATTAAAAATAATTTCTTGAAAATGAATACATCAAAAACACACAAAAAATAAAGTTATTTTATAAAAATAATGGTTTTCATTAAAAGAGGATGGTTTGTGTTTATATTTACAGAAAATAATTTTGTTTTCTCAGAATATAGTTATATCCTTATTAGCCACCAAATTATTTTTCTAACTTTGAATTAGAGCAAACTGATTTTTGGCTTCAAAATGAAAATAAATTTATATTCATCAGTGAAGATTGGAGAATAAACACTTTTGGGAAAAGTAAAATTAGTAGCTACCTTACAAGATGTCAATATTTGTTAAAGCTGAATTATTCCAGATGCTTATATAAGGGTAAAGAAGTAAACTATTGGAATATAATAGAGATTCCAGAAAGAGATGTACAAGTATGGCTACTTTGATATTACAGATATTGAAGAAAGAAATGAATGGAAATTGAATGGAAATAGCAAGTGATGGGAAAATACAAGGTGAAACTAGAATCCTTAAAAACTGCTTGTGTCCATATATGAATTAGTACCACCACTTTGAAGAGAAATTAAGAAAAAAGCTGTTAAACTGAAAATATGATACCTTATTTTCCATAATTTATGTGTATACATTATGAAAACTCCAACCTTTATAAAGAAGAAAAGATGTTCAAATATGTTTCTGTAATCGTAAAATATTGGGGACAAAACATGAATGTTCATTAATAGAGAATGTAGTTTACTTAAAGAGTGGAACAAAACAGTTAAAATGAATTGAGGGCCAGGTGCAATGGTGCACGCCTGTAATCCTAGCACTTTGGGAGGCTGAGGTGGGAGGATCACCTGAGGTCAGGAGTTTGAGACCAGCCTGACCAACATGGTGAAACCCTGTCTCTACTAAATGCAAAAAAATTGGCCTGGCGTGGTGGTACATGCCTGTAATCCTAGATACTTTGGAGGCTGAGGCAGAAGAATCGCTTGAACCCAGGAGGCGGAGGTTGCAGTGAGCCGAGATCATGCCATTGCACTCCAGCCTGGGCAACAGAGTGAGACCCTGTCTTGAAAATAAAAAATAAAAAATAAAAATAAAGAGAGAGAGAGTGAAGAAAGAGAGAGAGAGAAAGAGAGAGAAAAAGAATTGAATTACATTTTTATATATTGACATTCATAGATCACATATATGTTAAATGAGAAAATAAGCAATACTGTACCAACATCTTCACGTGAATCTCTACGCATGTAAGTCATGCTCACAAGCATATTCAACGCAAATACCAATGTATTTCAGGACAGTAATTTATCTCTGTTAACTTGTATGTGAGATTTGTGCTTTAGGTACCTTCCTCATAAAATGAGAGTCATGCAAGTCTCCCATGGCTTTGTGGTGTTCTGTCTATGTCTGTATATTGAAAACATACAGACAATGTAAAGTGCAAACAGGGTGAGAGAAAAAGTGATGAAAAGTCAATGTCATTTATCATTGCTTCACAAGGAAAGTCTATCCTGAACTGAGCCCTCTAAAGGAGGGAAAAAAAGCCTAAATTTTAGAATCAGTCCAGAAAGAAATGGGGAGACCCAGGCTCTGAATAACAAGAGGAGCCATGTAGTATAATGAAGTAACAGGTAGTAATGGTAAGAGTCATGGAAAAGTTAGCTAAGTTAATGTGGAATGAAAGATTTTACTATTTAGTTCCCAACCAAACAATGGAAAATTGAATAAGAATGAAATTATTTTTAGAATTGATTTCATATCTCCGATGCACAATTTTAGCAGTCAGTCTCCTGAAAACTATGACTCCGAGACACTTGCTTAAAACCATAGACATTCTTTCATGCACCTGCTCTTTATAATATTTTTAATCTAACTGATTAGGGAGCAATAGGACACAAATTAGTGCAATTTCCTTGGACAGAATTCAACATCAGTGGAAGAAGCATTGTATTTGAAACATGAGCAGATGCACACATCAAGGGTGTAATAGCTGCTCAACAGGTAATTCGTCTATCCCTATTTTGGGGTTTATAAGAGAGAATTGCAGTCCTCTCTTTGTAAGAAGGAGAGATGAAGGATGGAAAGTGATGAATCATTCATGCTCAATTTGATTACCTGTGAGGATACTCATTCAAAGAGTCTTCACCCAAAAGGCCCTTCATGAAAAATAAGTAATGAGGATTTGCATAATTTAGAATTGCCATATGAAAATATCTAAACTACATTTCTTGACTAAGATCTTTCAATTCCCAAAAGATATATTTGAATGAGGACTGGATTACTAACCAAACACTAAAAATCTATAAACCATATTAGGTGCATTTGAGAAATACCAATTAACTGGACAAATAAGCCCATTGTGCTATGTGGACTTAGTATGCATTCAGTAACAATAGATTAATTCACAGAAAACAACTTACTGCTGTTTTTCTGCTCAAATACAAATATGTCATACATATTTCAATTTTTATCTGATCTGACATATCTTCAACATTATCAAATGAAGCAACAATTAATAATTTTACATTAAATAATAAAGAAAATAAATATGTCTTTTTTCTTTTTTTTTTTTTTTTTGAGACAGTGTCTCACTCTGTCACCAAGGCTGGAGTACAGTGGTGCAATCTCGGTTCACTGCAACCTCTGCCTCCAAGATTCAAGCAATTCTCCTATCTCAGCCTCCCAGGTATGGGGACTACATGTACATGTCACCACGCCCGGCTAACTGTTGTATTTTTTGTAGAGACAGGGTTTCACCATATTGGCCAGACTGGTCTCAAAGTCCTGACCTCAGGTGATCTGCCCACCTCAACCTCCCAAAGTGCTGGAATTACAGGCGTGAGCCACCACGCCTGGCCCCATTTTCAATAATAAATTGGAAAGAAATTCAACAATTATCCTTCCAATCTGCTCATAATAAAGTAACATACATCAATTTATCTGGATTTCATGCATCCGTTGAGATTCTGTGTCTACTGTAATCAATCAGGCCATGTCTTAATGATTGATCATATTTTATATACTTATTTATTTTCAAAGCTGGACCATGTAAATACTCAATAAACACTTATTTAATAAATGAGGAAATGAACAAAAGAGTATAGTCATTTTTGATGGTTTGTTTCTATTTTCAGCAGAATGACCTTGATATGCACTGCAATTAAGTGAACTGTACAGTACATCAAGGGGCCGGGAAATAATGACAGACTTTCACAATCCTTGTGCACCATTCCTTACTAACACTCCACCTTGAACACTGATGCCTCTTTCATCAAATTTGGGTGAAGGTAGAGGGGAAAGCAATATGCATGTTGGGAATACACATGAAGATTTTGATGATAGAAAGAAAAATGGCAAAACACTGATGAAAATAAAATTCGTCTATAGCCATCAGTTGACTCAACCAGGCGTGACATTTTACCAGCACCACCTTACATGCACCTTTTCTGTAATCCACATCTAGGCCTCCTCAGCCTTCCCCAGAAAAGAAGTCAGAGTATTCTGGCGCCCGCCAGTTATCAGCAGACCAGCCTGGTCCAGAGCATGGGCTCTTCCCTTCCTCACCCCCCTTGCGAGTTGTCCTACATGCTCCCTGGGTTTGGGTCGTGGCTGCAATATAGGCTCACATTTTCTCTGACCACATGACTAAACAGCACATCAGAGTTATTTTTCTAGAATTTTAACAGAGATTATATATTATTGACCCACTCAAAAGAAGTTTGGGAGACTTGGGAAAAAAGTGAATATAATTGAATTAGAGTTAAGATTAATAAGAAGTAAAATTGTCCCTGTTTGCAGATGACATGATTGTATATTTAGAAAACCCCATCGTCTCAGCCCAAAATCTCCCTAAGCTGATAAGCAACTTCAGCAAAGTCTCAGGATACAAAATTAATGTGCAAAAATCACAAGCATTCCTATACACCAGTAACAGACAAACAGAGAGCCAAATCATGAATGAACTCCCATTCACAATAGCTTCAAAGAGAATAAAATTCCTATGAATCCAACTTACTAGGGATGTAAAGGACCTTTTCAAGGAGAACTACAAACCACTGCTCAGTGAAACAAGAGGACACAAACAAATGGAAGAACATACCATGCTCATGGATAGGAAGAATCAATATCGTGAAAATGGCCATACTGCCCAAGGTAATTTATAGATTCAATGCCATCCACATTAAGCTACCAATGAGTTTCTTCACAGAACTGGAAAAAACTGCTTTAAAGTTCATATGGAACCAAAAAAGACCCCGCACTGCCAAGACAATCCTAAGTCAAAAGAACAAAGCTGGAGGCATCATGCTACCTGACTTCAAACTATACTACAAGGCTACAGTAACCAAAACAGCATGGTACTGGTACCAAAACAGAGATATAGACCAATGGAACAGAACAGAGTCCTCAGAAATAATACCATACATCTACAGCCATCTGATCTTTGACAACCCTGACAAAAACAGGAAATGGGGAAAGGATTCCCTATTTAATAAATGGTGCTGGGAAAATTGGCTAGCCATAAGTAGAAAGCTGAAACTGGATCCTTTCCTTACTCCTTATATGAAAATTAATTCAAGATGGATTAGAAACTTAAATGTTAGACCTAATACCATAAAAACCCTAGAGGAAAACCTAGGTAGTACCATTCAGGACATAGGCATGGGCAAAGACTTCATGTCTAAAACACCAAAAGCAATGGCAGCAAAAACCAAAATTGACAAATGGGATCTAATTAAACTAAAGAGCTTCTGCACAGCAAAAGAAACTACCATCAGAGTGAACAGGCAACCTACAGAATGGGAGAAAATTTTTGCAATCTACTCATCTGACAAAGGGCTAATATCCAGAACCTATAAAGAACTCAATCAAATTTGCAAGAAAAAAAACAAACAACCCCATCAAAAAGTGGGCAAAGGATATGAACAGACATTTCTCAAAAGAAGACATTTATACAGCCAACAGACACATGAAAAAATGCTCATCATCACTGGCCATCAGAGAAATGCAAATCAAAACCACAAAAAGATACCATCTCACACCAGTTAGAATGGCGATCATTAAAAAATCAGGAAACAACAGGTGCTGGAGAGGATGTGGAGAAATAGGAACACTTTTACACTGTTGATGGGACTGTAAACTAGTTCAACCATTGTGAAAAACAGTGTGGCGATTCCTCAAGGATCTAGAACTAGAAATACCATTTGACCCAACAATCCCATTACTGGGGATATACCCAAAGGATTATAAGTCATGCTGCTATAAAGACACATGCACACGTATGTTTATTGCGGCACTATTCACAATAGCAAAGAACTGGAATCAACCCAAATGTCCATCAGTGACAGACTGGATTAAGAAAATGTGGCACATATACACCATGGAATACTATGCAGCCATAAAAAAGGATGAGTTCGTGTCCTTTTTGGGACATGGATGCAGCTGGAAGCGATCATTCTCAGCAAACTATTGCAAGAACAGAAAACCAAATACCGCATGTTCTCACTCATAGGTGGGAAATGAACAATGAGATCACTTGGACACAGGAAGGGGAACATCACACACTGGGTCCTATTGTGGGGAGGGGGCAAGGGGGAGGAATGGCATTAGGAGATATATCTAATGTAAATGACGAGTTAATGGGTGCAGCACACCAACATGCCACACGTATACATATGTAACAAAGCTGCACGTGGTACACATGTACCCTAGAACTTAAAGTATAATAATAAAAAAAAAATTACAGTGTTAGTAGACCCAAGCTAGATCCTGTTATTCAATGTGTTAATAAAGAAGCGTATATATTAATTTAAAAAAGATTAATACATATGAGTGCTAAAATCGTTGATGAATTCCAGGGCACATTCTGAGGTCAATTTCACAAAATTCAGTGATTAATAAGGGAGATTACTTGTAATTTCAACAAATTTCTCCAAAATGATTCTTGGTAACAGTAAATAAAATTTGGATTCACTAGTCCATAAAGAAAAATCCTGGCACATAAGGGTCTAGTATAGTCATTAAGACATTATCTCTCTGTTTACAAATTAGATATGTGAACTTAATAGCATCCAATTTGTAAATTTATCACATTTAATTAATTTTAATTGTTGAAAATCCATGTTTTTTTAATGGATAACTCTTTTCCTACTCTTCTATCATTTACTTTAAGATCTAGGAAGTATACATACTCTACATTTTAAAAAGTTATCTAGGTTTAATATGTAGAATTTAATGATCTTTGCTTTTATCCCTTCCTCCAGTAATATCATTATTTGCACATAGTAAGCTCAAAGTAAATGTTTAAATAATTAATATTTTCCCCCCAGCAACAGAAAGAGCAAATAAAGTATTGAAATCTTAGGGCCATTTGTCATTTTTTATTTATACTCTATTAGCTAAAATGCCAACAGCCAATGTTACTAAAGTCATCTCAAGTGTTGAATGCTTTACTAAATCAGTTACTCCTCAAGATACAGAGGAACAAGTGTGTTTAAATACGTTTAAGTATTTATAAAATACAAACTGAAATAGCACTTGAACGTAAATTATAAAACAGAAACCTTAATCAGAAATGCATGTTCTCAATCTTTCTAATTCCATACCGAAACAATGACTCACTCCCTTAACACACCCTCTATCAAGCATTTTATCTTGTACATTTTTTCTGAATCAAGTGAAGTAGTATAGACCCTTTTATTTGAATCAATAACTGAATGACTTCCCTGATTCTATACATTATTACAGTTAGTGAAACTTTTGGGGAAATTTGTACATATATGGCAGCATGAGAATATACAGATTCAGGGAACACTAGCTTTCTATAAATTACTTTTTTACTACTTTCACATCCTGTATCTTCAATTTTGTTAAATTGCCCCACTATTCTCTGCTTTGGGCAGTTAGATTAATTAGAATTCTGGACAAAGAAAATTAGTTGAGGCTCAGGGAGTGACTAGGGAATGGCATATGATACCATAACAAGTACATGAGTTTTACATTCATAGGCATCATAATATTTTTCTCTTGGTTCCCTTTTGTGTATCCAGGTTAGGTGCAGTTCTACATTTAGATAAAGAGACTGAAAAATCCTTATAAGTTCCCCTGAGTCTAAGCAGATGTTTTATGCACCGGAGAGTGTGAAGGTTTAAGATTAGTATGTTTGTTCTATTGAGTATTGTGGTTGTCTGCCGAAATGATTTAAGGAGCAGTTAACCACAAGTGGCTTTGAAGCACTGAAGGCCTGTTTGGCTGAATGTTCATTCATGCATAGCCCATTTTACTGCTATCAACACAAAGACAGTATGAAGGAAAGGTCCTGGAGAAAGCACACCTAATAACATAATCACAAATACAGAATTGCTCAGTTAGGCTGTGAAAGAAATGGCAAATGCAGCCTAAGAGTAAAATGGGTCACCAGTAGACAGGAATACACAGGGCTATTATTTTTGAAACTAGGAATCTTAGCTATCACGATAATTTTGACTATCGGTGCTAAAATAAATTGTAGAATTGTGTACTGATTTCTACTCTGATTTTTCAGTTATCTGAGTAAGTTTCAAGAACCCATTTTTGAAGTTTAAAAAGTAGTAATACTTTAAATGGAAGGGTTTCATCATATAAACCTTTTAAAGCACTCACAGTCAAATAGAAGTTAGAGCTTGTAAGTGTATTAAAATTATTCTTATAATTATCTGAAGAAAAATTCTAAGGGAAATATTTAGAGGATAGTGTTAGTATAAAAATAAACAAACAAAAAAAACAAACCAAAAAAAATGGGATTTTATTTTATAGAAATAAAATTATAATTAATAAAATTATAGAAATAAAATCCCATTTTCATGGAGAAAATAAATTGGAAATACAACTGGACTTTTCATAATAGAAATCAGAGTTCTATTTATCAATACACAGATTAGGACAAAATGAGAGTTTAAAAAATTTGGGAAAGCTTTTGGCAAATAATTATTTGGCAAATAATTATGGCTTATTCATTTATGAAGCAATGCTTTAACCAAGCTGTAAGAACTGTTTAGCACATACATGGCAAATGGATTCTGTCAGATGTGCCTATTCTGATTAAATTGTAGTAGTTGCCTGGAGAGACGGAGGGAGCCTTCTTCTCCCAGGCTCCAGGGATAGGAGCATCACGGTTGATTAGGGCTTCCTCATTCAAGCACAATTTGCTCATGCTTACAATCCTTTCTCTCTTTCAAAGGAGAAGTAAATTGCAATTAATGGCAATTTCAGTAGTAAATGCCTTTTTTGAGAACCACAGCTAGTGCATTACACTGATACAGGTACCCTGTGAGGTACTTCCCTCTAAAATAGTAAAATACTAAGGCTAAGGAAGTTGTCTCGTACTTTGGTTACTAATTATTATTTATTTATTTACTTATTTACTTCTGAGACAGGATCTCACTCTATCGCCCAGGCTGGAGTGCAGTGGTGCCATTTCAGCTTACTGGCAATCTCCACCTCCCGGGTTCAAGCGATTCTCCTGCCTCAGCCACGTGACTAGCTAGGATTACAAGAACCACCACCACACCTGACTGATTTTTGTATTTTTAGTAGATATTGGGTTTCCCCATGTTAGCTAGGCTGGTCTTGACCTCCTGGCCTCAAGCGAACAGCCCACCTCGACCTTGCAAAGTGCTGGGAATACAGGCTTGAGCCACTGCACCTGGCCTTTGGTTACTATTTTATTTTTTTCTTTTCCCACAGTGCTCAATGTGCATTATTAGATCTGACTTATTTTAGAGTCTAAATGAAGAATAACCTTCCCAAGCCCACAACATCAAGTAATAAACACCTGGGAATGGCATAGAGTGAACCACCTTCGCTTGTCCAGAGACAAAACAGCATCACTTGTGTTTAGCATAATGTTTCTTCAGAGTCCAGAAAGCATCACCAAGAGTTACTATTCTTCTCTAAGGACAAAAAGCAAAGCACTTACTGCAACTCCCCATATTGTTAATCATGGCAGAGCTCTTTGCAAAAGATTGAGGATAGTGATAAGGGAAACACATAAAATGAAATTAGTGAACAAAAAGAAAACTGAAGTATATTACTTCAAAAAAAAAAACTCTTTAATTAATTGCTTTTTATACACAGGTGATGCTACAACAGGAGTTTGAATTTCATGGATCCATTTATAAGCAGACTTTTTCAATAAAAGTTAGACTGAGTGTGCCTGTCTCTCATGCTTTCTGTTCTACCTCCTCCACCTCTTCTGCCTCTGCCGCTACTGAGACAGAAAGACAAATCCTTCCTCTTCTCCCTCCTCCTCAGCCTACTCAACGTGAAGATGAAGAGCATGAAGAACTTTACGATGATCTACTTCTGCTTAATAAATAATAACTATATTTTCTCTTTCTTGTGATTTTTAAGTAATATTTTATTTCTCTACTTTAATAATATAAGAATATATTATGTAAATATATAACCTACAAAATACATGCTACTGGTAACATAAGCAGTCAAAAGAAGCTTTACTGATAATATAAACAATTAACATTGGTAGGCTATTAGTAGTTATGTTTGGGGCAAGTTAAAATTTACAGAAAAATTTTCAACGATGTGGGGGGTCAGCACTCAACTGTACATTATTACAAATGAAGTGTATATTTACGCATATTTACACATATATATACATACATATATGCACATATAATAATATACAATCATCTATTTTTAGGGGAGTTTATAAGTCAGACGAACTTCTGAAAGTTACCACACTCTTAAAAATTCCAGTAGAGATGAAAAATCTTCTATGAATAATTTGTCTTTAATACTTTTCAGAGAGTAAAAATATCTATTATTTATCAATAAGCATGTCTGTCTATATAATATTCAATTATCTTCAAAATAATTTATATGACAAAAGATACATATATATTAAAAATAATTTAGCTCTTATTTATTTAGGTCTTTCTTATCTGCAAAATTTCTATTTTCCCATTTTGACACATGCAATTAGGTATGATGCCTTAAATTACTTTTGTAACAGGGCAGGTATTAAATGTAACATTGTGTTTTTTGTTTCGTTTTGTTTTGTTTTTTTCTGGGCATGACTCCGTTACAGATGCAAGAATATAAGTGCTATTCTTGTTCTCAAGGAGCTCAACATCTACTTAAATATTAAATGTTAATGTAAATTGTAGACTGAGGCATGAAATCACTGCTACAAACCACATAGATTTCAATGGCAGAAGGTGTTAGACTTGAGAGGCAGATGAGTTTGATATAGCATTGAAAGACAATTATACAGATCCTGAAAAGAGAGGATATGATGCTCAAGGCGCAGAAAGCAGAGGTAACATGAGAAAGTCATGAAAGGTGGAATTTGTAAATTATGGTTGCGTGGTAAGTAGGTTGAGAGTATGACTTGATTTTTATGATGTGGATTTGGGTTAGAGATCTTGGAGAGCTTATACTGTAGGCTAAGATTTTTAAGATGTATGATAAATAATGCATGTGTAACAGAGAATATTGGAGGAATCTGACCTAGTGACTACATACATATCATTAATGTATTGTGAGTATTGACATAAGGAAAGTGGGAAGACAGATGAGAAATTTGACATGAGGAAACAAGGTAATTACAAGTGATTCGGTTACAAAGTAATTTTATTTTGAGCAAAGATGTCAAAAGTGAAAATAAAAGAGTTGTGGGGTTTTTAGGGCCAAAAACATGCTAAATTTAATATTTTTATTCTTAGTAACTAGAGTAGTGCCTAGAATTTAGTAGAATTCCATAATTACACATAAAGAAGGGAAAAGGGCAGGTAGAAAAGAGTTATTAAACACATTTTTCATGATAGGAATTGGGCTAGGAAATAGCACATACAATATTCACTGTATGATCACAATGACAGAGATAAGTACTATTATTCCCGATTTTACAGAAAGAAACAGAATATGTGAGGTTAGGAAATTTACTTACAGTCATTTGCCAAATAAATCTTAAGACTTATGAAGCAACTAGGTTTGCATAAATCTTGAGCCCAGGTACTTACTACAACATTGGGCTAGAAGAAATAGAAAAATTCTAACTCATTCAACTTACAGGGTGAGGATGCTTCAGCGTCACAGAATAAATGTGAAGTATTCTGAAAAGGTCAGTACTTAACTGATCCCTGCATTTAGATAATCTCTACTAATAAACATTAGCTTTTTGTTATGATAACAAGGAAACTCTCAGTAAAATTTAGCTTTGGCATTAAATGTACATTTCAAGAAACATTCTTCTGGTTCTACAGTTATTTTCCCCACTCAAATATGAAAACTTCATAGTGTTTTTGTTTAATATATTTGTATTATTCATCTTGAATCATCAGCTGTAGCTCTGTGACTATTCAGCCAAGATTTTGATGAATAAAATTTCATACTCTATTTCTTTTACCTTTGTAGTTCTGAAAAGGATAAATTATAATGTTTACACTTCTATTTTCTCTATTTTCATTGCAGGGCTACACAACTATCTCAATACATTATGACTCCCATATTATACATACGGTATTTCCCCAAAGGTTGCAATATTCCTAATTGTTAAGAGACTTGAAATGGAACAAAGGCAAAAATAAACCTATTAAAGTATTTTAGTGTCTTTTAAAGTTTTACTCTCAGCCTACAAAGGTTATTACTTTATGAAAAATATATCAGATGCATTCTCTAAAAGAAAATATAATTACAATCGAAATTAATGTCACAAAGAGTTCAAATGTTAACAAAAAATTATGTAATGTTTCTTGATACATTTAATACTCAACGATTAATTGGTTATTGCCACAAAAGAGGTAAGATAATTCAATGAAAACAAAGCAAAAAGTTCATGTGATTGTCAATTCTGTTTCCCAGCAAACCATGAGTACTCAAGAAGTAGATTTATCAATAAATCACCTTCAGTAAATCATGCAGTAGTGAAGTTGGCCACACAGTTGCTTTTATTTCAATTTTCTAAGACAAAGAACAAAATCCAAGAGAGTCACCTGGTGGCATTATATCTCCAAAAGCAAATGAAAAAGAATAGGGGGCAATCATGTAAAGATAGTTTTATTTAAAACAAAATGTACAGCAATACTAAGTTAAAAGGATGACGGTCTAGTTAATCCTATTAACTATACATGCGGCTGAGAATAATTCTACTTCATAATCATCGTTGTCTTAGATTTCATGCTGTAATCATTAAATTAATTGAAAATGTATGCTGCATATATAAAATACGTTTTGGGTTTCTGTTTGTTTGTTTTGTTTTGTTTTTTGTTTTTCCCTCAGAGTCTCACTCTGTCACTCAGGCTGGAGTGCAGTGGCCTGATCTCTGCTGATTGCAACTTCTGCCTCCAGGGCTCAAGTGATTCTTGTGTCTCAGCCTCCCAAGTAGCTGGGACTACAGGCGTGCGTCACCATGACAGGCTAATTTTTGTGTTTTTAATAGAGACAGGGTTTTGCCATGTTGGCCAGGCTCGTCTCAACTCCTGGGCTCAAGCAATATACCCGCCTAGGCTTTCCAAAGTGCTGGGATTACAGGCGTTAGCCACCACGCCCAGCGCAAAATATGCTTTGACTTACTAATTTTAAATATTACAATTTTAAGCATTTTTAATTAAAAACAAATGAAACTAATAAGAAAAATAAGTATTCATCATAAATGCAAAGTGACGCAAAGTTAGGAAAGAAAAGCTTTCCAAGGAAGGACCTTGGGATGTCTCATTACTGTGGTCAAAACAGCATGTTTAAGTGGATGACAATATTGGTACTAAAAACGTATTGTATATCACTTTTATTTATTTTATGAAATATCTACGTTTTCAGTATTAAGCATAATATTATTCATAAATTCGTTCTACTTTGTTTTCTTCCCAATTTTCTTAGCCAATTTCCTCAAATGCTACTGTTGTAGAATATAATTAAAAAGGGTAAATTCTGGCAGATTCATAAAGTTGGTGGTGGTGATTACCTAGTTAAGTTGGAAATTATACAAGGTCATGTCATGTATCATATCGAACAAATCTACTAAAATACACTCTTTGGAAAATCATATTGTTTACAGAATATCCTTATGTGTTTCTTACATTAAAAAAATAAACTTGGATTTTATTACTCATTTGTTTTACAACCAAGATAACAATTACTACAGTTAGGCATAAGCATTAAAGACTTAATACATCCAGTCCCTAATACATATTTTATGTATGTGTCATATAAAATTCCCTCATTACATAATGAGAGGGGTTTACACAATTGCTAAGTGATAATAAAGTTTAAACCAAACCTTAGCAGAAGATATAGCCAGATTTAAAAAAATAGAGCCTTTAAAAAAATGTTTAACAAAAAAAGAAAATATTGTAAATGCATTCCATGAATGCGTTAATATGAAATTATCAACATTTGCATTTGGAGCTAAAAAAAAAAAAGACAAAAAAGAAAAAACGCAACAAAAAAAGGTTGGGTGTTGTGGCTCACACACATAATCCCAGTACTTTGGGAGACAAGGCAAGAAGAAGGCTTAAGCCCAGGAGTTTGAGACAAGCTGGACAACATAGGGAGACCCTCCCTCTACCAAAAATTAATTTTAAGATATGCTTACAACTTGTTTATATATCATTAGTAACTTTTTCAACAGCACATGCCGTTTTGCTTAGCCACACAGTGAAAGTCATATTGCAGCCATGAATAGAATATATGTAGCCAATTTAATAGGAAGCAGATCTAATACTTCACCTCTCTTTTATTTATTTGGTTATGTCTTAGGTCACTGATTTTTAAATGATGTTCAATGCTAACTGTAATCCATAAATCAGCAAGATGAAACTGACAAAAAGTCTTCTTTTTGACAGGCTCAAAATAACAAATAAGAAAATATTTCAGCAAGCAGTTTTGCTATTTGGGTTTACCAAATGCATTGTATTATAAACTGAGTTTTTGAGCAAACTTGTAAGAGACTCAAAATTGTATCCACAGCTTCCTTGTCAATTTTATAGAATACTTCACAGGTAACATCTTTCTCAATGGCTCTCAGTGGCATCTTTACAAAATGATGTTTAAAAAAATTGAGCGATAATATTACAAATTTTTATACAGAATTAATGTATATACATATATATTTCAAACATTTTTGCTAGAGATCATTAATTCAGACTGTTTTAGGTATATTAGTAAGAATTTTGTGTTTATGTTATCAGACCAAATTGGAATATGATAAAAGTTTTCAGGAATGGCCATTGATTACTCAGAAGAAGGAAAAAAAAAAAAACTGCCTCATCCATCTCCTAAAAGTCCCAATCTGTCTTTAAAGGAGTGGATTTGCATAAAATCAAGATTTCAGAAATGGTATACTTGATTTAATGTTGCCAAGAAAGTATTCATCAGCACAATCAATAAATAAGTTTCTTGAATTAACACCACTAAGAGATTTCAAAATTTATGATATAGGTAAATGCATCATTGGAAAGTAAAGAAAGGAAAACTTTGATTTATTCAATGAATACATTAATAATCAGAATAATAAACAATAATGATACATTAGTTCACTAGTTTGCCATAGAACATTTTAAGTGATTCAAATATTACAACAAAGCTTATTTTCATGAACAAATACAATGTGCAACCTACTTGGGCAAATAAAATAGTTAAAGTAAAAATGAGAAAATAAAAGAGAAAATGAAAAAAAAAGCAAGAAATAAGAAAAAAGTTAGGAAGGGAGGAGGAACAGAATAGAAGAAATATCATCTCTCTGAATTTTAACTGTCTTGTAAAAGAATTCTCAGTAAGAAATGTAGTCTGTGTAGTCTAATAGATTGACACCAAATAATTTTTTTAAATAACATGAAAATATAAATTATTTTTAGAATGTTATCAATTAATTTTAGCCTCTGAGATTTGACATACTCATCCTCAGTCTTAGTCTCTAATTAAAGGGAAAATAATTATAATGGATACTACCACTGACTATGACCTGGAAAACTTGTCAAATATAATTCATATCCTTACATTTGGTGCGACGTATGATGAGTACAATGAATTGTTTTTTCTCTTTTTTGCCTACCACTAAAATATGCATTCTTCTTTCACCCTTCCATCAGTTGTATGACCTTTGCTGAATGTAGCACACTGATTGGCTTGGGTGATGTTTACTAAAAATGGAAATGTTCATATGTAACCTATTGACTTAGAACTCATTTCCTAATAATATGAACCAAACTTAATGACAGTCACCAGAAATGTCTGAAGAAATAAAACCATATAATATTATATTTAGACACTATAGCTTTCGAATCAGATATAACTGAATTTTAGACAATACTGCTGCAGGCAATCTTTCAAAAATAGATCTTGAGCAAATTACTGGATCTCTTTGAACTTTAGATTTCTTATTTTTAAAATCAAGGAAGAAGTATGACTAATCTAAACATAGATAGGTCCTCCAATGGACTACAACCCTATAAATATTCTTAAGAAATTAGAGGAAAAGAAAAATATATAGCACAAGCTATTCTACTAGGGAGATGTATATGGATAAATCTTGAAATACATTATCCATCACTCTCATTTTACTTATGGGGAAATAAAAGCCAAGAAGAAATCTTCCATATTTTTCCCAACTAGATATGGCACTGATAGAATTTGAAACAAACTTCTTAGTCCAAGTGTCTTTATTGAATCCTGTAATTCCTTTCACCCGGTTTTAAGAACAATTTGATGATTATGAAGCCAACTCTTTGACCTATGGAGTGATTCAACTGACCTGCCTGAATAGTGGGTTTTCCTTCTTCCTTCACTAGTTTATGTGGGTACAGTAGTAAGAATTGACTTCTCAAATTGATGAGGATCGTTCTTTGGTAAAAAATGACCACCACACAATAATAATCAAGTATTTTCATATTTTTACATCATTCAAAAATATGCTATGGACACTTCGAATCCAAAAGACATAGATTTAAATATCTTACGTCCACTAGGACAGAGGATATGAATAAAAAAGCAAAAACAATATAGGGTGGTAAGTCATAAATTCCTTAGCACATGAATAGGAATTTAATAAAAAATTATAAAGAAGCTCATGACAAAGCAATTTTTACTATTTTGGAAATATCTGGAAGAATTTTCCTAAAAGATGTGAGGAATACATTTTAATTGGTCAAGAAATATTGTTGTCTGTGCTTCATTATATGTACAGCACTGTAGTATGCATTATGAAGAACAAAATCAAGTTCTTTTACTCAGATACGTGATGTTAATTCTTTAAAATTATGGTTTTTTTTTTACTCTATTTACTATTTGCTCTATTTTACTCTATTTACTCTATTTAAATTATTTACTCTATTATTTCTTCTTGCTATATTATTGCTTATAATTCAAATAGTGGACTAGAGTTTGTTTTAAAGTGTGTTTTATAAAAATGAAACAATAAATGGCAAAACCATTAAAATCTTCAATTGAGTTGTATTTTCTCTTTGTAGATATATTTCCTAGTACATATATATGTATAAACAGTATATACTATATGTACTATATATATGACATTATATGTATACTATATATAACATTATACATATAACATTATATGTATACTATACATAACATAGTATATGTACTTTATAATATATGACATAAATATGTATTCATTTTATGAATAATATATATTATAAAGTACACATACTATATATGTCATATATATGTTCTATATAATGTATATAAGTCATAAATATATGCACACACATATTTTTCTTTAGGCAACACTTTTCACAAATATTATGCCATCATTTTTTTTCTGGCAAAAATGAGATTCCAAGAGACTGCTCAATATTGTGCAATAATAAATGAGAAACAGGGCAAGAGACCAGAGTCATCTAATAAATCTTGTTCACTATTCAATGTCTTTTATTTTCTCTCTTCATAAATACGATTATAAATAGTTGAAAGGATTACAATTATTTAACAATATCAAATAAACTACTTATAAATTTGATCCTTCTTTTTAAAGATTTGGCTATTTCTCTGATTCTTCTGGAAATTGCAGACTAAGTCTACTTACAGATTAAATATTATCTTTTACTGAAATTCCTAACTTTAATAATCCAGGCCCCTTTTAAACAAATGAATTGATACATTGCGAATCTTATATTTCACATCATAATGCTCATTTCCAGAGCTTTTGTATTTCCTAGGTTTTCTAATACTTGAGTTATAAAGGCCTAATTGAAAAGGTACAAAAAATATTTTAAAACCCTGCTCGAAACCTAGAAAGGACATTTTATCCTCAAAATGTAAATTACACACAAAATAGTCTGTGATGTAAGCCAATATTTTATTCTTCAAATTTATTTTAAGAAACATAAGATGTTTGCATAAGTGGTTATTGATAACATTAACTTTTAAATCATTTCACTATGAATGAATGGCAGTAAAAAATTAAAGATCAAAGTTTTAACTCAAAATATAAAACTTCCTACATAATTTTAATGCTTGAAAGTTAAGTAATTTAGAGAAAATAAACTTTAGCCATTATAAAAAGCACTTTTGACATTCATGTCAACGGGACTTAAGTCAGCAGGTCTCTTCTGATAGTGCAATTTGCTTGGCTCTATATTGTCAATTATAATTCCACTTTCCTGCTAAGTCGATACAATTAGATTACTACAGGGACTTCATTACAGCCACAGGGAGGACAACAGCTGAGGTATACAATTTTCTTCCTATGATGCCAGCAATAGTAAACAGTCATTGGAACAATTGTCTACAAAGGAGCAATAAAAACTGCTGCATTAAATACTGTTGTGTCATTATATCAGCTCACAAAATATAGCAAAGACTTGAAAAATGTCAATGCCAGGAAAATTTTGCTTTTCCACTTGTCTGTTTTGGTAAGTTTCCTATAAATCAGTTGTTTTTCATTTATTCATTTAAACAATTCAGAATACACATTATCTCCAGGCCTTAGATTCCTAGTTTTAAAATGAAGGGAGTGAAGAATTTATGAATATTTGATGTCTCTCCAAATAAATCTTCAACAATAAAGACTAATGATATATTCTTTATTAGATTGTTGTTTTCTCATAACAATATAAATTTCAGAGCTAAAGTTTACATCTTATTCTGATATAGTCCAGTAGATTTTCTACTGTCATTGCTTTAAAGTATAGACGCTACATTTCACATTCAGGTTTCTATTTTCAATTGGCATTCTAATGTAATTCTTCCTTAATTTTACAAAGTTTAACTCTTCCAAGTTTTTACGCTCATTTTTTTTTTCATCAGCCTTGGTATATCTCATGCATATTATTGAGTCTTAAACACCTAGCATATTTTATGACTTTCCTTATTCAAAAAAAAATCTGTAAAACCAAACACAAAAGCAAACTTTTAAGCAAAACAAATCAGATTAATAGTAATAAAATGTCTTCTACCAACATTCCATGACTAAGTGGAAAAATTTCATTTTATGTGACATTAATATCTAACTAAATTTTACTGAGGGGTTATTAGTCGTTGGACATTGAGATGAGTCAGAGATTGCAAAACTCTTGAAGGAAATGGGAGGGTCTCTTAACAGTGTTCGGAGTTTAATAAGACAGACTAGTAGACAAATAATTACAGTACAGTGCAAAAAGTATCACATAATGTTCCTTAGCTCACTGGCACGAATCCATTTGTCTTTAGGTATTTCAGACATCAGTTTCACCTGAGTTTCTCTACTGTGTGAAACTACTGCAGTTGGTGGTTTCTGTTGCCTCTGACTTCATGCCTTAAAATTGGTACTGATGTATCATTGACAAATAATATCAACCACACCTACCCTGGTGTGGTCGGCTGCATAATGCACCTCCTCATGCCCAAAGATGTCCAGGTTCCAATGCCTAGAACCTATGAACATATTACTTTACATGGTAACAGGGACTCTGTAGATGTGAATAAATTAAATATGTTGATAGAGTTTATCCTGGATCATCACAAAGCTCCGTTGTAAAAGGAAGCGGGAGAATCCGTGGTAGCAGGAGATGGACCATGATGAGAGAAGCAAATGGTTGGAGGGATTTGAGGAAAAGGCTACTAACCAAGAAAGGCAGCATGATTTAGAAACTGGAAAAGGACATGGCTTCTCCCCTTCACCCTCAGCAGACACAGAACTTCTGGCATCTTGATTTTAGATTTCTGACCTCCAGAATGGTAACAGAATAGATCTGTTTTAAATCACTAAGTTTGTAGTAATTTGTTTTAGCAGCAATGGGAAACAAATACACCTGCTTTCCAAGAACATTTTAATTAAAATATTTTCTTTGGTTCTCATGTCACAGGTATTAATTTTCAATTTGGAAAGGATGGCAACAATGGTGAAGGTGTAAGTGTTTCCAAATATTAGGAAGTCTTGTATGTGAAAGAAATAAATCTACACAAAATAAATGAAAAATAATTATTTAAACAAAATCAATAAAAAACAAAACCAACTCTACATTAGAACATATCACATAATGAAACATTTTACACTGGACTGAATTTTATCCCACTTCCATAAGGGAATAGATGAATTTGGATGAAAGGGTACTTATTTGAGAAATCAAGTAAGTTTTCAGACTTGGGTGTGTATCAGAATCACCTAGAGAACTTTGTAAAATGCAAATGGCTAGGCCAGGCGCGGTGGTTCATGCCTATAATCTCAGCACTTGGGGAGGCCAAGATGGATGGATCACTTGAGGTCAGGAGTTTGAGACCATTCTGGTCAACATGGTGAAACCCTGTCTCTACTAAAAATACAAAAGTTAGCCAGGAGCAGTGGCACATGCCTGTAGTCCCAGCTACTCCGGAGACTGAAGTGGGAGAACTGCTTCAACCTGGGAGGCGGAGGTTGCAGTGAGTTGAGATCACACCATTGCATTCCAGTCTGGGCAACAGAGCAAGACTCCATCTCAAAAAATAAATAAATACATAAATAAATAAAATAAAATACAAATGGCTGAACCCCACCTCCCAAGTTTGACTTGACAGCCAAGGATTTGCATCTTTATCAAGTTTGGAGTGATGTTGATGCTACTGGTCCAGGGACCTAACCTTGGGAAACATTGATCTAGCATAAAAAAACATGAAAACTGGAAGATCTGGGTTCAATATTTCTGTCACTTTCTAGCTATGTAATACCTTAACTTCAGTGATTTTCAGTTCTCTTTCTGCCCAATTTCACAATTCCATTGGGAGGATCAAACAAGAAAATATAATTCACGTAGACTATGAAGCCATATAAAAGCATGCTGACCATGCATAATTAATAGAAGCAAGTAGTTTACGTTTACAGTCATGTTATTCAATACTTTGGATAGTTTTCTCCTAATTGATGTATTTATTTGCAACTTTTCAGGCACTCTAAAAGGACATTGGTTACTTTTCAAACTAAAAATAAAATATGTATAACTGTCTGTGTGTTGGGGGTGTCTTGTATATGTGTGTGCTTGTGTGTGTAAATTCTATTACATTAATTCTAATAATTCAGTGTTTCCTGATTTAAGAGCCTACGCAATGTTATGACATAAGACGTTTTCCTTAAATTTTTTTTTACAATTACATATTATTTTCTGTGTCTCTAATATACAGATACTGTTATACTGTTGTAAGTCACTTTTGAAAACTCAATAGAGACTTGGCAAGGAGAAAAGGAGAAATTTCCATATCCCAATTAGTGAAGCCTTTGATTTATGTTTTATATTTTTTCTGTAATAAAACATATGTAATACTTTTTGAATTATAGAAATGGCTTTATTTGTTTCTACACTGCTTCCTAATTTGTTATCACCTCAAAATTGTATTCACATCAATAATAATGACAAATGAAACTGGAATTAGTTCTACTCTTTCAAGTGTCCCCCTAGACTGTTTTTCTCCTGGAGAACCACTGTCATCCACTACTCTTTATGTAAAGCCCTTCAGGCAAGATTAAATACAAGTCATTTCAAAATAACAGTGGCTTCTTTAGAAAACATATTAAATATTTCCTCAATGTCAAGATGCACCCAAATCTGGTAAGGTACCAAAACAAGTGCATATGTATCTGTGTCTTTGTGTTTGTACTCACACATATATAAATACCTAACATGCACAAACACATACACACACAACATGTACTGATGGGTGGCTGGAAAGAGAAAAGGACCTGATTCATAGGCAGAACTATAACAACACAGCATGTCAGGAAAATAGAACAGTGGACTGAAGTTCTGTGGCTGCTGTCAGATTCCTCAGAGCTCCTACTAGCAGCTGGCTGACCTTGAACCAGTTCTCAGTTTGTTTGCAGCCTCATCTCCCTTTCCTCCCTTTATGAGGACATCAAAATGCTTCACTTCTAAAACTTTTCCACCTTTCACGTTCTGTGCCCTGTCCTTGGTAGAATGACTTCAGGGGAAACAAAATAAAGAAGAAATTATTTCCATAATAACTTGTGGGGAAAACTGGGTGCTACCTTATTGAGTGGAAAATTTAATTGTTCTGACAATTGTCCCATTTTTAAGAATGCAGCTGTGTCACGTGAACATAGAAAATTTCCTGGACCTTATGTCAGTTTAACTGAAGGAAAACAAATGTTAGATTATTCAATGTGTTGGAAAAATAACAGACCTATTTAAAATGAATGGAAAATGCATGTTTAAGAAGACACTACAGAAACCGGCAGCTGTTGGTCCTCCAACTCATCAGTTTACACTGTTAAATAATGAGAGGAACAAAACCTGCCACCGTCAGATAGATGGACTTCGAATCCTCCAGACAGGTTGTGGTCTTTATCTCACTTAGTATCTGTCACAATGATGGGTGAGAATATACTCCGCAGTATTTGTAGGCCTTTCATTTGAATGAATTGATAGCACCAGATGCAACCCTTTATGACTGTCTTCAGGCAAAATATTTTACAAAACTTCTCCAATTAGTTTATGGCAAAAGTAGAAGGTTGTGCATTAACTGAATTTTGCCTAGTATATAGGATAATAATATCATAGATGACATCTCAGAGCATATATGAAGGAAGAGATGAATGGCTTGAATCTTAAAATATTTGATGAAAAATAATTTATCATTCAGCAATAAAAATCATTTAAACATTTAATGAGGATAATTAGCATTTTGACACACCAGATCTGTATTTAAATTTTCATAAATAACAATTTCGTATGGTTTAAATAATAATAAAAGCTAACAGAAATTTCTTGGTACTAAAATATTTATTGCTTATTTTTTTTTCTTTGTGAATTGAACCAATATTTCCTTGAACCATAGTAATGGCAGCAATTTCAAAAACACTAAATTATTGGTTTAGAATATCCTCCATATGGAGAACATCACATACCAGGGTCTGTCGCAGGGTGGGGAAAGGGGAGGGAGAGTATTAGGACAAATACCTAAAGCATGTGGGGCTTAAAACCTAGATGGCAGGTTGACAGGTGCAGCAAACCACCATGGCACATGTATACCTATGTAACAAACCTGCACATTCTACACATGTATCCCAGAAATTAAAGTAAAATAAAAAATAATAAAGAAACAGAATTTTATTTTTTAAAAAAGAATATCCTCCATGTGTTTCTATTAAAAATAAACAACTGAAAACAAACAAACAAAAAATAACCTGTCAACAACCTCTGGGAAACCCTGAAACCTAAGTCATGGTATAAGACTAGAAAATTGCGAACAACTCATAACTTCCTCAAAATGCCTGAGGTAGTCTAGTGGGCAGCATTTTCAAAAGTTAAACTATAAGCAACTAGGAACTGCCTATACACATTCTTAGATAGTTTCAACTATTGTTAGACTATGTTAACATATTTTAAATCAAAAAAGCTGCAATTGTCTTCACCTAACAAAACCTGGCTTTATTGAAGCAGCTGCTAGTTTATTTCTTCAAGCAATATATTCAAAGTCTTAAAGGAAACTTTGGTGTGTGGCACTATGCGAGGTCCTCTATGGAGGGCATACAAAAGTCAAGGATTTTTAAGTTAGAATGAGAGAGAAAAAGCACTTAGGTAGCATTCGGTGCTTTCAATAGTAATAACAGAAAAGATAATTTATAAATAGATTATTAGAGACACAAGTCTCCTTTCAGGAAAACCGGGAAAATGTTATATATATTATTATTATTATTTTTTTTTTTTGAGATGGAGTTTCGTTCTTTTTGCCCAGGCTGGAGTGCAGTGGCACCATCTTGGCTCACTGCAACCTCCGCCTCCTGGGTTCAAGGGATTCTCCCTGCCTCAGCCTCCTGAGTATCTGGGATTAAAGGCATGCACCACCATGCCCAGCTAATTTTGTATTTTTAGTAGAGATGGGGTTTTACCATGCTGGCCAGGCTGGTGATCCACCTGCCATGGCCTCCCAAAGTTCTGGGATTACAGGTGTGAGCCACTGCGCCCAGCCTCACTTCTTTTTATTTCTCTTTCTCCCCGACAATTTGACTCAACCATGAGTACCACAATATATAACAGTAAAACTCTGTACAGTCATGTTTTCTGTTCTCTAACTTTGTGCCTAAATAGTAAATCTACAAAACCTATTGCTTTTGCTCCAGCCATCTCAATATTTATATGATTTTCACTTATTCTTCATTGCAAATAATGTTTCGAAGAATACATATGAACACAAATCTTTGAACCACTGAATTTTTAGGAGAAATGTTTGGAGTTAGAGAAAAAATTATGAGTATACTTATTTTTTCTATATATGACCGCATTGGTTTTTAAAAATGTGCAATGGCCCCCTCAGATAAAACGATTAATTCATTGCACTTGGAAGAAGGTTGAGAATTGTCATTTTTAATGTTTTAGTAACTTCATAATTTTTATTTCATTTCAAGTGGGGCATTTTTTTCATTTATTTATAAGCAATGTACATGGCCTCTTTGAGTATCTCAATAAATCTACTTATAATTGAATTTAATGTTTTCTTGCGAGTTTGCATGTGTCCTTGTATACATTCTTTATACATTAAGTTTACCAACATTTAGTTATATTTGTTACAAATATCTTCCTAATTGCCAGTTCCCTTCTAATTTTATGTCTTTATGTTTTGAGGAAAAAATTTGTGTGTGTGTGTGTGTGTGTGTGTGTGTGTGTGTGTATGGGATTTTACCATCTCTCTCTCTATATATATACACATATACATACACACACACATATAGTTATATACATATAATTAAAATGAATGGAAAATGCATGTTTAAGAAGACACTACAGAAACAGGCAGCTGTTGGTCCTCCAACTCATCAGTTACGCTGTTAAATAATGAGAGGAATAAAACCTGCCACCGTCAGATAGATGGACTTTGAATCCTTCAGTTATATGTGTGTATATATATATATTTATGTAACTATGTGTGTGTGTATATTTAACTATGTGTGTGTGTGTGTGTGTGTGTGTGTGTGTGTGTGTAGTTTTATATATATATACATAGCTTTTTTTTTCCCAGACAGGGGTCCACTCTATAGCCAGGCTGGAGTGCAGTGGTGCAATCTCAGCTCACTGCAGCCTCGAGCCCCCGGGTTCAAGTGATTCTCCCACTTCAGCCTCTTAAATAACTGGGACTACAGGCGTGCCATCACACCCACCTAATTTTTTTTTTTTTGTATTTTTTATAGATATATGTTTTTGCCATGTTGCCTAGGCTTGTCTCAAATTTCTGGGCTCAAGCAATCGCCTGCCTTGGCCTCCCAATATGCTGAGATTACAGGTATGAGGCAGCATACCAGTCAAAAAGATATTTAAAAATATTATACACTCTTACCTTTCCACTGCAATCATTAGGTAACTCCAGGCAACACTCCCTCCCATGATTTAGATTTTAGTATTAAGCTCGCTTTGTCTTTTTATTTTTCTTCATCAGATGGCTGAATTAATTTTTGATCATTTCAATATCCACATAATGTTTAAAATACACAGATATCTCAGATTCTAAACCTCCTCCCCTCCAATGATACTGTGGTCTTCCCTACCTTATTTTTTCAATAGCATGATCATATGCAAAACTGTTTCATCAACAACACCTTCATCTCCATTCATTAATTCAGACATTCTTCTTAAACTACTACTCAGAAAAGTTTCTAAGGTTCCACTCCAATGATTCAGTCAATACCCCCACTATTTCCTCAAATCCCTCCTCACCTATTTTTGATGAAATGTCTATCACTATAATCAGTATCTTGTATACATTTTCAAGTCCTTTGTCCTACCCTTTCTTTTTTTGTATTTACTTGTCAAAACCACCTCTACACTGAAATCAAAATTCTCTCGCCTACTCAGCACATACATTCTCAGACACACAGCCAGACTGACTGGTCTCCCATTAATTTCACTGTGGCTTTTAATCTCTTTCTCTTTCTCTTGTCAATTTACCCTTCTGCTCAGCCATTCATGCTGGTTTTCTCTCTTCTCTAGTATCTAGCCCCTTCTTGTCCTCCTGGGAGAAAACAGCATAGGGCTGGAAAATGGCTTCTCAGCTCTCCCTTCACTAAATTTCAAGTTGTATATTCATCTATACCCATAAATTCTGCCTTTCTTTTCCTAATGAATGAACACATTTGTCCCTCACTAAAACACACCTCTTTATTCTTTCTTTTTACTAAAGCTCTAACATTAGTCCTCACTTCTGAATCATTAATTGTCCCCTCTCTGCAGAGAAACTCCTAGCATTTTATGAACATGCAATATATTTTTCCATCTTACAAACAAAAGATGCTTGACTCCACACTTTTTACATTCTCTTCAGTGGCTGCCTTATTTCTTCACATCACTTCATAGGTAAGAAAAATTAAAAAAAAAATAAAAATGGGAAAAAATCTTCAAATAATTATTTTTGTAGTCTACATTGTCTTTCAAACTTCAATCCTACAAGGTCTTTATCCTTAGCAAGAGAACAAAGCTATTCAAAAGTCATCAATAATTAATTACAAAATCTCTGTTTATTCCATCTAGTAGTAGCATTTAACCCAGCTGATTATTTATTCCTTCACTTGGACTTCTGGGTACCACCCTCTCTTGGATCTTATTCTGCCTCACTGCCTTGTCTTCTTGGTATTTGTTATTGCATTTTCTGCATTCACCCAGCCTCTACTCCCTTGAGTGCCCTTGGGCTCAATTTCTGTGCATTTCTCCATCTATTTTCTTTAATGCCATCTATATATTGATGACTCAGAAGGGTAAATCTCCAGATATTCCTCTGAAATCTGAGATCTATCATCTCCACTTGGATGAGGTGCGTACTCCACATCCTCATTGGAATCTCCTCCTGCAGAGATTGTTCTATCCAGAGGGGAGAGGACTGGAATCTCTACCCTGACATTACTCAGTCATTAGTTAAGGGCTCTCTCGGTGTGGGAGAGTCAAACCTCCCAGGCAGTTACTGAAAATATGGATTCCTATTGGCCAAGCACAAGTATCCACAGGAGGTTGCAGGCATAATCCATTAGCAGACAACAGGTACTGCACCCAGGAGTAAATGCATTTGCTGGTAAAGGGTATCACAGCACATCCTGCACTCTGATTCAGCCTGTGATGGCTGTGTCATGATTTCAACTAAAAAAAAATACATATCCATCGTTTTAAATTAAAGATGTCCTTGTACTATATTAGTATTTCAGTATGAAGTTTTAAAAAAGAATGAAATTAACTCAATTATTGTACTTAATACAAATTAAATCAATAGTAGAACCCACCACTTTGCTTAGAAAACATTAAAATAGAATTCAAGCCTTCTCATATTTTTTTCTGATCAACTTAACCTCAAAGTAATTTTGATTCTGAATCAGGTATGACTTTTTCCATACATTTCCTTATACTTTTAGTGCACATTTCTATATAATCCCTAAAGTATATGTTTTATACATTTTATAATACATTTTATACATTTTATATATGTATAAAATTATATAAATCTTCTATACATTATATAAAATCAATCATACTGTATATATCTCTTTACAACTTGATTATTTTTCTGCTACTATTATTTGGCAGATTCAATCACATTTTACATACATCTATAATTTATTCATTTCACTGCTAATTCTATTGGTGATTAAATCATAATGTATACATTCAATATTTTTGATGGACAGGTAGCTTGTTTTTATTTATTTCCTGGTATAAAAAGTGATTGATTAAACATTCCAGTCCACAGTTTCTTCTGTACATAAATAAGGTGTTCTGTAAGGTTTTTATCCAGAGAGTACAATTTTACATGAAAGGGTAGGTTTAAATGTTATTAAAATAAAGTAAATGGAAGAATACAATTAGTTTCTTGAACTTCATTTCTTTTTTTTCAAAAACCATGAAAATAAATATTCAAAAGAGTGTCTGTAAAGTTGACCTTTTGGACAATTTATATGTTTTTTATGTATGGAGACAGGAGCTTATTTTATTTCCTGAACCTGTTCTAATACGTAGAGCATACAAGTTGGTACCTGGTATTTGATTGTTTACAAAATCTGTACACAGTCCTCACTGGGATTATCTTTTCTTGTTGGTAGCAGAATGTTTTTATTTTCCTCAATGCAGCAGATATAAGAAAATCTATACGGATACATTTCAGTGCCGCATTAGCGAGGAAAGTAAAAAACTGGCATTTCTTTTTTGTTCAAAGTTCTAGTCTAGAAGATTTACGTGCACCCCTTTAATTAATCCTTAAAACCTTATGATGTGGATATATGGTAATTTTTCTGCTTCAGAGAAAATATTATCCCCTGGTCATACATCTAGGTTTTTAAAAGATTCTCAATTTTAACCAACATTTACTGCAAAATACGGCATGAATTTGAGTTGTGTTTATGACAGTGAGGTAAACTTGGTTTGATGAGTATTGCACACGTCACCCAGGCATGGTGGCTCACATCTGTAATTCCAGGTGGGAGGAATTACCTGGGAGGTAATTGGGAGGCTGAGGTGGGAAGATTGCTTGAGCTCAGGAGTTCAAGGCCAGCCTGGGCAACATAGTGAGAGCCTCTCTGTAGTGAAAAAACAAATTAATTAATTAAAATTTAAAAAATTAATGTACATATCAAAGAATAGCCTAAGTCATTTACACAGGTTTTGTGTATTATAATATCATCTGTCTTTCAATTCTGCTTTGAAGTCAGTTTCTATACCTGAGCTGATATTTTCCTTTCCCTAGGCTTCTCTGGCAGCATTTTATATCCTGTTATTCTATACTGTAGTTGTCTGTTATAACTGTGAGTATAATATCCCTCACTGGAATTTAAGCATCTTGACAGCCATAACCTTAAACTATGTATATACAGCATCTTCTAATCACCACTTCTCGGCCGAAAGGACTGTGCTTCATAGGCAGAGACCTAGAGAATCAAAGTGTAAAGGAAGTAACACCACCAACTAAGGAAAAGGAGAGTTGATAAGCAAGGCATGGTTGTCACAGGGTATTGGGAAATCATGGCGAAGTAGAATCAGTAGGGGAAAAAAGAAAAAAAGCCATGCATAATCTAGGAAAACATTCAGGCATGGCTTCAGAGACACAAGGAGGATTTTAATAGGGGACTCGACATATATGCGGGGGGCAACCCATTGTGAAGGACCTAAGGGGTCTTGGAGTGCATTCTCAGGCTATGAGATACTGCCACCCTTGGGTCAATCTAAACCTTCATTCTTGAAGACCACAAGCTTCGGAAATAAACAGGTTTTTTGATCTAGAAAAACACCTTGAAAATTAAAGGTACTCAGCAACAACAGATATAGACATTTAGAAGTAACTCAAGGCAAACTTCTCATTTTATAATCAGGAAAACTGAACTGAAAACAAGATATCAGTTAAGTCATTTGAGATGTCTCACAGCAAATAATTGTTGGAAAAAGGCTATTTAAAATGCTAGGAAATGGTTGTTATCTATCTATCTATCTATCTATCTATCTATCTATCCATGTATCTATGTATCTATGTATCTGTCTATCTATCTATCTATTTTTATATTATATGTCTTTCATCTAAACAACAACTTTTAACTTTATTGAGATACCACCAAGAAGCTTAGGCACCCAAAGATGTAAAAGAAAGAAACTTTAAGTATCTTCAAACTGACAGCATTTTATAAATAGTGATATTTTAAACAAGGTCATGATAAAGGTTTTAGGAGTTTCTTTTAAATAAAAATTTAAACTTTCATATAAGTTTATATGCTGAGATAGAAAGACCCACAAACGCAATTTAGATATGATTAATTTTTCTTGACACTTTCAATGACAGCAGTTATTTGTTGTTGTTAATTCCTCACAGGCTTTCAAGTAAAATAAAGTTGCTGCTTTCTCTCAAAACATTCTACCCTATTAGGTGATTTAGCTTCTTGAGGTCAGGACCCTTCTCCTGTCTTTGTTGTGCACTCTTCAGAAAAGCATGCAATTGTTGACTACATTGTTAAGTATTCAAAAACAATATGATAAAATTGTTTAGTTATGCTTGACCCGCTGATCTTGTTTTCAAACTAAGATTCCATAGCGACATCTCACCCTGTTACTATGTGAAAAAAATAACAAACTGACCTAAAAATAATTCAACATCCTTAACAATTCATCCTAACTAAAGCTCAACAATCATATTTTTGGCTCCCTGAGAAATTATCTATTGTGACTGTTTGTTTGAAATATACTACTCTCATTTGTCACTCTTTTTTAACATTATAAAACATATCAAAAATGCTACTGTAATGTATGGATGCCACTTCCTGTATAAGCAAGGTACAAATAGACTCTTATAGAAGAAGAATGAAAATCATCTGCATTTCACCACCAACTTCAATCGATTGTCAGTAGCTGCCTGGAGAGTTCTTTCTTTGAGAGAAATTGTGAGGCCTAGTGTAGGTTCAGCAGGAAAGTGCTCCAAGATCAATTACTGACGTCTGCTATGGGCATATAGGAGAACGGGGTGACAATGTATAAACCGTGATTTGTTTTTATTTGTGCACTAGAGCTTGAAATACTTATTCATTTTAATTATTGAGACATAGGCATATTCTTGCTAGATGAGTGTCATGTCAGGTACAATAAACTCTAAGAATGTACATTGACTTTTAGAAGGCTTGTTTACTACATGTTGCAATGAGGTGATAATAGCCCTGTAAAAGGATTATCATTCCTCCAGGATATGATTGTCTAAGTAATAGAATGCCACAGCTCATAGTATTGTTTCCACTATTAACCCATTATAAAGGGAGACTGCTGTAAGTCTTTCAGAAAATTTTAAAAACTAGCCAAGAGAGAATTGTTAATTTTACTTAAATCTATTTTGATGTGACTGCTGATATCAAAGAAGAAATAGTCGTAGAAATTTAAGTCACTGTTAGACACCACAACCTTATACTGCCTCTTTATAGTGGAATAAGAATATTTACCTCTGGTCTCCAAATAGATCGTTCAGTAACAGTTACTATAGAGATTAAATTAATGAATGACAAATGTCAAAGTGCTTTGTTTGCAACATGGAAATATTAATTGATTTTATATGATCATTTACTGTCTGCTTTTATAGTCAGTCTTGCTCTGTGGTATTGAACCTAATCTCCATAATTTGAGTCCATTATTTGTTTCTGATTAATCTCTTAGTTTGGGGCTATATCCTGGCTCCAGTTAATTTGTTAAAAGGAATCAGCAGAATATTCAGCTACTTACCTCAAAAAATGACTCCTTGAAATGTAAAATTCAAAAATAACAAACAGTGACTCCATTAAAAATTACATTTAGTATTCTTTTTTTACTTTTTAAAATATTTTTAAAGTTTTTTTTTAAGTTTTGTGGGTACATAGTGAGTGTATATATTTATGGGGTATGTGAGATATTTTGATTCAGGCGTACAAAGTGTAAGAATCACATTAGGGCAAATGGGGTATCTGTCCTTTCAAGCATTTATCCTTTGTGTTACCAACATTCCAATTATGCTCTTTTAGTTACTTTAAAAATGTGCATTTAAGTTGACTATAGCCACCCTGTTATGCTATCAAATGCCAGAGCTTATTAATTTTTTTCTATTTTTTGTACCCATTAACCATCCTCCCAAGCCCCACCATGCCCATTATCCTGCTCAGCTTCTAGCAACCATCGGTTCTAGTCTCTATCTCCCTAAGTTCAACTGCTTTAATTTTTAGCTTCCACAAATTGGTACATTCTAGAATTTCACTCACCATGTTGGATATAAAAGTGAAAACATCATAGAGAGTGTTGACTTCACTTCTTGTTTGCAGATATAGTAATCTGATCATTTTGAGAAATAACAGTCAAGATTTAGGTGAACAGAAAACATACGGGAATCTTATGTAGGAAATAAAAAGGAATAACTGAATAGATGAGGGAATGAGATGGCTCTTTGTGCTGAAATGAAAAGATGAAGTAACTGTTGCCTCCTAGTTCTATTTCTAGCTATTTCATTCCCTTTATATATCATTAAATGTCAGTTTCTATAAACTCTCTAATAGTATGCCAAAAAACTGATAATCATTCTGTATACCTTCATATATGTTAGCACCACATATACTTTGTCTGTAAGTCTTGCCAATTACACCTTTAAAATGTATCACGAGTATACCCATTTTTCTCCAACTTTTCTATTACCACCTAGGTACAATGTATAGCCATGCCTTTACTATTGCTAAAATAGTCTTTTTATTAGCCATCTTCTCCCTCCTTTACATATTGCCCTCTTACTTCCATTCTATTCCTTATCTTACAGATAATTTTATTTGCTCTTAATCTACATGTATACATGATGATGCTACTTTCTTACTTCATATTCACTAATAGCTTTCTATTGTACTCCTTATTTGGTTCCTAAACCCCCTCAACTCAATACCACAAGTTCTAGCCACAATGGCTTTGCAATTAGTTCCTCAACAACACAAAACTTCATCTCTCTAAGGCCTTAACTTGTGCAATTCTCACTATGTGTTAAGTTCTTGCCCAGAACTTCTCAGAATTCTGGCTTCTTCTCATTACTCTGGGTCTTCTGATATCCACCTAAACAGCAGGAATTATATGACTACATCAACCAAATCGGTCCTTTGCTCCCTTCCTCCCATCATAGTAGTCTGTTTCATTTGTCATATCATTCTTTGAGAAACTGTAATTAAATCAGTTTGTTTACTGTTTTCCTTTACCAGACTAAAATTCTGAAATGAAAAGTCCACAGGTATTTTGTTCACCACAGTACACGAAGTATACAGTAAAATGCCTGGCACATGGTTAGTGTTAAATGTCTTTTTGTGGAAGAGTGAATAGGAAGAAATGCTATGATGTGGTTTATTTTTTGTTGCTGTTATTGCTATGTTTAGTGATAATAGTGGCTTTTTTTTACAGTTAAGATTATTAAGTATTAAAGATATGAGGTAAATTGATCAATAAGTGGAAAATCCAGGATATAGCTCAGTATGTGAGGCTAATGTAATTCCTTCTACTAGTACATGATACTGTTTTCATATTCATCATATAATCAGGAAGCATACTGAAATGGGAAAATCGCTGAGCCAACAGCTCTGGATTTAAACAATGGCTCATCTATTCATTGACTGTGACTGGTCCTCAGTTTTTTCATCTGTAAAATAGGGATAATAACTTTTATCTTGTGGACTTACTTTGAAGATTGAACAAAACATAAATGCATACATACATACAAAACAACAGACATGTACTGAAAATTAAATAAAATTTACTTAGTCTTTTGTTTCCCAATGGTTGATCCCATATATTTGGTCTTCTTTCTTTGCCAAATTGTTAATTATCCTTCAGACTGTACATTTCCAATATTAATATTTTTATTGCTAAATCATGATCATCATTGCTTAAATATAACTTTTATGAATTTCTTTTTTAAAATGTCTGATGGATTTCATGTCCTATACTATTATTCCAATTAATTGGATAATTCAATACTAGTTAATATCCTGAGTTAAAATCATCTATTTTCAAACAGATATCATTTCCCCTCCAATATGGTACATTGATTCTTCATAACATTTATGCAGGAAAATTTGGCAGCAGCTATAAACCACATGCACTCTTGAATGCTGCCCAAATTGACAACAATTTCAATTAACCATCCAGACTGCGAGTGCCAACAAAATGTGCAGGGCCGTGACAATTATAAAATAGACAGAAAGTAGCATTGATCTCAAGTTGTGGGATCTACACAATCAAGAAAAGATAAAGGTAAAGTTAAAAGTGTCCAGAGGAACAAGGTTTTCAGCTCCTCTGGATAATTACGTTAACACTGACAGATGGAAGCACATATACAAACTATACCTACGTTCCCAGTGTAATCTCATTCATATATTTGCACAGTATTAGAAAAAGGTTTTAGAGTACTACTCAAAAATAATTTTTAAAATCGTAGTTAAAAATATGTTCAGGCCACTTGAAGTAATTGTTCCTGCTGTAAGAGACAAAAACCAGCTATTTGAAAGTTTCTAATGAGTAACAGAAAGGTTGCATGATTTTCAGAATGAGAAATGAGATTACAATGTCACTGTTCATTGTCAGCAGGAAACGCATATCCTTACTCCTACATCCCTTGATTACTTCCAGCACAACAATAAAACCACAACAAAAAGATAATTACAAGGAAAAGGTGCTAATGGACTGCTTTTTAAAAATGAAGTACCAAAACTCTCCATAAGGTGGAACGAAAATAACATCTGAATACAGCTTTCCACAAATTCATTCTACTTAAGAGTTTTATTCAAGGCTCTTTTTTTTTTTTTTTTTTTTTTTTTGTAAGTGTGGTAAATGCAAGGGTATTTGTTTGTTTTGAATTACCTGAGGCTGGGTAATTTATAAAGAAAAGAGGTTTCTTTGGCTCACCATTCTGCAGGTTGCACGAGCGTGGTGCCAGCATATGCTCAGCTTCTGGACAGGCCTCAGGAAATTTCACTCATGGCGAAGGTAAGGGGGGCAGGGAGCAGGTGTGTCACATGGCAAGAGAGAGAGTGAGAGAGAGAGGAGGAGATGCCAAGCTCCTTTAAACAACCAGCTGTCTTATCAACTGAGTAAGAACTCATTCATTACCACGGGGAAGGCAAGAATTACTAAGAATGAAATAAAATTAGATTGAGTCTGTTGTCTTTCTCAATGATCATCAACATACATTTGGTGGGGCCTGGTGGAAGGTGTGTGGCTCATGGGGGTGGATTCCTCAAAAATGGCTTGGTGTGGGGGATCCACCCCCATGACCCATGCACATTCCGCCAGGCCCCACATCCAACACTGGAGATCACATTTCAACATGAGAATTGGAGGGGACAAATATTCAAACCATATTGGCAAGTGTATCATTTTAAGGTTTTGAAAAAAAATGAAAACAGAGAAGATCCAACTTTTCCTAACATCATTAATACTTATATAATAACAGGCTTCTTACGACAATTTAGATGAAATTTGACTCTGGTGATTGAAGAGTAGGGAAAAAAAGCAGAACAATTAATTCTACCTTTAAAATGTATTATTATGATGGGGGGTGTCTTCAATGTTGTTTCATATATTTTGCAGAAAAAAAATCAAATATTTGTTTTTATGATGAACTATTTTTAAAGCTTTTAGTTAATTATCTTTTTTTAGGGAAGATAATGTAAAGATCTCAATGGTTGTCTTTAGCTAAATATAGATTCTATTTGAGATGGTAATAATATAACAAAATTGTATTAAGATTTACAAAAATGAAATTTTTGCCTGGGGTTATGTTTGGTTTATTTATTTCCTTATTTATTCTTTTATTTGTTATTATATAACGTCAATGCCGGTATTAAAATGAAATAAATTAGTTTCTCCGTTGAAAATTACCTTGGAACAGAACCAAACACTTTGAACAGAAGTTTCCAAGTAATATATCTGTCACCAGATGTCTATAAGTCACTTTGAGATTCCTGAAAGGAAGATATTAGGCAAGTAATATAATTTCTTGAAAAAAAAACTCTTAATTAAATTAGACCTTCTGGCATGATGAAAAGTACTGCATGAAAAATTTAATTGAAGATAGAGGTAAATTTTATCCTCAATTTATCAAAACTATATGAGGTTCACAGACATGGTAAGAATGGTATAATGATATTCAGCACTGTGAAAATCCACATTTCTGATATATCATTCTAAAAGTTGGAGGGGACCAAGGGAGACGGAAGGAGACGCCAGGCTCCAGTCCTTTGTGTACCCAGAACTGAAGCCAGAGCTAAATTTGGTACCTGAGCTGATAAAGGTGCTTTCTAAAAGAGCAGTGATTTGTATACATCTCTCATTTCTCTTTAAGTAGCGCAATAGAGAAACCATTCAGAAGGAGAAAAAAAAGACAGCATGCTGATGTGAAGCAGAGTTATCTACGACCTTCTTATTCTTTTACAAGTGAGTATGACAGCTTTGAGCACCCTGATTTGTTTAATGAGTCAGTAAATAAGCTCAACTTAAACAAAAATAAATAAATTGAAGGCGTATTGATATTTATGTTACAAGTCTGTTCATGAGGGAGATTTCAACTGCTATGGTCTTATTTAAATCAATTGATATTAATTGGGGGCTTATAAGGTTTAAGTCACTGACCTAGGCCCTGATGGAAATCTCTGGGGAGGCAAGTTCCTAGCTGCTTTGCAGAGACCAGTCTTTTAAGTGGGGAGTAAATTTGCAGGATGGCAGAATATGTCGCCCCAACCTATATTACGTTGGTACAGGAATCACCTTGACCTAAAGACACTTGAGAAACAGCAGATGTAAGAAGGGCATTTGAGTCTCCTCCTTTTCTCCCTGAAAGCAGGAGATCAAACTGCTACGTGAAAGATGCCCTCCCTCTTCAAAACAAATGAATCATTCTTTGATAGGCAGTCAGAACTGAGAGAATCCTGCGCAGATTTTCTTAGAGTAATTATTCTTCATAACTTACATTTCCTCAATTGCCTCCTTTTGTTCAACCTAACACAAAGCATGTAGATTCTGTCATTTATTTGGGTCTCAAGAATCCTCTTTATCAGGGCTCTTGTGTCACATAAAACTCGTCTTAAATGTATGTGCTTTTCTCCTATTAATCTATCTCATGTCAACTTAATTCTCAAAGTCAACTTGGACACTAAGAGGATAGAGGTAAAATTTTGCTTCTCCTACAGAGGCATAGAAACGATGATGACATAAGGCAGAAAATATGTTTCATAAAACGAAAAAAATAAGATGCATCTGTTGTAAGACATAACACACAGACATTGCCTCAAGGAGAGGGAAGGCTCAAACGTGAAGGAATTAATAGGATAGTTAAGTGTTCACACAGATACTTTATCTTCAGAAATTGAACTGTAAAGCTAAAGAATGGAATGGAAGATAGGGAAAGAGGAAATACTCAGATAATATTTATGGAATTTAAACCCAATAGTTTTTACCACTATTTTACCACTACCAAACCTTCATATTAATTCTTCCTTTTAAAAATTACATTTGCTGTTTAGTTTGATAGGCTCAGCTACTTGACTTAAATGTATTTTTTAATAATTAAAAAAGCACAAATCAGGAAAGAAATCTTTTATTTGGAAATAGTAAAATAACAATAATCAGCTGGATAGCGATCCATGAATTAGAATTATCTAAAATGTCTATTTTCTTTGCTTTATGAATATATTTCTCATTTTTAAAATCTGTGACTCAAAAGTGATGCTTACTTTGCTCTACCTCAATGCTGAATCTTTCCTCTATCCTTTTCAAATATCTTTAGATTTGATCCATTAATATGCCTATCATTTTTATTCCCTTTGAGAAATAGTCTTCACTATCTCAAATGGAAAGAGTCAATGAATATGTGGATCTATGTGTGTATGTGAATGCATGAGCTAGATTGGGGAATTGTTTCTAAGGGAAAATGACACCTTTAGAGATTACTGCTTTCTAAAAAATTGTTTCTGGGAATAAAGATATATCAGAGTTGTTTTAAATTCCATTTTATTGGTTTCAGTGCTGAAAGTTACACAAATCAATCATCAGTAACACATAAATAAAATTAACATGAATTAATGAAGAGTCCTATAGTAATTTAGAGGGATTTATTTTGTCCTTTGTTAGTTTAACATTCCTTCAAATGCAAATGGAACATTATTTTCTTGATAGAAGCTACAAACCTCCAATATAGAAAAAATTATAGTAAAATGTATTTGTGCAAGATTTTTCATAAAGAAATATTTCCATATGTAGTTGAAGTCCTAATGTGACCTATGCCACAAAACACTGAAAGCAATACAAATCTGTATTAGGGAGACTGACTAATAAAATACAACATGTAAACACGATAGATTGCTATGTAGTCATTAAATGGGCAGAAAAAAATGGTTTTGATGCAAAAGTTTGTCACTCATGAGCCAAAGCAGTAAATATGCTATTTGCACTGTGTGAAATACAGGTATATATGATATGTAAATATTATGTCTTAAAAAGTCTTAGTTATTCTTATTGCTCTAGGACAAGGCATCTGTTTAAGGGACGAATTAGTAAGACATTAAAATATTTATTTGGCATTTGTCCTTCAAATTTGGATTTTGAAAAACATTAGCTATGAAAACGCATATTTTTATATGCAAAAGTGAGGCTGTTCTTTTTTTACTATGATGGGAAAAGGTGTTGATATGGTTTGCCTCTGTGTCCCCACCCAAATCTCATCTCTGACTGTAATCCCCATGTGTTGAGGGCGAGAACTGATGCAAGGTGATTGGATCATGGAGGCAGTCTCCTCCATACTGTTCTCATGATAGGGAGTGAGTTCTCATGACATCTGACGCTTTACAAGTGTTTTGGCAGTTTCCCTCTGTCCTCCCATTCTCCTGTTCCCGTGTGAAAAAGGTGTTTGCTTCCCCTTCACCTTCTTCCATGATTGTAAGTTTCCTGAGGTTTCCCCAGCCATAAGGAACTGTGAGTCAATTAAACTTCCTTCCTTTATAACTTACCCAGACTCAGTGAAGTTCTTTATAGCAGTGTGAGAATGGACTAATACAGAGGTTTATGGAATTACAGCCACAAAGCTTGGATTAATCAGAACCGAGATTTATTTATTTATTTATTTATTTTTTAATTTTTTTTTGCCCCAAAGGTCACGGAATTGAAAGAGTTCAGATATTTTTATGAGGACAGGTTTCTATTCCAAAGATAACAAGAAGGAGTTTTTTGTTGTTGTTGTTTTTGTTTTTAGGACTCCCACTCTGTAACTCAAGCTGGAATGCCGTGGCGCGATCTCTGCTCACTGCAACCTCCCCCTCACAAGCTCAAATGATTCTCCTACCTCAGTCGCCCGAGTTGCTGGGATTACAGGCGTGTTCCATCACACTCAGCTAATTTTTTGTATTTTAGTAGAGATGAGGTTTCACCATGTTCCCGAGGGTGGTCTTGAACTCCTGGGCACAGGCTATCCACCTGCCTCAGCCTCCCAAAGTGCTGGGATTACAGGTGTGAGCCACCAGACTCGGGCAAGAAGCAGATTTCTCAAAGAAGAGAATAAAAGGCTCCTGGTCTGGGGAAAGGATTTAAATCGTAGGGATAGGAGGGCACAAGAGGGAGGCTGTACCCTGTGCCCTGCACCCCGCATGCACCCTACATGGCACTCAGGGAGAGTGAACCCGCTGGGAGGGTGCATGCTGAGTGGGGGCCCTCCACAGAGCCTTGGAGGACCTAAATGAGAGGTCACAGTATAATTTTTATAATGTTTTAACTAGTATGAAAGTTTATGATGTAATGTGCTTTGCTATTCCAACCTGAAAATAGTTTTCATAACATAATATCATCTATTATTTCAATTTTATTGAATTGAATGAAACTAGTAAGTTTATGAATGTATTTTTGGAACCATTCTTAGGTGGATAACTAACAAAATAAATGGCAAAATACCCTGTTATAATATTGTCTCTTAAATAAAATCTATAAATCATGCTCCTTTAGGACCATGAAATTCAGGTAAACTTGAACTGAAATGTATTGAATAACAATATCAAGGTGATATACTCTTGCAAATAGCATTTTGTGTTTTACTTGTATAACAGAAGCTGATAAATTCTTTCTTGCTATGCTCGATCATTAAAAACAAATCCTTCTAAATTTCAGAGCATGCAGAATGTGCAGGGGTATACTCCATTAAATCATGTAAATGATATGCAAACCACTATTAAAATAATTACATCATTTTTAATATACTGGAATCATCTGCAAATTCCAAAGGTTTAGAGGTAAGAATTATGGAAAGGATTACAGGAAAGATGTGAGGATTAAACAGGGGTTTAATGAAGCTGGCCACTCTCTTCGAGGAATGAAATCGAGATTGAAATGGCAACCAATTCACATTATTTACATGCTGTCAATTGAGGTTATCAAAACCAGTAGAACATAAAAAAAAAAAAAAAATCAGAATTTAGCAGATGTTATCTTGCCATGAAACAACTGACTGATTTATATATGACATTGACAGATTGTTTTTTAAAAAAACTAAATTCATTGGCAGTTTAAACTATGTCAGTTTAGACACTGCCTTCGGCCACTCACACTCCTTTGAAAGCATACAGTGAGTTATATAACAAACACTAGATTTAATCCTTCAGATTACATTACATTAAATTATGTCATTCAGAACAATTGCCCTAATGTCCGTTGCTAAATTAAATGTGTTGTCAAGAAACTAATGAGATAAACTTGAACCTTTTGAACTGAAAATGAATTAAATCTCCAAACCAACTTGAAACACTACTGGATTTTTAAACAGCATAGGAAAATATAAGAAAGAAAAATTGAAGGACTTATTTTTCCATGTAATTACAGTACTGAATATAATTCCCATACCAAACTCCTATAAATTTACACATCTCACTCCCCCAATACAGAGTAAAAAAATGAAACTAAAATTTCTAACATGAACCATGTTCTGTATATGCATTAATACGGTAAACGTGATTGTGTTTTTCTATTTATCTCTACATCATTTTATTCAGAAAAGTATTTGTAGCCTTTTATCTTTCAAGATCTATCTATTAAAGACTATTTAATACTCTCCTTTTGTGAATAGTAGCGTGACTGATCAAAATTCAAAATGTAAACTTTCTCTCACCACCTTTGATTCTACTTCATTTTTAAGTTGCTACTACCAACAGTTTGTACTTAGAGTTAGAAAAATTTTTAAAAGATGACTACAGAGGGAATACGTGTAGATAAAAGAGAAAAAGAGACTAATAAGTTTTTGGTAAGTGAAGAGAGTTAACATAAGTAGTGGGGGATACATTTGAAGCCCAGAGCATCTAATAAATGAAGAAAAACGAATAATAAAATATTTGAATAAAAACCAAATTAATTATATGTAATGTTGACCACTAAAATGTAAAATAATCCAAGCATTACCAGTTGTATCACTTTATATATATTTTATCACTTTATATATGGTGATATATATCATTTTATATATACATATACACACATATGTGTATATAGACATGAAAACTTGCTACAAAAATATTAAAAGTGAATTTTGTGGAAGTTTAACACAATGTAAAAAACATTGACAGTAGACATGACAGTAAAGGAGAAAAATTGTGACTGTACTACATCTGGACACTTTCTCCCACAACACTGTTAAATTAAATAAGCAGGAGGCCGTTAGCCTGTTGACTCTGTACTTTGAATTCCTACATAACAAACTGCAGTCTAACTCAGTTTAAGTTCAAACTAAGAATATAGCAAATAGCCAGTTTTCAGCCACTTACAAGCAACTCGCTCATCACACCATCCCCTAAAAAGGGAGATGCCCAGCTGCAGCCACTCTGGTGATTTCTCTTCTTTGCTCCTGTGTCTGGCCTGTAAAAACTCACTGCTCTCACTGCTGGGTGGAGCTCTCTGAACCCCTTCTGCTTCTGAGCACTACCTGATTCAAAAATAGTTCTTTGCTCAAATAAACTTTGCTAAATTTAATTTGTCTAAAGTTTTTCTTTTAACAAGTATCAAGAATATAGTAAGAAAAAATACACTGAAAACTTTGTACATTTCTTTCATAGATGATGGATCCTGAAAAGATTTTAAATATCACCCCTGAAGAACCCAGTAAGAGCTATGCTACCTGGGTCTTTGTCAAACAGAAAATTGTAAGCATTAAGTTTTGGGGGAAATGTCCTTAAATAAAGCAATAGTTATAACAATCTAGAGTAGTGTTTCAAATGTGTTTTATCACAACCTAGAGTAAGAAATACACTGTACCTCGCAACACAGAACATTTACATATATGTATAAATATTGAACTATTACCTGTGCAAGTGTCAATTCTATTTCATTTCATCCCATTCAATTCTATACTGGGCCTATTCTCTCCTATCTTATTCTACTTTATTCTAGTACACTTAGAATAATTTCTGGCCACAATCCAGCTAATGGATTAAGTAACTCACTAATGGGTCATGATTGTAGTATGAAAAACCCTCATGCCTGTAATCCCAGCACTTTGGGAGGCTGAAGCGGGTGGATCATGAGGTCAGGAGATCGAGACCATCCTAACTAAGACGGTGAAACCCCGTCTCTACAAAAACTACAAAACATTAGCCAGGCATGGTGGTGGGAGCCTGTAGTCTCAGCTACTCAGGAGGCTGAGGCAGAAGAATGGCATGAACCTGGGAGGTGGAGTTCGCACCACTGCACTCCGGCCTGGGGGACAGAGTGAGACTCCATCTCAAAACATTAAATGAAATAAAATAAAAAATGAAAGAAGAAAGAAAAAGACTCCGTCTTGAAAAAAAAAAAAAAAAAGAAAAAAGAAAAGAAAAGAAAAAGAAAAACCCTGAATTTGATTGATGATTGATGCACAGATGATCACAATACACATAAAAATAAAAATGATGTAAAATTTTATCTACTTTGGTTCTCTAAAGTTTAAGCTTCCCGAAAGCATATCATTACTCTATTTTTGTATTTTTACTAGTAGGTTTACACGGTAAAGAAATGTTATTTTTTAACCTAAAAAATTATATAAATTAGTGTTAGCCATGACAGAAAATCATCAAATGTAAATTGTATATGATTCATAAAAACTACCTAAAACATTCCTGTCCAGGTGTTTTCCAGTTTCTCTTTATAAATAAACTTGGTGAAGGAGAATTCAGTCACTGAGCTTATTTAAAAAGAGAGACCGGAAAATTGAGTATGTTAGTCAACTGATTATTTTTCAGGACACGTTTAATTTAGACTAGATATAACCAGATCCCAATTTAAAACCTTGAAAATAACAAATAAATGCCATTGTAAAATGCCCAAAATAGTAAAACTCAGATTTTATTGTTAGCAATTTAAAATCTACATAACTCTTATCTTTGTCTATTTTTACATGACCTCAGCACTGTCCTTAGGGAACTTAAAAATTTAGTTGGAAAGATACAGCAAAATTACCTTTAGGTTGTCCTCTGCTACTTCCCAGCTATATAAAATAGCCATTTCCTTTCTGAGCTTTCACATTCCTTTAATATAATTAGATGTATTTGTAGTGAGAAAAAAGGGGTAATTCAGATATTAGGAAGAGAAAAAAAATCTTAATATAGAACACAATACTATGAAATATAGGATAATTATTATACTAAATTTTGAGACAAAGAAAGTATCAGTTTAAGCCTCCCTTGATGATCTTCAATTTTATTCCCTAAAGCCTTTCTGAAGGCCAAGAAAGTAAAAAGAAGTATTATTGTCAACATAGGTGTTTATACTTAGCATATTCATATTTATTTTTTTAAATCATATGTATAATACAAGAAAATTGTACTCACATGTGTTATTTGTTAATATGTGCAACATTAGGATCCCTGAGAACATAAATATGTACACTGCCTTTATGCCATTTTATAATATTTTAGAGGATTATTTTACTGTTCAAAACTATCATGTTTCATTTATCTGTACTTTTATTATGTCTCATTAGTCATAGCTATGATTTATTTAAGCTATGTCCTTGGTCAGAAAATTTTATCTGCCTTAAAATGTTGAGCTTTATGATGCTGTTTTCAGAAATGTATTTTGGCAAAAAGCCAGGGCTTCCTGTTTCTAAGCTTCGCACAGTCCTATCCACAAATACGCTTGAAATGCAGAGAACAGAGAAATAAATGTGGAGTGGTAATCCAGGGAAAATGTCCAGTTAGGGAAATGGCTTTAGCTGAGACTTCAAGAAAGAGTAGTATTTAGCTAGATTGAAATGCAGAGAGATAGGAAAACACAGACATGGAAATAAAGGAGGGTGGGAATATTATAAACCCCTCTGGGATCGGAAGAGAGATTGCATGTTGAAGAAGATGGAATAGTAAGTTTTGTAATTTTTTTGTGTTTGTGTGTGTGTGTGACTTTAAAATGGAAAAATGACAGTCACAGATGTAGATTTATTTCACTATCACAATATCATAAGAGGCAGATAAAATTTATATTATTTCTCTGTTACAACTAAAAATCATGAAGTCCGGAGAACTCTTTGAGTTTCCATTTCTCTCAGAAAAAAATGGAAATAGTCTATTAAATGATAGATCAAAAGCTAACTTCATGCCTTTTCATATATCCAACAGATATTCATGGAGCAAAAACTATGTGTCATGCACTATTTTAGATACTTAGAATAACTTGACAATAAAATAACCAAAATACGTACTTTGGTGAAGCTTATATTTTATAATGAAACACATAATAAGCATAATTAAAAGGTAAATGATAGGGTGTGTTATACAAGGTCTTCGGAGGAAAGAAATAGAGCAGAATTAATTTGGGAGATCGGGGTTGAATAGGGCCCACTGCATTTTAAAACAGTTTACTCAAGGCAAGTTCTGTAGAAAGAATGGGATTAGAACTAGGACTCAAAGGAGTCCATGCAGATATTTGAAGCAAAAAAATTCTAGTAGCCAGAAAGGCCAGTATAGAGGCCCTAAGGCAGAAACTATCCTGGCATATTCCAAGGGCAGCAAAGACGACCAGGTTGGTTGTGATGAAAACAGGGAGGCAACACTGGAGAAATACAGAAAAATAACAAGAGTGGAAATAGGTCAGGCAGCCTATGCAGTGCTTTGTAGTCATTCAAAAGACTTTATCTTTTGCTCAGCAAAAAGTACAGCCATTGAAGGATTTTAAAGAGTAGGATAACATTATTTTATTTAGGAAGACAAAATGAGAGTCTGACAAAGTAATTCAGGAAACAACTGATGGGTGCTCATCCAGGGTAATAGCCACTGAGGTTATGTGAAGTGCACAGGGTATATATCATATTGTTAAGATAGACTGAAAGCATTTCTTAACAATTCATATGGGGAGTAATCAGAAAAAGAGAAAAACATAACACCAAGATTTGACCTAAGCAAATATATTAACAAAGTAAGGACAGTTGGAAAAGCAGTTGAGTTGGAGAAAATAGGGAGAGAACATGTTTTACGGAAAATCGAAGAAATCTAGTTTTCTCTTTTACATGTCCAAGAGAATATATGAATGTGGAGATCAACAGGGCAATATGTTTGTATAGTCTATGTATTAGTCTCTTTTCACACTGTTATAAAGAACTACCTGACACTGAGTAATTTATAAAGAAAAAAGTTTAACTGACTCCCAGTTCTAATGGGAAGCATGACCGGAAGGCCTCAAGAAACTTACAATCATGGCAGAAGGTGAAGGAGAGGCTTGTACATCTTCACAATGGCAGAGCGAGAGAGAGAGAGAGAGTGAAGTGGGGAAGTGCTACACTTTTAAACCAGCAGATCTGTTAAAAACTCACTCACTATCAGAGGGACAGCATGGGGGAAACCCACTCCCTTGATCCAATCACCTCCCACCAGGTCTCTCCCCTGACATTGGGGATGATGATTTGACATGAGCTTTGGGTGGGGACACAGAGCCAAATCATACAGACTTCCGTCTATAGACCAAGTGGGTTCTCTCCCCTGTCATAGACATACGGCTATAGAGTAAGTGGGATCTTTCCCCAAACCATACAGACTTATGCTTTGACTCTGTGTCCCCACCAAGTCTATGTATCTATGGTCTATTTGTGCTCTATAGACACAAATTTTAAATCTAACTTATTATATAAATGATGTTTAGAGGCCTAAGACTAGATGAGGTCATCAACTAAGTGTGTATAGGTAGAAAAAGAGAAAAAGTACCAAGATTCAGCCCTGCAATGAGAAGAGGTTCATGGGAGAAGCTAGGAAAGGTAACTTACATTGATTAATTGATGAATTTGCAGGGAAACCTAAAGTATGTGTTGCCCTGACAGCCAAATAAACAGAATGTATCAAGGAGGAGGTGACTGTTAAATGTGGCTGATAAGATACCTACTGAGAACTGATCATTAGATTTCACAACATGGAGGCCTTCTATGAGTTTCCTGAGATCAGGACTGTGTTCCTACTTGTTTCTTTTTCCCATAATCCGGCACAGAGTTTGAAAACTGTGAGGTCTGATTCCAAGTGTGATATTCTCCCATTCTCTAGGTGAGAGTGTTACCAGCATCCAAAGAAGCCCGATTAATTAGGCTACACGAAATTTAAATAACAAAAAAAACAAGAACTAGATGTCATCTGAAAGAGTGCTGTTGTTTATGGTTCTTCATCTTCTTTTATTCTTGTTTGTTTTGAAAATAAAATGTTTACTCATTCAAGATGTTTTAGAAGCCAGCTTAAAAAGTGATTAGAAAACAATTTAGGTTACTGCTCAAAGCCAGCAAGCGCCTTGGGTGACACATTAAGGATGAAATAATGACATTAAGTGAGAATGGTGTAAACACTGTATATGAGGAAACTAGAAGACTAAGGGTGCCAATAATAAATCAAAATTAATTTCACTGATGTTATTAGTGACATCCAGTTATTTTTGAAATTCAAAATATAGTTAGTTGAATAAAATGACAATTCATTTTTTAATATTAGTAACCTGAGTGGAGAACTGAATAAAAGCAGGTAATGCCCTAAAGCTCCTCCTTTGCTCAAGCAAAACTCCATGTATCTATTGATATTTTCAGGAGCAGAGATGAAAGAACATGTCTGCAGTGAAAAGTTCCTGGCTGTTCTGATACCTCGGAGGGCAGAATTCTCTCCAGGAACAAACCAAAACAAGCACCACCCTCATGGGTCTAATTAGAAATCAATTCAGTCACTGACCATGAAGTATTTTTTAAGATTAAAAAGCACATACACATTGGAAGGCATAATAACGAAATAACCAATCAAGATGAATATAACACCAATGCAAAGAAAAGTTAGAAATTCAAATCAAGCTTGCAAAACAAATTAAGTAGCGGGAAAGCAACATTCATACCATATTAGTTTGCACCAAAACATAATTAATAAAGAGAAAGTGCATAAATAGTACTTGAATATTTTTGTAATTAAAAGGAACATCTCCTTGCGTGAAGCAAAAAGCATCCAGAGAATCAGGCAAGCATCCTGCTGTTGAACACATAACAAGAGAAGAGGCAGACATCTTTGACCTCTGCTGTTTTTCTGGATAATGTGAAAAATTAATGTATCCCATGAGAAAGACGGGAGGGGAAAAATTCATGTGTTTGTAGGTAGAGACTTCAAATTTTTACTCAAAATCGATTATATCTTCCCTTTTATTAGGATATTAGCTAGAGGTTACATTTTCTAGGCTTCTTTGTAGCTTCAAGTGGCCAATGAGTTATGAACAAAAGTAAGTAATATTTATAATTTTTAACCCCTTCTCCTTGAGGAAGCTGCTTGTCTTTCACGCTTTCTCCCCTTCCCCGGAGTTGACATGTGACCAGGGTGCTGGGAGAGAGATTTCCCATGTAAAACGTCAATAATTTAGACCATAGCTGTGCAATAAGATGAAAAGAACCCGAGCTTCTAAGTAGCCTTCTGGAACAGAACTTCTTACCTGCCAGGACTGCACTCAATACCCACTTTTCGTCTTTTCTTTGAGGGAGAAATAAACTATTGTTTTAGGACACTGAAATTTTGAGTTGCTTTGGGACTATAGCTTAGCCTAAACCCTAACCGATTCAGGTATAAAGTCCTAACATAGTTTCATAAAACATACTCTTGTTTACATTTTATTCAACATCTATTTAATAAACATTTATTATGTGCCAGAATATCATTTGCCTCTATCAGTCCTTAAATTTTTCAACAAGTTTAATATATGCATATTTAATTTCTGCAAGGTCAATGCAGACACATGTACAGCAGTATTTTCATTAATAGCTTATTGTATCAGAATTCACAAAGACAGCAAATAAACTACTGAAGGTCCCTCTCTGTTGAAAGCCTTAGGAATTCCCCAACAGCAATGTTTATAATGCCAAGAAAGTGATGTCTTTATGGTTCTAATGTCTTTATGGTTCTAACATTTCTTAGGCTGACTTAGTAACAAAAATCAAAATTTTTGGCAGTTTAGAAAGTAAAATTCATCGATTTGCAAATACATTTACCAATAGAAGAGTTGAATAAAGATTAATAATAAGGTTCATTGTAGTATATACCAAGAAGCCCAATAATTTTTTCTATGCACGTCCATGATAAGAGCAAAGGAATTGTAAAGAAATATAAATATCACTCCCCAATTTATTTATTTAGTTTTTTTAGATGGAGTCTTGCTCTGTCACCCAGGCTGGAGTACAGTGGTGTGATCTCGGCTCACTGAAACCTCTGCCTCCCGGGGTCAAGTAATTATCCTACCTCAGCCTCCCAAGTAACTGGCACTATAGGTGTGTACCACCACCTCAGCTAATTTTTTTTTTATTATTATTTTTACTAAAGACAGGGTTTCACCATGTTGGCCAGGCTGGTCTTGAACTCCTGACCTCAAGTGATCCACTCGCCTTGGCCTCCCAAAGTGCTGGGATTACAGGTGTGAGCCACCACACCCGGCTATCACTCCCCAAATTTCTGACCTTAATCTTTCTAAAAGTGAGGCTACACAAAAGGTACAGATCCTCCCTGATATTTAGAATTATTCTTCGTTAGATACGGTCATTCACCACACATGAATTTCTTAGGTATAATCTTCTGTTAGTCAATTTTTTTAATGCTTAAAGGTACTTATTTTAATATGTCTTTTAATAAACATACATATTTTCCCTGTTGTCAGCTTGTTTGACAGTTAAATGGATAATACTGTGGTTGCAATATAACACATGGCTATCGAAATTTGCTCACTGTGTTTGGTGCTCCATAACTTACTTTTCTTTTTTTTTTTTTTTTTTTTTGAGACGGAGTCTCGCTGTGTGGCCCAGGCTGGAGTGCAGTGGCCCGATCTTGGCTCACTGCAAGCTCCACCTCCCGGGTTCACGCCATTCTCCCACCTTAGCCTCCGAGTAGCTGGGACTACAAGCGCCCGCCACCACGCCCGGCTAGTTTTTTGTATTTTTAGTAGAGACGGGGTTTCACCGTGTTAGCCAGGATGGTCTCGATCTCCTGACCTCGTGATCCACCCACCTTGGCCTCCCAAAGTGCTGGGATTACAGGCTTGAGCCACCGTGCCCGGCCACTTATTTTTCTTTTAGTAGCATTACATTTCTAACATACTCCAATAAATCTTGATTAAATTGCATGTTTTGAACTCTTTATAACTGATTACTGTTTTCTTTCCCTGGATCATCTACTGACATTTTTCAGAAGCTGCTTCTGAGGTGTGGCCACCTGGTTCAAAGGATAGCCTTTTCTGAAGGAAAACAGACAATTTGTATCCTAATGTAACTTATGAACAAGACGGCAGAATATATATTTTATGACACATTGTTTGACCATAGATACAGTGTCCTTACCCTCCTCTGAGCATCAGATGGCTAGACTATATTGAAGGGAAAATACAGCTGAGATTTCATACCCAGAGGACATTTATCAACAACTGAACATTATTTCAAAAGTAGTGTTTTGTTGTTGTTGTTGTTTTGTTTATTTTGTAGGAGACAGGGTCTCACTAGGTTTCCCAGGCTGGTCTTGAACTTCCGGAATTAAGTAATTCTCCCACCTCAGCCTCCCAAAGTGCTGGGATTACAGGCATGAGCCAGCACACCAGGCTAGACGTGAACAGTCTTAAAAATTGTTCCCCAAGTTTGAATTCTGGATCCTACCATATATTCCGACCACATTAGTGACATAGATGTATTACGACTTGGTTCAGTAAGTTGCAGATGACATTAAAGGCAGCAGAATTACCATCACCCTAAAAGGTCAAATGAGAAGTCACAATAATCTGGACTACTTAGAAAATGGATTACATTCATTAACTAATTAATTTAGACACAAAGTTTCATCCAAGGCCAAAGTCCATTTGCAAAGAAAAAGGGGCAGTCACATACTGTCGCTACGGCAGACGTATGAGGAATAGTGGCTTTTATTCTAAAACGCTGGATGGGAGTCCACAAAATGTCAAATGATTAACATAACTCAGGGTTATATCTTCTTTGCTATCTCCTAATCTTTTTATTTTATTTTATTTTATTTTATTTTATTTTATTTTATTTTATTTTATTTTATTTTAATGTTCTGAGATACTTGTGCACAATGGGCAGGTTGGTTACTTAGGTAAACGTGTGCCATGGTGGTTTGCAACAGCAACCACCCATCACCCATTAAGCCCTCCATGCAGCGTCAGCTATTTGTCCCAATGCTCTCCCTCCTCCCACCTCCTCCACAGGTTCCTGTGTGTGTCTTTCCTCTTCCTGTGTCCGTGTGTTCCCACTGTTTAGTTCCCACTTACGACTGGCCATCTCCCAAGCTTTTCTACGTCTTCTAAAAACCACAGGGTCTTCACACTATACTTTCTCCCTCCTTCTAATTTTAGAAAACACTGGCCTTAGGTTTAATATTTGTTCCCAGGTGCTATGGGTTGAACTTTGTCTCCCCTAAATTCATCTGGTGAGGTTCTAAACCGCAGTTCTTCAGATGGTGAACTTATTTGAAAATGGGGTCATAGTGAGTGTAACTATTTAAGTAAGAATGAGGCCATACTGGAGTAAGGTGGGCCCTCATTCCAATATGACTGACTGGTGTCCTCATAAAAAGATGAAATTTGGACATGAAGATAAAGACACAGGGAGAATATCATGAAAAGATTGGAGCTTATGCTACCACGAGCCAAACAACAGAAAAATTGCTGGCAAATTCTAAGGGAGAGGCATAAAAGAGATCCTTCCTCACAGTCCTCAGAAGGAACCAAGAGTGCTAACACCTTGAATTTACATTTCTAGTCTCCAGAAATGAGAGACCATCAACTCTGTTGTTTAATCCACTTAGCTTGTGGTACTTTGTGATGGTAGCAAACTAATAAACTTGCTCATATTTATCTGTAGGTTGAGATTTATTGCTTCAGGTTCTTATAAAGATGAAATGAAATAATGTTTACCTTGCATGGTAAAAAAGCACAGGATAGTTGCTTTCCAAATAATAGGTCTCATTTTCTTAGCTAATCTCTTTAATCTTGAACCTAACATTTGGACAATAATCTTGTAATGCCATTTAGAAAATAACTGATTTACATTATGATACAAATTATTAATACATTTACAAGTAAAATATGCATTCTTAGAAAATTATTTCTTATTTGGAAGTGTGCAAGGTGAATATAAACTTTCTACTTTGATCTTGTTTCTACACGGAGACACCACTCAGAACCTTTAGTTTATGTAGTACATCTTCTGGGGGTAAAATAATGACATATCTTTGGGATATATTAACACACAAATATAAAATTTGGCTTCAGTTTGGAGGGAGGGATCATTAACTCTTAAAACCCATATATAGACTCCAGGTTGAGGACATCTAGTACATAATTTTCAATGCTGAATCATTTTTAATTCATTGTGTTTCTTCTTTCAATGTTTCTATTTACTTTGGTGGATTTTCTACTGTGCTCTCCTAACAGAGTCCCATTTTAAAGTACTCTAGCATCATAAGATAGAAAGATCCTGAAAACATTATTTACCATTTTCCTTCTATATGGTAATAATTCAAGAAAGAATTTTTAGCAATTTATCGTTATTACTATTTTTAGATTTCAGCACTTTTTTTTCTATGAAATATTCTCATTTTAATTTTTGAATGATTGTCCTTGGATTAGGGGCATTATACACCCAGCTGATCTATATGGGAAAAACATATATACTCTCAAGGAATTACTTCATTTTTGTCTGGTAACTGCAATCATGAATATGTCTGCTGACCTCAAAGTCTCATTTTAGGAAGTTGAGAAGGAGAGGCTCTGATGTTAACCTGGCTGTCTATTGACTTATTTCAGATGTGTGAACATGTTTAAATGGAAAAGCCACTTTCTGTAAACTAATATAAATTAATAATTCCTATATTGTATGATTTGAAGCTTCAGCTACATGTTTGGAGGATGTGAAGAATCTTTGATATTGGACCCACACATCACTACGTCCCAGTTTATTCCTATTACATCCTCAGTTGAGCATAGGCAGGCATCACAGACAGTTCATCTTGCTGGTTAGAATAGTCCTAAATGTTATGCTAGAACATGAAATTAAGATTGCAGGTTTAATGCTACATTGGCCATTTAATTTCACAAAAAAATGTTTTTAAAAATCCATTAACAAGGTGGGGGTTGCAGTTTGTACCAAATTCCAGCAAGTCATTTGAGAAAGATTTCATCTTGATCATGAAGAAGCTTGGACAGCAACAACAACAAATTATTGTATACATCTCTTTAAATTTCTCTTGAGTCTTAAAAATTTATCTGTAAGGAAAGAAAATGTTGCAGACTGATAACCTCCCTCTAATCGGATTAGAGCACTGTGTTCTCGTGTTTGACCTAGATGTCAGGAAACTCAGAACAAAATTCACAGCTAGAGAAAGCTTCTTAGAAGTAGAAGCTAGATCCAAACAAGGGTTAAAAAATGCACGAAAGTAATCATTTGAAGACAAACTTGCTACACCCAGGCCTAGTCCCAAGTCCTCAAATATGAAACTAAGGAAGTAATAAGTTCTATGGATTGAAATTGTTGTTTTTTCAAATGCAAGAGATGAGCTCTTGTCAAATAGCTGATTAGGTAAAATTTCTATTAGCAAATGACAAGAGACAAAACAAGACAGCGTAAAACAATATTTTCTCCTCTAATACCAAACTGCTTTCCATTTTGGTTATCTCCTCACAACCTAACAATTGGAAATTGCTGCTATCACATCAAGGTCATTTATCTTCCCTGTCAATATGCAAACTTCTGACTTAAAATAAGAACGTATATTTAAATCTTTCCTTGGTTACACAGTCTGGACCTTTTGGTGTGGTTCCCAGAAATCCTAGCCACACTAAACTGAAATTATAGGTGGTGAATAAAAACCATCTGTATTTTTGCTCTTGTGATTCACCCCATTTCTGAATCTTAATTCCAAACTTATTTTCGCTTAACACAGGATGTTTGTAAAAGAAACAGCTATGTTTAATTTCCCTTAATTGTCCTACTAAGGAAAAAGAATTTAACCAGATTTGGGGAAAAAGTTAATCAGTGAGATTTTATGTAACAGTTACATAATCCTTTTTGGATGGCATATTTACTGCTGTTTTGTTGTTGTTGTTGTTGTTGTTTTCATAGAAAATTTAAGCCTCTATATCCAGTCAGGCATACCTGAATTCAGTCTTCAGTTGTGCACATTCTTCAGTACTTTAATTACTTCAATGTAGAACGGAGTTACTAATAGTTTACGCTGTGTGATTTGTATGTCAATAAATCACTTAACTTAATGTCCAAAAAAATATTTATAGGTGATCTTTTTAAAAATTGTTTTTAGAGCCGGGCATGGTGGCTCACGCCTGTAATCCCAGCACTTTCGGAGGCCGAGGAGGGCGGATCACGAGGTCAGAAGATGAGACCATCCTGGCTAACACGGTGAAACCCCATCTCTACTAAAAATACAAAAAAACTAGCCGGGCACCTATAGTCCCAGCTACTGGGGAGGCTGAGGCAGGAGAATGGCGTCAACCCGGGAGGCGGAGCTTGCAGTGAGCCGAGATCGCGCCACTGCACTCCAGGCTGGGCGACAGAGCGAGACTCCGTCTCAAAATAAACAAACAAATAAATAAATATTGTTTTTAGTGACTACTAGGTAAGATTCATGTAAAAATAAAGAATAATGAATACAATTACTAAAATAATTATTTTTGCATTTATAATGTATAAATAGATCCATCAAAAATAACTGTTTATTGAGCTCCTTTATACAGTCAGTAGTGGTCTAGGTTCTGTGAAGGATATAAAAAGTGCATAATACATCGGGAAGTATATAGCAACAGTCTTGACATCCACTCTCCTCTGCCAGTAGAAAGTGACTTGTTGGAATCTCTATGCATACCTGCAAATGAAAGACCTCTGGCGAATTCATCCATGGTATTTGTCCAAAGGTGAATCCTTATCTATGAAATGCTTTTAGTGGGATGTATCTGGTCTATTCAGGACTTTTTTATGGTAAACAAAGCTGAAATATATGAGTTTATAAGCATAACAACCTGGAAAATCATGTTAACTACTAATATGTAAAACTGAGATGCTTCATGACACAAAGAACTCCTTTTTATATAAGTAATGTAGCCACATGTATTGCTTAGAGATCTAGAATGTTTAATCTGGGTTAGAGAACATGCTTCAAGCAAAGGCCTAAAGAGTGGTGTTTGCAGTCACTTGTGATTACTTGCATTTTGAAATTGTATCTAAATCTTGATGCTAGGTAAAATATCTGATTCTTGTGTGTTAGGTCAAATATTTTGTATTATCTCAGATACATTAGAGAAAAAAATGTCTTTTCCCCGTTCCTTGATTTCCATGAGGAAGGTTTTTCCTTATGCATTGTTAGTTTCTTGCCTCATCCCTTATTTACCTCTCCCCATGAAAGCAAAATGAATCTTTGCATTTGTGGGGTAACAGTATAGTATGGTCCTCAAGGGGTTATACAAATTTATCAAAGGTATTTTTCACATGTGTTTTGAGTTTTTTTTCTTTGCTTCCTCCAGTGGGAATAAATCTGCTTGTGTCTGCTCTGTTGAAAAATGCTTGCCTCCGGTGGGCCGTTCTAAGAGAGAGGCTTGGAAGAGAGAGATGGCAGAACACTCGGCTCTCAGGATTGGCTGTGATCTTTAACTTTCTTATTAATAAGAAAGGTGATTTCCATCCCCATTGGCTTGCTTTCTTATTTTCATAATTAGTTCCCAACTAAATATATAAGAAGAGTACTATCCATTGTGCCACTCAAATCTCCAACATGTTATTTACCACTGGGATCCTCCTCAGGGATGGGGACTCTGAAATGATCAAAGATGAAATGTTTAAGTGACCAGCTAATGTAAAAGTAATGATAATACAGAACACTTAGGAATTCTTTAGTAAGAGTATTCTCTATCAAATAGAGTAATCAGTGATGTGCTAGAGCTGACTTGTACTCACGAGAGCCAATTGTGATTTCTCTTCCATGTTGAGTGGCGCCATGTGGTAGCTTCAAACTGGCCATAGTGGAGGTATCTACACCACAGAAATCAGCAACTACTTCAAGTCATGGCTTCCACTTGCCCAGAGAGAATTGGTTTTAAACATTTAATAACACCCATGAATTTGACCTAGCATAAATGGACATGAATAAAGTCTCAGATTGAGGAAAGCAGAAAGACATTTCTGATGTCTAGTAAGTATGTCTCCCACCCACCTCCTTGCTGGAGATACTATTACAGAATACTGAAAGATAACAACGTAACACTGACACTGACTCTTATGGTGAGGACAGGCTTTGTCTACCATTAGTATTATCTGAGATAACAAACAATATAACAGAAAGATTACAGAACTGAGAGGTAGGAAAGATTTCTACATGTCTCTACTGCCAAACAGTTGAGAAGCCTTTAATACATATGCTTTCTTTAAAAAAGAAATAACTTTCTTAGTCTCAGTTAATACACTGTTTGTATAATATTTAGATTGGAACAAATGTTAACTGAAACATATCTTAGTAGTAATATTTGGTGGGTACCACATAATGTTTGTCACATTATTACAGTATTTCAACAGAAACATTTTACTTTTCTTGTTAGTGCTTAAATTATTTTTTATTTATTTATTTATTTGGAGATAGGGTCTTGTTCTGTTGACATGTTGAAAGAGTGCAGCGGCACAATCACAGCTCATTGCTACCTTTACCTGCTGGGCTTAAATGACCCTCCCACCTCAGTCACCTGAATAGCTGGGACTACAGGCATGCGCCACCATGCCTGGCTAATTTTTAACATTTTTTTTTTTTTTTTATAGAGACAAGGTCTCCCTATGTTGCCCATGCTTGTCTCAAACTCCTGAGCTCATGTGATTCTCCCACATCAGCTTCCCAAAGCATTAGGATTACAGGCCCGAGCCACCATGCCCAGACAGTGCTTCCATTATAATCTAGTACATTATCTACTATTATTAAAATATGTGGATGAATCAGAAAATGTATAGAGAGACAAGCTAAGTAAAAAAATCATTTAATGTAGCTACTATGAGGGGTTGATTATTTATTGAACTGAAGCAATTCACTGTTGTTATTCAATGTGTGGCTTCAAGAAAATACAGTATTTTGAAGAAGTTGTGAAATGTGTATCTCTACATTGATAGTACTAAGAAAAAGTAAATTGAAAGAATTTAGCTAAAAACAATTCTTAGTTGAATATTTACTGAATACTGTACAGATCTGTGATTAACACTTTAAATATAACAACAGAGCGTCATCTCTTTGATGTCTTAACACACAATTCATCTGAAATCCAGAGGTTAGCCCAAGTGAAACTTACTTTGCTTTTAAAATCCAATACTCTATTTCTATATTGATTTAAAGTCAAAGTAAATGGATCATCCTATAAGATAAAGGGAAGAAGCTTAATATAGCATTCTGCATAGAGGAAATAGAAATAAATGAATGAATAAAAGTAAATAAAATACATCAATAAAGTTACTAAACTATGTAAAAATGATGACCATGTAAGCAAACAGTAATTCAATAACAAATATGAAAACTGTTTTTGCACTGTTAATAAGTGAATTATGTATATATTATTTTAAAAGAAATTTTAATAATTTAATCCCAAAATAGGTATAGAAGTAATCGAATTACATGAAATCTCTATTTATACCTGTCTTGTAACTGTCATAGCAATGATATTTGCAAAGTGTTTGCAACATCATGTTTGTTGAGTTAAACTGCATTAGTATTTCATGAATAAATACATATTTTAACATTTGTTACCTGCATAATTCATCTGGCATTATTCTATATCTCTCGTTGTCCTTTTATTCTGTATATATAGAGTACAGTTTATTGGGTAAGAAACTAATTTCTGGAGTGGGACATAATGGGGTTTGAATTTTAGCATTCCCATTATTAGCACTGTGACTTCAGGGAAGTCACTTGCTGTCCTGCCAAAATTTAGTTTCCTTTCTCTAAAATAAGTAAATAAGTAAATAAGTAAAATATTACTTAACATATAACAAGCATGAAATAAGTTATTTCAGCAAAATAACTTAGGCAAAATAACTGAGGCAAAATTCTTAGGCAAAATCATTTATTATTTATTAGCAAGCATTCCTTTCTTTCTAACTAGAATAAAAAGTTGGCAACTAATTATAGGAACTATGTTTTACACAACTTTCTGGGTGTAGGGAAATCCACTGACTACAATAAACATTGTTTTCATCCAATTAGGATGGTCATAACAGATATTCTTACTTATTTGTATACCTCTAATTTTAGATTTGCTTTATTTTATTTTGATCTCTTAATTCAACAAGTTTAGCCTCCAGGAATGTACAGCTTACAGAAATACACGAATTTTCCGATAATAATAAAAGACCTCATGCCAAAAGTTAAATCTGAAGGATTAAGTAGTCCAGTTTTATGAACATTTATTTAACCTCACAAACATGCTCTCTTTTATGTTGATTTTAACATTAAACAAACAAGAGGTTCCTAATTTTTAGCTATAACGGTCAATTTTAGCAGTCCAGAAATGAATACTAACAGACTTTCTGCACTTGGTTGAGATCCAAGACTACCAATATAAATGATTCTAATACATTTTTTGAAATCTTGACAAAGAAGACAGAATTTAAGTCAAGATAATATGTAATTTGACATATTATATAATTTTCAATTTAAAGAAACCAGCTATTCTACTGTGATATTCTATTTCAGAAAAAAAAAAAAGATTTGAATAAGATTTTATTCTCCACTTACAATTTATATCAATTTGACACAATAAGATTTTTATGTTATAATTAATAGATTCATGTCCATAGTATCAAACTAAATGTTGAGTTGGGGGGAAAATAGCATTCTTTGTTATTTGTTTAAAAATGTAAATTTTTATCAATTTTAAAGGGATGTTGGTTTCATTTTCTTTGTTTATTTTATATTATTTCTTGTTCTGTGTTTGTTGTGCATTTTTTAAACCACCCAGACTCAATGCCACACATTTTGAATATTTGACCACTTAATATGAATTTAAAATTTTCCTAAAACCATAGTGTAGCAAGTTATTGCAGAAAAATACTAAGAAAAAAAATCTTCTTTTATGATATTAGTGGAAGCCTTTGAAATAAATCAGATTGAACCCTTAGTTGAGCAAAACCAGGTAACTTATCTACAAAATGACTGTACGAGAAAGATGCCTTGAAGGAGTAAAACCACTGAGGTCTTCAATTTCACTGGAATACCCCATGGATATTAAGATGAACCTGACAAGAATGAATGACTCTCAGACACATGTGGAGATAATAAAATCCCATAAACTTTTCCTGGCTTTACTAAGAACAAGAAAGAAATACCAAAGTCTAAAGGAATAAAGAATTACTTTCCAGATAATTCAGAAAGGAATTAAATGCTGATAACCAACATCTGTGAATATCACATGTTTTGAGAGTTATGCATAGAGATCATACAGGCATCGTAAAATAATTTTATTCAAAAATATATACATAGGAACTATTGATAAAATTGTTTATTGGTATAATTGATGCATTATGATAGCTAAATAATTCTTTGGAGGGATAATTAACTTTTATACATAGGATTTTTTAGTAGTAAGTATTATTATGTTGATTTATATTGAAATAGTATTGTTTTTAAAAAACTAATATAGAAATATTATCTTTAAGGCTCAAGTTTTGCATATATTTTCACATTAAACTTTTCATTCAAGCTATTCATTCACAGCCGTCAGTAAATTTTATGAATGAAAATAGATATTCATCATAAACCAATTCAAGTCATTCTTTTTCTGCTTCAGAAAATAAAAATTATATCTCCATTTCCATTTATTTGCTCACTCTGTTGTCTTTCTTATGAAAAGGGTCACCATTTTAGCCATGAGAAATATATCCAACTATACCAGAAATATATCCAACTGTACTCTCATTTTACCGATGATCTCACTTAATCTATTATTGTGCATCTTATATAATAAAAAAAACTGCCTAATTTATTTAATATATTTTTATATAAAGCCAAGTGTTACGTGACAACTACAGGGGTCCTCTCTTATTAATGCTTTACTTTTCGTGATTTATTAGCCATGGTGAACCACAGTCTGAAACTATTCAATGGAAAATTCCAGAAATAAACAGCTTGTAAGTTTTTAATTGAGTGCTGCTCTGAGTAGCAGGTAAAATTTCACAGATTCTCTCTTCATCCCAACAGGACATTAATCCTCAATTTGTCCAACATATTCATACTTAGTAAAGATGGAAAAGGGATTAAATTTCTGGGTGGAAGCCATGAACAGAAACATTTCCCAACTGACAGCAATGGGTTCAGTACTATCTGTGGTTTCAGGCATGCACAGAGGGTCGCAGAACATATCCTTGGATGATAAGTGGGGACTACTATACTGTAATTGATACTGGAGATAAAATGGGAGAAAAATAGACATATTTCCTGCTTATCGAATTGACATTTTACATGGCGCCTTATTTAATAACACTGATCATTATAATGCTGCTGATATGCTATGAGTTAATATAGCAGGTGCTGTGTTGGCACAATTAAGTTCTACCCAAGAAGGTTTGGTTAATCAAAAGAGGCTTGAAAAAGAAGAGATGCCCAAACTAGGCCTAATTATTTTGATGAAACTGACCTAGTAAAGGGGCAACTGAAATGGCATTAAAAAAAAAAATCTAGAGTTGAGTAAAAGCTTGAAATGTCTGAGGACCTGAAGTAAGTTCAATGTGGTTGGATAATAGAGGATGAGAGGAAATACACCGGTAGATGAAGCGAGAGACATAAACTGAATGTCGTTATAGAGAAGCTGGTAGTGATCTTAAGAATTAATAATTTCACAAAAGCACTTAGGAGATGTTGAAGGGTTTTAAGGCGGAAGATAAAATGATTCCACTTCACTTTAGAAAGATCACGTTAACCACAATATATGGAATAGATTATATGGGTTCAAAACAAGAAAAAAGAGACAAGCAGTTAGATTTAGATGAACTGACTAGGAAGTAAACGTGACGGTGAAGAGAAATGAGTAAATTCGAGACAGTGTTACTAAATGTAAGTAAATGAAGAGGCAATAGAAAAATCTATCTTGCTGTCAGATTTTTTTCTTAGATGAATAGGCTGTCAATAGGTTTGTGGGGTGTGGATAAAAGCTCAATTTAGGGCATTTTGGTTCTCAGGTGTCATTGAGACAACCAAGCAGGAATGTCTACTTAATGGCTGATGCAAGTATCAGAAACTCAGGAAGGCAGGCATATCTAGAAAGGCAATATGAGCATCACAAGCATTTGGGAAGTAACTTAAATTTTAAGACCAAATGACATTGCGTGAACGAATGACTACAAATGCTAAACGTAAGGTCCAGTTGAGACCATCTAAATAAATAGCCTTAAAATAAATAAAAAATAAAAAGCCTTAAAACAAAAACACAAAAAAAAATCATTATAGAAACTCAGAAGAATAAAATACCGATGGAAATATTTTATTACTAAATCTATCAAACCTTTTAAAATGTTTATGTTCCCTGATAATGGCAGCATTTAACATTTTAGGTCATTCCATTTCTGTTTTCCAAAACACGATTCTCATTTTAATTCTCTTTCTACTTCTGGTCTTCATTGCAATCTCCTTTTTTTTTTTTTTTTTTTTTTTTCCCATACATTCTGGATTTCTGTTTCACCCTCTTCACCTATCATTTTTTGCTCCTTTCCATAAAGAATTTCTTATACCTCTGAATTTACCCACCCATGTATGTGAAGGAGTCCAAATCTTACAACACTACCCTAGTACTCTGTTGAGTTAGATTTATTCAGTCTGTCTACTAGACCATATCAACTAAATACCCTACCAGCACTTCAATTCATTATGTCCTCTAAAACTGTCCTCTTCTTTTCTATTCTCTATTTTCATTATTTTCGTTAACTGCAACGTTTATTTTAGACTCAGGGAGTACACATGCAGGTTACATGAGTAAATTGCATGATGCTGGGGTTTGGAGCATGGATCCTATCACTCAGGTAATGAACATAGTACCCAATAGGCAGTTTTTCAACCCACATATCTCTCCCTCCTACCTGCCTCTAGCAGTCACCAGTATCTATTGTTCCCATCTTTACATCCATGTTTTCAGTGTTTAGCTCGCACTTATAAGTGAGAACATGCAGTATCTGTTTTTTCATTCCTGCTTTAATTTGCTTAGGATAATGGTCTCCAGCTGCATCCACGTTGCTACAGAGGACATGATTCCGTTCTTTTCTTATGGCTGCATAACATTCCATGGTGTATACATACCACATTTTCTTTATCTAGCCGACTGTCAATGGGCACCATAGTTGATTTTATGTGTTTGCTATTGTGAATAGTGCTGCAATAAAAATATGCATGCGTGTACTTTTTGGTGGAATAATTTATTTTTCTTTGAGTATATATCCAGTAATGAAATTGCTTCATTGGCTGGTAGCTCTGTTGTAAGTCCTTTGAGAAGTCTGCAAACTGCTTTTCACAGGGGCTAATTTATATTCCTACCATCAGTTATAAGTGTTCTTTTTTCTCCACAGCTTTGCCAGTATATGTTATCCTTTGACTTTTTAGTAATAGTCATTTTTGACTGGTGTGAGGTTATATCTCACTGCAGTTTTATTTGTATTTCTCTGATGATCAATGATGTTGAGCATTTTTTCATATGTATGTGGGATGTTTGTAAGTCTTCATTAATATGATCTCTACTTAACTAGTCAAGTTGAACAAGTCAGAATCCTGAGACAGAGCCAAAGGTTCTTACATTCTGTCCTCAACCATTTTCAGATTGTCAGGATGTCCTGCAGATTTTGCTATGTCAAGTTTCTTAGAGTCTACTCCATTGCTTCAGCAGTCATTATAATCACAGAGCAGGGGGTCCATAAATGCTTTTTGAGTGAATGAACTAATTTCTCTTCTCTCTGCCCCTACCTGAGTTTATGCTCCTCATTACTCTTTGCTCACATATTGGAAAACACTCTCAATGTCTCCCAGTATAAATTATTTTTCTTCTTCCAACCTTTCCTTAAAATTAAAGCCAGTGTAATTTCTGTAAGTCTGAATTTAATTTGTTCAATCACTTTCTTAAAATCCATCAGTATCTCCCTACCTCCTGCAAGACAAATTATAAACTCCTTAGCATATTGCTATCTTTACCCACTTTTGACAGCCTGGTTACAAGGTTGACCCAGCAAATCCTCTTAAAGGTTTCTGAGAACGAGAATCTCCTTTCCTTGGGACTGTGAACTCCTGTAGCTCCTGAGGCTCTGCTCAGTTGTTTTCTCCTGTGAGACATATCTCAGCTCTTCCACCCATTGTAGAGAAGCAAGCACGTCCTTTTTTGCGCTCCTAGAGATTGTAATGGTTAACTAACCTCTCAGTCTCCCTCAGGTGCACTACGTTTTATGAGGATAAGCATTTTTTGGAAACATTTATTTTATTTTATTTCACTTTTAAAATAGGCACAAAATCATGTTTGACACTCATCAAATGTTGATTCAATAAAAGAATGAATACATTATATGTGAATATTTCGAAATTCACCTGCATTAACAATATCCCAAAAGTAAGATAATAATATTAGAATATGGGAGATGTATCTTTAGGAGTATTACAATAAAAAACTGGAACCTTTATTTATTTATTTATTTATTGTCTGTTTTTGGGAGGGAGTTTTGCTCTGTCAACCAGGCTGGAGTGCGGTGGTGCGTTCTTGGCTCACTGCAACCTTTGCTTCCAGGTTCAAGTGATTCTCCTGCCTCAGAAAAAGTGGAATCAATTTTAATGAAAGACTGGAAAAGCGCTAATCAGAAGGATTCTGTTGAAAGTTACGAGAGGCAGCAATCCACTCTTACTATGCCTTACCACTAATATATTACTCCTAAAAGCCATTTGAGAGCTGTCATTAAAAATGACTTTTCCTTAAGCTCCCTCCTTTAGTAATGAGCTCATAAAGTCAAAGAGCAAAAGCTTTTAAGGGCCATATTCTTTAACAAGAGGGATAGATTACTTCATAAAGATATTAGGAATTACCAAGGGGATAAATCAAATCACTCTTACCGCACTTTCTTTCTTTGGAAAATCAGTAGATTTCAAAATATAACACAGAAAGTTAATGACTCAATAGTATTCATAGTTAATATAGTCTTGGATAATCTTGAAGGCCTCCTGATCATGTATCTATTCATGTATAGCTAATTTTCACATTTTAAAATTACTTATTACCCAAAATTTAATTTAAAAGTATGAAGGCAATCGCAAATACCATTCTTTAAACATAAATGTCCAGAACTTTATCAGAATAAAACCAATAAGGATTTTGCACGGAGAAAGAAAATGATTTTCATGTGAGAGACTTTTTTTCTTGATACAGGATAATTGCAAAGAAATTATGACTTAATGTGATTCCAGCCAGTTCAGGTTGACGCAACTTGTTCAAACACTTTATAAAAGTCAATCATTATCTCCCTACCTCCTGCAAGATATTCTCTACTACTTTGGACACTTGATACTGTATTAGAAATGACAGATAGTACTTACTTAGAGCAGAAAGATAAACACCCAGATACACTTGTCGTTAATCACATTAAGAATAAACCATACATATTTATGCATTAGCTTTAAGTATTTCTTAATAAAAGTCTTCTATTAAAATGATAACATACACTTTAAGCACTTTTTTCCTATATTTACTATATAACATTAAGAGAGGTTTAAATTTAAGGCAAGACATTAAGAAACAGAAAATTGGGCAGAATAGTACAAGCAATTAAAATTGCTTTATTTTCCTTCTGGGATTATTTTTCTTCTTCCTGTAAAGTGTCCTTCAGAAGTTCCTTTTCTAAAATCTGTTGCTGTAGTATCTTTGCGTTTATTCTTACAAAGTATGGGCACATAATTCTAGATTATCAATCACTTTTAGTACTTTCAAGATATCATTATCCTGTCTTCTAGTTTCCATTCCCATTATTGCTACTGTGAAGTCTGCTCTCAGTCTAAAGATTATTCTTTTGTAGGTAATCTGTCCTTTTCCACTGGATTTACTCTTTGAAACCTGGAATTAAGATTTTTTTCCCCTTCTTTTTTCTTCAGTTTAACAATAATGTATCTTTGTGAAAATTCCTCTGTTTTTAACTTTCTAATTGATTTATAACGTTCAAAAAGTTGATAAGCCAAAACATCACACACACACATATATATATGCATATATGTGTATATATATGTGTGTGTGTGTGTGTATGTATATATTTGCTTTGTACTTGAGTTTTAACTTTTACTTGAAGAATTTCCTAAAGTTAAAAGATAGCCTACATCTTCCAATCTGTTAAGCCCTCAGATAGCTCATCCTCTGTCCAGAGACAGTCAAAGCACATCTCATCTTTTTGGATACCTGGAGCCCCCGCAAGTTCGGAATACTCTGGGTATGAGAGACTAAACAGCTTCACCCACCTGAGGCATACATCTTATTTAGAATATCTGGAAACGTGGTTATGAATAACTGCAAGTTGCTCTTCTCCCTGAAGGCTGTAAAGTTAATATTGGTATGAAATCTTCCTCTATCAATTCAGAAAGACAGTATGAATTTGAGAATTCCATTAGCAAATTATAAACAGGAAGGTGTACTCTGTTCCCATCTTGTCCAGTGGTTCAAATCAAACTAACATTTCCAAAAAGATTAGAGGGGATAGGGATACAAAGATGCCTCCAAAGACTCTTTCCCCAACTCATATCAGAATTGCTTCTATTGCTGTAACAACTAGTCTGTCATTATGTTTTGGTTCCAAGCTTAGTCAATTACAGCTTTGCTTCAAATCAGCAAAAGCAACAACACACACACACACACACACACACACACACACATACACACATATAATATGCATACATACAAATTCCTGGTAAAGTTTCAAGATGGATTCATTATTCAAGCTGCTTCTCATACAGTTTATGTTTTAAAGTATTTTAATAAATTTTTGTAGAAAAAAATCATAACATTTGAAATAGCAGGATGCAGCAAATACTTTGAAATAAGTCACAATTTTTTCCTCAAAAACAGCTCTAGGACTCTACAAGTCTCCTAATGTCAATCCCGCGTTTAAAACATGTTTAGAGTTTCCAAGCCAGGAGTCTTTTGCTCCACTTTGTTAAGAGGCACAGAGAAAAACAACATATTATATTTGAAGTAATAGCCAAATATTACTCAAATATTATTTATTCAGTCTCCAAAACACAATCTTTCTCATTTAAAAATACATGATTTTCTGTTGTTCCCTGAAGGACATAGAGTGTATTGCTACAATAATCTGTTCTATGAGATTCAGATGACATAAATTATAAACCCACTTTCTAGCCAATGGGCTAGCAAAACACTGGAGTTGCTTTCCCATTCTTATAATCCTTGCAACTATGGGAATAAAAAATACAAGTGAGTCAGCTTTAATGTAATTCCATTCTTTTCAATGGTAGGTAATGAAAACAAGAAAAATAGCATAGAGTGACTAAGTTGATACTGACAGTATTACTTTGAAACAAAGCAGGTAAAATAACTGTAATGATAGCACTATTATTTCTATTAGTTGTGTTTCTATAGCTATTACAAAATTATATAAGAACTATACCATCTCCTTGTTAACTCAGAAGAAGTCTAAGAGATAGTCATACCCATTTTTAATATCTACAGACATATCCCTTTCCTTATTGATGATTTGGAAGATTCTGTTTCAAGTCAAGTGTTACAGAGAGTTACTTATTACATTATATATTGGCTTCTAACACCTTAGTTTAACTCTCTCAGTGAGATGAACATATTTCATGTAGAACTCTGCAGGGCAAATATTTTTCTTCCAAATGCTGTGTTAATTTTCATTGCTTTCTTTCTTATTGTCAATGCTACTTTTATTTAAAAATCAACATATACACAAGAGAACTGGTCTAACTTCTTTGTAATGTAAATACTTAATTTGTTGGTCAGATTTATATATTTTTCAGTTATAAAGAAATAAATAATTTATATATCTAAGCAAAGTAATGAAAAATGGCACTTTTTGTACTGAAACACACCATGGTTTCTCAACTTAAAAAAGTCTTGGAGAGCATAGAACAATATGTTGCTTGAACTTTATAATATTTAGTATACGCAGAAATGTAAGCCTAAAGGGGTAGAGATTTCTGTTTCATACCTTGATACATTGCAAGCCCCTAGAAAAATGATCTGTGGAGAGAAGCTGCTGAATAGTATTTTTAAATGAATATATTTTGACTTTGGTTTTCTTTTCTATAAAGCAAAGTTGTTGTACTATTGCTTTCAGTGAAATATTTTCTTCTCCTTCTCTCCATATACTTCTTCCAAAAGAATAAATTTTTAAACATGAATAGCAAAATGGATTAAGGGGAAAAAGCAGAAAGCAAGAAAGTATTTCCTGATTGGCATCACTGAATATAGGAAGTCATCTCCACTCTTGAAGGCTGTTGGGCTTCAGTGGTGGCAATATACACATATATGTATATATAATATATGTGGGCAGTGAAATATATGTATTTCACTTTCTCCCTCTACCTGAAATGCCATCTATTAGAGATATATTTGGATTCACGAATATTATTGTTGTAAATGCAAGTAGCTCTGAATGTTAAGAAATAATAAGTGTGCTTAATTAGATTATTTTATTCCTAAAATTGAGACAGTTAGAAGGGGTAGAGTTTTATAAACATAAATTATGTGGAATGAGTAGATGCAAAGAAAGAAAGGTTAGGGAGATAAATGAATATTTTTCGAAAAAATAAAGAGAAGCTTAATCCATTGCAAGACAATAAATGGATGATAATGACTCTGCCTCCAACCTATTCCCTCATAAATATATTGATAGATAAATTATATTCAACAGGAGCATCACTAATAAGTGTTGATGATACAATCATTCCAAGATACTGAAAAATCAAAGCTTGGAAATATCTGAAAGACAAGCCAGGCCTGTCTTGCATAATATAATATGTTTTCATTTGCTTCTCCTTCAAACAAGTCACATCCTCAATTAAAGGTTGCCTCTACCATGAGTCACAGAAACCCTCTTTTCACAGCTCAATGTGCTGAATAAATTAAGATAAAGTGATAAGTAACCAACAGCTAAGAAATAGGAATGAAATTTGTAAATTAAAAAGAAATACGTTATAAGTCAGCATGAATGAAGAAAGACCAATACTTGTACAATTCTTAAAAATATATTTTGCACCTGGTAGTATTTTACATGTAAGGTCTATCAAGGATAACTTGAAATAAGAATAAAAATAACTTTTAAGTAGTATTATCTAGCATACCTATCAATATTCTGTCACTTATTGTGATGGCTAATGTTATTTCTCCACTTGCCTAGGCTATTTTGCCCAGTTGTTTAGTCAAGCACCCATCTAGATGTTGCTATAAAGGCATTTTTTTTAGATGAGGTTAACATTTAAACCTACACTTAGAGTAAAGCAGATTACCCTCCATAATGTGAATAGAGCATGTGCAATCATTTAAAGGCCTTAGGGGCAGACACTGAGGTTTCCCAAGAAAGAAGGAATTCTGTCTCAAGGCTGAAACCTAGAAATCCTGCAGACCTTCCAGCCAGCTGCCCTGTAGAATTCAGACTACACACCGCAACATCAATTCTTACCCGAGTTTCCAGTCGGCAAGCCTGCCTCATAGATTTTAGACTTCCCAGGCTTTACAGTTGTGCCAGGCAATTTTTAAAAAATTGATCTTTCTCTCTCTTTAACTCTCCTTCAAAGTCCATTAATGGTTTTGCATCTCTGGAGATCCTGATTCAAAAATCAATGAGTTTTGGGTCAAGGTGTCTGTGGCTCTTGAACTGCATTATTTGGGGGGATATGGTCTTTTGCTGTCACTGCCTCTATTATGGCATGCTTCAAAATATTAGGAGACAAGCCAAAAATTAATGAAAATTGGCAAAATATCAGAATAATCTAGAAATGCAAATGTACTTCTTAGGTAGCTAACAAATCTAGTTCTACTTGTTGAATGAGATTACCAACTAATTCTAAGAATTAGTTGATTTAAGTTAAGGGGAAATTAGTCAGATATTTTGATGAACAAGACCTGATCTCTTTCTCACTGATTCAGAAGCCAATCTCTTGCAGAAATGTAAATACAAAGCTTTTGTGTAGTTGCATAAGTTAAAAAAAAAAATTCTCCAACATTACTTGTTTGACTGTGGCCTACAGTCTATCTGCAGGTGGTCCCAGGTCTCATCTGAGCCTTAATAAATCAAATATTTGAGAAAGGGCTTAGGAATTCTTATGTTTGGCAAGCATCTCAGGGCATAAAAGTTTGAAAACCATTGATCTATCATTTAGTTCCTAAAAATGTACCTGAAATTTCAATTTGAACTATAAAATGAGGAATGGATCTCTGAATAATTTTTAAATTACTCTACGAAATTTTGGGCAATAAAAGGGTTCACAATGACAAATTGTTCAATTTTTTGACAAAATATTTCTTTCTTATTGTGAATTATACCTTATGTTCTAGAAATGATCATGCTTTTTTTGTTTGTTTGTTTGTTTTACCATTATTATAAAATTGAAGGGAAAATTTTCCTTTATCTTTGTAACACATGCTGGCATCCTCTAAAACTTTTTACATAGGCAATTAAAATATTTGCAGGTTTCTGTATGACCACTTAGAAAAGTATCATTGAATATATATATATGCAATAATTATATTTATTTTTAAAATGCTGTATATTATGAACAAATAGAAAAAATAAATTCCTGGTATCCTCAAAGCTTAGATAAATAGCACCCGATTGAAAATGTTCTCTTCCTATCTTGGAACACTTACAACACCCAGCACACACCTTTTCATATATCCTAATGGCCTTTCTTACAGTCCATCTACACATACATACACACATTGTTTTAATTTTAATATTGTAAACTTTTATGTAGTAGGTTACCAAATAATATCTGTTGATTGATACACTCGTTAAAAATGTAAGCAAACGCAGACATTCACAACAAATTTCATTTTCTCTGCATTATGAAATCATTGTCTTACTCAATTAAACTAAATTGAGGTGTTCCATAATGTACCTAATATTTTAATTATCTTACTGCCTTGAAACTGTTCTCTTACTACGCACAATTGTATTCTATAAAAATGAGAAAAACTAGAAATTCAGAATCTCAGAATCTTGAACAAATTAAAGTAGCATGTAGAGACAGTTTCCTTTTTTCTTTCTTTTTCTTTTTGAATTTTAACTTTTATTTTAGATACAGGAAATACATATACAGGCCAGTCACATGGTTATATTGTATGATGCTGAGGTTCAGGGTACAACTGAATCCAGATACTGAGCATAGTACCCACAAGTGGTTTGTCAGCTTACTGCTCCTGACTCCCCTTTCTCTAGCAGTTGCCAGTATCTACTGTTGCCATCTTTATGTCCATGAGCACACACTGTTTAGTTCCCACTTATAGAACATGTGGTATTTGGTTTTCTGTTCCTGCATTAATTCACTTAGGATAATGGACTGCAGCTGCATCCATGTTGCTGCAATGGGTGTGATTTTGTTCTTTTTCATGGCTGCATAGTATTCCATGGCGTATATGTACTACATTTTCGTTATCTAACCCACTGTTGATGGGCACTTAGGCACTTAGGTTGAGTCCATGTTTTCACTCTCATGAATAGTGCTATGATGAACATACAAGCACATGTGTCCTTTCGTAGGACAATTTATTTTCTTTTGGATATACATCCAGTAATTGTTTTGCTAGATTGGATGGTAGTTCTGTGTCAAGCTCTGTGAGAAATTTCTGAACTTTTTTCCACAGATAGTTTCCTAATAGCATAAAACACAAGTATTTTGTCTAAAAGTTGGTCTTTGGAAAATACTAGAGGAAATATTTAAAAATTAGTTATTAAAATATTTTGTTCAATTGTCCATTTTTCTGTCCATATATTCATTCAAAACACATATTTTTGGCACCAACAATACACCAGGAACTGGGAAGCTCAGGCAAGTAAGGCATAGACCCTTGTCTAAGGATTTTTCATTTGTTATGACAATATTTTGTAAATAAAGAAGACTATTTATTCTTCTTTAAGACTCTAGTTCCAGCTGTCTCTGGGCTCACATTTCAGAAACCAAGCCTGGAAAATTTAGATCTTAGAGCTTCCTCACAGTGCATTACTTTAGGTGTTCTTGTGGAATATGGAAATGAGGAGACCAAAAGAAAGGGGAAACCCATTTTGTGTTAGGACTTGTACTGCTGCATACTCCAAATCCCCCAACATCTCCCTTGCACAGAAACATCTAGACTATTTTTTAAGAGCAAATGTTTTGGCAGAGACACAACTAACGATAAACTATATAGCTCTCTGGACTAATACACAGAGAAATGAGAACACACTCCTTCAGCATTTACCTTCTCTTATAGGACATGCATAACTATTCACTAGCATTAACTAAGATATCATCGCTTTGCTGATATATCAAAATATTGAGAAGAAAATAGGCTTTATTGTACAATATAAAAGCACATACATTAATAAAAGTTATAAATAGGAAGACTAACAGTTTATTTCATTAATCTATTTAGAGAGCTAGATTAATTGCATTCATAGTTCTAGCTTTCTAACAAATCTCTGTGTATATATAAAACAAAATGTATCTATATAAAGTCACCTTCTTTCTTTCTGTCTCTCTCTCCACAATGGTATGAGCCTTCTTCATGTGTTTCAGACATGGTTGTGGCATAAAGATTTTTAAGACATGTAAATTATTAAATTAATGTTAAAACATAGAATAAATTAGTATGTTCATTCTAAATGTGTCATTCAAATATAAATAGTCTACATTTTAAATATATATGTAGGCATACTAAATATGTATGTTAATACGTTTAAAGCGGGGTGGAAACCTGGACACTTTCTGTGAGGGCAATGACATCAAGATGATGCTGGAGAAACCACTGAACTATTCTCTTCAGTGTCCTCATCTCTAAATTGAAGTTACTGACAGCCTTACAGTTATGTGAGACTTATGACAATATTTCAGTATTTAATTCTTGTTTGGATGTTCTTCCACTATCTGGGGAGATAGTTCTATTTAACCAAACACCCAGGCACCAGAAGCATACCTGGAGTGGATTCTGCAAAGAGGAGCCCTCATTTCCCAGGGGAAGATACCCTGGATTTGACTTTGACAATGGTGTGGCAGAAGGATGTGACAGGGAGTGACCTAAGCAGGCAAACACTCCAGTTCCACAGAGCACCACCTTCTTAAAAGTTAAAAGTGTAATGGATGCTGTGGCTAACAATTTCAGGTACATATTTTTAAAATCATAACAATTAAAAATAATCAAAAAATTACAAACTGTAAAACAGATGGGGTTAGTACTATCAGTAACCAATGTATGCCTGTCTTGCTAGATGATGGATATATTTATTTTTTCCTCAAATATTTCATTCTGTAGCTTTGTATAAGAAACATGCTTCCATCAAAATAAGAAAATTCCTACTCACAAAGGAAGTGGCAAGAAGTGTTTGATGTATTTGAGTTATATCTCTTTATTTGGATCAAACAAACCAAATACAATGGAGCAATATTTCACTGAACAGTACTTTTAGTATATTGTGACGTTAAGATGAATATATAGTTAAAAGCTATAAGATTAAACATTCCAAAATGGAATATAGCAAAACATGAATTCTTCATGAAGAACTGGGAAATGTTTGTCAAAGAAAAGATTTTTTGTTTTTCGTTTTCCATTATATTTAATTTAAATTTCTCTGATAATTTATTATTGTTTTATTTTTCCATAAGTGAAGGAAAATTATCAACGTGTGCAAGAGACTGATATTCTAGACTGCAGAGTGTCTAGGCTATTTACATCATAGTTCAGACTATATAAAAACCATAAATATCTGAATCTCAATATTTTGAGTGATTATATTTCTGCCTTGTAGTGACACTTTCATCAGAGTCAAGTTTGGTGTTTTACTGCTGGCATATATTCTCACAATAAGCCATTTGAAAGAATAAATTGCGTCTTATCTGGAATTGTTGGAGTTTGTAGAAATATCTCTCTCCTCCCTTATTTCAAAACGTTTATACTTTTTTCCCCAACAGCCATACCAACTATAGTCTAGCTGCTGTTTGATCATTTAAAATAACGTGTTACATAAATCCTTTTAGCAACTGACTGCGTCTTTTCAAAAGCATCTTCTCTAAGTCTCAAGGAACATCGCTGGATATTTCCAAAGAGGATATTAGAAAATTGCTTTCCAAGAACTGGGAAGGAAAAGTATCATGTCAGATAGTGCTAGGTACTTATCAAATAGTAATTGCCTCTTCTTCCTTTCTAGTATTTCCTAGATTTTATTTGTGTGCAGATTCTTGAGCAACTAAGCACATCCATGACATGCACACTTTGTCAATGAGAAATAAACTGGGTGTTTCCCAGATAACACTGCTTCCCTAATATGAAGGGACAACCCACCTGGCTTTTAGTTCCCTAATTATTACTGTTTGAAATAGAGACTTAATGTGTGGCACTGCAGCAGCTACCCTGTGATCCTGAAACTAAAAGAGACAGATGGCAAAGATGGAAGAACAGGTCAATGGAAGGAGCCTGTATCTGAGATACTGCCCTTGAGCAACAGCATCAAATTTGGATTATCTGCCTTCAGACTTACTGGATATGAGAAACATAAACCTCCTAATTGTTGAAAGTTCAGTTCGATAAGTTTTCAATTACTGGAAAATAAACACAAGTCTAATTGCTAAACATGTAGATTTCCAATTCTAATTCTAATGACAATCAGGAACCTGCCCACCACCTGAAACAAACGCCTGCGAGGCGGGTTAGTGCTTCTTTTCCAGAGCAAGGAAGGATGAGCAGCATAGGAACAAATTGTACTTCCACCCAGGGCAGGGCAAAGGCACACACCTACAGCTGGATGGGTCTGAGTTCTCATGCAACCAGCCAGCCTGGAAATAGCTTGATGAGAAGGTTGTGAGTTTACCACAAGAGGAAGTTTGTATGGTTTAGGGCTATTGGAAGCAGTGGGTGAAGGGTGATTTGTCAGAGATCAGAAGGAGTGACATCCTTGCCGGGAAACTACAGTTGGAAATTTCTGGAAGAGGAAAAGTTTCTCTAAGACACCTCCAAAAGGTATAATGCTTCTCAGGGGTGTGACTGAGCACCCAGACATAGATGCAATTTAAAACCAAACCAGCCATGTGACTGTTTGTGTTTGTTTTGATGAAATCCCTCAAAACCACTGGACTTAACACTGGATAACAGACACTACAGCTAGCAAATGGGTCAGAAGTCGGAGAAAGGAAGTAGGAAGCATCTTCATCTTCACAGGCTGCTCATCCTAAGCTAGGCTGGAGGTAGGACTGAAGTGTAGCTTTAAAGTGGATGAGGTTTTCTAAAACCCTTATATTTTAGTTTCAGGGTTACATGTGCAGGTTTGTTATGTAGGTCAAATTGTGTCACGGGGGTTTCTTGTACAGACTGTTTCATCGCCCAGGTACTAAGCCTAGTGCCCAACAGTTATTTTTGTTCTGATCTCCCTCCTCCCACCCCTTACCCTCCATTAGGCCCCAGTGTCTGCTGTTTCCCTCTTTGTGTCCATGCGTCCTCCTCATTTAGTTCCCACTTACAAGTGAGAGGTTCAATTTAATATTAAGCTGGACTGAAGTATTTATGACATGAAAAGGAAGATTCAGTTCTTAGCTGAGACTGATTAGTAAAACTAGGGGATCTGCCTGAAATATTGCCAGGTGAAAGAGATTTGTTATGACAAGGAAGAAAGCAATGCAAAGAAAGTAGCTTGTTGTTCAGCCCCTACCTGCTCCGGCTCATTCATTATCACAGTTATATTACATTACAACAAATGTTTATGTAGTAAAATAGAAAGAGGGGAGTGATATATTATGCGTATATGAATGATTAAATTTTACTATATTACAGGCATGCTTAAGATGAAAAATATTTATAAGGCAGACAATCTAGAAGAAATGACTAAATGCAGAATGTCTTATACCTTTTCTTAAAATATAAACTATAAAACCAAGTCTATTTGATAAATGCAGATTTATCTACTGGTTGTAATCTTTATCCCTAGACAGTTTCATGAAGCTGAATAATTAGCAGCTATTTATCAGTTCTTCCTAGCTAATAGTAACCACATATACAATTAAGAATGTTACTATAGTAAATGACGAGTTGATGAGTGCAGCACACCAACATGGCACATGTATACATATGTAACAAATCTGCACGTTGTGCACATGTACCCTAGAACTTAAAGTATGATAAACAACAACAACAACAAAGAATGTTATTATATTGATATCATCTTGCCAATGTTTACATTTAAATATACACTATGAGATAAAATATCAATAAGATATGAAAAAGTAGATTGCTTCTGAAAATTTAACCCTCCTTCTGCAAGAACAGATTGAATTTATGAAACATTAAGAGGACATTTTAGGAAAATATTTTTAACATATTATTTCCTTATTATTTAGAAGCATTTCGAATAATATTTTACTGTTGGCAGAGTAGGAATTGAATATGAACATGTCTGAAATGATAGAAGATTGAAGGGAATTGTAACTCATGCTGTTCTTAAAATGTTTTCTGATCAAAACTTCCCCATATAATAGACAGTGGTATTATTATATCACCATTATAGGATGGTAAAGCCTTTTAAGCTTGGATGGATTGGCCAATCACCTCTCGTTTGTGTTTTCTAAATCTTTTTTTCTTCACTACACACACACTCAGAATCTAGCTCATTTTCAATAAATTAATAGAACTTTTTGAACTGCACATGGACAATTTTTATGCACAAATTTTGTATTAATTTTCTTATTCTTTTCTTGAGCCTTAAAATTACATAAATGTCTTTAGCCTCTCATCTTGCCCATCCTTGCTGTAGAACTTCAAATACTGTGTTTCTACCCCATAAAAGATGTCTACTTTTCCACTCTGTAACAGATGTCTAGCCATTGTTCCTCAAAATATTTCAAGGACAGTATCTTTGAATGTTTCTGAAATATATTTGCAGAAAATTGAGAGTCAGCATATTGTTCTGGGGGAAAAATATCTATTTGTGCTAAGAATGGGAAAGTTTACACTAAAACAAAACAAAACAAAAATCAGGTCTCCTACTACCACCTGTGTTTCCTGTGACCTTGGGGATGTCATTGAAATTCTCTGTGGCTCAGTTTCTCCATCTTTATCATGCAAACAGTAACAAAACTTGCTTTTCTGATCTCTCAATGAGAGAGATAGATGAGTTAATGCATGATAAATTATGGTAGTGAGAAATACATGAGTTAAAGGTGGAGAAAACCCTGTCTCTACTAAAAATACAAAATTAGCTGGGCGTGGTGGCACATGCCTATAATTCCAGCTACTCAGGAGGCTGAGGCAGGAGAATTGCTTGAACCTGGGAGGCGGAGGTTGCGGCGAGCGAAGATCATGTCACTGCATGCCAGCCTGGTCGAGAGAGCAAGACTGCATCTCAAAAAAAAAAAAAAAAAAAAAAAAAAAAGGTGGAGAAACCACTGAAATACTGTATATATATTCATAATATTTGAACAATTCATGTGAAGACAATGATGCCTATAAGCAATTAAGTATTTCCCAGTTAAGTAGGTATATATTTTTTCTAATATTTAGAGCTATGGGAGTAATGAGTAAATTCTATGTATGCAGAGCTGCAATTTGTTCAATGAATTCTGACAGCAAGAATTTAACCCAATAAGCATATGAAGGCTCTGCTAAAATATGTTTACCACATAGGAAATAACCTATTAAAAGCTAAAAATTGTGTGCCATTTTGTCTTTGTTGCAAATTAATTAGGTATAATATTAATTAACACTAAAATTGAATAGAAAAGGAAAATTTGTTGAGATTTGTATATTTATTGTCTTCAAAATATCAACAAATTCACAGTGACTACATGCATAGAAGTTCCCTGCTTACACATAGACGAGGTGTCTACAATAGAAATAGACAAGTCTACAATGAATTTGGGTGGCCATCGGGTATCATTAACTTGATCCCCTACTAAGCTATGCCTAATTTCCTATTATTGTAAATTGGAAAATATCTTAATTATCTATCATCCAAAAATTTTGTGAATATGGATCATGTACATGAAGACACTTTCAAATGACTTCAGATACATGCAATTGTTAATATCATAAATTATGACAGACTAGTGTATTGCCAGCAAAAAAGCATTAGAAAATATAAAAACCTCTATGTCTCTTATCTGGAATTAGAATTTTAAAATATTATTCTCTCAACTCATGAGGTACAGACAGTCAGTAACTGGTATCTCAGATCTGTTTTTTTAATTTCCTTTGCAGTATGTTTGGGTCCACATAACTATTTCTGACCAAAGCAATGTGACATGACATGGCGTGTGTCAATTCTGGTTTGAGGCAGTTACAAGCCAATCTGTTTTATCAGCAACCTGTCTTCCTACCAATGAGAAACACAGAGGTCTTATGTTCCAGATATTCCAGTTACCAAATGAATGAAAGAGACATTTGAACTGCATAGAGTTTCAATGAGTATAAATTAATCCTATATCGTGCTTAGCCCATATATTTTGTAGTTTATCTCTTACTGCAAGATAGCTTAGCCAGCTTTATAAATACACACAAAGTCTCACTATTATTCAGTAGCTCTGTATTATAATTGTTTAAGAAACAAACAACAAAAAATCTTTTAATACCTGCATACCAAATATTTCAACCAATGTTTACCTTTCTCTGGCACCATTCTTTGATATAAACTCTACTGAAATCCATGTCTATAAGCAACCATGCTATTTTGATTCTTAGCAGCTTCACTTTCTTGTTCCTGTCCCTGAAGTGATTTCCCTCCCATCTTCACAGACATAATCCAAACAGCTTTCAGATACAATACAATTTGCAATGCATGCTAGAAAATGTCTACCTAAAGTTAGCAAAATGAAAATGCATTCATATTTTAAAGACCCTCAGTGATCTCAAAAATGTTAGATTTTTAGAGAATCAAACTTCTCATAGAATCATAATCCTTTTTTTGAAAGCTCTATTACTCTGTAATAATTGAACAAGCTTTTCACCCATTAAAAGATCTGTTTTTGTCCAAAATGTAGATGACTACAAGCTTTCATTTGTTTGCTCAATTGAATTTCTTCAATGGAGCCATTTAGGACAATGCATGATGGAGCATATTATATTCGCAAAAGTTCCTGCCAAAATAACAAGAGTCATAGAAGTTGACATTCAATAACTTTTGGATACACACACACACACACACACACACACACACACACACACAGTAGTAGAATAGAAACCTACTAAAATCCATAGCATTTATTCTAAAATAAATAATTCAATAAAATAATGGGTACCATATGACAAATTATACAGAGAAATTAAAAAAAAAAAAAGGAATCCACTGCATGGAATGTTAGGAGCCAGCCCACCTCGAGAGAAATCCCAGTGCTGTCTCTTATTTCTGATGCTACCTTGAGCAACTTCATCCAGGCTGCTCACTGTGCCTCATTTTACCTATCTGTAGAGTGGGGAAGATGATGGTCATGAAAATAATAACAAAAATAATAATAATGCCTATTTATAGTAATTGCTATGAGAATTAAGCATGTGAAAATATTTAAATCTCTTAGAAAATTGCCAATATGTAGCAAGCACTCAATAAATATGAGCTTTACTACTGCTACCATCTACTACTACTACATTACTACTACTACTTTTATTACTTTACTACTGCTACCATCTACTATTACTACATTACTACTACTACTACTATTACTACATCTACTACTACATTACTACTGCTTCTGCTACCATCATTTCTTTTTTTTTTTTTTTTTTTTTCCTTTTTTTTTGAGACAGAGTCTCACTCCCTTGCCCAGGCTGGAGTGCAATGATGCGATCTTGGCTCACTGCATCCATCTCCTCCTGGGTTCAAGCGATTCTCCTGCCTCAGCCTCCCAAGTAGCTGGGATTACAGGCATGCACCACCACGCCTGGCTAATTTTTGCATTTTTAGTAGAGACAGTGTTTCACTGTTGGTCAGACTGGTTTCAAACTCCTGTGATCTGCCTGCCTCAGCCTCCCAAAGTGCTGGGACTACAAGCGTGATCCACGGCACTGGCCCCATCATTACTTTTAATGCTACAACCATGTTAGACATTAGGTGTATATTTCAGGAAATATTACATAATACCTTCCATTTTCTTCCCCAGAGCAATTCTGGGTTCTTTCAAAAATGTGTAAATATTGTACAATGTGAGTAAAGAATCAAAGCTTATTTTATGAGCAAATGAAAACTTACTATATATTCCAGAGAAAGAAAATTACATGATTTACATGGGTTATGAACTGTAAGTTATTCTTGCTGTTGGCCAGTAATTTCTTAGCTTTTCCACTGTCATCTTTATCAAACAAATTTTGAACGCTAATCTGCTTTAAAGACTTTAATATGTAACTACTTGTAGAAGGTGTTCATATGTTCAGCATAAACTATCAAAATATTTAATTGAAATGGAAATGCAGCCATTGATTTCTGTTCCTGTAATCATTTATTTGTCTGAGAATTCTTATAATATCCTGCATGCATAACTTGAGGGATGAATAACTACTTGTTTTATGGGAATGACATTTCCAATGTAGCTTATTTTAAAAGATGTTATGAAAAATTCAAGTTTTGTTAGAAAGTTAATTTTGAGTGTGTAGATGAAGGGTTTTTTAACTTTTTATTTCAAGATAGTTGGAAATTCACCAGTAGTTGTAAGAAATAATGTAGAGAGACACCTTTAATTCTTTACCCAATTTCACCCAATGGGAGCATCTTGTAAAACTATTATACAATAAAAAAAAAAACAAGATACTGACAGTAATAGAGTCAAGATAAGGAATATTTCCATCACAATAAGAATCTCTCACATTACCCTTTTATAGCCTCATCCAATCCCTTCCTATCCTTAACACTAAGCAACCGATAATCTGTCCTCCCTTTCTAGAATGTTGTCATTTAGGAGTGTTATATAATAGGAATCATACACTATGCAACCTTTTGTGACTGCCTTTTTTACTCAGCATAATTTTATGGAGAGTCATCAAAAGTATTTCAAGTATTGTTCCTTTTTATTGTGAATACCAACCCATCATCTGGATGTAGCATAGGGTGTTGAACTACTCACCCCTTGAAGCATGCCAGCGATGCTTCCAGTTTGGGCTCTTACAGATAAAGCTGCTCTAGGTATTTGTGTACAGGTTTTGTATGAATGCTATTTCTATTTCTCCAGGAAAATTCCCAGGAGTGCAATTTATTTTTTAAGGAACTACCAAACTGTTTATCCAAAGTGACTATGCCATTTTACAAACTAACCAGCAAAGCATGAGAGATAAAGTGTCTCCACATCCTCACCAGAATTATATGTGCTTATCGTTTTAGCCATTCTGATAAATGTGAAACAGCAAGATTAGAGCCTTCCAACCAGCCAGCCAACCTGCCTGCCTGCCTGTCACCCTCCTTCCCTGCCTTTCTTCATTCCTCCCTTCCTTCCTCCCTCCCTTCCTTCTTTCCTTCCTTCTTTTCTTTTCACTTTTTCTTCTCTCTTTTTCTCTTTCTTTCTCTTTCCTCCTCTCCTTCCTTTCTCTTTTCTTTTCCTTCCTTCCTTCCTTTCTTTCTTTTTCTTTCTTTCTGTCTTTCCTTTCTTTCTTTTTTCTTTCTTTCTTTTCCTTCCCTTCCTTTCTCTTCTCTTCTGTTCTCTTCTCTCCCTTTCCTCTCATCTCCTCTTCTTTCCTTTCTTTTTCTCCCTTCTTTTCTCCCTTTCTCTCTTTCTTTCTTTCTCCACTGGAATTTCTGGTTTGCTAACATCTTCAATTAAAAGTTTGGGGTTTATGAGGAATATAGAAAACTACATTTTTTCTAAAATGGAAATTCTGTATACTAAGCCTATAAATGGTACCAAAACCAGCAAAAAAATATGACTTACATGTATGTTTTGATAAAATGACTCTCCAAATAAGTATTAAATATTAAATACATACTTTAAAAATGAAAATACTAGAAACAAAGTAAAAATGAACTAAATCAATTGAAGAAAACATATGAACCATTATATGTCTATATATAAAATTTATTTTAGATGTTCAAAACTTAAAAAAAAAATTTATGTAGTGGGGCTGTTATTCAGGAAACTATTGTGTGTCACTTATTTATTTTCAATAATTTTTAAACTAATGAGGTTTGTAAATGTTTACATATCTTTAAAATTTAAAGGGATTTTGATCTTCCTTTTGTGTTCAGTCTTCCTCCACAGTCTAATTTTCTTACTTGAGTGAAGAGATAGATTTTTCCCTGTACCTCCAGAAATCTGTACTCTCCTGGCTTCCCTCATGAACAGGAAGGCAAGATGGGGGCCTGCACCGTGGGCACTGACAGTGAGAAAAGGGGGAGCTCATGATTAAGTTTTCCAGAGAAAACATTAAATATTACAAATTTAGCATAACTATATATGCATCAATATGCATATTTGACAGCTAATATTAAAAGGGGGATATATTTTGATTTTGTTTTATTATTTTGTAAAATAAAGTTATTATAGTGAATACTTAATAATCATCGACCATGAAGTTATAATTTTAATAGCAAAGAAAAATCATTTAATTATTGAAATATGCTCAGGAAAAGTGTACATTTATTCTTCTTCTTGGGAATTTTCTGAATTTAGATTCTGAACAGTTGCCAATTAATATTAGCATTACTTCTAACTCTTTAATCAGATAGTGAAAACAAAACCAGAAAGGTAAAGACTGGTTCCAAAACGTGTCTTTCTGTTGTCAACACATACTGCATTCATGAATATTATAATCTATCAATGTATCTTACAAACGCAAATATTCAGACTATAGTTTGCTTTAGGTATACTTGTATGCTACTGAAATAATGAAAACCTAAGTCAAAATTAATTTTAAAAACTTAGCCATAAAATCCTAACATAATACATAAAATATTCTTATCCTAATAAGAATCAGGCTTTGGATTTCAACTGTAGAATTATTTACTCCTTACTTTCTAATGAATTTGAATCATAGGTGAAAACACAAAGCCAATGTCCCTGAATAATTTATAATCCAATTTTTTAAAAATTAAACTACTGATGATACATTTGGCAATTGAAAAATGCAGTTATAAATGATGGACACGACGTTATGCCATGTCCACCTTCATGTGTCCAAAAGGAACCGCTCAGAGGTGCTCTTGCCGCACGCTCCTCAGATGATGACAACTTCATCCTTTCAATTCTTCAAGCCTCAAACCTGGAATCATCCTTGCTCCACTTTGTTACACCTCACACAAAATTCACTAATGTATTTTCAGCTCTATCATTCAAATATTCAGAAAGTGTCTATTTCTTACCTTACTAGGTTATTCCTTCACCTGGATAATTGCAGTGTTTTCCTAACTAGTCTGCTGCAATCGACCTCATGCCCTTTCATCGTTTTTTCAGCAGAGTAAACAAAGTGATCCTGTACATTCAGATCTGATCACTCCACTCTGTGCTTTCCTATTTTTCTCATCATTCTAAGCTTCCGGCACTTGCTATTCCTACAACAGGATAAGATGCCCATCCTCCAAGTCTTTGCAGTCACTAATCCTTCGACCTGTAATGCTTTTCCCTACACATCCTCACACTTCGGTTCACCCACTCCTTAATTCTTACTTAGATTATACCAGATCTCTTGAATCCTGCTCTCTGTCCTATTTAATTTGCTATCCTTTTGCCTGAAGTCTTCCTATACCACTCTCCTGCTTTACTTTTCTTCCCAGCAGGTATTATTAATGTACTAATAATTTTACCTATTTGTGTATTTGTTATTTGTTTAGCTCACTAGAAGGCAGTTTCCACAAGAGCAAGGATTTCTGTCCTCAGAATGTAGAAGAGTATCTAGCAGATAGTAGATGCTTAATAAATATGAATTGAAGGAGGGAAGGAAGAAAAAGAGAAAAGAATAAAGAAAGAAAAAAATGAGGAAAGGAAGGAGGGAAGGGAGACAGGAGGAAAAAGAGACAAAAAATGTCTCTACAGCTCTCTTGGGATGTCAGAGAAGATTTACTAACTGAAAGTTACTCACTGTAAAGTCCCCAATGCGAACAAAATTACGAGCTCAATCTTTATTTTATTATGATAAAATTGTATATTTTCTTAAATATTCACAGAGTTACTTTTCTGTTAGAATTTAAATCAAGTTTAAAGTTTAGTTACATTTATTTTCCAAACCTCTGTAAATACTAGTATTGGTATTTTATTACACATCAGGGTGACTATAGCATGTAGCAATGTAGTGTATACTTCAAGATAGAAGATTTTGAATGTTATCACCGCCAGAGATGATAAATGCTTAAAGTGCTGAATATGATAATTAACCTGATTTGATCATCATATATGAACATATGCATTGCAACATCACACTATACCCTAAAAGCAAGTACAATTATTTTGTATCAATTATAACTATAAAAATTGATAATGGGAGAAAATTTTTGCAATCTACTCATCTGACAAAGGGCTAATATCCAGAACCTACAAAGAACTCAAACAAATTTACAAGAAAAAAACAAACGACCCCATCAAAAAGTAGGCAAAGGATATGAACAGACATTTCTCAAAAGAAGACATTCATACAGCCAACAGACACATTAAAAAATGCTCATCATCACTGGCCATCAGAGAAATGCAAATTAAAACCACCATGAGATACCATCTCACACCAGTTAGAATGGCGATCATTCAAAAGTCAGGAAACAACAGGTGCTGGAGAGGATGTGGAGAAATAGGAACACTTTTACACTGTTGGTGGGATTGTAAACTAGTTCAACCATTATGGAAAACAGTATGGAGATTCCTCAAAGATCTAGAACTAGATGTACCATATGACCCAGTCATCCCACTACTGGGTATATACCCAAAGGATTATAAATCATGCTGCTATAAAGACACATGCACACGTATGTTTATTGCGGCACTATTCACAATAGCAAAGACTTGGAATCAACCCAAATGCCCATCAGTGACAGATTGGATTAAGAAAATGTGGCACATATACACCATGGAATACTATGCAGCCATAAAAAAGGATGAGTTTGTGTCCTTTGTAGGGACATGGATGCAGCTGGAAACCATCATTCTTAGCAAACTATCACAAGAACAGAAAACCAAACACCGCATGTTCTCACTCCTAGGTGGGAACTGAACAAGGAGATCACTTGGACTCGGGAAGGGGAACATCACACACCGGGGCCTATCATGGGGAGGGGGGAGTGGGGAGGGATTGCACTGGGAGTTATACCTGATGTAAATGACGAGTTGATGGGTGCTGACGAGTTGATGGGTGCAGCACAGCAACATGGCACAAGTATACATATGTAACAAACCTGCACGTTATGCACGTGTACCCTAGAACTTAAAGTATAATAATAATAAAAAAGAAAATCATAAAAAAAATTGATAAAAAATACTGATTTCTTTTACAATTCTATCCCTTTCTTAAAATTTTTACAGAGTATGATACAACACCATCTTTAAAGTGTTTGTTAATAATAAAACAAGGAACAGAATAACTACATATCATATAATTCGCAATATTTTGGTAGCCGAATATGCATAATGGCAAAACCTACCTAGAGAACTCATTCCAAAATGTTCTATTTTCACTTAAAATAGCTCAATATTCTAAACAGTTGTCTTGGAAAAACCCCCTTTATCTATGGCTTTTGGTTAAATCAACCAATTGCTCTCTGCTCCTGCTATAGGTCACAGGAAATTCATGAAGCATTTGTGGTGATATTGATTAAATTGTCTCCCAACAACGTACATGTTGGAAATAGGATACCTGCATGTGTACTCTTTCAAGTTAGGATGAGATCATACACGAGGACCTATTAGAGGTCACACTTTAGCCCTAATCTAGCATGACTGATGTATTTCTAAAAGGGGAAATCTGCACACAGCAAGAATGGCATGTGAACTTGAAGGCAGAGATTAGGGAGAATGCCATGTACAAGGTGAGGAACACCTGAAACAGCTCTTCCTTGCAGTCTTCAACAGGAACCAACCTTGCTGGTGCCTTGAAATCAGACCTCTAACCTCCAGAACCATGAGACAACAAGGAAAACAATAATACGCACTGTATTGCTAGAATACAATATTGCATGTACTTATATTCTGGCAGCCGAGATCTAACATTTTTGACGGCCGTTTTAGACACTGTTCAGTGTTTGAAGAAAATATAAGAGTTGAAGGGTTACTGTCATAGAAAAATAGCTGCAGTAAGGCTGGGCACAGTGGCTCATGCTCGCAATCTTAGCACTTTGGGAGGCCGAGGTGGGTGGATCGCCTGAGGTCAAGAGTTTGAGACCGGCCTGGGCAATATGGTGAAACCTCATCTCTATTAAAAATACTCAAATTAACCAGGCGTGGTGTCGGGCACCTGTAATCCCAACTACTTGGGAAGGTGAGGCAGGAGAATTGCTTGAACCCAGGAGGCGGAGGTTGCATTGAGCCAACATTCAGCCATTGCACTCCAGCCTGGGCAATAGAGCAAAAACTCCATCTCAAAAAAACAAAAAAGAAAAAGAGAAAAGAAAAATAGCTGCAGTAAGGTCATTTAATAGAGGCTTTAGGAAAGGCCTCTGAGGAAAGAACCACTTGAGTTTAGCTCTCAGAGAAGAGAGACCAGTGAAATAATATTCCAGGCAGAAGAAAGAATAAGTTGAAAGGCCTTACGGGGAAAGCTTGGCATTCTCAAAGTAAAGAAGAAACAGGAGAGGCCATATAGTAAACATGAAGAAGCAAGAAGTCCATATTTAAGAGAGATGAGTTTTGTTCATTTTGCTTTGTTCTAACTGGAAACTAAACTTTTATATAGGGTTCTTACCTGATTTACTTTTCAAAATTTTGTTTAGGATCAAATCTGAAGAATGTACTCGGGATAGCAAGTATGTGCATGAAAACAATGTAGAAAATTCCTGATTATTAATAAACACTATTGTGACAGGAGCTACATTTAGAGGGTACTTCCCAGAATCCCTCTGCCCAAAATTAATTTTTCTAGATTGCCTGTTCCTTTACCTAAAATTCTCTCTCTAGAAATGCATTTATGGAAGCATCATACATATGCTAAAAAAATAGAAGGTGCATTTTACCATTTACGTAGTTTGTGCCCCCCGATGGACAATAATATACTCATTAAAATGGTGTATAAAATTGCTATGTGAAAACAACTAGATTAACTTAAAATAGAATATTAAGAGATGAATAAGAATGCATGCTTCCATCTGTCATAATTTCAACTATAAATATATGAATGCATTTGGGCAACAATTGAATGGCCTAGCAAATATGAAAAAAAAAAATGTTGCTAAGGTTAAAGAGTTGTGTGTTTTTATCATGACTTTCCTCTTACAATTAAAATGTACCTTAAAGTAAATACATTTCTCTGGATTGAGTCAATACAATATCTACAATTTAGAAATCCTCTTTTCAAATACAACACCAATCAAACATTGATGCATGAACATACATTTCAGGTTAGGGTGTCAACAATTGATCATCCCTGACTTCTTAGGAGGTTAACAAACCATGACTCAACAGAAATCAGTAGCACTTGGGGATTTCTGGCTAAGGACGGTTGGTATTCAGAACTCAGAAATGACAACCCAGCCATTTCACATCTTGGGATCTCTCCTGGGCCCTTGGATCAAAAGGGAGGGTAGAGTGACACACAAACAATGAATGGGAGAAGAAAATTTAAAATTCCTAATTCACAAAATGTTTAACCCATCATGGTGACTATTACTAAGTTTATGAAATGTGATCTCCAAATGTTAAAAGAAAAAAAAAAAAAGATACCAGGAAAAATAATTTATCTTTGGCTAGTCCCCAGAGACAATAGGGTATCTTGATAATTGCTTAAAAAATTAAATATATTAAATGTATTAAATTTTAAATACACAAGCATTTTCAAATGATGAGCTAATTGTTCATTTACTGAAATCACTGGACATATTATTATACCAAAATATTTGCTAAAATTAACCAGCTAAGTAAATAAGTAGGATAAAAATCCTTTCATATATCTTAGAAACCAGCTTCAGTAGCCTCAAAGTTGTACTCAAGAAATTCAAAATCCAGTCACTGTCATACTACTCCATCCCCTTCTCACTTTTTCTATTACCATTTTCTCCATGCCTTATTATTGATCTATTATAGTCTCTTTGCTTATCTATATTCTACCTATACTTCAAGACCCAGTTTAAATTCTGAGGTTGACAGACGTTGGATTCAGACAGATGTTATTTCCAATTTTTGATTTGTCTGTTTCTGTGATTTCAAGAAAGTTAAATTACCTGAATTTGTTTCCTCATGTGAAATGGGCAATATTATGTTTTCCACATTAACGCTATCAGGAAAAAGGGAGATAAAGCACCCTTAGGAGGCACCTAATAAATATTAATCTCTTCCCCATTTGTGTTACTCAGTGCAATCTTATCCAGTTAGAAATAACATAATGGAAAAAATATGAGCTCTGGAGTAGAGTTTCAACAGAGTTTTATCATTCATACATGTCATACCTTCACTAGGTTGTTTAACCTGACTGGGTCCCTGTGTTAGGCATAATAATGGTCCTCCAAAGAAGTCTATGTACTGATCCGTGGAAACCTTGAATTTATATTAGAGGACAAACGAAAATTAAGGTCGATAGTGAAATCATGGTTTCTAATTAGATGAATTTGAGATGGGGAGATTATCCTGCATTATTCACATGCATGGGCCCAAGGTAATCACAAGTGTCCTTGAAAGTGGAAGACAAGGTAGAAGAGTGAGTCTGAGAGATGCAACAGGAGAAGAATTTGACTTGCTTTTTCAGAATTTGAAGGTGGAGGAAAGAGTCATGAGCCAAGGGATGTGACAGTCTCTAGAAGATAGAAATGGGTTTCAGCTGACAGCCAGCAAGAAAACAGGAATCTCAGTCTTATAATCTCAAGGAACTAGATTCTGCCAAAAACACAAATGAACAAGGAAACAGATCCTCCCCTAGGATGTCCAGAAAGAAATGCAGTTCTGCCAACAGCTTGATTTTAGCCTCGGAATTCTGACATATAGAACTATAAGATTGGTATCTTTTAAACCCAAAATTTAAAACAAATTCTTGAAGGAACAATAGAAAAAACTAACGGAGTTTCCTTCATAAGAATTCTTAAATAGGGACAGTTATACTTACCCCATGGTATCATTTTGAAAATGTATTAGTTTCACACAAAAACCTGGCACATTATTAGCATCCCATAATAAATGCCCTTTTTGCATATTTTTCTTCTTTTCTTATTCCACCCTGGATTTCTACAAATGTATGCCATCTGTAGATGTTATCTGGAAACTACATACTGGGGTATTTTGTCTGTAGCTGTATGCAGCTAATTATGTACAGGTGGTATCTCTTCCAGTATCAATCTCTATTATAATTTAAGCACCACAATTTACTGGCTGTGATCTTTAGGTGAGTTGTCTAACCTCTCTGTGCATGTCTCCTATCTGTAAATGAAAATAATAAGGGTAATAACTCTTGTATCTAGTTGTGGTAATAATTCAATGGAATGCTACTTATATAGCATTTAGACCAGCACCTGGAACATTGTGTTTGCTCATTAAAACGGGCTACTTTTATTTTTTCGCAGGCTTATATCCTTCAACTGATTAAACGATATGTTCCTTGATGTTCAAGTAGTATCTTTTGTAATTCTTATCCCACTTAGAATCTGGAAAAAATGTCTAAATGAAAGTAGATACTTGGTAAATATTCATGGACTCAATTTTACGTTCTCCTTTAATCTAGTCACATATCATCAGCAGCACTTAGACCCATTCTATCCCCATCCCTAATTTGAAGGATAAAAGGAACTTTCAGTGAGAGGAGAGGAGGTAAAAAGTTAGAGAACCAGTGGCTTAGACACTTAGTTGCAGAAATACTGTCTTCCCTATTCTACTGTGTCGAACACAGCAAGAAAATTTTAACATAATCAAAATTCACTCCAACTATGTTAAAGCTATCTGAAGAGCTAAGTGCTATATTTTCATACTTAGATGTACAATGGAAAATGGGGACTAAGTGGTTCCACGTTAGCTTCCCAAATTCTGAAAGTCTAAAGTCATTATTCTTTATAGCATAAAACACTCGTCTTTTAAATACGATTTGAACTTAGAATTAAAACATTTTCCCACTGCATTGAGCACACAAAAGTCTGAGTCAATGACTGAAGATGCAAATGTACAAAACAAGCCTGCTGAACTGCGCCAATCACAAATGCAGTTTGCTGAAGCAGGTGGAAGGGGAATCTCTATAATTATGTTAGATTACTTGAAATGAGGTACCATATTTTACTCATCTTGTGCTTAGAAGTGTGCGTTAAAAAATGAAAGAAATACCAATATTTGTTTAATTCAATTGCATGAATTTAACTGCTGTTTAGCAGAGCATATAGGAGTAGAAAAAGATATGTGATATTTTAACTAGGGAATCAAGATTTCAGCAGAGAAAAAAACAACATCCACAGTTTAAAGAGGACAAGCGCTCAAGCACAGCTCAGCAACACAGATTCTTCTTATTAAAAGCAGGATGTGACCAACTAGTGGGACTAATAACTTAAAATGATTTATTTCAGTACATTTTCTTCTTTTACGTGTTTCAGTTAGTGTATGTTAGATGATTACCTGACTTTAAAAATCTAATATCAGCTGTTGACATTACTTTCCTAATTTGAATTCTATGAACATTACTATAGTGAATGGTTTTTCTCTGAGAAACATGTTCAAAGAAAATAGCATCTGCTTCCAAATATCTCATGTTGTTCCAAAGCTCTATGACATATGGAGTGTGGTTAGGAGAGCTGGCTTTGACACCAGGTCACCTCATTTTAGTTCCTAATGCCAGCACTAAGTGATTCTAGTCAAGCTATTTGTGAAATACCATTTACATTTTTAGGAGGGGGAATAAATGTCATTAAAGCTCTTATCACTACATCTGCCGCAAAACAAATGTTCAATAGACATTAGGTATTTGCATTACTATATTTTAAAAAGTAATACTTTCTTTGTGGCTTTGCTAAAAGCATCTTGGAGCTTTTCATACCCTATTCATCATCTTTATAGACTTTAATACAACCAACCCAAAAAGAGAAGATGCATGTATATTTTCTTCTTCTATTGTTCTAATGTCTGTGTAGAAATCTTTACTAACTGTAAATTAAGGGTGACAAAAGTCATATGGTCATTCTGAAATTAAATAGAAGAAATTCAAAAATGACTATTAAGTGTTGATCATTTGCATTGCAAAAGTTATGTTTTCACTTTCATTTTTAGTGAATTTAAACTTCAAAAATGCAAGTAATCCTAATGAAGGGCTTTGAGGAAGAAATGAACGTCATCCGACATCCTGGGCAGCATGTAAGCCTTGCAGAATTAGGCTCTGGTACCTAAGCTTGAACAAGAAACTGATTCTGGCAACAGAGCAAACATATGCCCTTCTCAGATTTTAAGTCTTATCTCTGAATATCTTATAACCACGCAGCTTCTGATGTTTTTGCCAAGCATCCACCTGCCTTTCAAATGTCCTAACAAATACTATGGTTGCATCCAAATCTCATGAAGCATCCTATTACTGAAATGTCTGTAGGGCATAAAAGGAATGCTGGCAGTGTGTACAGTAATAAATGCCTTTTCTGTTGGTAATTTTCACATTGCTGTTTTCATCAATTACTCACAATCAGAGGCTTGCAGGATGACGAAACTCACATGCAAGGTCTTTAAAAATCTGTCCTGCAAGTGAATTAATATTCTTTATTTTATAATGGCAATTGGTGACCAGATGCAGTGAATCACAAAAACATTAGTGTGTCCTTTCAACCTAAGAATCTTTTGTCTGCTTAACAAACAGCAGGTTGAAGGCTATGAAAGCAAATCAGAAATAATCTGTCAATCATATCTTATCAGCACAACTATTTGCCTGACTTTTTTCTGTAGATAAACCAAAACATATTTGTCAGTCTTTGGAATTGAGAAGGAGAGCGTAAGTTATTTTCTCAATACCCTGAGAGAGAGACAAGGACATATCTTCCTGGTAGAATTAAAAAAAAAAAAAAAATTTGAATAACTGTAAGTTTCTGAGAAACACGGCAACAAAACTAGGGCACATTTAATTATTATTTTATGCTGCTTGAGAGAAATAAATTCTGGAATCACTGCTGATATCTACATGTTTGGGGGAGTGAGGTAGTAACTCTACAGCCTTATTTCATAAAAAGAACTATTTTAGCATTCATTAGGTACTAAAATATTCTATAAGAATAAACCTTAGAAATATGTTTGTATATATGTGTGTTTATATACAAACACACACATATATATGAACACAAATATACATATTTATATAGTAGTAAGAATCCCTAATGAGAGTAGCAATGATCAGTTTATATATAGCAACGATCATAGAGATATAGAGAGACATACATATATGTCAATGTTATAGTATTATCTTCAATATTCAAAGTGCTTGAAGCAGGTATGATATAAATACAAACTTGAAAGTTTCCAATAAATATTCTGAAACCATTCTTTGAAAAGGAGGAAGAGCTGAGAGTAATGTAAAACATTTGGAGAGGGTATCAATTCCTAAACTAAGTTCTCAGAATTATCTGGCATGTATAACTGATGAAGAAACCCATTACACTAACTTAAGAAAGTTATTTAGCTCCTAGAGAAGCGGATGAATAAATTGAACTCATACAGAGTTTTTCATGACACACTTTTTTTTTATTTTTATTTTTTATTATTTTTATGATTATACTTTAAGTTCTAGGGTACATGTGCACGACGTGCAGGTTTGTTACATATGTATATTTGTGCCATGTTGGTGTGCTGCACCCATCAACTCGTCAGCACCCATCAATTCGTCATTTACATCAGGTATAACTCCCAATGCAATTCCTCCCCCTCCCCCTCCCCATAATAGGACCCGGTGCATGACACACTTTTCAAAGCTTCATCTCGTGATGCAGGACTGGAAAAATCCAGTGCACGAAATGTGGGAGATCACAGCAATCATGGAATCCTGGACTCATGGTGTCATGAAAGCTCGTTGCACCGTAACAAATGAACTTCCAGAGAAATGCATTTAAACTGTTGGCCTTTAAAAATATAGTGATAAAATACTCTTATTCTACTTTATGAAGCACCAAACTCTAACAAAAATATAACACTCTTTTTCTGAAGCCAAATGCTGTGGATTTATGTGCTGTTCATACCACAAAGATACTTAAAAATCTAATTATTCCAGAATAGTAAAATCGCGATATTTTGAATTACGGTCATGATTCAATTTTTGTTAATTTTCACAATGCTTAGGGCATTGTGTTGCCATTTGAGAATGAATAAAACGTGGTCTCTGTAATCACAGGGATAGTGGTTGAGACAGGTTATAAACATAAAAAAGAGATGATAATGAAAAATAATTAGAAGATTATTGTTAAAATAAATACTATCCCTATATATGAGGATCTTAGCTGTCTTAAAGATACCTAGAGTTTATAAATACTTCAAGAAAAATTTCAACCGTGACCCACCGAGCAACCTGGATTATTTATTTATTTATTTGAGATGGAGTCTCACTCTGTCGCCCAGGCTGGAGTGCAGTGGCACCATCTCAGCTCACTACAACCTCCGCCTCCCAGGTTCAAGCGATTCTTCTGCCTCAGGCTCCCAAGTAGCTGGGACTACAGGCACCCCCGCCACCACACCCAGCTAATTGTTGTATTTTTAGTAGAGACTGGGGATTCACCATGTTGGCCAAGCTAGTCTCCAACTCCTGATCTCAGGTTATCCATCCACCTCGGCCTCCCAAAGTGCTGGGACTACAGGCGTGAGCCACCACCCCCAGTCCGGATTGATTTTTAAATAAATTCAGTCCATGCTCATAGGCAGAAATCTCTGTGGTGGTTATATCCCACACTTGAATGCATGGTTTTCTCAGTCTAATCCTACCCCTGACTTTATACTCTACTTCGTTTGATTGCTTAAAAAAATAAGACCTAAGGTCGTTTCTAACCTCCGAGGTTAGTAAAGGATGAGTTTGTGTCCTTTGTAGGGACATGGATGCAGCTGGAAACCATCATTCTTAGCAAACTATCACAAGAACAGAAAACCAAACACCGCATGTTCTCACTCGTAGGTGGGAACTGAACAATGAGATCACTTGGACTCGGGAAGGGGAACATCACACACCGGGGCCTATTATGGGGAGGGGGGAGGGGGGAAGGATTGCATTGGGAGTTATACCTGATGTAAATGACGAGTTGATGGGTGCAGCACACCAACATGGCACAAGTATACATATGTAGCAAACCTGCACGTTGTGCACATGTACCCTACAACTTGAAGTTTAATAATAATAAATAAATTTAAAAAAAAAAAAAAAAAAAAAGAAACAACAGCACGATAAATTGGGCTGATGCCTTTCTAAATGAAATTTAAAACCTGAAATTCTACCAAGATTTATAATCAGGAAATCGCTCTTTGCTCTGTTTTGAACTTCATAACTTACTTTAAAATGTAAGTTTTAACTACACTTTCCTTTATGGGTCTTATAAATAATTACCTTTGTCCAAAAGCAATAAATTTTGATGTGACCCCAGGCTGAAGTTACGGGGAAATATGAAGGTACTATACTGTCACAGAACAGCAGAAAGGTTAACCTAGAAGAAATTTTGTGAGGGGATGAGCGAAAATGCCAACATCATGCAGGATTATTACTATTGCATTATGTCTTTATTTTATTTAAAGAAAAATATTTGACAATTAAACATATAGATTTAAGGTATACAGGTTGAGGATTTGATATCCTCATATGTGGTGAAATAAATCACTATGATAAAGCTAATTAACACATCTATCACCTCAGTGATTTTCTTGTGTGTGTGTGTATGTGTGTGTGTTTGTGGTGAGAACATGTAAGTTCTACTTTCGTAGAAAATTTCAAGTATACAATAAAGTATTGTTAACTAGAGTTACAATGTTGTACACTAGAGGTTCACAATTGGCCAGGTGCAGTGGCTCATGCTTGTAATCCCAGCATTTTGGGAGGCTTAAGCAGGTGAATTGCTTGAGCTCAGGAGTTCAACACCAGCCTGAGCAACATGGTAAAACCTCATCTCTACAAATACACACACACACACACACACACACACAATAAATACACATATAGCTGGGCATAGTAGCTTGCACCTGTAATCCCAGCTACTCAGGAGGTGAGAAGCAGGAGGATCGCTTGAGTCCAGGAGGCCTAGGTCGCAGTGAGCCAAGACATGCCACTGCACTCCAGTCTGGACAACAGAGCAAGACCCTGTCTCTAAATAAGTAAATAAACAAATATCTAGAGCTCCATTACTTACCAATCTTGAGTAACTAAAATTTTGTATCCCTGGACCAGTATCTACCCACTTTCCCTGCCTCTCCATCCACAGGTAACCACCCTTCTACTCTCTATTTCTATGACGACAACGATATAGATTCCACATATAAGTAAGATCACGCAGTATTTGTCTTCTTGGTTCTGAATTATTTCACTTAGCAGAATGACCTCCAGATTCATACATGTTATCACAAATGGCAGCATTTGCTTCTGTCTTATGGCTGAATAATATTCCATTTTGTGTACACACAAACAATTTTTTTGTCCATTCATTCAACAGACTTTTAGTATGTTTCCATATCTTGTCTATTGTAAACAATGTTGAAATGGGAGTACGGATATCTCATCGGTATCCTGACTTTACTTCCTTTAGATATATACCCAGAAACGGGATTGCTGGATTCTATTTCCATAGTTCCATTTTAGTCCACATAGAAACTAAACTACCACTAAATACAAAGTCCATGTCTTGTTACAGATTCTTCCTCTAGTTACTTATTAAACAGCATATGCATGTATAGTATGATATTTTGGAAGCAATAACTAAGTTTTCATCTTTTTTAGCTATAATGATTTGTCAAAAAATCAAATATATCCTTAAATTCACCTCAAGCAGGAATTTCAAAAATTGTTTGTTTTTGACAGTTTTATTAATCACAATGTGTTAATTCCTGTGTCTTTAAGATTTGTTCCAGCCTGAATTCCGGGTTTTAAAATTAGGGAAATGAAAGATCATGTTTCCAAATATGATGATGATATGAAGTTTTATATTGTAGCGATAGTGGATCCACTATGGTTGATGATATGAACACATTAATTTGTAGCATAAACAACTACTTACCATTCCCCCAAATCAGAGCAAAATTATCTGTCTGTACTTCAATTTATATCTAATAATGTCTTTTCTGAATTGCATATTATTGCTATCAGTTTATCATTAGTCTCTCAAATTGGTACCTTTCAAGGTGCCTGGAAAAGTTAATAATTATGTTTGTAAGGACAAAGTTAAAGTATTTTCGTCTGTTGTTTAGTCTGTTATTATACTCAGACTTCCTAATGATAATAGCAATGATTAGATTAATTTGAAGCTAATGGGATGTCGGCAGATCTAATCTACAAAATGTTCTTCCACCCAAGGAAAACCATACAATTAGTACATTTAAATTGGGACACAATGCATAATATTAAGAACACCAACAACAGAAATACCACTCTGAATGGTCCAAGTCCTAAGCTATTTGCATATTTTGACTCATTTATTTTCAAGACAACCCATGACATAGGTGTGATCCTTGTTCCTCATTTGAAAGATGATGAAACTGAGACCTAAAGGTGTTCAATTACTTGTCTGAGTTTGCATTGATAGTAAATGTCAAAGCTCACATTCATTTCAAACCCAAGCAATCTGGCTGCACCGCTATGGTCTTAGTCTCCTGCCCTACAGAACTAGTGAATACACGGGTTGAAGCCAAGAGCAACCATCACTGTTAGAAAGAATAGGTCAGCCTGGATGTGTCTACGTAGCCAAGTTTCTAGCTCTCAAGCTTCCTTGGTGTGCCGAGGTTTGGGCTGAGAAAAGAGGTCCACTGTGCATTCATTTCCCTCTTCTTCAGTGTCTCTGGATTTACATATGTAATAGTTCCTCTGCGCTTCAGCTTCAGAATCATGTAGGACTGAGTCATGCATTTACAGAACTCATTTCTTTTGTAACTTCTCACAATATTTAAAATTGTGCAGATGAGGGAGTCTGATGGTTCTCACAATGGTGTAATGTGACAGGGGTATCTTTTATGACCTCTACTGGCTGTCTCTACTCTGGCATTTCATAATTAGACTTCAACTTCGGAGGCCTAAGTTATTTAAAGGAGTTTCTTATCAGGTGTTAAAACCTTTTTATTAATAGATGGAATGGCATCATCTGATTTTAATTTTTATCCAAGAAAAGAAAAACCCAAGTTTGAAAAGTATTACATATTCAATGCTGCCTACTTTAAAAAACTACCATATAATTATTTGAAAAAGTCTGACTGTAGGCTAGTACAAACACAATTAAATTTCAAGAAGGACTTATTTTGCAACTCTGTACTGCAAACTGTACTTCAGGGTGCCCAGCTGAGATAAGGACAAGAATTAGAAAGAATATGATTAAGCAAGTAGAAAAGAAAACCCAGAAACTAAGCATGAATCATTTATATGCTTAACATTCAAACCTTCAAACTGTGCATTTTCACTTTTAAGCCAAATTACTTATAATAAATATTTGGACATAACATTAGGAATGATAACACAAATAAATTCAGAAACAAATAACAAATGAAATATTTTTTCCAAAAATATATTTTAACTCTGCATTGAATATATATGGGCATTGGAGTCTTCTCTCTTCCATAAATCCTAATTCTGGAACATGTCTTCCCAACATAAACATACTAATGTAATGAATTATTAATTACTCTAACATATTTTGCCAGTTTGCCTTATTAATATCGTAACACATCATTTTTAAAACTGAAGAGACAGCTACATCGAAAACAGACAATTTTCCAATTTTGGAATAAAAATCACAAATCTTACCCACCGACCCAGAAGTTATTAAGACTCCTTTCCTTTACGAAATGGGGGTGCAGAGCACTGAAAATAAATAACGCAGGAGTTTAAAAAGACCTATGAGGTTCTCTTTGCCTTCTAAATCCCATGAATAAGTTATATACAAACTATACCAGTTATCTGGCAGTTAACTATGACAGCATTTTGAAAGCTATTTTATTATTTAAAATATATAATTATTAAAATGTTCGATACAATAGTAATCTGCCATTTGCTAAGCTGTTAATGCCCGATGTCTCATGCTCTATAGCTGAAGAGCCAGGTGAAAAGATTTGTTGATTGGCCAGATGTGCAATTTTAAGAACATTCTTGCAAGAAACATGATTGGGCTTTTAAATTACAGGAATCAAGCTGGTGGTTACTTTTTAAATGCATGTATGTGTGTATTTAATGCTCAGCCCTGAAGTGCTACTACTAGAATATATTTTTCAAAGATGATTCAAAGATGAAAAAGAATGGTCCTTGCTCTTAAATCATGTAGCCACCTACAGTAGGCACTGTAATAACATAAATATAATGATTGGAGCAGGAAGTAACTAACTCCGGCTGGGAAAATCCAAGAAAAGCTTTTTGGAGGAAACGGCGTTTGAATGAAGACATTGGTTGTGCTCAGGACAACCCTCCATTACAGAAAATTCTAAATCTTTCAGTCACCTCAGGCCTCCAGAACTTTTTTTTTTTTTGAGACGGAGTCTCGCTCTGTCGCCCAGGCTGGAGTGCAGTGGCCGGATCTCAGCTCACTGCAAGCTCCGCCTCCCGGGTTCACGCCATTCTCCTGTCTCAGCCTCCCGAGTAGCTGGGACTACAGGCGCTCGCCACCTCGCCCGGCTAGTTTTTTGTATTTTTTAGTAGAGATGGGGTTTCACCACGTTAGCCAGGATGGTCTCGATCTCCTGACCTCGTGATCCGCCCGTCTCGGCCTCCCAAAGTGCTGGGATTACAGGCTTGAGCCACCGCGCCCGGCTCCAGAACTTCTTTAACACTCCCTTTACTTCATTCTGCTGTCTTTCCTACTACTACTAAGACCTCTTTCCTTTAACTGATAAAGTATGAATAAATGGTCTACATAAAGGATCAGTAAACTATTTTTCATAAAGGGGCCAGAAAAATATTTTAGCCTTTCTGGGTCACATGGTCTATGCTGCAACTACTCGACTCTGCTCTGTACAGAGAGAGCAACCAGACAAAATGGAAAGAAAGCAGTGCTGCTGCGTTTCAAGCAAAAGTAATTTATAAAAACATGCAGCAGGCAAGATTTGGCATGAGACTGTTGTTTGCCAGCTTTTGGTCTAGACTACCCACCTCAGATGTCCTGGTGTACCTCTTTTATGTTTCCATTGTATCACATCCCATTATCCCATATATACAACACAGTGAGTGATACGATGTTTACCCTGTAGCGTAACCACTATACTGTCATGTAAACATTACTTTACGACCTATTCACCTTAATAGATGGTTGATATGGTCTGTCTCTCAATCCTCACCCAAATCTCATCTCAAACTGTAATTCCCACATGTCAAGGGATGGACCTGGTGGGAGGTGACTGGACCATGGGGGTGGTTTCCCCCACGCTGTTGTCATGATTGTGAGGGAGTTCTCACGAGATCTGATGGGTCTACAAGTGGCAGTTTCCCCTGTGCTCGCTCACTCTCTCTCTCTAGCTCCCTCTCTCTCTCTCCCCGCTGCCACCTTGTGAAAAAGGTGCCTGCTTCCCGTTTGCCTTCACCATAATTGTAACTTTCCTGAGGCCTCCCCATCCATACGGAACTGTGAGTCAATTAAACGTCTTTTATTTATAAATTACCCAGTCTCTGGCAGTATTTTTATAGCAGTGTGAAAATGGACTAATACAATGGTAAATATATAGAGGTCAGGAATCACATTAATAAATGGTTAATATGTCTTGAATAAATTAACAAATAAATGTCAGATGAATAAATTAAAAATGGAAGAAAATAGAACCAAGGGCAATCTGATGCCCCATGCAGGTGCCACTCAATTATTCTAGGCCCTAAAATTAATGCAAAATAAAACTAAAGGTAAACACAATATTTATAAAAATGTATGATCTGTGATATACAAAATATATTAATTTTTATTTTAGTCTCATTGATAAGAAGAAGTTAAAAACAAGAAAGGTAATTGGCAGTAAATATATTTGTTTTTGAATTTGTCATATACTTTCAAATGCTTTAAAGTGGTCCACAAGATAAATACTAATTTGGAGATGAAGTTTGATGAGTAAATTTATATATTTTTAATGTTGTTAGAAATAAGTATAAACGGTTAACCTTCAATCAATGTGTACCTTAGAATAAAATATAAATAAGTAGTTATTGGTTTTCATGTTAGCGTCACAAATTTTTTTGAAGAAAACTAATTTCTTGTTTATTTTCTAAAAGTGAAATCATCGTGATTTCAGTGTTTTCTACATCAAAAACACCAACATAAAACCTTAATTCAAGTTTGTTTAAGGAAACTATTTCTTTTCTTTTAGTTAAAAAATAGAGTAAAAATATGTGGAAAATTACTAATGTTCAAAGGAATTAAAACAGCTCATTTTAAAGGTTAAATTTACAAGAAAAAAGACAGACTGATTGTACAGAAGTAGCTAAATGAAGCATATTATGTTGAACTGATCTTGAGTTCCTGATAGTATAGCTATAAATACGCAAAACTGGTTTGAAAATAAAACGTGTAGTTTACAATAAACCTATATTGCGCTATTCTATTCATTCCACAAATTTTACTATTTGATATGGTTTGGGTTACGTTCCCACCCAAATTTCACGTTTAATTGTAATCCACAGTGTTTGAGGTGGGACCTGGTGGGAGGTGACTGGATCATGGGGGTGGATTTCTCATAAATGGTTTAGTGCCATCCCCTTTGTACTGTCCATGAAAAAGTCAGGGAGTTCTCATGAGATCCGATCATTGAAAAGTGTGTAGCACCTCCCCTACTCTCTCCTGCTTCTGCGTTTTGTGAACCGCCTGCTCCCACTTTGCCTTCCACCACGAATAAAAGCTTCCTAAGGCCTCCCCAGAAGCAGATGCCATCGTGCTTCCTGTACAGCCTACAGAACAGCGAGCCAATTAAACCTCTTTTCTTTCCTTTTCTTTTCTTTTCTTTTTTTTTTTTTTTTTTCTGTCTTTTCCTTTTTCTGTCGCCCAGGCTGGAGCGCAGTGGCAGGATCTCGGCTCACTGCAAGCTCCACCCCCCGGATTCACGCCATTCTCCTGCCTCAGCCTCTCTAGTAGCTGGGACTACAGGCGCCTGCCACCAAGCCTGGCTAATTTTTTTTTTTTTTTTGTATTTTTAGTACAGACAGGGTTTCACCGTGTTAGCCAGGATGGTCTCGGTCTCCTGACCTTATGATCCACCTGCCTCAGCCTCCCAAAGTGCTGGGATTACAGGCATGAGCCACCGCGCTCAGCCAAACCTCTTTTCTTATAAATTACCCTGTCTCAGGTATCTCTTTTTAGCAATGAAAGAACAGAACAAGACAGTACTCCATAAATAATGCATAATACCGAAACAAACATTTGTCTCTTTAGAATGTACAACATGCATTTATTGTTTCAGAAAGGTCCATTTTAGAGGTATGTAATTCACATATTAAATACAGAGAAAATATTATGTAATAGAAGCTCCAGACATTAAAATTACATTTAAAATGGCTTATTTATTGACCTCTGTTCACTTTATCATTGTATACATAGACTCCTCAATTTATATGAGAAAACACATAAAATCATCAAAAAAATATAAACTGGGCTGCTACTATTTGGCAGTTGCTTGCCCCGGTGCTGAAAAAAATGTGATGAACAAAAACGATGGAAAGAAAGAGAGGGACAGAAACACAGCTCAGATTTGCTGTCATGCCTTAAACACCTGGAACTCCCAACAAAATATGGAAAATATCATCTTTTCAGGGAAAATGGCAACAAAGAACAGTGACATCAGAGATAAAAACAAGTAAGGTGAGTTCACTGCATGGAGTGAATTTCCAAGCTGCTGCACAGATTTGGGGGAGCCAAACAAAGCTCATTATTCTTGCTGAGTTTGGAGACAGGTTTCAGAGGTCAGGGAGGCTAAGGTGGCAAGAATGTTGAGCAGAATAGCAGATAGATGGAAGGTAAACAGAAACACCTGCAGAGCAGTTCCTTAAATAGTTTCTGTACTGTTACGTGCACATGCTTGAGAAAACTACTGAGACCAGGGAAGAAAACTAGCAGAAGAATGAAGTGGGAGGAATAACTCTCATGGATCAACCCAACTCAGGAACAGTTTGTGTTCCTACCAGAAAGAATAAAGACCTCCTAACACATGAGATAGTGTTGAACCTAGACAGGCTTTTCTGTCTCTACACTCAAAATATCATGCCTGCAATCTCAGTACTTTGGAAGGCCAATGCAGAAGGATCTCTTAAGGCCAGGAGTTTGAGACCAGCCTGAACAGCATAGAGAGATCCTACCTCTACAAAAATGAAATAGTGTGTGTGTGTGTGTGTGTGTGTGTATCTCCACCCCTGATGGCATATGCCTGTATTTCTAGTTACTTGGGAGACTGAGACAGGAGGACCACCGGAGCCCAGGACTTTGAGGGTGTAATGACATATGATTGTGCTACTGCACTTCAGCCTGGAGACAGAGTGAGACTCCATCTCTATCAGAGTAAACCTCAGAATTAATCACAATGATTTAACTGCCTCGCAGGAAAATAGTACAACATTATTTAAAGAAACTCCGCAAAACCTATTGCACAATAATATATATCAGGATGTGTGGCATTAGAAGAATACAAGATATGCAAAGAAATAGAAATGCATGAACCTTAACAAGGATAAAAACCAACTAATAAAAACACATGATCATAACAACAGGTGCAGAAAAGTATCTGATAAAATCCAGCACATGTCAATGAAATCAAAAAGCTCTTAGAAAACAAGAAATAAGGGTATTTACTGAGCTTAATAACATCTGTAAAAAACCTATAGCTAACACCATACTTAATGGTTAGAAACCACCAGGTTTACCGCTAAAATAAGGAATAAGGCAAGGATGCTTCTTCTCATCACTCTTTTTCAACATCATACTGGAAATCCCAGTTAATGCAGTAAGACAGAAAAAAATAAAGACATGCAGATTAGGAAGGAAGAAATAAAACATTATTCATTAACGGATGACATAATTGTCTATGTAGAAAATAAAAAAGAATTGACCAAAAAAACTTCTCCTGGAGCAAATAAGTGATAATAGCAAGGTGATGCAACATTAATATACAAAAGTCAAAAACTTTCTTATATGCCAGTAATGAGAAAGTAGAAATTGAAATTAAAACACAGGTTCCAAATGACCAAAAGGAACAGCTCCAGTCTACGGCTCCCAGCGTGAGTGAAGCAGAAGACAGGTGATTTCTGCGTTTCCAACTGAGGTACCGGGTTCATCTCACTGGGGCTTGTCAGACAGTGGGTGCAAGACAGTGGGTGTAGCCCACCAAGCGTGAGCTGAAGCAGGGCAAGGAATTGCCTCACCCAGGAAGTGCAAGGGGTCAGGGAATTCCCTTTACTAACCAAGGGAAGCTGTGTCAATTGGCACCTGGAAAATCAGGTCACTTCCACCCTAACACTGCCCTTTTCCAAATGTCTTAACAAATGGCACACCAGGAGATTATATCCTGTGCCTAGCTGGGTATATGCCCACGGAGCCTCCCTCACTGCTAGCACAGCAGTCTGAGATTGAACTGCAAGGTGGCAGCAAGGCTGGGTAGGGACTCCCGCCATTGGTGAGGCTTGAGTAGGTAAACAAAGCAGCCAGGAAGCTCGAACTGGGTGGAGTCCACTATAGCTCAAGGAAGCCTGCCTGCTTCTGTAGACTCCACCTGTGGGGCCAGGGCATAGCCAAACAAAAGGAAGCAGAAACCTCTGCAGACTTAAATGTCCCTGTCTGACAGCTTTGAAGAGAGTAGTGGTTCTCCCAGCACAGAGTTTGAGATCTCAGAATGGTCAGACTGCCTCCTCAAGTGGGTCCCTGATCCCCAAGTAGCCTAACTGGGAGGCACCCCGAAGTAGGGGCAGACTGACACCTCACACAGCTGGCTACCCCTCTGAGATGAAGCTTCCAGAGGAATGATTGGGTAGCAACTTTTGCTGTTCAGCAATACTCACTGTTCTGCAGCCCCTGCTGCTGATACCCAGGCAAACAGCATCTGGAGTGGAACTCCAGCAAACTCCAACAGATCTGCTGCACCTGAGGGTCCTGACTGCTACAAGGAAAACTAACAAACAGAAAGGACATCCACACCAAAACCCCATCTGTACATCACCATCATCAAAGACCAAAGGTAGATAAAACCACAAAGATGGGGAAAAAACAGAGCAGAAAAACTGAAAATTCTAAATATCAGAGCACCTCACCCCTTTCAAAGGAATGCAGCTCCTCAATAGCAACAGAACAAAGCTGGATGGAGAGTGACTTTGACGAGCTGAGAGAAGAAGGCTTCAGATGATCAAACTTCTCGGAGCTAAAGGAGGAATTTCGAACCGTTCTTTTTACCAAAGAAGCTAAAAACTTTGAAAAAACATTACATGAATGGTTAGCTAGAATAACCAGTGTAGAGAATCCTCAAATGACTTGATGGAGCTGAAAACCATGGCACGAGAACTACATGACGAATGCACAAGCTTCAGTAGCCGATTCAATCAACTGGAAGAAAGGGTATCAGTGATTGAAGATCAAATGAATAAAATGAAGCGAGAAGTTTAGAGAAAAAAGAGTAAAAAGAAACAAACACAGCCTCCAAGAAATATGGGACTAAAAGACCAAATCTACATCTGATTGGTGTACCTGAAAGTGATGGGGAGAATGGAACCAAGTTGGAAAACACTCTGCAGGATATTATCCAGGAGAAATTCCCCAACCTAGCAAGGCAGGCCAACATTCAAATTCAGGAAATACAGAGAAGGCCACAAAGATACACCTGGAGAAGAGCAACTCCAAGACACATAATTTTCAGATTCACCAAAGTTGAAATGAAGGAAAAAATGTTAAGGGCAGCCAGAGAGAAAGGTCGGGTTGCCCACAAAGGGAAGCCCATCAGACTAACAGCGGATCTCTCGGCAGAAACACTACAAGCCAGAAGACAGTTGGGGCCAACATTCAACATTCTTAAAGAAAAGAATTTTCAACCCAGAATTTCATGTCCAGCCAAACTAAGCTTCATAAGTGAAGAAAAAATAAAATCCTTTACAGACAAGCAAATGCTGAGAGATTTTGTCACCACTAGGCCTGCCCTACAAGAGATCCTGAAGGAAACATGAAACATGGAAAGGAACAACCAGTACCAGCCACTGCAAAAACATACCAAATTGTAAAGACCATCGATGCTAGGAAGAAACTGCATCAACTAAAGAGCAAAATAACCAGCTAACTTCATAATGACAGGATCAAATTCACACATAACAATATTAACCTTAAAGGTAAATGGGATAAATGCCTCAATTAAAAGACACAGACTGGTAAATTGGATAAAGAGTCAAACTCATCAGTGTGCTGTATTCAGGAGACCCATCTTACATGCAGAGACCCATATAGGCTCAAAATAAAGGGATGGAGGAAGATTTACCAAGAAAATGGAAAACAACAAAAACGCAGGGGTTGCAATCCTAGTCTCTGATAAAACAGACTTTAAACCAACAAAGATCAAAAGAGACAAAGAAGGCCATTACAGAATGGTAAAGGGATTGATTCATCGGAAGGGCTAATTATGCTAAATATATATGCACGCAATACAGGAGCACGCAGATTCATAAAGCGAGTCCTTAGAGACTTACAAAGAGACTTACACTCCCACAAAATAATAATGGGAGATTTTAACACCCCACTGTCAACATTAGACAGATCAACAAGACAGAAAGTTAACAAGGATATCCAGGAATTGAACTCAGCTCTGTACCAAGGGGACCTAATAGACATCTACAGAACTCTGCACCCCAAATAAACAGAATATACATTCTTCTCAGCACCACATCACACTTATTCCAAAATTGACCACATAGATGGAAGTAAAGCACTCCGCAGCAAATGTAAAGGAACAGAAATTATAACAAACTGTCTCTCAGACCAAACAAGAACTCAGGATTAAGAACCTCACTTAAACCCGCTCAACTACATGGAAACTGAACAACCCGCTCCTGAATGACTACTAGGTATATAACAAAATGAAGGCAGAAATAAAGTTCTTTGAAACCAATGAGAACAAAGACACAACATGACAGAATCTCTGGGACACATTTATAGCAATTTGTAGAGGGAAATTTATAGCACTAAATGCCCACAAGAGAAAGCTGGAAAGATCTAAAACTGACACCCTAATATCACAATTAAAAGAATTAGAGAAGCAAGAGCAAACATTCAAAAGCTAGCAGAAGGCACGAAATAACTAAGATCATAGCAGAACTGAAGGAGATAGAAACACAAAAAACTATTCAAAAAATCAGTGAATCCAGGAGCTGGTTTTTTGAAAAGATCAACAAAATTGATAAACTGCTAGTAAGACTAATAAAGAAGAAAAGGGAAAAGAATCAAACAGACGCAATAAAAAATGATAAAGGGGATATCACCACTGATCCCACAGAAATACAAACTACCTTCAGACAATACTATAAACACCTCTACGCAAATAAACTAGAAAATCTAGAAAAAATGGATAAATTCCTGAACACATACACCCTCCCAAGACTGAACCAGGAAGAAGTTGAATCCCTGAATAGACCAATAACAGGCTCTGAAGTTGAGGCAATAATTAATAGCCTACCAACCAAAATAGATTCAGGACCAGACGGATTCACAGCCGAATTCTACCAGAGGTACAAGGAGGAGCTGGTACAATTCCTTCTGAAACTATTCCAGTCAATAGAAAAACAGGGAATCCTCCCTAACTCATTTTATGAGGCCAGCATCATCCTGATACCAAAGCCTGGCAGAGACACAACAAAAAAAGAGAATTTTAGACCAATATCCCTGATGAACATTGATGCAAATATCCTCAATAAAATACTTGCAAACCGAATCCAGCAGCACATCAAAAAGTTTACCCACCATGATCAAGTGGGCTTCATTCCTGGGATGCAAGGCGGGTTCAACATACACAAATCAATAAATGTAATCCAGCATATAAACAGAACCAAAGACAAGAACCACATGATTATCTCAATAGATGCAGAAAAGGCCTTTGACAAAATTCAACAGCCCTTCATGCTAAAAACTTTCAATAAATTCGGTATTGATGGGATATATCTCAAAATAATAAGAGCTATTGATGACAAACCCACAACCAGTATTATATTGAATGGACAAAAACTTGAAGCATTCCCTTTGAAAACTAGCACAAGACAAGGATGCCCACTCTCACCATTCCTATTCAACCTAGTATGGGAAGTTCTGACCAGGGCAATCAGGCAGGAGAAAGAAATAAAGGGTATTCAATTAGGAAAAGACGAAGACAAATTGTCCCTCTTTGCAGATGACATGATTGTATATTTAGAAAATCCCATCATGTCAGCCCAAAATCTCCTTAAGCTGATAAGCAACTTCAGCAAAGTCTCAGGATACAAAATCAATGTGCAAAAATCACAAGCATTCTTATACACCAGTAACAGACAAACAGAGAGCCAAATCATGACTGAACTCCCATTCACAATTGCTTCAAAGAGAATAAAACACCTAGGAATCCAACTTACAAGGATGTGAAGGACCTCTTCAAGGAGAACTACAAACCACTGCTCAAAGAAATAAAAGAGGACACAAACAAATGGAAGAAAATTCCTTGCTCATGGATAGGAAGAATCAATATCATGAAAATGGCCATACTGCCCAAGGTAATTTATAGATTCAATGCCATCCCCATTAAGCTACCAATGATTTTCTTCACAGAATTGGAAAAAAGTACTTTAAAGTTCATATGGAACCAAAAAAGAGCCCACATTGCCAAGACAACCCTAAGACAAAAGAACAAAGCTGGAGGCATCACGCTACCTGACTTCAAACTATACTACAAGGCCACAGTAACCAAAAGAGCATGGTGCTGGTACCAAAACAGAGATATAGACCAATGGAACAGAACAGAGCCCTCAGAAATAATACCACACATCTACAGCCATCTGATCTTTGATGAACCTGACAAAAACAAGAAATGGGGAAAGGATTCCCTATTTAATAAATGGTACTGGGAAAACTGGCTAGCCATAAGTAGAAAGCTGAAACTGGATCCTTTCCTTACACCTTATACAAAAATTAATTCAAGATGTATTAAAGATTTAAATGAGACCTAAAACCATAAAAACTCTAGAAGAAAACCTAGGTAATACCACTCAGGACATAGGCATGGGCAAGGACTTCATGTTTAAAACAGCAAAAGTAATGGCAACAAAAGCCAAAATTGACAAATGGGATCTAATTAAACTAAAGAGCTTCTGCACAGCAAAAGAAACTACCATCAGAGTGAACAGGCAACCTACAGAATGGGAGAAGATTTTTGCAATCTACTCATCTGACAAAGGACTAACATCCAGAGTCTACAAAGAACTCACATAAATTTACAAGAAAAAAACAAACAACCCCATCAAAAAGTGGGGAAGGATATGAACAGACACTTCTCAAAAGAAGACATCTATGCAGCCAACAGACACATGAAAAAATGTTCATCATCACTGGCCATCAGAGAAATGCAAATCAAAATCACAATGAGATATCATCTCACACCAGTTAGAATGGCGATCATTAAAAAGTCAGGAAACAACAGGTGCTGGAGAGGATGTGGAGAAATAGGAACACTTTTACACTGTTGGTGGGACTGTAAACTAGTTCAACCATTGTGGAAGACAGTGTGGTGATGTCTCAAGGATCTAGAACTAGAAATATCATTTGACCCAGTCATCCCATAACTTGGTATATACCCAAAGGATTATAAATCATGCTAGGATAAAGACACATGCACACGTATGTTCACTGCGGCACTATTCACAATAGCAAAGACTTGGAACCAACCCAAATGTCCATCAATGATAGACTGGATTAAGAAAATATCACACATATACACCATGGAATACTATGCAACCATAAAAAAGGATGAGTTCATGTCCTTTGTAGGGACATGGATGCAGTTGGAAACCATCATTCTCAGCAAACTATTGCAAGGACAAAAAACCAAACACTGCATGTTCTCAGTCATAGGTGGGAATTGAACAATGAGAACACTTGGACACAGGAAAGGGAACATCACACACCGGGGACTATTGTGGGTTGGGGAAGGGGGGAGGGATAGCATTAGGAGAGATAGCTAATGTAAATGACAAGTTAATGGGTGCAGCACACCAACATGGCACATGTATACATATGTAACAAACCTACATGTTTTTCATATGTACTCTAGAACTTAAAGTATAATAAAAAAAGGAAAAAAAAGAAATTAAAATACAATATCATTTATATGCATCCAAAAACAAAATACTTAGAAGTAAATCCAGAAAAATATACAAGATATATATAAAGAAAATTATAAGACTCTGATGAAAGCAATCAAATTTTTCATGTTCATGGATAGGAACACTCAATACTGTCATTATATTAGTTCTTCCCAAGTTGATTCATAGATTTAATGCAACCCAATCAAAATCTCACCTTATTTCATGAATAATAACAAACTGATTCTACATGTTGTTATGAATAACAACAAACTGATTCTATATAGGCCAGGCAGGGTGGCTCGCACCTGTAATCCCAGCAGTTTGTGAGGCTGAGGTGAGCAGATCACTTGAGGCCAGGAGTTTGAGGCCAGGCTGACAAATACAGTGAAACCAGGTCTCTACTGAAAATACAAAAATAAGCCAGGACTGGTGGTGGGCGCCTGTAATACAAGCTACTCAGGAGGCTGAGGCAAGAGAATCGCTTGAACCTGGGAGGCAGAGGCTGCAGTGAGCCAAGATCGCACCGCTGAACTCCAGTATGAGCAACAGAATGAGACTCTGTCTCAATAAACAAACAAACAAACTTTTTATGGAGAGGCAAAAGTCCTAGAATAGCTAAAATAACATTGAAAGAGGAGAACAAAGTTGGAGGACTAATATTTATCTGACCTTAGTATTTACTATAAAGCTACGGAAATCAAGATAATGTGGCATTGGTGAAATAATAGACAAACAGAGCAACATAACAGCATAGGGCCCAGAAACAGGCAAAACAATTAATTTTGATACAGACCTTGAATCACAGACAAAACAATTAATTTAGACACAGACTTTGCGTCCTTCACAAAAATTAAAGCAAAATGGATCACAATCTTAAACGTAAAACACAAAACTGTAAAACTTCAAGTAACATAGGAGAAAATCTAGATGAGCTTTTGTTTGGCAATGACTACTTACATACAACACCAAAGACATAATCCATGGAACAAAGAATTAATAAAGTGGACTTCATTAAAATAAAATGAAAACTTATGCTTATTGAAAGACACTGTCAAAAGTATGAAAAGATAAGCTAGGAGAAAGATAGGCTAGGAGAAAATATTCTAGAAAACATATTTGAAAAAGGACAATAACCAAACATAAAGGAAGAACTCTTAAAAACCCAAATAAGAAATCAAACCAATCTACTAAAAAATGGTCCAGAAACCTTAATAGACACTTTACCAAAGAAGATGTACCAGTGGTAAATAACCATATGAGCTGATGCTCCACATTATGGATCATCAGGGAAATGCAAAGTAAAACAACAATGATATACCACTAAGGACTTATTAGAATTGCCAAAACCATAATATTGACAACACCAAATGCTAGTAAGGATGTGGCACAAAAGCAGCTCTCATCCATTGCTGGTAAGAATGCAAAATGGTACAGCCACTCTGGAAGAGGCTTTAATAGTTTCCTACAAAAGTAAATATATGCTCATCCTATGATCCAGCAATCGTTCTCCATGGTCTTCATCAAAACGAATTGAAAACGTATGTTCATAGAAAAGCCTGCACTTGAAAGTTGACAGAGATTTATTCATAACTGCAAAAACTTGGAAGCAACCAAATTGTTCTTCAGTAGATGAATAGACAAATATAGTGGTACACTCAGACGATGGAATATTATTCAGCGTTAAATATAAACAAAATATCAAGCTATGATATGATATAGAGAAAACCTAAGTGAGTATTACTAAATGACAGAAGCTAATCTGAAAAGCCTACATACTATAGGATTACAACTATAGCATACCAACATTTCAGTCAAGGACAGACAGGGTTGTCCTGTAAGATTATAATGAAGCTCAAAAATTTCTATTGCCTAGTGATGTCATACTGTCGTAAACTCACAGCGCATGGCATATGTGTTTGAGGTAGTGCTAATGTAAACAAACCTACTGCACTGCCAGTCATATAATAATATACCACATACAATTATGTACAGTACATAATACTTGACAATGATAAAATGACTTACTAGTTCACATATTTACTATATCATAAATCGTATTATTGTTTTAGAGTTTGCTTCTTTTGCTTTCATATATTTTTAAAGTTAACTGTAAAATAGCCTCAGTAAGATCTTTCAGGAGGTATTTCCTCAGTTATAAGAGATGACAGCTCCATGCCTGTCATTGGCCCTGAAGACCTTTTAGTGGTACAAGATGTAGAGGGAGAAGGCAGTGACATTGATGATCCTGACCCCATATATGCCCAAACTAATGTGTGTGTTTGTGTATTAGTTTTTAACAAAAAAGTAATGCTTTGTGTATTCGTTTTTAACAAAAAAACTTTAATGCTTATAAAAGCATTAAAGAAAATTCTTTGTGCAGCTATACAATGGTTTTGTGCTTTAAGCTAAGTGTTATTACAAAAAAGTAAAAAACTGAAGAAATATAAAGGCTTATAAATAAAAGTTACAGTAAGCTAAAGTTAATGTATTATTGAAGAAAAATATTCTCATAAATTTAGTGTAGCCTAAAGTACAGTGTTTATAAAGTCCCCAGTAGTGCATGGTAATGTCTTATTCCTTTATATTCACTAGTCACCTACTCACCCAGAATAACTTCCAGACCTGCAAGCTCCTTTCATGATACGTTTCCTATACAGATGCTTTCTTTGATACCCATTTTTTCTCCTTTGATACTACATTTTTATTATTGATTTATCTTCAAATTTTTTATCTTTAAATATTTCTTGCTGAGTTTGGAGACAGGTTTCAGAGGTCAGGGAGGCTAAGGTGGTGAGAATTTTGAGCAGAATAGCAGATAGATGAGAGGTAAACAGAAACACCTGCAGAGTGGTTCCTTATAAATATTTTCTGTACTGTTATGTGCACGTGTTTGAGAAAACTACTGAGACCAGGGAAGAAAACTAGCAGAAGAATGAAGCAGGAGGAATAACTCTCAGGGATCAACTCAACTCAAGAATAGTTTGTATTCCTACAAGTGTAACAAGAGTTTGAAGAGGTAAGCTACAGGCTAGGTGAAAATATTGTAGAAAACATATTTGAAAAAGGACAATAACCAAAAATATACGAAGAACTCTTAAAAACTAAAATAAGAAATCAAACCAATCTACTAAAAAATGGGCCAGAAACCGTAAAAGACACTTCACCAAAGAAGATGTACCAATAGTAAATAACCATATGAAAAGATGCTCCACATTATGTATTGTTAGGGAAATGCAAAGTAAAACAACAATGATATACCACTAAGAACTTATTAGAATTGCCAAAACCATAATATTGACAACACCAAATGCTAGTAAGGATGTGGCACAACAGCAATTCTCATCCATTGCCAGTAAGAATGCAAAATTGTACAGCCACTTTGGAAGAGGCTTTGGCAGTTTCCTACAAAACTAAATATATGCTTATCCTATGATCCAGCAATCATGCTCCACGGTCTTCATCAAAAGGAACTGAAAATATGTTAGTAGAAAACCCTGCACTTGAAAGGTGATAGAGATTTATTCATAATTGCAAAAACTTGTAAGCAACCAAGATGTTCTTCACTAGATGAATGGATAAATATACTGGTATATTGAGACAATGAAATATTATTCAGCATTAAAGATAAATAAAACATCAGGCTATGAAAAGATATAGAGAAAACTTAAGTGCGTATTACTAAATGACAGAAACTAATCTGAAAAGCCTACATACTACACGATTCCAACTACAGCATACCAAGATTTCAGTCAAGGACAGACAGCATGTATGACAGTTGTCCCATAAGATCATAATGAAGCTCAACAATTCCTATTGCCTAATGATGTCATACACACTGTCGTAAACTCACAGTGTATGGCACATGTGTTTGAGGTACTGCTGGTGTAAAAAAACCTACTGCACTGCCAGTCATATAATAGTATATCACATACAATTATGTATAGTACATAAATGATAATGATAAAATGACTTACTGGTTCATATATTTATTATATCATAAATTGTATTACTATTTTAGAGTGTGCTCCTTTTGCTTATATATATATTTTTTAAGTTAACTGTAAAATAGCCTCAGGAAGATTTTTCAGGAGGTATTTGGCTTGGTTTTCATAGGAGATGATAGCTCCATGCCTGTTATTGGCCCTGAAGACCTGTTAGTGGTACAAGATGTAGAGGGGGAAGACAGTGACACTGATGATCTTGAACCCGTATAGGTCCAAACTAATGCGTGTGTTTGTGTATTAGTTTTTAACAAAAAAGTTTTATATATATCTATACACACACACACACACGTATTACATATATAACACATAGATATGCTTATAAAATCATTATATAAAGAACATACTTTGTACAGCTATACAATAGTTTTGTGCTTTAAGCTAAGTGTTATTACAAAAAAGTAAAAAATTGAAGAAATATAAAGGTTTACAAATAAAACAGTTACAGTAAGCTAAAGTTAATGTATTATTGAAGAAAAATATTCTCATAAACTTAGCGTAGCCTAATGTATAGTGTTTATAAAGTATCCAGTAGTGCATGGTAATGTCTTATTCCTTTATATTCACTAGCCACCTACTCACCCAGAATAACTTCCAGACCTGCAAGCTCCTTTCATGGTAAGTTTCGTATACAGATGTTTTCTTTGATAACCATTTTTTCTCCTTTGATACTATATTTTTATTTTAATTTTTTATCTTTAAATATTTTTGATACACACTTACCATTGTGTTACAAATGCCTACAGTACTCAGTACAGTAAATGGTTTACAGGTTTGTAACTCAGGCTACTCCATGCAGTCGACATGCGTAGTAGGCTATGCCAGCTAGATTTAAGTACATTCCATAATATTTGCACAACGATGAAATTGTCTAAGTATGTATTTCTCAGAATGTATCTCCATTGTGAAGTCACGCATGACTATATGTGATATTCTGGAAAGTGCAACGTTGCAGACACAGTAAAAAGTTCAATGGTTGCTAGAGGTGAAGTGGAGAGGGTAAGGATAAATAGGGAAAACATGGTGGAATTTTAGGGCAGTGAAACTGCTCCGTATGATGCTATAATGGTGTACACATGTCATTATCAACTGAGCAAAAACCATAGAACATACACCACTAGGGAACCCTAATGTAAACTTTCCATATTGGTGATAATGATGTGTCAATATAGGTTAATCAGTTGTAAAAAAATGTGGCACTTTGACAGATGTTTACAATGGGGAAACTACATATGTATGGTGGCGATATGTAATATTTCTGTTCCTTTTGTTCAATTTTGCTATGAACTAAATACTGCTCTAAAAATTAAGTCTATTAAAAATGAAACAAAAATCACTCATATAAACGGAACGAGAAATTTCACAGATACAATTAGTGAAAAAGACATTAAAAAGCTCTTATAAATATACTGCATATATTCCAAAGTAGAAGAAGGCATGAGCCTGGTGAGGAGAGACAGATTATATTTAAAAAGACACAAATTAAACTCCCAAAGATGAAAATACAATGTCTTAGATGAAATATACATGGGACAGGATTAACAGCAGATTTGACACTCAGAAGAAAACATTGGTGAACTTAAAAATATGGCAACTTGAACAATCCAAATGAAACATATAGAGGAAAAAGAGTGGGAAAAAAACCAGAACATCTGTGAACCCCGGCACAATACCAGGAGTTCTAATACACTTTTAGTTGAAATCCATAGTTGAAATTGTCCTAGTTCAAAGTAATAAGCTAGACAAAAATATTTAATGAAATAATGGCCAAAACCAACCCAGAACAACTGTAAATTACATAAACAATAGTCCAAAGAAACGCGCAGCACACTACACTAAAATATATCATAATTTCTGAAAATCCATGATTAAGAGTATTGAAATCAGCCCGAGGGAGGAAAAAGGACATTACATACAGATGAACACAATTAGGAACTACTGTAGATTTACAATCAGGAACAATGTAAGCCAGAAGACAATGAAGTGCCATATCTAATGTATTAAAGGGGGAAAAATGACAGACTAGGCCTCTATACCCAATGAAAACTATCTTACTCAACAATAGAAATATGACTTTTAGAAATATAATATAAACCATCACATTGTCATTTACAGGTTAATTTCCCCTGCGCCTTTAGTCGTTTCATGGATATAGAAAGATGGATACCACCTACATATATGATACCTTGTCTGGATCACGTTGCTCTGACTTCGAATGATATAAAGAGAAGCTGAAGTTACGATGGTCTTCAAAATGCCTCATTCATATACGTAACAGAAATTACATACACATAATCCTAAAATGAGATTAGATGTAAAATTGAGCAATGATCAAATATTACTCAGATCTAAAATAATTTTGTCCCTGATTATTAATTCTATAATTTAGCAGCTATTTCACTAACCCTTCTTCTTGGTGAATGAGTATCTTAGAGAGCGGTCCCTGTATGTCTATTAATGTTCTCCTCTTGCATTGCAGGAAGCCCATGGGCTTTTAGATGACACAAGGGAATTCAACAAGCGTATCGGGCGAAGTTAGTTTAAATGCTAAATGGCACATTTATAGCTAATGTTTGCTAAGTATTTTAATGTTCTATATATTTTAATATTAGTAATAAATAATTCATAATAATAATGACTTTAATATTTTTAGTAACAGAGAAGGAGTTTGAAGCACAGAGAAAAATAAGATATCTGCCCAGAGGTAGCAAAGGGTTCAATCCAACCTTTAGTCCAGGTAGTCAGAATTCACGGCCCTGGGGCATAATCTATTATGTAGTGATGCTTCAAGCATGGATAGCAAAGGTAGGAAAGGTTCAGGGAATAGCCGATCAATTTGTTTGACTAAAGAAATGATGGAAAATACAATGGGAAATACAGGAAAATTTAACAGGAATATAAAAGAGGCTAGGGTTGTACTATAGAAAATATTTCATTTTTGAATATAAGATTATGCTTTGAGTATGAAAAGCAATGAAAGGCCTCCCATCCACCAGATGGTGATAATAGGGACAATACATATTTACAGATTAAGTACCAGTTTGTGTAAGTAAAATTTAATTAAAAATACACATACATATCTAATGCGCCCTGCAATTAAAACTTTTTGTTTTTGTTTTTGTTTTTTTTTGAGACCGAGTCTTGCTCTGTCGCCCAGGCTGGAGTGCAGTGGCTGATTTCCGCTCACTGCAATCTCTGCCTCCCAGGTTTGCACTGTTCTCCTGCCTCAGCCTCCCCAGTAGATGGGAACTACAGGTGCCCACCACCACGCCCAGCTAATTTTTTGTATTTTTAGTAGAGACGGGGTTTCAACGTGTTAGCCAGGATGGTCTCGATCTCCTGACCTTGTGATCCGCCCACCTCGATCCTCCAAAGTGCTGGGATTATAGGCATGAGCCACAGTAAAGCATGCACATAACTTAAAAAATAGACATGTCTTCTACCATGCAGAATACTTCACCTTAAACACTCAGTTTTGAAATCTAAATAGTCATTTGAATTTCCGTGATCAAATCCTCACTGATTGATTTAAAGGTAAAATGGGCTAGATTCAGTATTGTTTAACATTGTATAAATAACTGCATAGATGACATTTGCCGGCAGATGGTGAAGGTCAACACCTCTGAATCTGTGTTCAGAATTTATAATTACTGTGGTAGCCTTAGAAGATGACAAAATATGGCCATTTAATTTAATAGAACCTGGTGTCAAATATTTCTATAAGGTACAAAATAAGTAACTTGTGAAAACCCATGATCACAAATGACTGTATATTTGGGATTCTGACAAGAACACATCAAGAGTGTCACAAAATCAGAAGTCTGAATGATTCAACAAGGTACTCGGGTGTAAAATATGCCTAAATACTAATGGGGAAATCTTCAGGCAATAGACTAATTTATAATAATAATAATAAATGCTTATGATTACAATCTATTTTATACCCAACATTTACCAGGAGTTAACACCAAGAAAGTATGACAGATGTTTAAGGGGGCATCAACTAACTACTGAAATAACACTTACATAAACTTAGAAATTTCAGAACTACAAAAATATTCAGAAGCAAGATATACAAAAAGAATTTAAGAATTGGAAAAAACTAAAAATTAGAATATTTATCCTTTAACGGCAGATATTTACCCTAGGAAATAGAAAAAATACATATGAACTCTTTGTTACCATTAACTTCAAACACACAATGCAAATAACTTCTTCCCAAATTCATCAAGTAAATTATATTACATTAGAAAACAGTTTAAATTAGATCTAATCAAGATTTTTTTTTCCCAAGAGGAACTTTGATTTCTTCAACTTGGAGATTAATTTTTTTTTTTTTTTTTTGAGACGGAGTCTCGCTCTGTCGCCCAGGCTGCAGTGCAGTGGCCGGATCTCAGCTCACTGCAAAGCTCCGCCTCCCGGGTTTAGGCCATTCTCCTGCCTCAGCCTCCCGAGTAGCTGGGACTACAGGTGCCCGCCAGAGATTAATTTTACATCAAATATACCATAACAAATTAACAAAGTACAAGTGTATAATTCTTCATTTAATTTTTGGTTTGTTTTATTCTTCCTTCAGCGAGTTTTTTCAAAAAATATTGTCATCATTCTTGTACAGAAACATGGCAATTTAGAGCTCAAGAAAATTAAGTGGTTTTCTCATGTGGAGATTAATTAGCTTATCTGGAACTAGAAATTATATCCTCTGATATATACTTAAATATACCATTAACTATAGAATTTCATCAATTTTAAGATGCATGATTTTTCACATTTTAAAATATCTAAACTCTGAATGTGTTTCATCTCACAATCCATGGGATGCCACAGGTTTATCACGTGCTTTTCTTTTTTCAGTGATATATAAAAGTGGTTTACGGTATACAGTCCTAGAGATTATGAAATGCAACATGCCATTTTTAAATATGTAAATTATGTACTTTTCCAGTGATTACAACATCAATTAAATTGTTTCAAAAGCTTTTTAAAAATGATTGTTCTTTTCTAACTAAATGAAAGTCTACATGTACTCAATGCCTTCATAATACAATTTTTACTTGGCATCTGATGGCTTCTTAAATGATGTTTTGACTCAGTTTAATAATTTTCTCTAAACAACAGTTTGTTTTTAGAGTATTATATAAGACAATCAAGTTCTTTAGGGAAAGTAGAACCAAATAATGTATTGAAAAGTCATGGCAACCTATTTACGTACAGACACATTTCGGTTCGTTACATCACATTTCATACAACTTACAGGAATTTCACTAATATTTTTGGCCTCTCTGTTATTAACTCTGGCTAAAAGAGCTTCGGGACCTTGTAGTGAGGTGGCTGGTGCTCTTAAAGCCGCTGGAGTTTTGCTAAGTAATTTTCTCAGAGTAGTCGTACTGTGAACATGTCGCAGCAGATTAAAAAAAACTATAAAACATACAAACAAATAAGTGTAAAAATTAAAATAGTTTTTACAATTTCAGGTAAACGGTGCATCTCATTCTGAGGCTGAAATAGTTTTGACTTTTTTTTTTTTTTTTTTTTTTTTGGTTTTTGGTAAAATAGCTTAACAGGAATCACATCATATATAAAATTGCTGCAAAGAAGTCTTTCCTTTAAAAAAAAAAAATCTACAATGCTTCATAACCCAGTTGGCAGCAGACCCTTGTCATTTCAAGAAACAACGCAGCCTTCACTGAAACACATGCGTGGAGGAGGGATGTCTGTTATCTGTGCAGGTCGTAATTCCTGGTCATCTGTTTAAACATGCAGTGGCATTTCCAACGTAATTAAATTTCTAACTGTACAATCAAACTTTGTCTATATATTGGCGTGTATAATAAATTATGAATTAGAATTGTTAAAAACCATTGATTTGAAATCTATAGAGTAAGCCTTCAGCCTCTTGACTGTACCATGAGATTCATTCTTTTAGAAATTATTTAAACCACATTAAATAAACTTAAGTTAAAACATTTTAAAACGGATACTGATAAAGAAGGAAAATTGAATCTTCAAGTTATAGTTTCCTTGTATTTCATGATGGAGCAATTATTTGCACCTAGAACAATTTAAATAATAAAGGTATATGAATAAAACAAACTTTATAAATATTATGTGGTATTTTGGGTGGACAGTTCCAATTGCAGAGTAAGAAAGATTTAAAAAATTCCTTCATTACTGTTTAGAATTAGACGAAGATAGAAGTTTAGCTTGAGCTATTAGGGCATATTTAAAATGTATCTAAAAAACGAAAGGACAGTTAATTTTTCTGAATTAACAACATTCAAACTTTTCAGTCCCATAGTTTATGAAATTGGAGGAGCCCTTTTATATGACAATCTAAATTTACAACATACTTTGGTTAATTCATGTATGTCACTAATATTGCTATTTATTGATAGCAATTTATGGTCCAGTAAGGCCATACCCACTTTTAAGGGCTAACCCTGTCTGTAGGGCTGTGGTATTATACTAATTAATCACTTCATATGAGTTATTAAATATTTTGAGTATTATTCATTTCCATATCTACATTAACAGCAATATTGATGTCTACTACATATAAAGCAAGTTTTTTATGCAAATTAAAATGAATGATTCAATTTACAGGACAATCTATTTAAATATTACAGATGATCAGACAGCCATTAGAAGAAAACCTAGCCAAGTTAATAATGCTGTCAATCAATGTTCATTAAACAATGAGTAAAGCTTTCACTGAAGTAAAGAGCATTCATCTAGTTTACCACCCAAAACCAGTGTACTAGAATTCGTGACAGCAAGACTTGGGTTTAACTGTTACACTAATAAACCTATAGATGTACAACCACAATATGGTGGTCAAAAAGGAAAATTAAGGAAGCCCATATTTCTACTAATGAATAAGTAACTAATTACTTCTAATGAACTGTATGTTTCTTCTCAGGCAGACTTAACTCTCAAGACTTAACTCACCTCCTAACCAGGTAGTGCATATAAAAAGTCATCTGAGGAATTTATATAGAAAATTATTCTTGCCTTCCAATCACTTCATGGAGTATCATGTACAGTATATGTTTAGAAGTAATTTGGAATCTTGGCTCCACCCCGATCAAGCTATAGAAAGGATATCCAAAGAAATAATTTCTGTAATATATGTAAGCACTAAATTTGAATAATTTGAAATACATGATATAGCAACAAATAAAATTTAAAAAAATCTGGTGCACTAAATAAAATGTTTCCAAGGGAGAAACAGGAGTGATGGGACTCTAAACATAGCAAGAACAATTAGGAGATTGTTTCAATAATTTAAGTGAGATATAAGACATCTGAAAATAAATTAGGAGTAACAGAGCTGGAGGGAAGGTAGCTGGAATTGATAAATTGGTCACTAGGGCATATAGTTTTAAAAGCATATTATGTGAGGAGGATAGAGATGGGAAATAGGAAGACAGCCAGGTTTTCAGGTTCTGGAGATCATGGCTATTATTAACTAGAAGCAGTAGCACTGGGGTGCAATAGATTTTTTCGGTTTAGACATGTTGCAGTGGCTGAAATTGTGGACACAATGCTCTAGACTACATCAGGGAAGAAGTTTCGAATAGTGACCTATGTTTTAATGCATAGCTTTGAATAAGATAAATATGTAATGATTGCAAAGAAAATACCAAATTCTGATTGTCCAGGAAGGGAGAAAGATCAGCTAAAGACAGTAAAATGATACTGCCATGTGCCTTCATCAGCAGCACAAGGGATAAACTAACAAATCATTATTAACATTTTCAAACCAGGTCCCTGAATTATACTTGACCCTTTGCAATTCACCTTACAAAATATTCAGTAATAATATTTAATATAGGACCACTAACATGATCACACCAAAACGAAGCCAAACCAAATGAACAAAAACATTCTCTACTTTGGGCCAAAAAATGGTCTATTTTGAAGATTTGTACATTTTACATTATTTCAGTGGCCATAAATGTAATTATAAAACCTTAACAAAAGTTCATTTCCCAAGGCTTTTTCTCATTTTAAATAAAAATATATTTTAAAAAATTTTAAAGGAAACACAGTCAATTTTCTTATTTCAATTGCTAAAGTTATTTATTACAATAGTCCTTTTTTTTAAATTATACTTTAAGTTCTAGGGTACATGTGCACAACATGCAGGTTTGTTACATATGTATACTTGTGCCATGTTGGTGTGCTGCATCTATCAACTCATCAGCACCCATCAACTTATCATTTACATCACGTAAAATTCCCAACGGCATCCTTCCCCCCGCCCCCCTCCCCATAATAGATCCCGGTGTGTGATGTTCCCCTTCCCGAGTCCAAGTGATCTCATTGTTTAATTCCCACCTATGAGTGAGAACATGCAGTGTTTGGTTTTCTGTTCTTGCTATAGTTTGCTGAGAATGGTTTCCAGCTCCATCCCTGTCCCTACAAAGGACACAAACTCATCCTTTTTTATGGCTGCATAGTATTCCATGGTGTATATGTGCCACATTTTCTTAATCCAGTTTGTCACTGATGGACATTTGGGTTGATTCCAAGTCTTTGCTATTGTGACTACCGCCGCAATAAACATATGTGTGCATGTGTCTTTATAGCAGCATGGTTTATAATCCTTTGGGTATATACCCAGTAATGGGATGGCTGGGTCATATGGTACTTCTAGTTCTGGATCCTTGAGGAATCGCCATACTGTTTTCCACAATGGTTGAACCAATTTACAATCCCACCAAGAGTGTAAAAGTGTTCCTATTTCTCCACATCGTCTCCAGCACTTGTTGTTTCCTGACTTTATAATGATTGCCATTCTAACTGGTGTGAGATGGTATCTCATTGTGGTTTTGATTTGCATTTTTCTGATGACCACTGATGACAACCATTTTTTCATGTATCTGTTGACTGTATGCATGTCTTCTTTTGAGAAATGTCTGTTCATATCCTTTGCCCACTTTTTGATGGAGTTGTTTGGTTTTTTTTTCATAAATTTCTTTGAGTTCTTTGTAGTTTCTGGATATTAGCCCTTTGTCAGATGAGTAGATTGCAAAAATTTTCTCCCATTCTGTAGGTTGCCTGTTCACTCTGATGGTAGTTTCTTTTGCTGTGCAGAAGCTCTTTAGTTTAATTAGATCCCATTTGTCAATTTTGGCCTTTGTTGCCGTTGCTTTTGGTGTTTTAGACATGAAGTCCTTGCCCATGCCTATGTCCTGAATGGTATTACCTAGGTTTTCTTCTAGGGTTTTTATGGTTTTAGGTCTAACATTTAAGTCTCTAATCCATCTTGAATTAATTTTCGTATAAGGAGTAAGGAAAGGATCCAGTTTCAGCTTTCTACTTATGGCTAGCCAATTTTCCCAGCACCGTTTATTAAATAGGGAATCCTTTCCCCATTTCTTGTTTTTGTCAGGGGTGTCAAAGATCAGATGGCTGTAGACGTGTGGTATTTTTTCTGAGGACTCTGTTCTGTTCCATTGGTCTATATCTCTGTTTTGGTACCAGCACCATGCTGTTTTGGTTACGGTAGCCTTGTGGTATAGTTTGAAGTCAGGTAGCGTGATACCTCCAGCTTTGTTCTTTTGACTTAGGATTGTCTTGGAGATGCGGGCTCTTTTTTGGTTCCATATGAACTTTAAAGCAGTTTTTTCCAATTCTGTGAAGAAAACCATTGGTAGCTTGATGGGAATGGCATGGAATCTATAAATAACCTTGGGCAGTATGGCCATTTTCATGATATTGATTCTTCCTATCCATGAGCATGGTATGTTCTTCCATTTGTTTGTGTCCTCTTTTATTTCACTGAGCAGTGGTTTGTAGTTCTCCTTGAAGAGGTCCTTTACATCCCTTGTAAGTTGGATTCCTAGATATTTTATTCTCTTTGAAGCAATTGTGAATGGAAGTTCATTCATGATTTGGCTCTCTGTTTGTCTGTTACTGGTGTGTAAATATGCTTATGATTTTTGCACATTAATTTTGTATCCTGAGACTTTGTTGAAGTTGCTTATCAGCTTAAGGAGATTTTGGGCTGAGATGATGGGGTTTTCTAAATATACAATCATGTCATCTGCAAACAGGGACAATTTGACTTCTTCTTTTCCTAACTGAATCCCCTTGATTTCTTTCTCTTGCCTGATTGCCCTAGCCAGAACTTCCAACACTATGTTAAATAGGAGTGGTGAGAGAGGGCATCCCTGTCTTGTGTCAGTTTTCAACGGGAATGCTTCCAATTTTTGCCCATTCAGTATGATATTGGCTGTGGGTTTGTAATAAATAGCTCTTATTATTTTGAGATACATTCCATCAATACTGAATTTATTGAGAATTTTTAGCATGAAGGGCTGTTGAATTTTGTCAAAAGCCTTTCCTGCATCTATTGAGATAATCAAGTGCTTTTTGTCTTTGTTTCTGTTTATATGCTGGATTACGTTTATTGATTTGCATATGTTGAACCAGCCTCACATCCCAGGGATGAAGCCCACTTGATCATGGTGGGTAAACTTTTTGATGTGTTGCTGGATTCGGTTTGCCAGTGTTTTATTGAGGATATTTGCATCAATGTTCATCAGGGATATTGGTCTAAAATTCTCTTTTTTTGTTGTGTCTCTGCCAGGCTTTGGTATCAGGATGATGTTGGCCTCATAAAATGAGTTAGGGAGGATTCCCTCTTTTCCTATTGATTGGAATAGTTTCAGAAGGAATGGTAGCAGCTCCTCCTTGTACCTCTGGTAGAATTTGGCTATGAATCCGTCTGGTCCTGGACTTTTTTTGATTGGTAGGCTGTTAATTATTGCCTCAACTTCAGAGCCTGTTATTAGTCTATTCAGGGATTCAACTTCTTCCTGGTTTAGTCTTCGGAGGGCATATGTGTCCATGAATTTATCCATTTTTTCTAGATATTCTAGTTTATTTGCATAGAGGTGTTTATAGTATTCTCTGATGGTAGTTTGTATTTCTGTGGGGTTGGTGGTGATATCCCCTTTATCATTTTTTATTGTGTCTATTTGATTCTTCTCTCTTTTCTTCTTTATCAGTCTTGCTAGCAGTCTATCAGCTTTGGTGATCTTTTCAAAAAACCAACTCCTGGATTCATTGATTTTTTTGGAGGGTTTTTTGTGTCTCTATCTTCTTCAGTTCTGCTCTGATCTGAGTTATTTCTTGCCTTCTGCTAGCTTTTGACTGTGTTTGCTCTTGCTTCTCTAGTTCTTTTAATTGTGATATTAGGGTGTCAATTTTAGATCTTTCCTGCTTTCTCTTGTGGGCATTTACTGCTATAAATTTCCCTCGACACACTGCTTTAAATGTGTCCCAGAGATTCTGGTATGTTGTATCTTTGTTCTCATTGGTTTCAAAGAACGTGTTTATTTCTGCCTTCATTTCGTTATGTACCCAGTAGTCATTCAGGAGCAGGTTGTTCAGTTTCCATGTAGTTGAGCGGTATTGATTAAGTTTCTTTGTCCTGAGTTCTAGTTTGATTGCACTGTGGTCTGAGAGACAATTTGTTATCATTTCTGTTCTTTTACATTTGCTGAGGAGTGCTTTACTTCCAACTATGTGGTCAATTTTGGACTAAGTGCGATGTGGTGCTGAGAAGAATGTGTATTCTGTTGATTTGTGGTGGAGAGTTCTGTAGATGTCTATTAGGTCCACTTGGTGCAGAGTTGAGTTCAATTCCTGGATATCCTTGTTAACTTTCTGTCTTGTTGATCTGTCTAATGTTGACAGTGGGGTGTTGAAATCTCCCATTATTATTGTATGGGAATCTAAGTCTCTTTGTAAGTCTCTAAGGACTCGCTTTATGAATCTGGGTGCTCCTGTATTGGGTGCATACATATTTAGGATAGTTAGCTCTTCCTGTTGAATTGATCCCTTTACCATTCTGTAATGGCCTTGTCTCTTTTGATCTTTGATGGTTTAAATTCTGTTTTATCAGAGACTAGGATTGCAACCCCTACTTTTTTTTGTTCTCCATTTGCTTGGTAGATTTTCCTCCATCCCTTTATTTTGAGCCTATGTGTGTCTCTGCATATGAGATGGGTCTCCTGAATACAGCAAACTGATGGGTCTTGACTCTTTATCCAATTTGCCAGTATGTGTCTTTTAATTGGACCATTTAGTCCATTTACATTTAAGGTTAATATTGTTATGTGTGAATTTGATCCTGTCATTGTGAGATTAGCTGGTTATTTTGCTCATTAGTTGATGCAGTTTCTTCCTAGCCTCAATGGTCTTTACATTTTGGCATGTTTTTGCAGTGGCTGGTACCAGTTGTTCCTTTCCATGTTTAGTGCTTCCTTCAGGATCTCTTATAGGCCAGGCCTGGTGATGACAAAAATCTCTAAGCATTTGCTTGTCTGTAAAGGATTTTATTTCTCCTTCACTGATGAAACTTAATTTGGCTGGATATGAAATTCTGGGCTGAAAATTCTTTTCTTTAAGAATGTTGAATATTGGTCCCCACTCTCTTCTGGCTTGTAGAGTTTCTGCTGAGATATCTGCTGTTAGTCTGATGGGCTTCCCTTTGTGGGCAACCCGATCTTTCTCTCTGGCTGCCCTTAACATTTTTTCCTTCATTTCAGCTTTGGTGAATCTGACAATTGTGTGTCTTGGAGTTGCTCTTCTCGAGGAGTATCTTTGTGGCGTTCTTTGTATTTCCTGAATTTGAATGTTGGCCTGCCTTACTAGGCTGGGGAAGTTCTCCTAGATGATATCCTGAATAGTGTTTTCCAACTTGGTTCCATTTTCCCCCTCACTTTCAGGCACACCAATCAGACGTAGATTTGGTCTTTTCACAGAATCCCATACTTCCTGCAGGCTTTGTTCATTTCTTTTTCTTCTTTTTTCTTTAGGTTTCTCTTCTCGCTTCATTTCGTTCATTTGATCCTCAATCACTAATACTCTTTCTTCCAGTTCATCAAGTCGGTTACTGAAGCTTGTGCATTTGCCATATATTTGTCATGTCATGGTTTTTATCTCTGTCAGTTCATTTATGGCCTTCTCTGCATTGATTATTCTAGTTATCATTCTTCTATTCTTTTTTCAAGATTTTTCATTTTTTTGTGCTGGGTAGTTCCTCCTTTAGCTCTGAGAAGTTTGATCGACTGAAGCCTTCTCCTCTCAACTCGTCAAAGTCATTCTCTTTCCAGCTTTAATCCGTTGCTGGCGATGAGCTGCATTCCTTTGGAGGGGGAGATGCGCTCTTATTTTTTGAATTTCCAGCTTTTCTGCCCTGCTTTTTCCCCATCTTTGCGGTTTTATCTGCCTTTGGTCTTTGATGCTGGTGAAGTGCTGATGGGGTTTTGGTGTGGGTGTCCTTTCTGTTTGTTAGTTTTCCTTCTAACAGTCAGGACCCTCAGCTGTAGGTCTGTTGGAGATTACTTGAGGTCCACTCCAGACCCTGTTTGCCTAGGTATCAGCAGCAGAGGCTGCAGAAGACAGAATATTACTGAACAGCGAGTGCTGCTGTCTGATTCTTGCTCTGGAAGCTTCGTCTCAGGGGTGTGCCCTGCCATGTGAGGTGTGAGGTGTCGATCTGCACCTCAGTTGAAAATGCAGAAATTACCTGTCTTCTGTGTTGCTTGCGCTAGGAGCTGGAGGCTGGAGGTGGTCCTATTTGGCCATCTTGCTTGCAATCCCATAATAGTCCTTTTCTATGTTAGCATTATGAAATGGTATTTGACTACTCTTGAGTAACTCTTTAATACAAATTTTCTGAAGAGTAATTTTGAGATGAATATCAAAGAAAAAAGGGCTTATGCTTCTATACGCTAATTTTACTTGTTTATTTAAAAAACCTACATAGCTTTTTTGAAAATTGAAAAAGTTTGAATAACTTAAATAAGCAGTGACAAAATGGTAAAATCACAGGCATTTGAAAATTTTTAATTAATGAAATAATTTCATGATTCTGTGGTAAGTTAAAAACAAATACATAGTTTAATGCTAATTTCAAAGATTTATATGTCAGTAAACACAACTATAGGTAAATACAATAAAGTGTTGATGATGATCATCACTTTTATTATGTATATATTTTCAATTCCCTGAAGTAAGCATCTAATGATTTTATAACCAGAGTTTTGGTTAGCAGAAACACACAATTAAACAATTCAGAAAAACATTGCAAATAAAACTAAGTGAATTCAAGAATAAAACACTCACAAACATGTCAAAATATTTCAATATAGTTTGTTATTTGTTAGGCAAACAAGAAAAATGTAAAGAAAGAATGTTGGACTTTATGTAAACTTCGTGTTGTAGCATTTTATATTCTAAATAGGAAAATCAATTGAGATTCTGAATCTTACTTTTGTGAAACTACTTGTATTTTGTTGAAAATTGAATTCTACTAGGGAACATCCTTCAATGAGTATTTTAACATGCCTCTAAGCTTTGAAATATAATGGTAATCTCCAAATGCCATTAGACACAAACAATTCCAAGAGATAAAAGCAAAATTCAACCTTCTATTCTATAGTTTGAAGCTCTAAAACACTATGAATCCACAGTTAATAACCACATCCTGTAATTTAATAAGTAAAAGCATTTCTATGTAGCCAAAACCCAATTTTCAAGCCATAAGCAAATTAAAAATATGAAACACAATTTTTTAAAACTTTAATATACTCTACTTCTAATAGATATTGAAAGATCTTAAGTAGGACATTTCTTGGAAATCTCCAAATATTTACTTTACTTAGTAGCTTTTATATGTACAATTAAGGGAACTATTGAAAAAAATACAAATTACATGCTAAGATTAAAGCAAATTATGATTTCTTTTCTCATTAACACCACCCAACACACATGACCCATAGAGGTAGGACTGTGAGAGATTATTTACGTACTTACTCCATAAGGAACATTTCTAATAACAATTCATTTGTTTTACAGTAGTTATTTTGATAGAAGGGGCCAATATATTTGGGAATTTTTAGCACACTAAGGGTTTTTGTTATTGCTAACATAATTAAATTCTAGGTTTAGTGAATTATATTATATACAAAAGTACACCTCGTTACCAGTGGGAGTAATTTGCCCTACAGAAATCTGTTACAACATTTAAATGAAATTGTTAATCAGGGACTATTTACAACTGCACCTGCTCTTATTTGTATCTTATTTGATGAAACTGCGTAATCACTGTCAATTCTTCCAGATAGAAGCAGTGGATATCCATTAATACAACAGAAGCATAATTAAAGATAATCCCCATTGGCTGTAGTATTCTGGCTTTGTTAGACTGAGCAAAGTGAGGACAGAGAACACCAAGGAGAAAAATGGGCGGAGACTGGTTTTTTAAGACAATGTCACTGACTGCCTACACAGGATACTGAAGAAATTAGTCAAAAAAAGTTCTTGATAAAGTCATAAAGAATAAAGTTAGAAAAAGAAATTTTAAAGAATTAAGCAATGGTGAATTCTTACTTTCAAAGGAAGAATTCAGAATGCAAAAGCAGTTGAGAATGAGACAACTTCGTGCCACAAACATTTCTAAATTGTGAGTGTTGCATCTTTTTTTTTTTTTTTTTTTTTAAGCTCATGGACTTCTAAAAGGTTATTTCGGGCCCCTGTTGTGTGTATAAGATACTACAGGAAGTAATTTTAGAGAAAGGGTTATGTCTATTGTGGTCTGAAATAATCTGTATATCTCATGTATGTAATTTATCCTCCTTGTTTGAATATTTCCACAATTTCAAAAGTCACTCTTGAGTCTTACTGATGGTTTCCTGCTCCTTGTCTCCTGTGTGGGCTCCCTGGAGTCCCTGCAACCCAGCCAGGAGGTCTCAGGCTGAGTTTGAAAAAGCTGCTGAGGGTATTAGTCACCTCAAAATCAAGCTAAAGGATGATGAGATGCTGTTGATCTAAGAACACTGCAACCAAGTGGCTGTGGGCGACAGAAATACAGAAATACAGCAAGGACACAAGGGGTGTCTGGAATAAACTGAAAGGAACTACCAAGAATGACGCCATGAAAGCTTAGTCCACAAAGTAGAGGAGTTCAAGAAAAACTAGAGATGGGATTTGGTTTCCAGTCATACATTGAACCTAAACTGATGCAATGCCTATTTTTTTCCAATACTGAGCATGGTGTAAAATAATGAAAATAACCAGTTAACTTAGTTCCTTCATTCTGTTCGGAATATGGCTCTAGGTAAAATAATTATTTACCATCTCCGAGTAGTTTTTAATCTGAAATCAATTAAAGATGTATTTGTTACTTTAGAGAAAAGTCACTGTCAATGAATTTATATGCAATAGAGATTTAGCCATTGTTGACAGAGTACCTATGTGTTAGTGGTGTGAAATAAAGTCATGTATGTGCTCTAAACACTGCACTTAAAGTATTTCAGATTATAAAGTCATTATAATCAATATGTCCAGGTGAACATAAGCTTAGAATTCAAACTACATTCTGTGAAAGAAATACATGAAAGAATCAAGAAGTTAATAAGTCCTCCTACATGTATCGCTTTTTAGCATACTATAAATGCACTTATTTGTTATGCTTATTGTCTGTCTCTCCACTTAAACAAACTCCTACAGGACAGGCTGTCTTTTTCTTCAGTGATGAATGAAATATATCTAAATGAATAAACAATACTTGGATGAGGCACCCAGTGTTTGGTGAATGAAAGAATGCTCTTGATCTGAAAAATACAAATTATATACTCATGTTGTTCTTTGAAATTTTAAATAAAATGTGGGAATATTTATTTTAGGTAATTTAAGGAAGCTAAAAATCTCTAAAAATTTAGGTGACAGAAAATCTATAAAACGTGTCAATCAATATACGAACAAACAAACTGTAAATGAGGAAAAAAGAAAGAAAATACAAAAGGATGACCTAGCATGGGTATTTGGAAGGGCTGCTTAATTATGATGTCTAAGTAACCTAATTTATATAATTGTAAAAGATCAGGAATTCCAAAAATTTCAAAATATTTATGCAATCGTAGGCATATATGCCACTTGGAGAGGTTCAGCTAATCCTAAATATTACTGATATGAATAACATCACCTAAAAAAAGGAATATTTGAGTCATATGATAGAAAGAGTTATAGAAATAAAGACCAGCATAGATGTAAGAATACGATTTATGTTGGTCAGATTTAAACAACATTCTTCATAATCATGTGTCCAAATACAGAAGAATAAAATAGCAATAATAAACCAATCAAAAAGTGCAATAAAATTTTTTTTGCTGTAATAAAAAATCCAACTTAATATAAGAAAACAACACAAAAACATCTTCCTAATACATACTTTGATAACTGTTTTGTGAAAAAATAAATTACAAATGTTGTATCTATATATTGTGTGCTTCTTTTTTCAAAATGAATATTTTTGTTTAGTAAATTTCCATAATTGATACATAACATATTAGTAAGATAGTTCACTTATAAATTGATCAATTGATTGAAATAATAATTTTTAATTTTACTTTAAATCTCTCAAGAATGTCAACAACATATTCTACTATTTTTAGTCAAGAATTTCCTGTGAAAAACTATAATTAAGAAAAATAAAATCCCAGTTTCATCTGACCATTAATTTTTTAAAACCTAAATTACATAGTTAAATTGATATATAAGAATGATTAATTTTTATGAATTTCAAAAACTTAAATCATCAAGATTAATGAAATATCTTAAAGTAAAACCAACTACGGCCGGGCGCGGTGGCTCACGCCTGTAATCCCAGCACTTTGGGAGGCCGAGACGGGCGGATCACGAGGTCAGGAGATCGAGACCATCCTGGCTAACACAGTGAAACCCCGTCTCTACTAAAAAATACAAAAAACTAGCCGGGTGAGGTGGCGGGCGCCTGTAGTCCCAGCTACTCGGGAGGCTGAGGCAGGAGAATGGCGTGAACCCGGGAGGCGGAGCTTGCACTGAGCCGAGATTGCGCCACTGCACTCCAGCCTGGGCGGCAGAGCGAGACTCCGTCTCAAAAAAAAAAAAAAAAAAAAAAAAAAAAAAGTAAAACCAACTACAAGAAATTGTCAAATGAACCAAGAGAGAAGTATAATTATAGATATTGTATAGGAAGCAGACATGAAAAGGGTGATTTACTATTATCATAGGGGATAAGATGGTCCCATTAAGATGACCAGGACTATTATCAGAGAAATTTATTTTATATACACATATCCACCAATAATACCTACATACACACCAGTAATACTATATAGGAAAGTAATCTTTGTTTATATTTCCTAGCATTAAAATATTCTTGTTGCACACATTCGGTGTATTGCCCAGGCATATTTTCTTCTGATCCTAGGTGTCTGTATACACAAAAAAGTTACTGCTTTGTGGAGAAATATGCTTTGCTATCTAATACAGAAATTTTGAACTATTTGTATTGCCATTTGGGACAAACTGAATGTAGTCTGTTTAAAAGTTCTGCCTAAATTATTGGAATCCTTTTATACCTATCTTAGACAAAATCACCTAAATTCTATCTTTTGGAGTTTAGAGTTACTAATCATGGCAAATATTTCATCTCTTAAAAGAAAAACGATTCAGGAAAAGAAATCTTGAGTATGAAACTTCAATTTTCTGATTTCACTGAACGCGATATCTAACATGCAGAAACAAATAACAATTCTGAACCTTGATGGAATATTTACTTCAATTGGCTTTCCCCCAGAAGTGGCCATGGATTACCAAAAATATTTTCGGAGGTCACTGTATAACTTTAAAGGATAGTGGTCAAGTTGGAACCGTGGCTATAACTGGTTTATCTGTTTATACATTTCAGGCACAGTGAATTGTGTTATAAAAAATTAAACAGACACAGGTTTGTGGTGAGGATTATCTAGATTAAGTAAATTGTTAGATCTATATTACATTTGTGCATAAATATTCTAATGCTAACTTGAATAATATATGAAATATTCATTAATTGAATATTCTAATCTGTTAAAATGACCTTAATAATTTCTATTCCTTTATAATTTTACTTTCATTTGAAAAAAGATTTCAATACCTTCTTTTTTTTCCCCCTCAGATGAAATCTTGCTCTGCCACCCAGACTGGAGTGCAATGGCACAATCTTGGCTCACTGCAACCTCTGTCTCCTAGGTTCAAGCGATTCTCCTGCCTTAGCCTCCTGAGTAGCTGGGATTTTAGGTATGCACTACCACATGCAGCTAATTTTTGTAATTTTAGTAGAGACAGGGTTTCACCATGTTGGTCAGACTGACCTCAAACTCAGGTAATCCACTCCCCTTGGCCTCCCAAAGTACTGGGATTGCAGACGTGAGCTACCATGACTGGCTTCTTTTTTTTGGGGGGGGGTGCGGAGACAGAGTTTTGTTCTTGTTACCCAGGCCCAAGCTGGAGTGCAATGGCGTGGTCTTGGCTCACTGCAATGTCTGCCTCCTCGGTATAAGTGATTATTCTGCCTCAGCCTCCTGAGTAGCTAGGACTACAGGCACCCGCCACCACGTCCAGTTAATTTTTGTATTTCTAGTAGATATGGGGTTTCACCATGTTGGCCAGGCTGATCTCGAACTCTTGACCTCAGGTGATCCACCCACCTCAGCCTCCCAAAGTGCTGGGATTATAGGCCTGAGCCACCATGTCCAGCCTTGAGGGCATTTTAAACAGCATTTAATTTTCAGTCACATTAATATACTGGATGCAGTTGAGCAGTTATGACCAAGTTTCCATATTTGCAGGCAGTTACCATTCTATTTTGACTGTTGCCTGGCTGATAGCAGTTGTAATTTGTCATTTCTTGCAAAACAGAGCAAAAATCTACATATATTAATATTTGGGGAAGTATGTCTTAAAATTGATTGAATATAATATGTAAGTAAAACAGAGAATAAATTTAACCCTGAGCACACATAAAGCTCTCTCAGGGCAAAGGGAACCTTCCTTGATATCAAGTACTTTGGTCCCACTGCCAAGACTATCTCAATAGATCTATTTAACTGAAACTTATTATAAAACAGCATAAATTAATTTTTCTGTTGTTGTATTCTTACAAAACTGCTCTTTGAAGTGTTGACTGTTCTTTAATATAGGCAGATAATCTATTTTTCTGGGACATTTTCATATTCAGATTCTTGTTGCAATCAATTCTAATTGGAAAATTAATTAGTATTCTAGAGTTGACTTTAGTCTATGTTTATTATAGTTGTCATGAATCAGTTCTTCAGGGCTTGCTCACCTCTTAGTCCTAATAAATATGGGTCTTTGGTCTTTTGAGTAAAAGTATGATCGTAGAACTCAATAAACTAGTTGATGATTTGCGGAGCCTGCTCTGATAGAATTTGATTTCTGTGGGAAAAAAGAACTGTGCCTTCCTCATTCACAATGAACACTCCCGCATCTAACACAGTGCCAGGCTCAAAACATTTCAGGCAAGTAAAGAAATAACCTTACTGCCATTTCAATATACAGAATTATGGTTACTTAAAAGAAAGAACTCATACTTATTCATCAAAAATGTTCTTTTCACATTTCTAAAAGTCTCACTTAAAAAGGTTGCTGGATTAGCAATATATTTGTTCAGAAATATTGTCTATAGAACGCTCAGTAGTTTGTCTCTTCAAAAATCATCCCAAATGATTCAAAAGCAATATTTAAATTCAAAATGCAATATTTAATATAAAATGAAAAGAAAAAAATGATTTCAAAAATTTACCTTTCAGGTGTCTTATTACCCACATTTGCATGGAATAAGACAAGGGATATAAGAGCAGAGATTTGCAATGCCTTGGAAAACAAATTCCTCCTCTTGCCAGAAAAGCAAAGCGACTAAAGTCCAAAGAAAATTGATGCTGACAGACAGTTTCAAGACAAGGAAGAGTCAATCTTAGCTGCAATGGGAGTTAAAATAAAATTTAAAAAAGCAAATAACTAGAAATATTTTTATGATGATAATGATGACTATAATGATGTTTTGCCTTCACAACTTATGGATAACTCTCTTATGACAAGCTCCTTTTTTGTAGAGCAACAACGTAGAACCATAAAGAAAAGTAGAAAATAAACTCATAAAGAATGCACGATTATTTTATATTTATTGCCACTAATTAAAGCAGTAAAAGAACTAATATTAAATGCATGTAAAATAAGTATCATTAGCAATATTCCGGAAACTTTATCTCATGTATCCAAAACTGCCATGTTAAGAGGGTATTTATCATAACATTTATTATGGAGGATGGAGTAGGATACAACTGAGGTGTCACTACCAGGAAATTAAATAAGTAAAATGTGTTGCCTCATTGGATGGCATTGCATATAGAGGTCAGATTTAATGATCTTAGAGCAACATGGCTAGAGAGTTTGATTATAGTTAAAAGCTAAAGGTGTGAAACCATAAAACCTACATTAAACACTATTTACACAAATTACACACACACACACACCCCAACGCTGTATCGTTTTCCAAGATGCATGCATATCTAAGGGCACAAAGTAAATGAAATTCACTGGAAAATTTACTAACAAAAGTGATGAGAATAGGAGGGGACAAAGAAATGATGATTAACATATAATAAAACTAGACAAAGGCATTGCTAGATCAATAAAGAACGTAGTTAATGAGCTGAGGGTCATAAGTACATCAAATCTGTGCAACCAAGATAAAAAAAATAAAAATAAGAGCTAAAACCTTCTAAATTGCTTCTAAAATTACCGTATTCATTAAATTTTACAAGATATTGGTCACCAGAATTGTTTCACCCTACATATCCAGAGAGCTCCCGTGACAAATAGGGGTTTTGTAGAAATAGTTCATTCATACAGTCGTATTTTGGTTGCTTTTCTTCAGGTTGTAGAAAATTGCATTTTTCTAAAAGCTTAACGCTTTCATTATACATAGGTTGACATTATATCACGTTATCAAAAGTGAATCAGACATTTAAGATGTCTTTAATCTAAAACTCTTCTAAACTGTGCGATTTAATTAACCGATAATTAAATACCAAATATGAGAACTTTAGGGACTAATGCATTGAAGCTGTATCAGGATGAAAGATGTTTACACTGGATACAAAGATTCTCCCCTGACTGAATGAGACTGGGAATTGCAAGCATGGCAGAGTGAAAGCCCGCTGATAACAAGCTGTTTATTAAAGCATTAGCCTCCCTGAGCTTAAAGAATGTCAAACGCTCCTCTTACACATCCATGGAAAAATAATTGCAGAGCAAAAAGAATGCTGCTTTGCATTTGTAATAAGAGGCAAAATGTTACTGAACATTAGATTTAAATTTATTTCTAAAAATACTTATTTCTAACAGTTCTTTTTGAAGGCTTTTTATTGTCAACATTTATCATTAAGACTTTCCATTTATTCAGCCTCTCTTCGGCTTATCCACCTTTTCTCTTTTGCATTGTGAATTTGGTTTTTGGAGTAGCCCTGTTGTCTCATTTTGTCTTGCCTATCGTATGTTGCCTTTAACATCAGTAACACATGGAATTCATAAGTGTATGTTTGCCAAAAGGGGTATGTACCTGGAATATACTTTTAAAGTCCAGAAGGCAAGAAGAAGGCAAAATATGTTTTCCTAAGTGATGATAGTGAAAGATAATTTGGAAATCTATGTTGATAAAGTTTAAAAAAACCCAGATATTAGTTAATATAAGCTTAGCACAGTCTTATATTAAATATGGGGAAACAGAGAGCTACAGGATTTAGGAGAATTATCCAATATTCTATAGCCCACATCAGAGATTAAAATCCAGAAAATCGCCCCCATCCCATCACCCTGGTATAACAAAACATTATATTCTAAAAATAAGTTAATAATGGTGGTCTCATTACACTCAGTTTTTAGTGTGGCCAGGACACTATATAATTTGGAGAAAGTGGGTTAGAGTGACAATGCTTGAATTCAAATTCTGGCTTTACTACACACCAGAAATGACTCTTGGCAAATCTCTCTGAGCCTGTTTCTGTATTTGCACAAAGGTGAAAGTAATCAAACCTATCTCATTGGATTGTTGAAGGGATTAAATTAGACAATTCACATCAAAACAGTCCCAGGAACATGGAAATACATTTAATATATTGCTTATCTTTAAAATATATTCTTTCATTTACAATATATTTGAATACCAATCCCCTTGCTAATCATTAACACACACAAAAGGTGCAATCCATGTAGTTAAAAAGCGTATAGACTCATCCTGCTGATTGCATGATTCTTTTGTGAATTCAATAATTAGCTCATGTCTTTCCTTTCATTTTGTCTCATGTATAGTATTTATTAAATTCCATAAACACACCAATAAACCTATCTAGAAATGCTTGAGAATTTCCTCACCTTCTCATTGCCAATTATCTTCTTCTTCTCAAAAAATAATCACCGAAAATCCAAAACTCTAGATAACAGAATATCTTAAATAACTTTATCCTCAAACCCTCAATTCCCAAAATCGTATTTTATATTGAACACAACAGTCCAGCAATCCTATTCCTTTAATTCTCAAAATTTGTCCTTTTCATCAAGAACTTTGAAATTCTTGGTTGCTTTCTGTTTCCCTCTATTGTCAGCCCTCCCTCTCTATATGTTAGAATTCCACAGCTAGGCATTTCAAACATTTTTTTCAACCACTTTGGTGCTTGTTGAAAGTTTAGTCTGCTTTTGGGAATTATCTTCATTTCAAAAGGCCAACATTTCACATTTTGCCATTTAACTTTTAAAATAAATAGCTATGAGGTATAAAAGGATCCCTTCATATTTAATAACTACTCACTATTTAAACAATTGCCATTCTAGAAGTTAAACAAAATATAGATGTGTTCCTTTTCCTGTAAGAATGAAAGATTATACTGTTTGGTTATTTTTAGCACCTAATAACCTAATAAAATTTGCTTTTACGTGAAGGTATTATTGGAAACTCTCAAAAAAGTACACCATAGTTCTTAATATACTGATCCATTAGCTGACCTTAGGAAACTTAAATATATATTGCAGATTGCTGGACAATGATTTTGCTGGTTTCTAAAGTTGCTATAGTTTAGCTCCAAGTTAAACTTTTGTATTTAACCAGTCACAATATTAAATAAAGAGTAAATGGGTAATGAAAAAATACAATTTATAAATTTTATTAAAGATCACTTTATAAAAGCTACAAAACACATCGAATTTCTAATTGTAATCTAAATTCTAAAATTATAGAAATTTAGCACGAGACAAAATGTTTTTTCCAGAAAAATTGTTAATTTCTAAGCAAACTTGTTAACACACATTGCATGTTTTCTGCATTTAGCATATGTGTGTATGGGTATAATCATGACATATTACATCCTAATCTCTAAATATAGCCAGATAATCTTCAGATTCAGAAGCCTGCAGCTTTAAATTGGCACAAGTGTGTTGTGCACAAAGACTAAGCCAGTAGATGCTAATTCACCCAGACAGCACATCTTGTATTTGAAGAAAATGAGACACAGTCAGGGACAGATTGAATTACACTTCTAGAAATGGAAGTAGTGTGAACACGTGTCTCCTCATCCACTGTGGGATAGAAAGGTAGATTAAATATCTGGGGAATCATGAAAACTTTGAAAGAGTGGATTCTCACCCCAACAGAGCCTGCTGCCATAAATATACAAGATATGAAATAAAATATGGTAATAAACTATGATAAAAGTCAGAAAATTAAATAGGGATAAATAATCCAATGCTGTGAGAATCATCTAACTGATTTGAGCTTTAATTTACACAAACAAAAATAGAGCTAAGAAGATCCTCCCAGGTTTAAATTAAAGGTCACTAAAATAGTGTTGAATAGTAACAATGAAGGCTATATAAATATGTATACACACCCATATATATACACACATATGTAGTTTGAATTTATATATATTATATATAAACCTCATATATATACATATATAGATATATGCTTAAACATATACCAATCTTTACAGATACATAGACCAACGGAATAGGTCAGACAACCCAGAAATAAAGTCACATACCTACCACTATACGATCTTCAACAAAGTCAACAATAACAAGTAATGAGGAAAGGACTCTATATTCAATTGGTGATGCTAGGAATAAGTGGCTAGCCATATGCAGTAGATGGAAATTGAATCTCTACCTTTCACCACAAACAAAAATTAACTGAAAATAGATCAAAAAACTAAACGTAAGACCTAAAACTATAAAAACTATAGAAGAAAATCTAGGAAATACCATTCCAGACATCGACCTTGGCAAAAAATTTATAGCTACATTTTCAAAAGCAATTGCAACAAAACAAAACTAGATGAGTGGGACCTAATTAGTCTAACGAGCTTCTGCACAGCAAAAGCAACTATCAATAGAGCAAAGATACAACCTACAGAATGGGAATAAATCTTCACAAACTGTGCATCCAACAAGAGTCTAATATCCAGAAACCGTAAGGAACCTAAAACTTTCAACAAGCAAAAAACAAAATTACCCCCAAAGATATGAACAGGCACTTCTTTAAAGAAGACATACAGCAGCCAACGAATATATAAAAATACGCTCAACATCACTAATCATTAGAGAAATGCAAATCAAAACTGCAACGAGATACCACCTTACACCAGTCAAAATGGTTATTATTAAAAAGTCAGAAAACAGCAGATGTTGGCAAGGTTGCAGAGAAAAGGGAACTTTTATAACACTGTTGGTAGAAATGTACATTTGTTCAGCCACTGCAGAAAACAGATTGGAGATTTCTCAAGGAGCTTAAAAGAGAACTACCATTCTACCCAACAATCCCATTAAGGGCATATACCCTAAAAGAAATTCAATCATTCTACCAAAAAGATACATGCGCTAGTATGTTCACTGCAGCAAAATTCACAACAATAAAGACATGGAATCAACCTGGATGTCCATCAACAGTGCAATGGATTAAGAAAATGTGGTGCAATTACATCATAGGATACTATACATAGCCACAGAAAAACATGGAATCTTGTCCTTTGCAGCAATGTGGATACAGCTAGAGGCCATTATCTTAAGCAAATTAATTGATGCAGGAACAGAAAATCAAATACCACATGTTATCAATTATAAATGGGAACTAAACATTGAGTACACATGGACAAAAGATCAGAAAAATGGACACTGGGGACTACTAGAGGAGAGATGGAAGGAGATGGGGAGGGTTGAAAAACTACCTGTTGAGGACATGCTCACTACCTGGGTGACGGAATCATTCATACACCAGACCTCAGTGACACACAATTTACTCATGTAACATACCAGCACATGCACTCCCTGAAACTAAAATAAAAGTTGATTTAAAAATCCACCTTTTAATTTAATAATATATTCATATATTTAAGAAAAGGATTAATGTTTAGGAAATACGTTCATGTTCAAGGAACTACCAAATACATAACATTTTGGATGTTAACATTTTAGTGAATATGATAAAGCACACAAAAATTAGTTAATACTTAAGAAACTATCACTTCTCTGTAATCAAAGGCCAACTGCCACCACAAACGGAGGTGGTAGAAGACAAAGCTTATTAAAGCAACATTAAAAGAGGACTGAAAAATTTCAAAAATAAATTAGCAAGAAGCAGGAAAGGGGGAAGGTTAGTAGGTAGGTGAAAGAAAGAAGAAATATAAAGAGGCCCACATAATCATGAAGTTAATTCCTTAATTTGCTAAATTAAAATATTTAAAATAAAATATTTTAAAATAAGTGGGTTATAAAGTTTTAGTGAAAGAAAGTAGAAACTGGAAACTTATAGAAGGATAAGATGGAGGCATAAGCTATCCAGAACAAAATTCCTTACATGAGTCTTGTTGCAAAATAAAAGGGCACTCTGAGAAACTAAATGGCAATTAAACATTAAAATAAATATGTATTACTAAAGGTAGTTGTGGCATGGGATTGTTCAATCGTCAAATCTTTACAGCAGTTCAAGCTTTGAACTCTTTTAACATTATAAACCACTTGAGAATTATTTATCCCAAACTTACAAAAATAAACCATACGTGTATTGACAGAAGTACCTCTCTCTCCCCTGAGTGGTGAGAATATTAGGACCATTAAAATCAACACTCTTCTCTCACAACTTTTTCTTTTCTTTCTCTATTCATCCACAATAAAGCCTCAGCCCTGTTTCAATTACTTCTCTTCTCACCATCTACTTCTAAACAGATGGATGTACAGGAATGAAAACATCCAGCCATCACTTCAAATTTAATAACATAAATTCCACAGGCCATCCATGCCACCTGGTAACTCTACTGCACTGTCTTTGCCAACAAACTATCCTGCAACTAAACCAAATCTTCTCCTCATTCCTGCAGCTTTCTCTTCCTTTCTTATGGCCCACTGTCTTGTTCCGTGTTCCACTGACAAAGCAGAAACAATCATGAGAACTTCTTTCTCTCACCGCCACCAGATCTGCCGCCTCCTGACCCCCTTTATCAAACCCCCTGCCTCCTTCCTACTAACATGTGATGTCTATTGCCCCACCCAGGCAAGATTTCTTCCATGGTGCACAGGATCCCATCCATTCTCATCCACTCAGCACCTCAATAAATTCCTGCCTCTCTTTCATTATCAGCTTTTTTTCTCTCTTTTCTTAATCATTCATCAACCCAAAAATACAAGGAAATAGTATCCCATGTTTAAAATGGACAAACTAATAAGCCTCCCTTCATCCACATTTACCACCAGCTGTTTCCTAATTACGTCCTCCTCTTAAAGGTCACACTCAAACATTCTAACACGCACTGGCACTGTTTCCACTTTCTCCAGTCTCACTCAAGATTCTCCCGTTAGGTTGTTGCCTTCCCCACTCCACCAAAATGTTCCTGACAATCACCCGCCGTTTTCAAATTCAGAGATAAATTCTCAGTGCTCACTTTACCCACCCCACTGGAAACAACACCACAGTTGATGGTTTGCTTTCAACTTTCCGTATGTTGAAATGCCCTCTTAACTTGATTTCCACTGAGAAATCTCTCCTGCTTTTCATCCCACATTAATGCCTGCTTCTTCTCTCTGTGTTTTTCCTTTACTGACATTTTTCTCGTGCTGACATTTATTGTTAGAAAGCTCAAGGGCTCAGCTTTCTATCTACACACTCTTCTTAAGTGATCCAATCCAGCCCTTCTAAGTAATCCTCTTTAGTAGAGTGTACAGATTATATCTACAGTTAGCTGGGAAACACATCTCTCCAGCCCAAGCTCTGTACCACTCTTGATCTCCAAACTGGTACATTCTGATTTCTACATGATACTTCCACATGAATAACTAAAAGGCAAGTGAAATGTATGTCTGGAAACAAAATTATTGACCCAATTCCCCACAACCAACACTCCCTTCAGTGTTCTGCATCTTAATAAAGGACACCACTATTTACTCAGTTGCTCAAGTCAGACACCTTGGGGTCACTCATGACTTTCTCTCAAATGGCAGTTCATATGTCAGCAAATTCTGCTAGCTTCAGTGATAGATAGATAGATAGATAGATAGATAGATAGATAGATAGACAGACAGACAGACGGATAGGCAGGCAGGCAGACAGGTAGGTAGATAGACAGGTAGACAGATAGATAGATAGATAGATAGATAGATAGATAGATAGATAGATAGATAGATAGATAATAGGTACATAGATAGGTAGATAATAGATAGATAGATAGATAGATAGATAGATAGACAGATAGGCAGGCAGGCAGGTAGACAGGTAGGTAGATAGACAGACAGATAGATGATTGATAGATAGATAGATAGATAGATAGATAGATAGATAGATAGATAGATAGATTTGAACAATTCTTACCTCCTCCATTACTACCATCCGGAAGCAAGCTTCCAACATTTTCCCTGTGGACTGTTAACTTGTTTCCAATAGCACATTTTAAAAGCAATTAATATATTCTTTTAAAGGCACATCCCATGATGTTATCACTCTATTCACAACATTCCATGGCTTCCTATCACAATCAAAGCACAATTCACAATATTTACTTTGGTGCATGCAGTGATCTGGTGGCTCTGGCTACTTTTTTGACTTCGTCTCTTACCATGAGCCCCTTTGCTGACTCTCCTTGTCTACAATGACTTCCTGTTGCCTCCTGTAAACCCCAAGCACAATTTTGCCTTAGGGTGTGTGCTCCCCTCTTTGCCTGGATGGTCTGTATTCCAGATATTTGCATGACTTAGTGTTTTTATTAGAATTCCTGCTCAAGTATCAGGCCATATGAGAGATTTCCCTATCCAGAGAATCTAGGGAGTCACTGTCAACACTCTCCAACTCCTCACATTGCTTTATCTTTTCCTCATATTGCTGAACATTGCCTTATATATTTCATGCCAGTTACATGAGAGCAGAAACTCTATTCTAGTCTGGTATTTGGTAGATACTCAATATATGTTGAAAAAGCAAATTTATCGTATAGCATTCATTGCAGCTATACATTCTTGTATATTTCTAAAAGCTTTATGGACAGCAGAAAAACAATGTTTTCTTAAATACTGTGCTTCACTTGATTGTGTAAAATGGCTTTAGTGGCTGTGGTCTCTTAATAACACTAAGTTTGATTGAAGAGCCATGTCAAGCAATTTGGGCTTTTAGTTATTAATCTGAAAACTAAGAATGAAAGAGAAGTTGATGAATCATGCCAGTTACAGAAAATTGCTAATTTAATAAGCAACTCATTAGAATTTGCTATGGTGGCTCTGAAGTTTAATGAACAGAAATTTTCCCTCTAATTTTTCTGAAGCAGCGAGATGTCAGTGAACTGAATTGATGCTTTAATAATTGTGATTCTTCTTCTACTTTCTTCTTCGTGAGAAATTAGCCCACATATCCTCTCAGTTATAGTTACTCAATGCTGGATGTACCAGTGTAAGAAATCAGGAATCAAGTCCGTTATGACACTAAAATATTATCCAACACATATTTTGACATCTAGATTTTAGTCCGGGGGTAACTAGTTCATAGTTGTATAGCTATGCATATTCATAGATGTTTAAAAGGTGTTAGTAAGCTAATAATAATAACAGTAACTGTTGCCAAGACCTATGTTGAGTGTTCAAAATGCTCTCTTTAACTCAGTTTCTTTAACATACTTCTTTTTTATTACCATCTGGAAAGACTAAATCAATTTAATCTTTTTTTTTGAAATTATAACTAATTCATATAGGTATGTTCACTTAATGATGCTCTTTTAAAATCATTCTACTTTTATACCCCAAATTAAATTTTGATAGGCTTTTTCAAAAGGCAGTATTTTTCTTTCTTGTCAAATTTCAAAGATACCTTATTAATTCACCTAATTATTATGGCTGAAAAAGGTGTGTTTTTCAGAATCATGTACTTTGAAGTCAGATAGAACTGAATTTAACACCAGGTCATTCAATAGCTGTGACCTCGAACAGTTAATCTCTCAAAGGCTCACTTTCTCCATCTTTAAAAGGAAAGCGGGTCTCCTACAAAGAACTGTGGTGTAACCCAGATGCACATACTTGTATAAAGTGCTTGATTCACTTTATTAAGTGTTTTTTCCAATGCCATCACCCTTTTTAAGATGCTACTCCCTTCATTATACTCCTCTTTAAACAACAGAAAAAAACAAACAACAACAATAACAAAACACTTCTTAGGGATAAATTAAATACCAGACATCACAAATATATTGGTAAGCAAGCCAAACTCCCTTCATTCAAAGGCACTATAGGAATCAATGCAATTATCAGTCAATGTTTTGTTCACTGGTACTAGCTAAAACAAATAAAAAGTCTGATTACTTTTATAAGTTTGAAATTTACATTTATTAGAAAATGTTGACATTAATGGCCACCAAACCACAGATTTTTATTGTTAATTTCAAAGCTGATCTTTTTTCTGGTTCTAAAGTTTAAAACTGCCCAAATGAAGATTACCAGTGCCTAGTAAGGGTTCATTCAACATCACTTTTTAGACCTTATGCACCTCATAACAAGAACAAGAGCAAATTCTAATGATTTAGTTGAATATTTTTGGTGGTCAATATGTAACCTTGGTGGGGAACATGGACTACATGGTGTTTAAGAACAATTAGTATAAGCTTTAAGGGTTTTTTGTCTGTTTGTTAACAGGCTTATGAACACGCACTTTGAAGTTTGACAGTCATTTCTGATTCTGTCTGTATGATACATGAACTATCTATGTGACTATGTGACTATCATCAAATTACTGAATCTTTGTGAGTTTCCATTTCCTTTTCTATAAAATGTGTCTTGAGCAGTGATAAAAGGTAAAATGCCTGCCACATAATAAAAACAGAGTATTCACGCTTTTCAAACCTTGTCTCTGATGACTCTCTCAATTAATCTCATCATAGTTTTGAAGCAATTTAATAGATTGAAATGTTTCTATTTTCCTAGTGAATTATTATGCATTTGTTTTCCAAATGAATGCTGTGTTTTTAGAGCTCTAATTGCCTAAGTGTGCATGCAAGAGTCATTGATGTCTTCAGATTACTTGCACTGATTACGTGAAATTCTAGGAAGCAGAGGTTCTGAAATAGAACACAGTAAAAACTTCTTTGGAAAACATTTTTTTTTAAGAATTAATTTGGCATAAGGCCAATATTTTTACCCTTTTTATTCAGTACATAGAACTTTGAGTAAATTGCAATCCATTGTAACTTTCTGAACATGAATCACTATTTTTTTAGAGAAAGTCTCTCTTCGTCACCAGAGTAAGAGTTCTATAAGGGTAGGGATTCATTTACAACTCCTGTTATCCCACAATTATTTGTTGAATGAATAGCTTAGAATCATAATAGAAATAAATAATAGTCTAGAAATACAAAATATAAAAGAAATTCATTTTTCTTTTATTGGACACCATGACTCCCTGCTGAAGAACCCTATCTTTCCTCCAAAATCTAGATATTTCCCCCCCATGGTCTAATCAGCTGTTAGTCTTCAATGAAATCTTAACTGTAAATTAGCAATACATCATGTATTATCATTTATCCTAAATGAGTTTTGAATTAAAAATAATTAGATGAATCCACATCACATTGCCCTTTTTAAAACCAGAATAAAACAAAATCTAGTTCACTCTCTTTAATCAAAATTCAAACTCACTATTAGGATTCTATTTGACAATTATTTTTTATGTGAAATCTCTATGATGTTTAGAAAAGTCAACATTTTACCATATGTAATATTCAATTTCACTTAAGGATGCTCTTAAGCGCTATAGGAATTAAATAATTTACAGTGACTCTATTCTATGCCTCTTTGATTTTAGACACAAGTAAACCTTTGTCAAGTATTTCAAGAGTTCATCCATTTCATATTCTTAATAGCCAAGTTGAATAGGACATTAGAGTTTATCAAGTCCAGTAATTCTAAGTTGGAATTTAAAGCTCTAACTCTTTAATTATATCCCATAGCCTGAACCAAGCTGTGGGACTCCCATATCAGAAACCAGGTTGTAGCTAGCAATGGTAGAAGTAAATATACTGATAAATTAAAATGATTTATTTTTATAATACTAACACTAAAGTAGTAAGCATGTTTAAGTTACTTTAAATATAATGTTTAGCAATGGTAATATGACAATATTATGTTTTTACCAGCACGTAGCACTCATGTGCTTATTAGAAACAGCTGACGCTATGTTTGATTCAAATCTCCCCCTAAGTATATGAATAGTTTTATTTATAAACATAAAATAGAGCCAGAAAATTCTTATTATTTAGAAGAAAACTTTTCAGATTAATTACAAAACTTTATGTTGTCATTTAGTCAATTCTTTTTTAAAAAGTGAGCTTTTGATTTGTGTATACATGTATTCAGTCATTAGAAAATTTGATGAACAAAGTTAGTAATGGAAAATGTTTTAGAAATTGTTGGAGAACATGCGAACAAAATTAAGATTTCCCAAAACAAGAAGAAAGAATAGCAAAACCAGTCTTCAAAATTCCAATTTCAGCTCCAATTACTACTCAGGAATCGATCAGCACAAAAAACCAAAGAACCTAAAATCTACTTCTATAAAAGACTGAACGGTGAGCTAATTCACAAATACATTTTTGGTGATTTGTTTTTTATCTTAGGAATGAGTGCAACAAAGTTGCTTCTTTGTTACCATTTCCTTACTTTAAACCATGATAACACTTCTAAAACTCTAGCCATTACACAGCATTTGTTTAAGAGCAAATAAAAATGAACAAGTGTTAGAAGGAACACTGAAGGAACTAGTCTATCTGCTTAGCCTTGGACCATGTCTCATTCCTATCATCATTTTACCTGTGGCAAAATAAATCACAATTAATTTTTGACATAATTGGGTTCAATGTCAGTTTTATTGACTCTAATTTAAAACATATTAACAATAACATGCAATCATTAAAATAATATAAATGGAAAATGGGTATGATATAGGGTTCAGGGAATTAAGCACAAATATATTTACTATAATTACCAAAGATGTAGAACAAAAAAGAGATCAGGAAAGCAATGAAAGGAAATGCACAAAATAATATTTGTTATATTATCAAAATCCAAATATCCAAATTTCTACAGTGTTTTTTTCTACCATAATTTCAAGTTAATTTTTCTATAATTTCAAATTTAATTTAAATTTTAATTAAATTATATTTTAATTAGATTTTCAATTTTCATTTGACTTTGTCTACAATGTTTAAATTATAAAATATAAACCCCAAAGTAGAATATTTTGCAAAGTATTAATACATTCAAATTCCTCACATTAGATATGCAATTGTGGCTTTTTCATAGAATATTAATTTGTGCACAGAAACCTCAAGATAGTAAATATCTATTATTTGTAAAAATATTTTACATAAAGAGATTTAATCATTAAAACCAATCCTAGGTGAATATATTTTAAAAACGGGAAGTCACTCTTTCTTTCTTTTTTATCATTTGGATATTTTTGACCTACTTTTTAACCCACAGCAATAAGCATTCAGATACAGACATTTGCCATTTATTGCTGATTATTCTGTGTATACAATATCTGAGATTTCTGACATGCTTGAGCCTGTGCCTGACCAACTTGGAAACGGCTCTCAAGAATGAAACAGAAAACTCATTTTGTCAATGAATTTGAAAAAAATACACACACCATACAACATCATAAATCCAAGTATTTACAAATATAATACTTTTTTAAAAGTTAGCTTTTTATCATAATAGAAGAATATAGAGTTTTTTTAATGGAACAAGATTCTATAAGATATGGCTTCAATAAGAATACATTTGGAATGATGTTTTATTCATACGTGTGTGTGTGTATTCAGCTTTATAATCCTATTATATTTTTTCACATATAACATTCAAATTCTTCCTACTTGGGATCTTGTAACTGCTTACAAGAGAATCTGTTAGACAAGTTTCTAAGAAAAGAAATTTGATACCCAGAATTTTGTTCATCTTGACCCAATTTGTAAGTCCTTAGTTGTGTCAAAATTCTCTCATTCAGCAGATTTAAAGGCCAAATATTTCAACGAAATTATGGTTAGCTGTACAGAAGAAGAAAAATTTGAATTCTATCCCTTTCCCCTTTTTTGTGCTCTTACCATAGAAGAAAAGTATTTTGTCATGATCTAAAAGCATCTTACTAAAAAGCATCGTGATCTATTGCCAATCAACAGCAGAGATCATCTGTTCACCAACGTGAACTCATCTAGCTCGTATCAAATTCTCAGATAACAAATTTGATCTTATGAAATGCTGAATGTCTTGAATTTGTAACTAACCCCTCTAATCCAGAGAAAGCTGTATGCCCCACCTCATTACTTCAGCTTCAATAATTCGCTATAAATGAAATGCCTATTTTGTTTCATGTCACAAGGAACATTTCATTTAGTCATTTACTGAAAGCTCAATTATTCTTACGGTATGAATGGAAAGAGGAAGAAGAGGAGGGACTAAAACCAGCTGTTGGAGGAGATACCACCCTTTCTCAATTGTGCAGACTTCAGTCAATAGGTTTGCTAATTCGCTTGTTACTGCATAAGCAGGAATGCAAAGTTAAAGCACTGTTAAAATAAATTTTCACAGTGATTTTAAAAATTGAATTCAAAATGGGATATCAAATAATTTCACTAATAAGGCCTAATTTTGCAAAATGAAAAAAATAAAAAGACTAACTATTTGAAACTAAATCTTGGTGAAGTTGAAATGGCAATGCTAGAACCATCCATTCTGATACGTTGCAACAGGAGTATATGGGGCTATGTTTGCATGTTTGAAAGTAACTAACATTTATTGATGCCTTACTATGTGAGGAACTTTACCATGAGTATCCATTGCAATCTACACTATACTTTTATGAAGTAGGGACTCTCCTTATTTTATAAATGGACAGGTAATGGTCTTCATATTAGGTACTTGTTGAAGTCTGTGCAGCAAAATAGTAGACAAACTAAGACACAAGCCAGGTGCCAGGCACATGAGTCACTCTAGAAGTCCACTCAGCTTCCTTTCGTCACAAGTCAGGGAGCAATTCTCAAACATGAGGAAATTTCTTAAGAATAAATTAATGGGCCAGGGGCAGGTTATTTTAAAGGTTATTTTACAGGCTCACGCCTGTAATCCCAGCACTTTGGGAGGCCGAGCCAGGTGGGCTGATCATGAGGTCAGGAGACCAAGACCATCCTGTCTAACACGGTGAAACCCCGTCTCTACTAAAAATACAAAAGATTAGCTGGGCTTGGTGGCGGGCGCCTGTAGTCCCAGGTACTCGGGAGGCTGAGGCAGGAGAATGGCATGAACCTGGGAGGCGGAGCTTGCAGTGAGCCGAGATCACACCACTGCACTCCAGCCTGGGCAGCACAGTGAGACTCTGACTCAAAAAAAAAAAAAAAAAAAAGAATAATTTAATGGTTCCTATTTTCAGACTTGATCTTAGAATTCAATAGGGCAATTAAAACTTACATTCTCAGAAGTTCTTCAAGTGATTCTGAGAAACCAATCCTTGACCTATGATTAATAATTCAGAAATTCCAGACTTAAAGTTTTTCACTGTCTACATGAGTTAATAAATTATTTTGTTAGTATAATAATTATATGCTCTGTCTTATTTGTGTATTCATTATTTATGAAAAAAATGTCTTTCAAATAAGAATATACAAATAAAATATTTTTAGGACATGTAATTTATATCAAAAAGAACTATTTTTGAAACACTTTAAAATAACCTACTTTTATATAACCAAAAAAATTAATTATAAGTAATTCTTACCTACTTTTAAATATAAAATAGTACTTTTACCAGCAACATAAATTTTTTTAAACAAATATTTGAAAAATGTCATGCGGAATTTTCATTAATTCAGAGATGTTTTGTAAAACATACTCAAAGATCCAATACACACTGAAAGTAAGTTAGTAAATTAAGCAGTAGTCACAATAATTTCAGAAGAAAACAAGTGAGAGGAAGGACAAAGACATCTTCACTAGCATTGTTTTCATAGGACGTATGACACACACACCCTTTTAATGACAATAAAAGATAAAATGTTCAAATTAATTAAGATGGAAAACCTTACGCTTATTCATGAAGTCCACAATTACTTGTTAAGTATGCCTGACACAGCACCAGAAATAGTAGGCATACTGAGGAAGTCACTATGGACTTAATGGATAATTGTTAATTTAATAAAAATTACGTACAAATGTATCACGATTGTGAAAGTTATTTTTCTTAAATTCAATTCTCCATCTTAACTAAGTTCAGCACAAACTTTCATTGACATTAACAATGTACATATGTCGGCCAGGGGCTGTGTCTCACACCTGTAATCCCAGCACTTTGGAAGGCTGAGGCAGGCAGATCACTTGAGGTCAGGAGTTCGAGACCAGCCTGGCCAACGTGGTAAAATCTCTTCTCTACTAAAAATACAAAAGAAAAAAAAAAATCAGTCTGGTGTGATGGCACACGCCTGTAGTCCCAGCTACTGTGGAGGCTGAGGCAGGAGAATTGTTTGAATCCGGGGCAGAATTTGCAGTGAGCCAAGATTGCACCACTGTATTCCAGCCCAGGAGATAGAGCGAGACTCTGTAAAAAACAATATAAAAAATACAAAAATAAAATAAAAAATAAAAAAGCACATATGTCGCCTCTCATATAGAAAAAAATGCTAGTGGAAAACGATAGGAATATATGTAATAAGTCATATTTATCAAGTAGCATTAGTGTTAATTGTCCTTTTTTGTGCTGACTTCATGTACTAAAACAAAAACTGTACATAATAACACTAATCTACTTTATTTGGTATGTTCTGATAGGAGATGGACAAGAAACTAGACATTCATTGAAGATATTTCTGTTCGTTTGTTTTTTTGCTTATTTGAAAGCCAATAATAGACTGAGGCAACTCCAGCCTCCCAGGTTCCTATGTAGGCAAACCAAAATCCAACTCAGTGCAAACGTTCACACCCTACAAAAACAGAACTAAAGCTTCACCATGCCAGGTGTGGTGGTTCATGCCTGTAATCCCAGCACTTTGGGAGGTTGAGGTGGGTGGATCACCTGAGGTCAGGAGTTCAAGACGAGCCTGGCCAACATGGCAAAACCTCGTCTCTACTAAAAGAAAAACTAAAACTTAGCCAATCAGAAACTTCCACAACTAACCCCTAACTAGAAACTTTAAGACTATTATTCCATTTTAATTGAGTATTTTCATGGTCTTGCTTCTGAGAATACCTTATAAAAGTGTTTCCCCTCTCCCACCTTCATCGTCATCCTGAACCCCTTGCAGGCTGGTGCTGCCTGGTTGATGAAATGCTGTATACTCAAGTAAACTTCTCCGAATTGTAATTACCTTTAAACACTATATTCTTTCAGTTAAACCTCATGGCACCCATTTTTATTGAGGCATCATTAGAGTCATTTAGTTCATTCCCAAGCTGTTTATAAAGACAGACATCTGCAATATGTAAGGCTATTCAGGACTGCCATTAACCAGTAGTAGGGCAGTTATATAGTGAATTTTAAAAGTGCTTCATTTGGGCAAAAATATTAGCAAGTAATTTAATAATAAAAGTAATTTCTTTTATTACTAATAATAAAATAATCAAAGTAATTTCTTTTGGGGGGAGACAAATGGTATCTCTGAGATGGAAGCAAATCCCTTATCACATGACTTGACAAGGGAAGCAGCTCTTGGATTCCAGCCTCAACTCACCCACTCAGCATGGGTGCCTTTGAGGCAGTGCATGACCATACAACGATATAACGTAGCCCTGAGAATAGTTTGATTTTCCTAGTTGGTTATTTACTGCATTGCTAACTCAGACTCAACATCTCTTCCTGTAAACTCTAGTAACCCTGTTTAAATTTGGCCTTATTTTTTCTTATTTTTTAAAGTGAATGAGTCACTGGGTTTTCTATTGTGTTGCCAATAGACCAGGACACATTTTGGAATTGCCAATTGGTAATTCCAAAATGTGACCTGGTTTTTAAAAAATAAACCAATTAGGAGATTGAGCAGTAGTGCCAAGACACAAAACATGTTCTCCTCAAGACTAGGACATCCAGGTGACAAATGTATTCATTTCCTAAACTGCTGTGTAGGCCCCTAGTCGCTCATTTTTACTAAAAAGTAATTAACTAAGCACAATAGAACAGTTCTAAGCCTATTAAAAAAGTTTCTTGGGAATTTAAATAAATTAGCTATGATTAGAACTAATGACATCTCTAAGTGTACCAGGTTTAATTGCAAAAGTTGTTCCGATAACATGCATAGTAACTTGTATAAGAAATCCGGAGGAAATAAAATGCATGGCCAAGCACATCAAAGTTAGACAAATTAAAATTCAAAAACGTCAACATTGCAAAGTGACTTACATTTTCAGATATTTTCAT